>NC_085046.1:4839713-5439713 GCF_963662255.1 Cinclus cinclus
GGCATATAATCTCAGCTAAAATTTATTAAATTCTCATTCTGACAGTCATCATGGTCAGAATTTCTTCTGAAGTCTATAATCCTAGTTATAATAAATTATATATTTGAGCTGAAGGAATCCAAATCACGCACGTGGCAGCAACTGCCACCTCTCATCTCCTTTAGTAAAGCATTTGTTTCTTGTAGTGTCATTAATGTTTCCTCTGCTATGTTAAGAATATAATTCAATTTTGTGACCTAGTTTGGTTTTGCTGCACTTAAAGGAAGTCCCAGCGTGTGGTAGTCTTTTCTTGTACCTATTCAGAAAAAAAAGGGTGTCTTTTCTCAATAGGTGTAATATCTTCTGTAAGTATAAAAAATATTTTTTTTATGGCTGATTATTCCTATTTAACTTTATTCTTTGAAGTCTGTGACTTTGTTGCAGGAGATGTATGAGACAGAAGATACATTTGGATTATTTACTAGACCTTAATTCAGCAAGGCTACAAAGTCTGCAGAGATGGATGCCAAATGCAATTTGGATTTTTATATCTCAGAAATAACATCCTCAGACCTTTCCAAGGTCCCTTCCCTTTTCTGTATCCAGGGAATGACAAAGTTCTGAATATCTCTAGGAAAACCTAAAGCATGATCCAGGCACTGTGAGCTGCTCCAATGTAGATTTTACCTTTAGTCAAGCATAGTCTGCAACAAACCTGGCACTTTTTCCATGTTATGACAACTACTGGTAGTACAAGCTCTTCTGCATCTGAGGACTCCTCAAACAGCGTCCTCTCTACTTTCATCATAAAAGGAGGCTAAAGGTGCTAAGTCAAAGAGAAAAGCATATTGGGTAGAAGCTTTTTTGGCAGGATAGAATGAGTTTATGAACAATATTTCTGTAGTGCACATCCCTATTTTAAATCCCAATTTGTCAGAGGACTTCTCACCCTTAGTTATTTCCTTCAGCTAAAGATCAATGAGTAACCAGTTCAGGGTGGGTGAAAAAAACAACTCTGAAGGCTCCTTAAAAGCTGTGAATTTCAGCAAGAGGACTGAGAACTTTAGTCAGGCTGGCACACAAATTATTTGGAGCTTCTGTTTTCTGAGACACCAAATCTTTGAGAAAAGAATGAAAGAGTGACTTGCACTGGCCATGATTAGAATAGTCTAGCTGAGCCTTTTGGATTCAAAAAAAAAAAAAAACAGAGGGGAAAATGAGAATTTTAGCACTGCATTGTAAATTCATTTTATAGGTCTGTTCTCTGACAGTTCTATCAGCTAAGTTTTGCTTTGATTTTCCTTAAAATATCAGAGTGACAAAGAGAAATAAATATTATGAAACCTTTAAGACCAAGGATATCAGTTTCTTTCCCTGAATAACAGTTTTACAGAATATGTTAATAAAAATCATATTATCATAAGAGTTTGAGGTAACATTATGATATATTTTTATTCCTTTATCCTTCCCAAAATAGAAAATTATGCAAATCCAGCTGTGCTGAGAGGGAATACTAAGGTACAATGCACTGTGATGTGGTCAGTCTGTCCACTCCCAGTCTGTCAAGATCCTTGTCATCTGGTAGTTCTGAAATGAAAAGAAAATGAGTCCCATTCCTGATTTTAGTTAGTTCAATATTTGTTAGATCTTGATAGGATTAATAGGTCCAAAACCCTCATTAATTTGTATTAACTATGTGACTATTTTTCACATTAATACATGATTATTTATTAATAATCAGTAATTAATATAGTTTAGTCAATTAATAAAATAGTTTAGTCAAGCTGGTGGTCAGTGTTCTTTTTGTCTGTTGTTTTTATCAGCCATTGGAAAGATAGATTGATTCTTTTCCCTTACCCCCATTAATATTTCTATACCTTTTTTATAATGGCATTTAAGTGCTATTGAAATATCTTCTGAAAGATAATATGTCTTGAAGTATTGTACTGGTTTTGATGAAATGTCCTTTGCCTTCAAACGCCTGATTTTTTTTTTAAGGTTCTTTCAGCAAGTTAAAGCTCCACTATAATGTGTATTTGAAAAGGCATATTTATCTCATGCTGGATATAATTTTTGTATTGCAATTTGTATTGTAATATTTGTATTGTAATTAGTCTATCTTCATATTCTCCTGTTATATTTTCTTCTGCTGTCTTTCTAACCCAAGAGGCAGATCCTGCTGTCCTATGAGGTGTCAATGGATGCTATCAATGATCCTGTCCGAAGACAGAGGTTAATGAGTGCAGCCACAATTCTTACAGATAATTCAAGTAAGTCATTCTTTCCTCTTTCTCCTGTGCTGATTGTGTAACTTGACCTGAGAGAACAAACTGTCACAAACAGCATTATTTTAAAAGCCATTAGGGGAAATCATGCTGCCAAATGTAAATTGCAGTAAAATAAATATTCCCTTATCTCATGTAACTCGCAATAACCAAAGGTAAATTTTACCTGACCTTTGTTAGTCTGTGATTAGTTTGTCCAGAATGAACTAAACAATTTTTTTTCAATGATGTAGTTCTGCTCATGTGAGATTGACTTTTCAATCTTTTCAAATAATGTCTTTTTCTTCATTCTGTGATATTCTGCAAAGGATTATTCATCTATCACTTTCCCTCTTTGTCTGCCACCAGGCAAAAAACTGAACTGTCCTACATTTTGGAAAAATTTCCCTCAAAAGTATCTAATTTGGAATTGTTGTCCATTCTGGAGAGCAGTCAAAGAGAAGATGAAATTGTTAATTTTGAATCCATTTGTTGATCTCTTAATCATGGTTTGCATTATCCTGAATACCTTATTCCTGGCTATGGAGTACCCTGGCATGGACCCACATTACCAACAACTGATTTCTCTAAGTGACCAGGTAAGTTAGGTCTATGTTAGGGTGAAAATGGAGTAATAACCCTGTATTTATACTCCCCTCCCCTAAGGAGACAGACTTTTTTTGGTGACTTTTTTTTGGATTTCATTTTTGTCTTTCCAGGTCTTCACCCTGATTTTTACTATAGAAATGATCTTGAAAATCATTGCTCTAGATCCATATTACTATTTCCAGCAAAAGTGGAATGTTTTTGATAGCGTGGTTGTTTTAATTGGCCTAGCGAGCTTTGGAACAAATCTGTCACCTTTCAGGCTGGTAATTATTTATTTAAAAAAAATTAAAAGAACTTGTGTTGTATAGTGAAATACCCACAGATTATTTTACTGATGAATATGTTAAATCTGTTTTCATTATTGGTAAGTAGTAAGACAACACGAGCTTTTAATTGGAGTGACTTTAATTGCATCAAAACAATTAAAATGCTTTCTTTGGGGAAAAATAGTGATATTACTGCAGTAAAGATGTCATGGTAAATATGGGGTCTGGCTTTCATGTGTGCTGTGCTATCTAGGCTGTTTTTAATTATTTTTTCTCTTATGTTTTATTTACAGCTCAGGATCTTCAAATTGGCAAAGTCCTGGCCAGCCTTAAATACTCTTATGAAAATAATTCTACACTCATTTGGTGCGCTCAGTAACCTCACTCTGGTTTTGGCAATCACTGTATTTATTTTTGCTGTAGTAGGAGTGCAGATTTTGGGTAGTGATTATGACACAAAATCCTGTAAAATAAGCCCCAGTGGCAAATTACGCTGGCATATGATAGATTTTAGTCATTCAGTCCTGATTATATTCCGAATATTATGTGGAGAATGGATTGAAACTATGTGGGAATGCATGGAAGTGGCTGGAAAAAAGAAATGTCTTGTCATTTTCTTGCTCGTCCTGGTGCTAGGAAACCTGGTGGTGAGTTTCAAGTGAATTTTCAATCCCTACTGAATGCATCCTGTTACGTTTTTCTTTGGAGGCAAACTTTACTGTTTGAAAAGTATTCACTTTATTCTCTTTTCTGGGTGTCACTTGACACAGGGTTTTATTCTGTCTCCTTTTTTTGCCTTTTCTCTTTTTTCTTCTTTTTCTCTTGCAAGACACAGAAGCAAAATAAAATTATTCCTTTTAGCCAGAGTATAGAAGTGCAGAGATTATCATAATTTGGTGTGAGATGTCTTCATCTTTTGTGTTGATGGGACCAACCAAACTCTTGTGTGCTTTAAATGCTTAACACATTGCCCTTGTGTTATCAAAAGTTTACAGAACCCAGATTTTTGGGTTTATACTAGATCTAATGTAAATTTACAGGCAGACAAAATCTTTTTCATCTGCTTGTTTTATTGGTCTATTCCAAGTCCTTTTTGATGGTGATGGAATTAAAATTCATTTTTGCCTGCTGTTTTTCTCCATGTCTGCCTCCTCATACACTATGGGCATCAAAGCATGTGAAAATATATTTGATATACCCAAACTCTCACTTCTTTTTTCTCCTGCCATTCCTTCCAGAAGGAGCCATATCATGCTATAACAATATTTCAGCATAATAGTAAATAATTTCATTGTAGTGGTTAATGAAATCAAGTTTGAGGGTCTCTGAAGTATCTTTCCTGCTAGCAATAGTGTCTCCAACTTACTTTATTTTAAGGTGCTCAACCTGTTCATTGCTTTGCTGCTGAGTTCGTTCAACGGCAGCCCAGAGGGAGAAGAGGAGCCTGGAGAAGGGACTAAATACCAGGTTGCCATTGCACAGATTCAGAAGAGCCTGAAGGCTGTGAAAGACAGAATTTGGGATCACTGCTGCAAAAGAATGAGAGGAAGCCTCAGAAGAACAGACAAAAAGAAGACTTTGGCAGAAGTTTCTGGGAAAAGCACAGAGGTTACTGATTATGCTATGACAGATATCAGAAAGCAGATAGACAACAGCTGCTTTGACATAGAGCGTTGCCACATGGAAGAGAGCTCCTCACTAGCAAGGAAATATGAAGAAATTTTGACCAGCCACAGTACCTGTGTTAGCATTACAGCAGCAGAGGCTTACACCAACAAAGGTGATGATAGGCACATTTTGCACACAGCTGTAGAATACAGAAAACAGGTAAGAAATATTGATATTTGGAAAATTATTGTGACTTGCTTGTGTAAATACAATCTCAAAGACTCAACAGTAAATATCCTTTCTGTCATTTCTGCAATTTTACTTCCTTTGTTCTTCTAGTACAAAGGCTACGAAATTGTCTTGGTTTTTCAATATGTTGAATATTCACTTTTTCATCATTCTCCTCAATGTCACCCAAAATTCTGCTTTTGACTGTTCTGCTTCCATTTATTACTGTCAATCGATTAACAAAGTTCAATCATGACAGCCTTTGTTTCTTTTTGTCTCCTTTGCCTTACAACTTTGCAGGCCTCTTGTGTTGATTATATGTTGCTTTTCAGTTGCATGGAATCCAAAGGGAATGTAAACAAAAGCTACGCCTTAAAGAAGAAATTCTTAGTGTTTTTTGTTTTGTTTTGATTTAATCATGTGTTCACCTCCATGGTATTTTTCACTCCCCTTTATATCTCTTGATTTTGTTGTGTTGGGCAGGATAAAACTCAAGTCTTTCTGTGTGTGAGCGAGACATTTTTACTGCCATGACAACTGTACAGAGGCATTTAGGGACGTTGGAGATATTTCAGGGGTCTGTCACATCCACACAGGATTGTCAAATATGGCACAGGAGCTACAGGAACTCTTTTCAAGGAATCCCAGAATTTTTAGGGTTGGAGGGATCTCTTTTTGAATGGATTAGCACATGGTTAGTGTCTAGGTGGACTGCCAGGATCCATTTTGTATGGTTTTGGTCATATTAGGAAGCATTATCAGTGCAGTATCTTTGGACAAATTCTCAAAGAAGCAAAAATTGATGCTCACCTTAGAATCAATCATCTGTGGCTCTTTCCATCTGTGGCTCTATCTCTTCGATATCTTGTCCATAAGCAATTAATTCCCTGCTGCAATGAACCCGGGTATTTCTTGGAATTTGTCATGTCAAAAGGACTGAAGACTGATTCTGATCACTTAGATCTTCTGCCTATAACTGGAAGCATCATTCATTTACAAGCCTTTTAGGAAAACCATTTAATGATTTATAAAAAGAAAAACTTGCTAGTGAAAGATTCTCTGCTTGCGGCAGAAGGGGTGAAACTACATGATCTTTAAGGCCCTTTCCAAACCAAACACCCGAATCATTCTGTGATTATATGAGTCTAAACTTTGTGGATGTTTTTACATTCTGTTAAATAACTTTGCCTTTCAAGAATGACTGTCAGGAAAACAATTTAAGTGGAAAATCAACTGATTTTCATCATTTCATACAGGGAGACAAATTAGGACATAGAGAACAGTGGCAGAATTCACACAGCTTCAATCAGAGTTCTGGGACTTCTGAAACTCTAAATCTTTTCACAGTAACACACCCTAAGAAAGAGCAAAAAGAGGTAATTATAAGTTTTATCATTTTGTGGAATTTGCTGGGCCTTCCCCTCTTTAAGCCTTTTGAGACATGATTTGTATCTCTAAAAATGGATTGGCCTGAAGAAATCAGAGTTTTCTCTAAAACTGTAGCATAATATAATCTTTTCTAAACATTTCCCTTCCTGGAAGTCAACTGTAGATAACTAAAAGAAACCAAGAAACTTGTAAAAATAAAGTGACGGCAACAAAAAAGTAGGGATTGGCTTTTTCTGTCCTATTATTTATAATTTATGTTGGTGGTTCAGCAACATTAAGATAATTAATACACTGCAAATTTCTTTTGGAGAGGGAGGTATAATTCTCATTTATTATTTTATTTATTAATATATAGTTACAATTCTCATTTATTTTAGATCTGTTAACAATATCAATGAAAAGCAAATAAATTCTTTTCTTCCTCCTTCTCCTCTGCAGAAATACCATGCTGTTCGTAGCTTTTCTGAAGCCAGCACTGTGGATCCAGTTGCTCTTCTGGAGATATTGTCCCAGACTAAAAACTCAGAGCTGCCTAAGGACTGCTTTGTAGAATGTAGGAATTTTTTTGTTTTGTTTTTTTTTTTTTTTTAATTGCACTAATGCCAAATGAACCAGTGTTGAAAAGTATCCATTTAGAGCATGTCCAAATTAGCAGGAACTGTTTGTCTGCTCACCCCAGTGTGGATATCTACCTTTGATCACCTGAACTTCTCCTTAGACTCTGTTGACTCTCATGGTTCAATCCTGCTGCCTTTACAGATTACTGAAGAATGTTTCTGGCACAGGGCAGTGAACAGAGTCCAGATATAATGTCTCTGCAGTGCAATAAAGTGAAATAATCAGTAAAAACCAATAATTCACTGACACGTTAGTAAGGTAATACCTCTTTTCAAAATTAAAAAAAAAAAAAAGACAAAAAAATGCAGAAAATAAACACATTTTTAGGTAGAAGTAAAGGCTTCTTTTGTGCCCACATACCTTTCTGCAGAAGGACACAAAAAGATATCTGTTATTCCACGTATGCATTGTTTTATTAAGAGACATTATTTTGGCATAAAAATTTTGTCTTTTCTTTAGATTCAGATAATTTCAACAACAGCATCACCTCATAGATAAAAGATCACATTCTTCCTATAATATGTAAAAGCCTTCTTTAGATGTTTTATACTTTTTAAATCCGTGTCTCAACATTTTCCATTGCACCAATATGCTGTTTCTCTCTTTTCAGGTTGTGTTGAGTGTTTCCCATGTTGTGTAGTGGATATCACAAAGTTTCCAGGCAGAATCTGGTGGAACTTTAGAAAAACCTGCTACAGAATTGTTAACCATAGCGGGTTTGAATATTTTATGGTTTTTATGATTGTATTGAGCAGTGCAGCACTGGTAAATTTAATTTAATTTCTCCACTTTTTTATTAGTTCATGTCAGTAAAGGAATGGTATTGAGTTGGTTTCTTCTACTGTGACATTCCTTTCCCCAGGGAGAGACAAGAGTGCAATAAATGTAACCCTTAGAAGTTATAATGCTTTTCTCTACTTGGATAAGATATTTAAATAGATGTATGTAAATATATGGAATCAGAGGTCTTTATTGAACATAGTTCTTCACACTTTTGTGTTAATTACAAGGCTAAACCAGAGTCTGAAATTACTTAGGAAAGCTTGAAAAAAATAGTAGCACTTCTAAATTTGTTAAGCAAACTAACTACTCAGTAGAAATGTAGATTGAAAATCATCCAAACATTACGATCAGAAGCTAAAAGTGAAGGTGGATGTAGATTGGTAGGTGAGGTAATATTTCATTGCTGCTCTGATCATGTCCATTTCTACTGAAGAATAAGGGAAGAATTGCTTTACTTGAAAATATATTCACTAGGATGAAGTTACAAGAAAGTAACTTGTTAAATAAAATATTATATAATGCAGAAGGAATATAACAAAATAGTCTGAAGGTGATCTATGCGGTAGATTTCAGAATTTCCAGCTAAATTCAGTTCTGTGCACGTTACATTCAGGTTGTTCCCTGAACCATAGATTTGAACTGTCTGCTTTAAAATTCTCTTGACAAAACCTGGAGGGAAACTCCTCGGGATTCCACTGGGGGCTCCTCTGTGTTCATGGGGAATCAAACTGAAGTAGGGAAGGAAACTGAATTATTTTTAATGTCTTGTTGAACAAAAAGTTAGTTGGTACCCAGGTGCAAAATAATAAAACAATAACAATTTCTTGTCATCAAAGATGTTTTGCAGTGTTGAGAACCTTCCCATTTCTAAGATACACTTGTCCTCTTGCAAAAAGGGACTTGCTCATTTTTTACTTGTTTATAAAGTTTACTGATATGAAATTTTCTGAATGAGTATGAATGAGCACTGGATCATCACACATGTCCATGGCTTGAAGTGAAATTAAATGAAATATTGATCACAGAAAGAATGCTCAGAAAAGCAGGACAGAAATGGATGAAAAGAAAATTACAGACATTGCCAAAGGCTCAGTGAGGAAATAACGCAAGGTGTTAAAAGGAATTGGGAATATATTTGAAATATTAAAAAAAAATAAACTATCAAGGCAGCAAATATTTTAAACATGAGCAAACACTGATGTGAACGACAACAATCAGTGAAGCATTTTCCTAAAACCTCAAGGTCAAGGTTTAGGTGAAAAAACATGCAGCTTGAGGAATGAGCAGTTCCAGATAAGGTGTTTGTCCTGTTTTTCCATGTCTGTATTACAACTCTTCAGATGACTCAAAATGACTCATTTGGGAGGTCAGAGTTTGACAGACACTGGGTAATGTATTCAATTCAGGCTTTTTTGTGAAGAATTTTAGACCAACGCCTTCAAAATTATCAACTACCTTGGGAAGCCAACATTTTTTAGTACCAATTGACCCTCGCCAGACATTTTTTTGAAGTGTTGAACACCAAAACCTGAAAGTATGAGATTTTTCAGTCAATGTGAAAATGAGTTTGTATTTGTTTTAAAATTTAGTCTTTTACTTTTAAAAATAAAAATAAGTGGTGGTTGCCCATAATTTAATATGACATGGTTATACTAAGTCAAACTGTATACTCTTGTGCAATTCAAAAATAATCTTCCATAGAACTATTGACCTGTTTTAAAACTGAATTCTGAAATTCCAGGCATTTGAAGATATTCACCTGCAGAAGAGGCAAAAAGTGAAAATTATCCTAGATTATGCTGATAAAATATTTACCTACACCTTTTTTATGGAGATGCTTCTGAAATGGATAGCTTTTGGTTTGCACAGTTATTTCACAAATTCTTGGTGTTTGCTTGACTTTATCATTGTGTGTGTAAGTATTATACTCAGCTTGTCATACATTTTAATTTTTGATATTTTCTATCTAGAGAACTACCTGTAAATTCTGATTATGGATTAATACAAGTGTAAAAGACAGTTTCCAAAAGCTGAAAAACCTTCAATCCAAAAGAGGCCTTAGGACTTTAAATGGAAATTGTCAGCAATAATCAAGAAGTTGCTGAAGAAAATTTTATTAGGTAGAGCCATTACTGAGGACTATGATGACTCTAAAAACTTTTTTAATTGAAGAGAGAGTTCAGTTAGTCATCAGAAATAAAATTGAAATAAATTGATTAAGACAGTAGAAAATGCAAAGCTACTGACATTTCTGGACTAGATGATCTTAAAGACTCCTTCCAACCCAATCCAAATCTGTGATTTTGGAATTTAGAAACAGAGAAAATGAAAGAGTTCCTTCTTCAAATAAGAAATTTACATGGTAAAGACAGTTGAAAAGCATGGTTGGAAAAATCATTTACCAGGGAATTAAAGATAAGAAAGTATCTTTTGCTTTGCACAGCCCTAAAGAGAAATGCTGGAATCACCAAGAGTGAGATAAGTGCAATGTTCAATACATATATATTTGCTCTGAATATAGAAAATGTTAAATATTATAATCTTGCTGTATAAAAATGAAACATTTTTCTTGTCAACATCACACTGGAACTATTCTGGAGTTAAATATTTTAAAATAAGGTTGCTTAAACTGCTAACTTGTAACATCAGAGTAGCTTTTGATAGACTCAGGATAGTCAGCATGGAAAGCTGTGAAGTATTAGGAAATTTCAACAAAAAGATCTAATATTATGACTATTAGTAAAGAATGCTTGAGCAGTTACAGTTTTCCAATGTAAATAGCAGTCCCAAACAGAGGGTAAGCATGGAAATGCCCAGTGACTGAACAGTGAGGCAGCAAATTCAAACAGGAAGGAAGAGACAAATCATGCACAGTAAAAAACCTAATTCTTGAAGTTATTTTTAATGTATTCATTTCTCTCTTAGAAATATCTAAAATGAACCAGATATCATTAAAAAAATGCACATCCTTATCCTCAGTTATGATAACAAATTCCTGTATACACTTTTGAGAATAACTGTGTAGAAAATGGGAGTATTTTATTTGAATAAACCTTTCTGGTCTGGTAGTGTATGGAAGTATCATAGTTACCAATTTGATTGTTATACTAGTATTAAACAAAATTATATTAAATCTTTAAAAAGAAATGAAATTAGAATTAATGCCTTTTTTTATATGTGTTAGAAAAGAATGAAGTAAAAGTATATTGTGATAACTTTGAATGTGTGTTTCCTTAATTTGACTTAGTGGTGAAATATACTGTAACTTTCATCTTAGGATTGTCTACTAATATAAATAAAATAAAATTTTGTATGCCACTTAATGATCCCAATTCCAATTTAATGAACACAGCTGTCCTTTGTTTCCTGGGGACTAAATTCTGTTTCTGAAGATTCATCACCTTGTTCCTCTGGGACCAGCCTGAAATCTCTCAGAACTTTAAGAGCACTGAGGCCTCTACGAGCTTTGTCAAGATTTGAAGGGATAAAGGTAAAGATATTGGAGGTCTGGGTTTTTATATGGATGAGAATTTTCAATAGATACAGAAGATGAAAAAAATCAGTGGCTTTCTGGGAAAAGTGACCTATTGGATGCAAATAATGAATTCTTTTCATTCATTTCATCCAGGTTGTTGTGAATGCACTCTTTGGTGCCATCCCCTCGATCTTCAACGTTCTGCTCGTCTGTGTTGTCTTTTGGCTCCTCTTTAATGTTCTAGGAGTCAAATGGCTTGGAAGCAGATTTTGGAAATGCACACTCAAAAAAGGAAGTATTGATCTCATTAATGACAGAAATGATTGCATTTCCCACAATGGGACATGGACAAATAGTGCTGTAAATTTTGACAATGTTGGCATGGGATACTTGGCTCTTCTCCAAGTGGTAAGTTCTATAGAAATGTGCTCATTTTTGTTTTCCTCAAGGAATGGGTTGAGCAGCCCAACCAAGGCACACCGCTATGCTTCTGTTTATCTCACTGAAACTGGGGATTTTTGAGTTTCCATGAATATTTTCCTTATCCATGAGCTGCTCAGTTTCTCCTGAAAAGCACTTGGGCATATGCAGCCTTTTGTTAAAATCAAGAACTCTGTTTCACAGCTTTTCAATTTCGTTTTATATTTAAATTAATAAAATATTAACAAACTAAGCCTGAAATAGTCTGCCTGTTATTGTATTTAAAGTTATTCTTGTTTTGTCTGGTTCAGTGTGCATAAGAAAGAAAACTCATGGACCAATTTATTTAGAATTCTATGTCTTCTTTTGTTGTAAAAGTCCTGAAGTGTTGGGTTGCTAATTCAATGAGTTCCATAATGCCACAACAAAGAAGAGAAAGGCATTTTTTAAGAGTCTCTGGTATCCCTGTATCTTTTCTACATGAAATTCTTTGCTCTGGATCCTCCAAAATGTTCTATGATGGATAAAAATTGTAGGATGGAACTGTCTGCTATTTTGTTAGAAATTGTTTTTATCCTTTTCAGTTATATTTGCTAGCTAAGCTGAAACTTTTAATGTTCTTTTTTTTTTGTTTTGTTTTTTACAAAAATTTAAATTTAACAAGAGTTAGCATTAAAGCACATTTGAAATGAATCGTGACTTTTTTTTTTTCTTTTCAGGATATTTTTTTTCCCCTGCAATAAACTCCAGTGAATCATACTTCCAAGCATATCTTAGAATTGATGCATATTTTTATAGCATACTTCTCATTTTTTTCCACAACTATTAACACATTTATATTAGCAGTAGCTATTTTTTTCTTAGTTATAATAAACAATGCATTTTCTTTCAGGCAACTTTTAAAGGTTGGATGGATATTATGTATGCAGCAGTGGATTCACGTGAGGTATGTGACTGAAATAAAATTTTAGAGCAGGTTTTGGCTTTGTTTTTCATTATTCTTACAAACAGTAACAAGATACAGCAAAGACAGTTGTTCTACTTGTACATTTAGATAAAGGTTTAAATGTGCAGAAATAATTTATCCCTCATAGCCCTTTATGATCTCATAAAAAGATCTGCAATAATAAATTGGAAATTATAAAGATGAGATTATCTATTTTTTACCAATATTATTTTTCTGGTTTGATATATTTTTTCGACAGATCGATCAACAGCCAAAATTTGAAGCACGCTTACGCATGTATACGTTCTTTGTGGTTTTCATTATTTTTGGATCTTTCTTCATGCTGAACCTTTTCATTGGAGTGGTTATCAGCAATTTTAACCAGCAAAGGAAAAAGATAAGTATTACATGTGCCAACCCATGGTCTCCTGTAATCCAAATTTGATTAATTGAATGCTGGTTTGACATCTAGAGTTCTAACGTTTTGAAATAAGTATTTGACTAGATAAATTTAAAATAATAACATTTTCAAACAAAGATTTGAAAACAGGAATCCTCTCTCCCTCAAGGCTTTTACCTGTGAGTTCTATTTTCCTGCTAAGTCCTGAATTTGTTCTAAGTAGAGGACAAGGAAGAAGGAGTGAGTAACTTTAGAAATGAGAAGTCAAAAAAGCTGCGTAGACTTTGCCACAGGAGAGTGAAATTCTTTTCTTCTTAAATCTGAAGATTTGCTTTAGGGAAGAGAACAACCCTTTTTGCTGAGAGTAAACACCTAACAAATGTGAGCAGGGTAATCAGTCATGGAAAAAACAGTCATGGAAGGAGTAACCTCTGCTTTCCTGGTTAAGAACCTTGAGAAGGTCCTGTCAATCAGAACTTCTAAAACTAGCTACACTACACTTCAAAAAGTCCTTCATCCACAAAATAAAGCTACAGATTAATTTAGTCAGATTTTAAAAAAATTCTGCATTGAGGTCCATGCCATGACCCCAGGAAGAGGCTGTGTAGTAACTTAAAGGCTGCTTAAAGCCCATGAAGCAATGACTGCTTCCACTTTTCTCCTTATAGTTGTTATATTCCCTGTTCTTCTTAGTCAGGAAGAAATGGAAAGCAAAATCTTAGAATGGAAAATGCAGCAAAGAAAAGCAACAGTCATCCCTCCCTGGAATACTTCACCTTTCTTGTGCCAAGCTTATTTATCTATTGAGTTCTGTCATTTAAGGGATTAAAGAATCCAGAATATCGACAGAAATTGTGTCAATTAATCCACTTGGAAGTCTTACAACAAATAAGCATCTTGCTAATTGAAAAAACTCCAGAAAAGCAGACCCCAACAGGAGGTTTACAGTTTCAAGGTACCCATTTGGAAGACAGAATCCCTGTTGGAATAATTTATCATTTCCATAGCTGACTTGTACACCATGTGTCAAAGCATTACTGAACATTAAAGAGAAAGATAGAAATAAAACCCACAAGAAATTTTTCTGTTCTCTGAATTTGGACAGGGAAAGGATGTGTAGGGATTGAGCATCAGCAGTCCACTGTGAGAATTTCCTTTTATAACAAAGTCCCAGTTACAATAATCCCAATAGATAAAAAGGTTAAGTAGATTATAAATTATAAGATTGAACATTTGCTAGAAGTTTATGTGGATGTAAAACCTTTTTTCTTTTCTTAGTACATGCTGTAACTACATGCTGACATTTTTATTTTTAATTTTTCTCTTTCATTTCTTTTCTGCCTCTTTGGGCTTTTCACTGAGATTCCATGTAGTGAAGTTAAATGGAATTTTCAGAGGTTTTGCTGGAGTGACTCCAATTGCAGAGGCCCTCCTAAGCATTGTTATGTGTTTGTTGTACAAAATGCTGATCACTCAATGCTTTTATGATGAGTGATTTCTGATTACTGGGTTCCAAGTGATTGCTCAGTACTACAGGTGGTGTGGATGGTAATAAGAAATTCATTGCCAGAAACCCCCCCAGAACTTGGTCTCAAAATGCTTATTCATCATCCTCTATTTACTTGCTAGTCCATGTTCTTCTGCTTCTACCTTTCCCAAAAATACAAAATATTCTACTTCTCGATGCATCTTATGTAATTTGAAAATAGGAAATAGGTCTGCAAAACTTCAGAAAGGTTCTCACACTTGAGGGAACTGACTTGGGATCACTGCCTGGACTTGACTTTCATGATCAACCCAGATCAGGGGGAAAAGGAGAAATGGTGAAGATATATTTGGTTTCTGTGCTCTCTTAGGTCTCACTCATGACAACTGTAACTTACTGTCTTTAACATAAATTTGTTGGTATTTATTAGACTTCATCTGAACAGCAACATTCTTCCTCTTTACTTAGGTGGGAAAGATCTATTTTTGACTGAGGAACAGAAAAAGTACTATAATGCTCTTAAAAAACTTGGATCCAAGAAACCCCAAAAACCCATCCCAAGACCATCGGTGAGACCACCTTAAGAAGAACATGACAGAGGATATAAAGATGATGATATTTAAACTCAGTAGCCAGGCATTGGGAAATAACTTTGCATTACAGCCTCATCTTCCTCAGTCAATACAGTATTTCAATTTTACTCTCTCTTGTTTAAAAATTCCATCCAATGCAGTCATCTTTGAGGGTATTAATTAAGGAAGTTTACAACCTTTTATCACCTACTCAAATGTACAAACTTTTAAAACCAGTTCATATTAAGTATTTGATATTCATAACATGGTCTTGGTTATTTAAGTTGCATGATGTTGCTTCTGGAACTAAATTAGATTATTGCAGGTGAAAATGAATAGAGAGCAGTACATGCCCCATGGCTGTTATTTGCTTTTAAATAATCTTATGCTTTATTTCTTACATTTTCTTAAATTTAATTCCGGGCCTGGCTTTTCACAGTAACTACTCAGAGTTTTTCCTGCTTATGACATTTTAATTAAAATTGCTTATCCTAAAATATCGGCCTCAATAAGTATTTCTATTAAAAGAGCAATCACAATGTACTCTGAATGTTTTCCTGCTATAAATCTTTTCCTAGGCCAATGTGCTTGCATGATGCCTGAAAATACTGAAAGTACAGTGAGTTTTCTTCAAGGGTCTAAAGAAATCACCTCAAAAATGCTTCTAGTAGCTTGTTGTTAATTTATGTTATCTTAAATTCCTTTTCTAAGCACAAATCACTGATTAATATTTGAATGCAGGCTGGGTGTCAGAAGTGGCATTAAATAGTTCTCATTCTCTCCACAGAATGCATTCTTAGGATGGCTGTTTGACATCGTATCTCACAAAGCTTTTGAAATTACCATTGTGATTTTCATCTTTCTAAACATGATTGTTATGATGGCAGAAAACAACCAGAAAGCCACCAAGGATGTTCTTAACAAAATCAACTATTTTTTTGTGGCTGTATTCACTGCAGAATGTGTCATGAAAATACTGGCTTTAAGGCACTACTACTTTGGAAGCTGCTGGAACATGTTTGATTTCAGTGTTGTGGTCCTTTCAATAGTGAGTAAGTATCAATCATTAGGTCAGGTAATGTGTCTTACCAATATTTAGCCAAATTCCAGTTTTAAGTAACCACCTACATATATCTGATAAGCAAATTCCAGATCCATTGTACTTTTTCAAGCTATCTGCTAAGTTATTACTTAGATTACTTCCAAAAGGATGCATTTTTGTTTTTCCTTGTATTGTTGCACAGTACAAAAAGGTAAATGGAGTTTTCAAATTTTTTAAGTATGATTTTTATTGAGGAAATAATATAATATTAATTCAGTAACACATCTTTAAAGTTATTGCACTTAAACTGTTATCTAACATTTTATGCTTTCAATTTACACATTGTCATGTTAACTGTTTTCACTGAGAAAGAAAATTCAGGTTAAAGATACATTTGCATTGCAAATGGGGATTAATTTAATTTTCCAGGACTTCCTCTAAAGAAAGCAGAGCCCAATTGCAGATTTGGAAAACTCAGGAAAATTTGGTTGCTCAACACCATTCTAAATGTGGACCACTATTTGCAACTGAAAAAAAAAAAAATTAAAACTGTCATGGTTTTTTGTTGGTTTTTTTTTTTGGCTCTTTAAATAAGACTAGACGCTGATCATTTTCTCTGCAAAAGGTCATATACAGCTCTAGTTTCACATAAAGTTTATTTTGTCTCTTCTTCCTACTCAGGCACAGGTCATATCATATAATAAAGGATGGGAAAGAAAAGCTGCTCTGTTCTCTGCTTCTTGCCTATGCCTTTTACCATCCTGTACAACCCAGAAAAATTATGACTTTTTAACTCCTCTGTTTGCAATCATTTACATTGCTACTGTGTCATTACTCTGATAGTTGGATCATAGAATGAGGAGTTATGGGGGAATAAACACTGGGAGACATTTTTCCTTTATTTTCTTCTTGTTTTTCTCTGATCTCATTTGAGTGCCAAGCATTAGTCAAAGTCTCACATTTAAGCTCAGGCCTGCAGAAGAAGCAGCACTCAGCCAATGGCTCAGAGAGAGTCCCAGAGCTTCCAGCGCAGGACCTGAATGGATTTAAAAGGATTTTTTAGGTACTTGAGCAATGAATGCATAAATTCACTCCCCAAACTAGAGAAACTTAGAAGAGCACAGCTTCCAAACTATGCAGAAATCTTGATGGCTCTTTAATATTGAAAGATATTACAATTTTTCTTTCTTACCTAAGCTTTTATCTGAGCAGTTTCAGAATCGATGATGTTTCTGTTGAGAGCAGTGTAATATGATAGTGTTACTTCTGACACCTAAAGCACAGAATAGAACAAAACAGACATTAATTTGATTATCTTGACTTCACAACATTTTGTTTTCTTTTTCCTTTCAAAGGTCTTGGACTTTCTGAAGTATTTAGATCTTTTTTCTCCCCTACGGTTTTGAGAACTCTTCGTTTGGTGCGAATTGGCCGAATCCTGAGACTGGTTCACAAGGCCAAAAGAATTCATACTCTTCTTTTTGCATTGCTGATGTCTCTTCCTGCACTGGTCAACATTGGCCTTTTGCTTTTCCTGATTATGTTCATTTATGCCATCGTGGGCATGGCAAACTTTGCCTGTCTCCGCTTGGAGGGTGGGATTGATGACATTTTCAACTTCCAAACGTTTTGTGGTAGTATTCTCTGCCTCTTCCAAATTACCACATCAGCTGGCTGGGATAGTCTTCTGGCCCCTGTGCTAAAAGGACCTGATACATGTGCTCCCCAATTAAATGTAACAGGGACAGAGAAAAATAATTGCATTCATAAGGGCTTTGGTATTTTATATTTTGTAAGCTATGTCATTATATCATTTCTCATTGTTATAAATATGTACATAGCTGTCATTTTAGAGAACTTCAGTGTTGCCACTGAGGAAAGCACAGATCCTCTTTGTGAGGATGACTTTGATATGTTTTATGAGACGTGGGGAAAGTTTGACCCTCTGGCAACACAGTTCATAGATTATTCTGCTCTTTCAGACTTTGCAGATGCACTGGCGTACCCCTTGCGCATCCCCAAGCCTAATAAAATCCAGCTCATATCCATGGACATCCCTATAGTTAGTGGAGATAAAATCCACTACTTGGATATCTTGCTGGCTTTCACTAAAAGAGTCTTGGGAGAATCTGGAGATTTGGAGAGTCTTGAATTAAACATGGAGGAAAAGATTGCAGCTAGCAATCCATCTAAAAGTTGTTACAGCCCAATTTCTTCGACTCTCAAAAGAAAACAAGAGGAAGTGTCAGCTCTTATTATTCAAAGGGCCTTCAGGAGGTATTTGAGACAACGTTCTCTTGAAAATATATCCTTATACCATTGTAAACATAACAGTGTTGTCTTTGAACGAGAAATACAGGACAAGTCAAGTCTTCTTGAATCACTGCTTAATGAAAATCATGGTAGGAAGAGAGATAAAGTACGTCCTGCTTCTTCCATATCCCTCCCTTTATTTTATGATGGCTTTGCTCAGGCAGACAGTGATAAGCTTGACACATGAGGTTGCCCCTGGCTGCAGCATTTCCAATTAAACCTATGTCACATTTTCAGATGGAGACCATATTTTGATCCCACAAATACTCTGAATTTAGAATAATAGTGGCAGCCTTCAAGTATTGTAATTGTTCAGATTTGCAAATGCTTCTTAAGGGAATTAAGATTTGAACAACTATGTCATAAATATTAGAGGAAAATCAAACCATGGATTTTTTTTTTTCCTTAACTACTGAAGTTGGTGAGTTAATTTTTTCAGCTGTCATTTTTATATTAGTTCATGTGTTTACAGAAGGAGTCTGTAAAAGATCAGTTTTAAGCACTTATTTATAAAAAAACACAAGGATATAGAATAAGGTATATGTCTTTAGGGAGAACCAAAATTTCCAAACAGGCTTTATTGTTGCAAAATTAAGTAATTACTGCATTCTGTAAGAGAACGCACTCAAGACACTTGCATATAATCAGTCTCTAATTTTAATGTTTTTGGTACCATCCTCCTCCTAATGTCTTTGAATAGATTTAATTATGCCTAAGAATTTTTGTGGTGTCTACACAAACACCTAAAGGGATTTAACAGATCATCCTCAATTGCCTGTGCCTAAAAGTTGTACGTAATTTATTCTTTGTATCGTTCAGTGTATGAAAATTGTCATAATCGTAATCAAAATCGAAGAATGTTGTGCAAGAAATATTGTTCCCAGAAAAGAATAATTGTACATACAATTCCATCATTATACTTTATCCCTAGAGACCACTACTTAGTCATCTGAAAAGAGGTTAATTGTGTACCTTGTGAGATAACATTTATTACAGAAAATATTTATTTCATTGATTCTGAAAATAAATGTATGAACCATGTGTAACAATATTTTACTGGGTTTTTTTTTTTTCAATTTGGAATATGACTGGTTTAGATTCTTCAATAAAGACTTCAGATGCTTAGCATGTTTTTGTCTGTTTTCTAAGAAGTATCTTCTGTTTCATTTATTACAAGACATAATCTATTATTGAGCGGTAGAACTAAAGTAATATAATTTTCCAAAACTAGCACAAGAAAACTGAAAATATTTTGCTGCTCACAGGGATTCAGAAAATTTGGAGGCCAAGAATAACAAGAGCAATAAGGTCATTTTTACTGTCATTTACCTGGTTAAAGACTATTAAAATAGGACAGGTTTAGACAAAACTAAACTATTTTCAGGACAAATAAAGGCACAGACAAGTGAAGAGTTAAAGAGCTTGGCTACAGTAGATTTATAGATTTATATGGTCAAGAATTGACCTTATCTATATTTATTGATGGTGATGAGTATATTTACTGATTTCTCTATATGACCAAATAAATATATTTATTACGGTCAAACATTGGAACAGTCTCCCCAGGGAAGTGGTGGAGTCCCTGTCCCTGGAAACGTTCCAAAAACGAGTGGATGTGCCACTTGGTGCTATGGTTTAGTGGTCATGGAGGTGTTCAATCAAAGGGTGGACTTATTTGGGGGTCTTTTCCAACCTTAATGATTCTATGATTACTTTCAGAAGCAGCTTCTGTTCATTAAAAAAAGAAAAATAAAATAATAAAGAGGTCTGCAGAGCTCTTGGGAGAACTCAGGGGTCAGCAGCCCTGGGCAGTGGGATGCAGAGGTACCAGGTGGATCAGTCTCCTGCCCAGCCTGGATTGTGTCATGCCCAGTGATGCTGGTCAGATGAAACTATAAATTTTATTCCGTGTGAGCTGGGATGAGCTCTGGAATGAAGCGACAGCTTTTGTTCAACGATCAGGCTCCATTAGATGGCAGCATTTACTGTGGTTTAGGATGTGGCCAGTGGAAAAAGATGAAACTCTTCAGCACAGAGATACTAAATGAATTCGAAATTGCTCAGAAGAAAAGTGTGACAAGTCTCTTTTTTCCTGTCCTGGGCTTTCAAGTTAGCCACAGGTTTCAGTAAGTGCTTGTTTGCTGACTGTTCTGGTGTCTGATGGACCTTAATGATTGTGAAAAGAAATAAAATTGTTCTCCTGTACTTGGACTTTCTGGAAGGGTAGTTCAAGTATTTGTCTGTAGCACTGTAAGAGGAAATGTTTCATAGAGAAGAGGTAAGACTGCTTTGTTCTTGCATATTGGGAAAGAAGGGAAGATTGAAAAGCCATGTAAG
Organism: Cinclus cinclus; assembly: GCF_963662255.1. Classification (NCBI taxonomy): domain Eukaryota; kingdom Metazoa; phylum Chordata; class Aves; order Passeriformes; family Cinclidae; genus Cinclus; species Cinclus cinclus. Next base: position 4,860,449 of record NC_085046.1, read on the forward strand.
AGAATTTTAAACATTAATCACTCTGATCTTTGCAATTAAAAATATTTGTTTGAATGCAACACCAGGTTCTTTGTCCATACCTATAAATACTTCAAAGATGAACACTTTATTTCCATTACAGGGGCAGAAATTTTGGACAAAATCACACCTGGCATGAGCACATCCTTAGTGATTATGCCACCTCTGCAAGATACAAAACCACCTGAATTCACCACGGGGCTAATTTAAAAGTCTAACTAATTCTTCAGTACTGCTTAAGCATTAAAATTACCATAGCAGACTGTTGCAGGGTTGGAAGGAGAATGGTGATATGCATCTGTTGCATCTTCTTCCTGCTGGATTTGTCCAAAAGTTCAGCTCCTGAAGCAATGTAGAGTTTCTTTATTAAGTCTGTAAATGGTGATAAGTCAAAGCAGTGAATAGGTGGGAGCTTTTGACAATTCTGTTAATCTGGAGCTGTGAATTTCTCCAGGTAAAACTGCCTGGATTTATGTGAACTCTGTGAGAAACTCAGGAATGCTTGGAACACAGAGGAAAAATATTCCTTTCTGCTTGTGAATTTTGATGCTTAAATCAGAGAACAACAGAAACAAAGGAATATTGGATCCCTCCAGTCAGGAATGACTGTGAATGCAGAGCTCCCAGTACAAACCAGCACTGCCTCCTTAGTGGTGGTGCAGATCTCTATTTTACATTTCCATGTGTCACTGTTCCTGTGTAGAAATAGAATGAAACAGACCCCTGGGAAATAAGGGGTTTTCCTACTTTTGTGGTAGCACTGTATCCCTCAGAGCAGGCTGCCCAGAGGTTTTGTGAAAATTGTCCTTTTACTTTCTGGAGTTCCTCAGTTACTTCTCACCTTGGAATGTTTGCACTATCCACTGTTTCCTCAGGACTCAAAAGAGACCCCATGTGTAAATAAGTTATTTGAAAATAAATAACCTCTAGTGAAAGGTTCTCTGCCCTGGGGGAATGGCAGGGAGGTGGGAACTGGATGATCTTTAAACTCCCTTTCAACCCAAATCATTCTGTGACTCTGTGAAAGGTACCAGAAAGAGAATCTCATAATTTCATTTTATCCCTGAACCTACCAGAGCTACCCGACAAGTGTGTCACTGAGCTAAACCCTCTCTCAACAAGAGAAATCCTCGCAAGTTAGGTGGTACAGGAAGACATCCCAAAATATGCTTTTATAATTCATGTTTAGGGTGAATATTCCCATAAGAAGAGCACACCAAACAACCTGAGCAGCTTCAGGCAGAGGTCAGAGCTATGGTGAGAAGTGGTGGAGAAGAGATCTGTTGGTTGGGACCAAGTAGAACAAATCATTCAATATTTATGGTAAAAGGTTCAAAGATGCAGGAACCGTGTTTAAATACTTTCATTAGCTACCACCAGCTAAAATCAAGCCTGACAGCAGCCACGTGCTTTTCAAACTTAAATATTATGACTAAATAGACACTTCAGTCAACAACTGGGAGTCGATCAATTGGTACTGTTTTGGATGTGTACTTCTAGTCTCTAGACTAGGGAAAATTAACAAAAGATTTGTCACCTGCCCACCCCCAGAAACTAAACTGAGTCTTCTGTGACTTCTCCAACATCATGTCGGATTTCTTTCTGCAAGTTTCTTCAGTACTCTCGTCCATTAAATATATTTGGATGAAGCTACTGAGTGGTGTCAGAGCTGAATGTGGTGGCACAAGTTTTGAGTCTTTGCTTTGCCAGTTCCAGGGAAAATATGTGAAGGCATCAACTTAGTAAGTGGTTTTATTGATCTGCAGAGACTTCTGAAAGAGCAGTAGATATGTTTTGGCAGCTTCTCAGGGAAATATAGCTGTTTGGGCAAATCTGTTGCAGTTTTCTGCTTTGTGGTTCCATGGAGTTAAGGTAAGACAGGCCAAGCTGATTTTAATTATAGTCATTAACTTCCTGCAAAGCTGTTTGCGTTCTGGGTAGATTGAGAGCAATTGCAGTTTCCTCTCCAGTTTCCAGGGAAGTTGGGTTTATGCAGAAGCATTCCAAAGTTAGATATCCATGGGTTAGATTTAAGACAACAACCACGCTACCTTGGTGCCCAAGCACTGGGTGGAATTTGTCCCCAGGGACAATTTAAAGTGGTCACCAGAAAGAGCAGCTCTAAGTTTTCTTTTATATATTCATACCTTTATTGAAATGAAGAGGGTAGAACTGGAGGTAGTATTTTAGTAATGCTACCAGTCTCAGCAGTCTCTGCAGAATATATGAGCAAAGATTTCATACCTTTATTCCAATTATATTTTTTTTCTACTTGTGGCTGAAATAATAACACAGACATGATGAGGCAAATAAAAAGCCATCCTTGTGTCCTTTACTCAGTATATTTTTTGCTGCTGCTACCAGTGAAGCCTGTAACTGCTGCAGCCAGAAATCTGTGTTTGCATGATACATTCTCCAACATCTGTGCACAGAAATTCACCAAAATATTTCCAGCTGTTTCTGCCCCCCCCACCCCATCCTGAACAGAGTGTATGGAAAAATTCTCCCCCTTTCAGTGAGATAACAGTAAGCTTCAATAAAAACAGCAGCAACAGGATTCCACCACAGCATCTTTGAGAATGGCATTTCCTTCCTAAACATACATGGTGCCCATCACTCATTTATCAGGCTCTCTGACAGCCCATTCAATAAAACATTTGTGCTTATGTCCATTCTGTCCATTCCACTTATCTTCAGCTTCCTCCTATAAATTGTTTTTCTGCCAGCTCTGCATGAGGCAGATGATCCCATGGCTGCCAGGACATTAAATATGATAAGTGGAAGTTAATGTCCCTTACTTTCCTAAACGGGGGGTTCACCCCTTAACAAACAACCAATAATACAGACCCCAAAAATCCAGATAAGAAAGAGAGAATTAATGGAAAAGATTGGGTAAAATCATTGCAAGCTGCACATTCTAATACACCTGGGAATCCACCAACAAGAGGGCAATGGAGCTCACAAGCACTTGTATTGCGATTGGAATCTTATGTTGCTGTATTTTTCTAAGTGTAACCTTATATTTGTATTGTGATTTTGCCATAAATGAGTGTTTTAGGTTGCTCAAAGAATCACTGGCAGGTTCAATATGAAAGTGAAAGCGTGATGAAGTTCATTAGCAAGGTTCACTCTACTACTTATTAGGTGGTTAAAGCACACAGAGAAAAAAAAAAACAACTAAAATCAATACGTCTAAAACTAAAATCAACCTAAAATTACCTGTGTGGAGGCTGGGGATGGAAAAAGACCAATGCTGGGAAAGCATAAGGATTAAAAGGAATAAAAGAAATCCCATTGAGTCACAAGGTTTACAGTGGATCATCCTGCCAAACTTAGCCCGGGACTTCACCAACAGTTTAGGCCTAAAGGTTTTAACAATATTTGAATATATCCGGGTTTAATTAACAACATAACTTAATCAATTTACCGAAAGGTTTCATAGAATTTGCTCTAAGCTCTCCAGTAACTCGCTCACAGGCCTACTCAGGACTCTAATGAATCCAAGAGAGCAGCATTCCTGCCACATTTGCTGTGCAATAGTCACACTCACACACACGAGCCCAAAGGAGCCTACAAGGTGAAAATTTCCACTGGGGTTCAGTGAAGTCCTCAGGACAGACGTCTTTGCATTTTGTCAGTGGATGAATTGTTGAGCCTTAAGCAGTGGCAGAGTCAGCCCAGGTCCCATCATCAGCTTTGAGCAGTGATGCTCTGAGCACAGCAGCCTCGAGAGCTCCACAGTCTCCCCACTCAGAGGGGGATTCTGGTCCCAGCCCTCTGGGACCTGCAGAGCTCCAAGGGTCTCACTTTGGACTGCTGCTTACAGGCTTGAGAAGGTTTGCCTTCAGTCATAATGACTTTCTGTCCTGGACAAAATTTGTCCAGGTAACTTTCTTTGAAAGTTCAATAACAAACATGGTGTTCCACTTGGCCGTTTTCCAGGCAAGATAAGTTTTTTTTGTTGGTTAAAAAGCAGGAGCTCATTAGACAGCCTGAGTTCCTGGGAGCCTGCCACTGCCCCTGATAAGCTCAGCCCAGGAGCTGCTCATCAAAGCTGAGGTCTAACAAGCATTTCTGAGATCTTAGTGCAGCCTGAGGGAGTGGGAGGGAAAGCAATCCTACCACCACAGATTTCAGCATATTATGTATCATTCAGCTGAATCAAAATCCTATGTAAAATCAAATATATTGAAATAAATAAATTTGACATTAAACATCTCATGCTCCGTGCTTGGAACAGCTGAAAGAATCTGCTTGGATTATTGGACTCTGAGAACTAGACATGGCTGTTCTTCTTCCTGAAATTATCCAGGGTCAAGAATACAAATGAGCAAACATCTAGGGAAAAGCTTTTCTATTTGTTAAAGATGGGGTAATGATAAAAGCAAAAATTATTATTTTAGAACCCTTTTCCTCTTCTCAATGCTTATAGAAACAGTGGCAACAACCATCTTCATTTAAGGTTTTAAATTTTGTATGTTTACCTATGTACACAGAAACAGGTATTTTAATTGCAGTGCAATTAAATTAACTTCATAATATTTCATAGCAAGCCATGAATAATATATAAGAAGTAAATTGAAATCTGTCTCCATATTTCCACGTTTGGTGATGTGAATTAATGGGTTTGAATGCCACACTCAGCTGTAGTAAAGGGAAAACAACGGGCTGGGTTGGCAGAGGCTTTCATTTCCAGGTGCCACCTCATTGTCCCACTCATCTCATGCCAGTGCTCAGTGCCCAGTGGGCCCTTCCTCACTGGAAAATGCACATTTTCAAACCTGGCTTTGTGGCCATTGCTTCCACAGTGCCCATTTCTCATGGATTAAAGCAGAGGATCACTGTAAATGGCTGAGGAGTAATTGGCATTTTCTCACAAAACACTTCCTGGTTTTCTGAAGGTGATTTAGTAAACCTGCTTCTCTGCACAGCCAAATGTTATTCCATCCTGCTTTTGTCTAATTCCATTTTACTATGGAGTGGAAAAGCATAGAGGAATTTACTGGGTTTATAAGGCTGATGGCCTTTTCCTGATGCCAGTTCTGCTAAATTCAAAGTTGAATTTTCAAGTTCTTTACTCCAGTAGAGAGGAAAGGTTTTGACTGGCCTCAGACTCCAGGCAGCAAAGCAAATCCCCAGGAATCTTGTAAAGTCTGCCCTTCCCAAACATTTAAGAATCACATGATTATATATCATATACCCCGTGTGCATGTACCCCAAAAAATGAGTGTAGAGTCCTAAAGTTGCCCAGTGCTGTAAGGGAAAAGTGGGAACATGCTTGCATGTTCCCATAAATCCCAATAATTCTGAAATTTTTTTGGATGTAATGAAACCCAGCTATGAAGACCATACCTTTAGCTCTTGCTTGAATTTTAAACCAAAGACTACTGATGGCCCCAGCATCCCACAAATAAGAATTTTTATGCACCAACAGTGTACCAACATATCTGTAACGATTCCAATGAACCCTTTTCATGTGTGTGTGTGTGTGTGAAAAACACCAGATTACCAGATTTTGCTATCTTAAAAAGTAATCCCTGATACACCAGCTCTGGTATTGTGAACTCATGAATTTTTGCAAAGGAAAAGTTCCTTTATGCCAAAAGCCAACCTCCCACCCAGAGAAAAAGAAAGTGGATCAAGTTTCAGCAGATCTGAGTAGGCTCAGTAACTGAGTGGGATGTTCTGTGAAGCTCATGGTTAAATACAAGCTTTTCCTTTTCCTTTTCCTTTTCCTTTTCCTTTTCCTTCCTTAATTTCTTTACATTTTATGTGTTGTACAAAATTGAATGATGAAAAACCGATGGACAAGATATGAGAATTAAACCAGCCTCTACAAATTTTTGGTTGTATGTGCTTCTTGTCTGGCACACAGAAAATGCTTGTATTCTTCTAAGTACATAAGAATGAAAATGTTCATAACATAGAAGTGTGCCCCCAACTACACAACCTTTCATTTATTTGGAAAGAAAACACCCAGTTTTGGCATGTCTAGGTGTAAATAGATTTGTGTGTCCATAGTATGTTATACCAGGTATTGACAACAAGAGGCCTGAACTTTCTCTGCTGTAGGACAGTGAAGCTCACACCTTGCAATAAATATTAGGATGACTTACACAGCTGAAGTTATTTCAGATTATTACTGCCTCCTGCTTTTATATTATTTTGACACAAAAACACTTGTGGCAGGTGATTTGAACATTACACATTTCATAGTAGGAGAAATTCCCTTAGACCTTCCAGTCATGTGCTCCTATTGCCACAGATCCAAAACTCCAGTTTTAGCTTGAAAAGGTGAGAGTGAGATGAGTGATGGAACAAATCCTACACATTTTTTTCCTATCCTGTTTGCTGAATTTGATAGACTTTTAAAGTCTGGCTTCTGAGAGGCAATTTCAGACACTTCTCTTAGCATCATCCAATTATGCATTGGCTGCAGCTCACTGCATCTATCAAAGTGTCACAGATGCTTTCATGTTGGCAATATATTGCTTTTTCAGACCCAAGAGAGGGGAAAAATCAGGCACCCGAGCATCTTCTCCTTAAGTAGGTGTGGAGCAAATTAGCCCCATTATAATCCAGCATGCATTAGTCCATTAAAGAGCTGGAGGAAGATTCCTTTGTGTAAATGACTGGATGGTTTCACTGTATATTTGTATTAGTCATTTCCTGCTGTTCTTTAAAGAAAGTTCTTGATCACTGGTGTTTAAAAAGTCTAAATTTCCACATAAGCATAACTTAAAAAAAAGACAGGAAACATTCTCGTATATTTTAAAAGGTAATTCATTATTTTTTAATATCATAAATTAAACTTTGTGGCTCAAAGGACACAACTGTTTGCAAATACCCGGAGAGTTATCATTTGATTAAGGTGGCTTCTCATACACAGAACTTCTCTTCCTTTCTCAAACTGTTTATGCTGCTGTTCCCAAATTTAATGGTAGATTATGCACAGCAGGTATTTGGGCCCTCATTTAGAGGATTTACACATCCCACCTGGAATGAACCTGCTGAATTCAAATCAGCAGGACTGGCTGGGGCTTCTCAGCTGTTTTGAGGCACTGGATTGGAAAGATTCATGGCAATGAACTGATACCTTGGCCATGAATTTGGCCTCTTTTGACACTCCTGTCTTACAAGAAGTTTGAAGACTGAAATTGTCCAAAAATTGGGGAAAAAATTAAAAAGTATTTATGCTCACTTCGGTTGTACCACAGACTACAAGAACCAGCAAGGTCACCATTGGACAGGAAACCACAAAGCCAGAGATGGAGACGCTGAAAAAAAGACCCCACAGAAACACGACATAGGTGCAGAATTCTGATATCAAGATTACTAAGGTAAAAGTAAAAATTCCTGCAGAAAACTGTTCAAAAGAGCAGGCAGTGAGAAACTCCTGTGTTCTAGGTAAGGTGGAAAGAATAAAGGGTGTGGTTCCCCGTGCATCACCTGGCACACTGATCTGGTGGGGACTGTGCACTTTAGATCTTCCTTTACAATTATTTTATGTTGGAAAAGAGGAGCTTATTTTCTAGACAGTGCCTGACACTCGGGTTTTTTTTCAGCTCTTCCTGTCTGATAAATAATACAGTCTCTAAATAACCACACTCTGCCAAACAGATGCTTTAGTCAATCATCTTATTATGTATTAAAGAGCTCATCCACTGTATTCTGTGTTTAGGTCCTTAAAATCTGCCTCTCCTGAAGGCTGTGGTTTATTCCGACCCATCTGAACCTTAATTCCAGGGTTTGGTATCTTCAAGTACCCAAAGCTGCCTCTGGTTTTCCTCAGATAATTAAATTTTTGTGTTTTGCTTCTTCATAAAAATAAAGATATATTGGGTTAAAAAAAAAAGAAAATAAAAGTCTTTTCAACATTTAAATATGCAGTGTCTGTAACAGTGAGGGAAATTTCTAGATACACCTAATGCTGCTTGATGAAGCAGTATTAGGAGTATTTATATTACAACTATTTCCTTCACTACTCTAATTCTCTTAGTATTATTCCAATAGGCCACTGAGGAGGGAGAGAAGAGCAATCCATATTTTTCCATTTGAGTAGGTGATAAGCAAATTTTCCTGATGGAAATGTGCATTGGACCATTTAGCAAGCTGGAGATTACGGTATGTAACAGAATGATTTTAATACATACTTACAGAGAAAGCAATTTCCTGTTACTCTGTTAGAACAATTATGCATTCAAAAGAGTCTGAATTTTACATCACCATGATTTTTTTAAATATATAATTTCATTCCCTGATAAAAGGAAATGAGATTCCTTTGTCCTAGGTCTTTAATTTTGACGAAAATGCCAATTAGCTACTTTATACCATTTAAGACTTGACTATTATGTGGGTCAGAAAATGGCTTCAGCTATTCTTTTAAAGCAAAGTAGCAATGTAATATATGATAAAAGCTATTTTAATCTCTGTGCAGTAAACAGCCTTCATAAATCACTGGAAGCTCTCTACAGCATCATTCCCTCAGTTTCACACTGGGTGGCAAATCCCACATATGTTAATACTCATCCCATAAACAGCAATTTATGAGGATTTCCCCTCTTGGGTCTCAGTTCCTCTCATGCTATGAAAAATCCCAAAACACTGAAAAAAAGCTTCAACATGAACAGGTGAACATAACTCCTGAGCTGACAGGCAACATTTGGGAGGTGACTTTTCATACCATAATTTCATTAACCAAGTAAAATCAATAATACATCACCAAAAAATGGTAAATTTATTATATAAACCTCATCCTAGTGAGGGAAAAAATAAAGCCTAAGGTGAGCATAAGGTTCTTTATCTTATCAGTATTAAATGGTGTCAGTTAATTCTAAATTTGCCATAATTTTATAATGAAATATTATTTGCACCAAAGTTGCAAAATAATTTGTTCCAGTCTGTGCTGGTTGGTATTAGAAATTACATTGCTTTCAATAGAAAAGCTACAATTTATTATTTTAGTTAGAGGGGTGCTGTTCAGAATGTGTAAGACTCCTTTTGATTAAGGACTATGTAATTCTGCATTGCATGTCCCAAACAGTCAACAGTGAAGGAAAGTCATCACAACACTGATATTTTTCCTTTTCCAGATGAAGAATTCAGATGTTTTTACAAACTAGACAATAACACTTCTTGTTTGGTTTTCATCTCCCACATCGTGCAGTTGAAATGGTTCTGATTGAAGAATCCTTATGCCTTGAAAAAATGAGCATCAGTTACCAAACAAAATCCCACACCGTATTCTTAAAAGAAGGGGATAGTGAAATGCAAAAGAATTTTACAGCTGAGATTTCCCAATCATATCTAACTTCTCAGGAAAAGCCAGAAATTAATGTTTACCAAATCTGGTGATGTTGTGAGAGTTCAAAAACATATTAAAAAGGGATTGCACTCCCGAAACTCATCCTCTTTCTCCTGGTTAAATCTGCCATTGTAATCACCATTGCGTTCCTGTTACTATAGTGATGAAATCTATGTAGAAACCTGGAGAGACACTGATTGCTGCATTTCATATATAATTTTTCACAATTTACCCTCCATTCCTTACTTCTTAAATGGCCATAAAATAGCACCATTTATCAGAACAGATGGGTGTGTGCACACATATCAATTACAGCATCGTCAGGAATTGCACAGAAACAAGTTGGTAGTTACTTTTAAAAGAACCAAGAAATGAAATTATTTTGTGTTGATTTTAAGTAACCATTCCCTACCTCAAAGTTACTGCTAAGCTGTGTAAAACTGGGGTGGGGGGGTTAAAACTGAAGTGCAATTTGATTCTCACTTAAAGCTGACCAGCTTTATTTTAGATTAAACTGCTTTATACTTAATGAATATTCTTCTTTTCTAATAGCAAACATGCATCACATGGACGTTTCACTTGTCTTTAAGTGTTAATTTTTCTTAAGTTCAAATATCCATTACTATCAAATATTTGCCTTCTTCCATTAAACCATTTTTGTATCATTTGTGAATGCAGATATCTCTCAGCTCTTTAAATACCTCTCCATATTTTCCCTATAAACACCTTATTTTTCTATGGATAATTTCCATATTTATTCTTTAAAAATGGGGAATGCTTTTTTTGGTTTTCTTCTTCATTTACCAAGGTTTAGATTTTGTGATGGCAGCGTTTACAGTTCTTCTTTATAAAGTTTCTTTTAGCTTGAATTTTATTTCCCTCCCCCTGCTTTCTAGACTTGAATTAACAGGGGGTGGAGATTCTTCTGATGATGGGGTAGAGGGGACTTAAACAGCTTTGCTCTAAGTCCAGTGGGAAGAAAATAAGGATTTAATTCTGGACAGGGAAGGAAAAGTCAGTGCCAAAGGCTCCTCATCCTTCCCTGTCCAGCAGCTGTCTATTTTCTCCCCACAGATTTAAAAGGAGATGGGATGCATCTAAATTCCGGTTTATTCCCAAGGGAGATTCATCAGCATGGCCAGTAGAGCCTAGAATGCTGCTTCTCTCACCTTCAACTGAATTTTTTTCAGCTGCTGCAATTCAACAATTCTGCATTTTCCATGCATTTGAGCCTTTTGCTCACAGAGAACACAAAACACCTGCTTTTCCAAGCGGCCCCTGGAACAAACCAGGCTGGCTGCCAGGAAGGATTTAGTGACCTCCTTACCACAAGCAGTCCTGGGCTTGGACAGCTCAGTGCACAGCAGGATGTACCTGGAAAGGAACCTGGAAAGGAAAGGTCGCTTCAGAAACACCCTGAGATGTTTTTAATTACTGCGAGCTAATCTTAATCTCTGATTCAGTCTGGGCCATCTCAAGGTTAGCACAAAGACCTCGGGAAGCCAGAGATAAACATGAGATGCCTTCCTGCTTTCTTCATCCATGGGTAGCAAGAATTATTTCTTGCCTCTAAGAAAGTGCAGGTTCTATTTCCTCCTTAAACACAGGAGAATAACTCATAGGGAGGAGGCCAAGACCAGTCTGCTTTTCATCTCTAACTCTGAATGAAATGTAAGGAACTTTGGGTGAAATCTCTAAATGCAGGTGAAATGTAATTTGAAATTAGCACTGGAGATGACTAGGAAAGCTGTCTGTGTAACTGGTGCTAGAGAACTTTTATGGTGTCATTCTTAAAAGTCATTCTTTAGGAGCTTAAATCACATTAATTACAATTCCATTCTCACTGAAAATCCTCCTTGGCATCTATATATTTCTTTAGGGCGACTAAATATATTTTAAAATCTACCCTTATTAGTCTGTTCTTTTCCTGTGAATGGAAGGTGCAAATACTTGTAGGTAAACTTTAAAGGAGGTAAACTTTACCCACCTTCACTGATACCTAAGCTTCAAACTGTTCATGTTTCATAAAATTAATGTCAGAAAGTTTAAAAGCTATATTGGACCTAAGACAGATATCTTGGAGGGAACAAGAGATGATATGAACTGAATTTGTTCAGTACCTGATATTACTTTGAAGTGGGATAGTGATGACTGTTCTGAAGTCAGAAAGATTAATGAAACTTTTATCTCTTTAACCTGCCATGAAATGTCATAATTTCATTTGTGGATAGTCTTCCTCACCATCACACATGTGCATCTTCCAATGAAATCAAACTTCCTGTGCAATGCCCTGTCCAAAGCCTCCAAGAAGGAGTTTAACTTTCTACAGCAACACTCATTAGATTTAGAGCCAAATTAAGCAAAGCTCTGGATAAAAGACAGCAATTTTCCACAAGCACATCAAAGGTAGAGATCTGGTGTTCCACCATGAGTTCTTTCCCCCCTTCCTCACAGTCCTGCATGTTTTGAAAGAAGGTAACTTTAAAGATAGGAAGAGATTGGCACCAAACCGAAATTCAACAGAAGATAAAATAGAATTTTTCTCAGGATATTGCAGGGCTACTTCCCTTGAAAGTTTCTCTTCTACCTCAACCTCTACCTCAAAGCTACCAAGAATTAAATAAGAAAGGATTAACAAATAATTTTATTGATCCTGAGAGCATTTGTCACAGGGAAGGATCCAGCACCATGGTCTTCTTTGTCAAAAGTGTGCTCACATTTTTAATGCATTCTCTTGCTAGAGAGGCACCATCTCAAATTCCACCCAGTGGTCAGTTGGCTTTCCTTGGATTCATCTCATTTTAACTACTGCTGACATCCTGAAAGTGAAGTATTATCTACAATGATTGTATCATTCCTAGCTTCTCTCTTTGGTGTCTAATAACTAAATTCCTCCTTTTCTTGTGCAGCCAATGCTTAATGCAGAGATGGCATCTTCCTTCTGTCTTAAAAGTTCATCAGCCAGAGTAATTCAGAAATAGTGATCCTTTGGACCAGGATAGTCATAAGATCACACTCTTTGTCCTTAAGCAAACCACATGGAGAAAGGAGAAGAGAAAGCCTGGTTCCCCTGCAGGAGAGAAAGGATCCTCTAAAATTGCAGGTGTTCCTCCTTAGAGAGGTGGGCTCTTGCTTTTCCTGCCTGTTTTTGAAGGTTAAGAAAATTTATTTTTATGGGCATAATTTTATTATGCTATTTATCTTCAAGGCCGGGGAATGAGCCTCATCCCATTTCTCTAGGAGTGCAGACACAGCTGTAAAGATCTCTCCCATCCTACCCAACAGTGGCTTCAGCCAAGGAGAAATTGCAGGGCTCAGGAGTGAGTGAATTCTCCCAGGCTTCTGACCTACTTCTTGTTTATATCATCATCTGTATAAAATTCATAATCACAGAATAGTGTGGGTTGGAAGGGACCTTAGAGATCACTCAATTCCAAGCCCCTGCTATGAGCAGGGACACCTTCCACTAGACCAGGTTGCTCCAAGCCCCATTCAGCTTGTCTTGAACACTTCCAGGGATGGGGCAGCCACAGCTTCTCTGGATAATCTGTTCCAGTTCCTTATCATCCTCACAGTAAAGAATTTCATCCTAATATCTTACAAACCTGCCCCTTCTCAATGTGAAGCCATTTCCCCTTGTTCTATCTCTCCATGCCCTTGTCCCAAGTCCTTCTCCAGCTCTCTTTAGGCACTGGGAGAGGCTCTAAATCTCCCTGGAGCCTTCTCCAGGCTGAGCAACCCCAGAACAACCATATGTACCCTGAACAAACCGTACATATGAATCTTACATGTGCACTGACATTTTATTTTTATACATGTGCATGGTCATGCACACACCTATAAATTTACACAGGCACACAGAGGTAACAGCCAACAGTTTCCCAGTCTTCCACTGAGCCCCAGTCACAGTCCTTTAGTTCTCTTTATAGATCCACTCTTGGTTTTCTTTGGGCTGTACTAACGCAGAGAATTGAAACTGAGGTAATCAAAGAAAATATGAAGACCAACATCTTTTACAGACAATATGTTAGAGTGCAGGCATATCCCACTCTGAGGTTGACAAACACATTTTCCTCCGTGTTTCCAATCCACTTTGTTCGGCCTCGCTCCTGATTTTCTGTGAAAGGCTCTCAGAAATCCAGGGATGAAACAAGATCCTGGAGAAATACTCAGCTTGGAGCCTCCCCAGCTGAGGTCTCTGCCTTTCCCAGGAGAGGCTGTGTAATCACTTCAGTTCCTTCCATGGCTCACACTGACACCTCCCTCAACACCCCCATGTACAAATTGCACAGTTCCTGGAGGAACAGCATCTCCAGAGTGGGGAGGGATCGCTGCAAGGGGACACAGAGATGATAAAGGCAGGGAGGAGGCTTTTCCAACTATTGCTTGGGAGACAACTGGGCTGAGATAATGCTTCTCTTGCACAGAAAGAAGTGACTCCTTGAACCTTCACTTAGAGGGATGGAAAATAACGTAAGTCCTGTGGTTTACTGCACTTTCTCCTTTTAGAAAAAAAAAAAAAAAAAGGTGGTTTGTGGTAAACTCTTCTATAGGATTCAGTGACCTTTTATTTGCCTAAAAATAATTAAAAAACCTGAGCAGCAAATTTTTCTTCCTGAGTGGCATGAAAAAAAGTGGAAGTGGGGAGGAGTGAGTATTTATTTATTCCTCTACACAGGAGCTTCCCCCAGTGTTTTTGACTTGTTATTTTGCTTAAATAAGTTAACTAGGGGCAAAAATAGAATCCTAGCGAAGTGAATAGGCATATATAGGAAGCTTTTTCTGAGCATGAAAATTGCAGATATATAGTATTTTTTCTACAAACTTCAGATTTTCTAGTTACATTATGTTTTTCAAAGCAAAGGCAGAAAGATTTCAGTAACCTTAAGTTTTATAACATCATTCTCTCTTACATAGGTTTACGCTTATTAATATTTTTCTGATACAGACGAACATTTTGTTTTTGAGAGTAAAGAATGGATCTTATTTTAAATAGATTTTTTTTGTGTGTTACATCTGTTTTACTTGTGGAATATGCTGTACTGTGCCTGGTGAATGCTTTTACTGTGATAAACTGTGGGGCAAAATGAACTAATAAGTGAGTCCTGGGAAAACCAGATGCTCTGGAGATTCCTCCTGTGGTATAGGAGGAACTGCTATAGGAGGTGCTGCTAATTTTCCATGTCTCAAAGGTTTTAATTTTTTTGTTGTACTGCATTTTGGATTTCTTTTGTAATTATTTGACTTGATCTGAGATTATTTTCTATGTGGACAAAAAAAAAAGTTTTTTTAGATTTGAATTTTCAGAATTTGAAAATGACAAATAGTGACTTTAATAAAGAAAAGTGAGGAGCCTGATGACGTTATGTATGTCCTTATTGAGTGACACTATTAAATGGCATACCTAATGGAAATTGTTTGTTCAGAACTAACTTCTGATTGGATTTCAATATATTTAGAAAGTTGTGTCAGACAAAAGACTGTGTAATTCAAAAATTTCATTGAATTATGGAACTGCTAAACCTTTGGCAAGCCAAGTTAAAATTGAGGTTGTGAATTCAAGTTTTTTTTTCTTTCAAAACTTATAGTTGAGAGTTTTTTTCACTGTGTTCTAGTGACAGATGAGGGGTTTTCTTTCAGGTTTTCTTTCATGGACCAGCTGAATTTTGTTATGGTCTTGGGATAAATATTTCTCTTGCTTTTTGTCCTAATTTTTTCCTCAATATATTTAGCTGCTGAAAGACCTTTCTCTGTCAAAATGTACACAATGAAAGGAATCTCCAGAATGACAAAATGGCAAGTCTGTGATACTTCTGGTGCATTTAGTACTTTCTTTTAATGGTAATGGTCCAAAATCCAAACCATGACTTTCTACAGGTTTTGTTTGTTGTAATCAAGTCATGTTGTTATGAGTTATAAGTTTATAGAACCATTAATCACATTAACCACTTTTGAGACACTGCTGGAAAGACAAAAAAAAATTGACATATTGTCAGATATGACCTTTAAAAACTTAAATCTCAAATGCCAAAAAAAAAAAAACCCAGGTTGACAACGGCAGCAATTCTTACATGGATGTCCTTAAGCTCTTGGATATTAGAGGCAGCAAGAGCAAGCTCTCATTCCTTAGTGGTGAAGACAACTCAGATTCCCCCTGTTTGCTTCAAAACTTGAGTATCCATAAAATCTGCAGATGGTTCAGTGCAGCACTGTAGAAAATATGAGATTAAAAACCACAGCTTGTCCCTCTCCTGGCAGCCAAGTGTAACCTGCACGCTCTCCTTCCTGCCATTGTCATCCTTGGGCAGGACCCTGCCTGCCAAGATTGGTGAAATGAATAAATTTCCCTTTCTCCTCCTTTTCCTCCTCCTCTTCCCCACTTCAGAGTGATGAAAATGAGCAATTCACACTGTCTGGCCACACTTCTTATATCTGCTCCCAGACCTGCTGATATTCTCGGTATGGCACTTCAAAATCGAGATATATTCCATTTCTTATTCAAGATAGGAGAGGGCTGGGTCCTGACCTGTTTCTTCTCTTTTGTTTGATAAAACCTCACACCTGAGGTTTATTTCCTGTTACCTGACCAGCATCTGCTCAGTTTCCTTGATAGCAGCAGATGAAAGGGATTATTATCTCAATTCTTTGTGCACTTGGCACCATACAAAGTCACACTGTGGAGGATCCAGATATTATTACAGTTTAACCACAAATATATGCAATTTTATGTTAACTTTCCTGTAAGGCAGCTCCAACCATAGTCCTGATCTGTGGGGGTTCCTTGGGGTCTTCTCCACTCCCTGGGCTCCTCAAAGGTTGGAGAGATCATTCCAGATCCTGTTGTTGGCTCATGGACTTTCCAACCAATCTTTCCTTGTCTTCTAGTTACACCCACTATCCTTAGGGACAGGGATGGGCAGGGAATGCCCGGATGATGATGACTCCGTTCAAACCATATTGTCACGTTTGCTGTTGGCTTTTAAAATCTTGTTCTGGTCAATTCTGGAGGATTTTGTGCTTCTTGATGACCAACAGGTTGTTTCCATGCTTTGGCTATTTCCTTGGAGACACCAAAGCTACCAGTTGAAGTTCATGGGCTGAAGTTAATAACCAGGTGATGATACCTAATGCATCCTAACTCCTGCAGCAATGGACTCATCCACGGTCATTAACAGCTTTTCAGCTCTTTTTTCTCAGGTTCACTCCTGTGCTGCCAGAGTTTCTGTGCTTCCTCTGTGCTTGCAACTGGCCATTTGAAAACTTGTCAATTGACTGCACAAGCACTTAGAGAAAGTGATCTCTGCACAGATTTAAATTATTTATGATGGCAAAGTAGCTGAAAATTAGTGCCCCCTTACCAGGCAAAAGAAAATGTGACTTAACGCTTCACTAATTGCTAAGAAGGCTTGTGCTGGAAGTAGTCATTAACAAGACAATTCAATATTAGGCAATCACAGAATTTTTATGTGTTCACAGTCTTCTGGTGGCTAATGATGTTTGCCCAGTCCCACCACTGACTGTAGCATCACCAATCAATGGAAGTTTAGCAGTTGTCCATTCGTAAGGGCAGTGAGAAGAGCAGGTGTAATGAATGCAAAGAGTTGAATTTATCTCGTCTCACTTGAGACATCTCAAGTCATCAGTTGTAGTCAACTGGCATTTCTTTCCTGAAATAAATGTGAAAAGGGGTCTCAGCAGGCAGTGTGAGAGCTCATGGAGGTGTAGCTGTGTAACTCCAAGATGCACTGAGGTGAAATGAATCCCACCCAGAGGGGCTTTCTGAGTGAATGCTAGGTGGCATGAGGTGAATAATTCACCTGGTATCAGGCGAATTATTTTGTGAATCTCCACACTTTTTGCTACCTTCATTCTCCAGCTCTGAGAAGAGTAAACTGTAAACCCCAGTTTCCCAGTTTGAAGAGTAGGGATTAGGGATTTATCTCACACTAGTGTGAAAAAATCTGTGTTTTTTTTTTTGTTTGTTTGTTTGGTTTTTTTTGTTTTTTTTTTTTTTTTTCTTTCGTTGGTTTTTGGTTTTTTTTGGTGCTCTTCCTGTGCTAATGTTAATCTCTGTGTTTAGTCATCATTAGCTGCTCTGAACTCAAGTTTTGTTGATTGCAAGGAGGGCGTGGATTTTGCCTCCCTTGGCAAACTCAGTGGAGCTGCACAGGGTGGTGGTAATCAGACCTGGGAGAAATTCCTTGTAGGCTGCAATAAAGGAGTAACTAAATATGCTGAAGAAGGGGCAATATGTGCTCTCCTTATAGAGAGGCATTTTGGAGGTTTTCTTTCACCTTTCATATAAAAGGAAGGCTGAGAGAACTGGGATTGTTCAGCCTGGAGAAGTAAAAGCTCCAGGGAGAGCTCAGAGCCCCTTCCAGTGCCTAAAGGGGCTCCAGGAGAGATGGAGAGGGTCTAGGGACAAGGGATGGAGGGACAGGACAATGGATCTGAACTGACAGAGGGGAGATTTAAACTGGATATCAGTGAGAAATTCTTTCCTATGAGGTTGAGCAGGCCCTGGCACAGGGTGCCCAGAGCAGCTGTGGGTGCCCCTGGATCCCTGGAAGTGTCCAAAGCCAGGCTGGACGCTGGGATTGGGGCACCCTGGGACAGTGGAAGGTGTCCCTGCCCATGGCAGGAGGTGGAACTGGATGGGCTTTAGGATCCCTTCCAACCCAAACCATTCAATTTTCTATGAACGCAGTAATTTCTTTCTTTATTACTCTGACAGTTTGGTATAGTGGGAAGACAAGAGGCAAGAGGCATAAATTTAAACAGAGGATCCAAATGGGTTGAGACAGTCAAGTATTGGAACAGGTTACTCTAAGAAGTTGTGCTGACTCTGTTCTTGGAGATTTGTCTGGGTAAAGCCCTGACCTCATGACTTACCCACTTTGAGGAACCTCCCAAATTCCCTTTCTACCCAAATTATTCTCTGATTAAAAAGTTACACATGTTAATATACAAGTGTTGCTTTAATATGTATCTTATGAGCCATTAAGAAAATGTCAGTTTGGTTTGATTGGTCTGATTAAATTATCTGCCTCAAAGCACAGCAATGTTTCTGGGGAAAGAGTACAACAGTCCTACAGAAACTTTGATCTGCTATTACTTACATATTTTTAAGTTAGTTCTAGAAAAATTTGACTTCTCCTCTGGAAATTTGGCTGCAGAAAGATGCAATATAGCCTTAGTGAAGCATAGTAACAATCTCCTAAAATAAACAAACAAACAAGCAAAAAGAAACAAGTTAATCCTGGCCACTCTGATCAAACTAATCACTTTGGTCATGCTGAACACAGGAATAGTCAACATTTTTCACCTCTTTTTATAACGGATGGCGAAGCCATAAAGGAAATAATTGAGAACAATTTTATTCATTAACTGGGATTGAATTGGGGTGATTGTTATTGCAATAAAAGGAGCAAAAATATCTTTGACAATAACCTTGTTTCCCAGTCTATTCACAATGAATATTCCTAAAGAGGAAATCACATTCATTTTGGTGTTTGAGAGATTATCCATAGAAAGTAAATTTGACAACTGAAAGAACAAGTCATAAATGGTTTTTTTTGTTGTTGTTTTTTCTTTGTGTTTTTTAATTCAAATAATTATTATTTGATCATAGTGATTTCATTGTCATTGTCTGGTCATCGGGAATTCCAAGGATAAGAAAAATTTCAATTTTCAAGAGATATTAAATATTTGTAGGTATTCCAAGTCTTGAGAAGAGGCCAAAATGGTACTTTGTTTCTTCTGTGATACAAAAGGGGAAAATGGTTTTGCAATAACATTTTTTTCTTCTTTAGGGCAAATTGCTCCACTGATACCTGGCACATAAAAACTAAATACAACTCAGCTGTCTTTGTGTGCTACCCTCCCTGAGACTATGAGTAACAGAAATTGTTTTGGGGATATTTTTAAAGATGCTTGAATGAACCTGGGGCATTTTTTCCCCAATTACTCAATTTCTAATAATTGTTAGATTTTATTCAGCATTAGGCTGATTAGCTCAGAATTGCCCATGGATGAAAAGTGTAGATTTAGCCTTTTGCTCCATGGCTTGCAGCTGTTCTCATGGAAATTTTGCTGCTGAGTTGTGAGACAGCAAGTTCAAGGCTTGATTTCCTTCCCTTAATGTTTGAAAAATTAAATTTCCATATTTTTTTTGAAGCAATATATGAAACCACCAGGAAATATATCCCAACCTGATCTCCAGCTCTGGCAAAGGACTCCAGGCTCTGTGTGCCCTTGTGCTTCCTTCTAATTCCCCATCCTTGGCTTTAGCCAGCAACCTCGTGTTTTCCTAAAATCACCTCTGCCCTGGAATAGTCCTGAGGGTAAATGGTGTGAGAATCAAAGTTTTTCTTTTCTGGAAGGTTACAAGATGGTTTCTTGGAAGGGAGGACATAAAACCGCAATGGAATCTGTAATGAACACAGAATTTTAATGGTGAACTTTTGAGATCAGGTAAATTTTATGGAAGTGGAGGGTTGGGTAAGGTTGGAAAATTTGGCACAAAGCCTAATAAAGTAATTATTGTATTCCCTCCGTGCATTGCACAGGAATTGCATCTTTTCATGCATCATTCACAGCTCCCATTACAGATACTACAACATCTAAATTACTCTGAACATCAACAAAGCACCACTTTGTCCAGAGGAAGACTTGAAATCTTGCAAGTGGATGTTGTAGTTTTTGCTCTTGCTGTAATACACACAGCCTCCAGACTGTTAGCCTGATGTTCAGAAGTAGAGTAAAGAGTATTCTTGCCTGACAGTCCTATTTCTCTTCCAGAAATGATGTTAATTTTTGCTGGGAGCAAGGGTTACTTCTCATATTCATAATTTTGGGTGCTACTTTAATGGGAGAGGTAGGCAGACTGCAAAAATGGAGCAATTTCACTGCAGTTAGTTTGTCACTGGCCTCCAGCTGTTGTTCTCACAGCAATGATTTCATACAGCTCAGCAATGTGAGGTCAGCTGAAATCATGTTGTATCTGGGGAGAAATGAAAAGGCTTTGCATGGCAGGGCAAGATATAGGCACTCAGCACACACACAAAAATTTAAAGTAAAACAAAGCCTCTTGGTTCAGGCTGTGTTTTCCTGGGGTGTTCCATGCACTGTCTGGAAAGGAAAGGTGGAAGAACAGGTTGTCAGGCAGGAGGACTTAACTTTCAAGATTAAGCTCTCACTGCTGTCATGGAGTCAAATTTGAAGCACACTTGAAGGGGTGATGGCAGCTTCTGAATTAAAAAAAACCTGTCTGTGTGCCTCCAAGGTGATCTTCTGTGCCTGCTCAGCACCGATCCACCCCAGGGAGAGCCCTCAGCCAGGTGGGATCATTGCACAGCATGCAGGTGGGGCTGCACTGGCTCAGGAGTTCCCTGACCCTTTACTGAATTAACAGTGTCTTCCCAGAAGTCATAATCAAAGGTAATATTTTAGAGAAATCTCCTTGCAGAGCATGCACTCAGGTTGTGTTTAGTAGATAGATTCTGCCCAAAACCTGGCCAAATTTCTTAATCAAAAGGCTTTTCTAGTCTATTGTCACTTTTTTTGCTCTGAGTGGAAGGCATACAATATAAACTTTGTCAGATCATTTCTGTGCTCCATGTCAGTCAGTAACTGACTCTATGGGTCACAAATTAAATCCTCTTGGATGCTGCTCATTCCTGTTTTGGCTCCACCAGGGTGGACTTTCCATCTGAAAATTCCTATCTGCATTAGTTAATTCAATACTTGATCCTCCCGTTGCTGACAGCTTCCACATGTTTCATGTTGTGGTTTTACTGTCCCATTTCCAAATGTTGGGCTGAACCAGAAGAGTAGTGTTTTGTTTTGTTTTGTTTTGTTTTGTTTTGTTTTCTGAGCAGCTCAAGAGTATTTAGGATAATGGGTATCTTAAATGAGGTGCTTCAAATACACTGTTTATAGAGGTTTGCTCACATCCTAAATGTGCATATAATTAGAAAAAAATACTGGGAAGACATCTCACTGAAAAAGGTATTGCTCATATATTTTCTTCTTTATTTTTTCTTCTTTGTAGTAGATGATGGCTTAGAAAGTTGATGTTCTTAGCCATGCATGGGCAAACATTTGTTTAATTTCCATAACTTAATTTCTTACCTGTTTTGGAGTTACTTGACTTCCTTTCTACTTGTTTCTATTGTTTGGACAGAATTAGTGACAGGAAGAGAAGCGTGAAAAATGGCTGAATTCTTGCTGCCTGGTACCAACAACTTCCGTAGGTTCACTCAGGAATCCCTGGCAGCAATAAAAAAGAGAATTGCTGCCAAAAAGAATTGTCGAAGAAATACCATAGAACAGAAACCTAAGGAGAAACCACGCCCTCAGCTTGACCTAAAAGCTTTCCAGAAGTTGCCAGCTCTCTATGGAAATCCTCCTCCAGAGCTCATTGGGGAACCACTGGAGGATCTTGACCCGTACTACAAAGATCATAAGGTGAGAGCCAGTCAAGATACTTGGACTTATTTTAAAAATTAATTAAATTTAATTTAATTTATTGTAGTGCCAAAACTTTCTGCAGGCAATCTATCAAAGAGTTTTGTTTACTTACACAAACTCTCATCCCTTTCTGGGTTAAACAATGCATGGAGTTGGCACAGTTGAGTGATGTGCTGTAATTTTTTTTTTTTTTAAATATTAACTTATAATTTTAAGAATGTAATAATATGAAATTGATTAACATTTGAATCAGAATAGAAGCAGAAAAAATAAATTGGATAATGGAAGAAAAGGGGGAGCTGAGAAAGAAATTATAATAGTTAGAAGTTACATAAATTTTGTATATTTTGTACATGATTTTGTACATTTTCATAAATTCCATAGTTTTGAACAATGTGTTTCACTCCATCTCAATGCTTTTATTCCACTTACACATACAAAAAATGATGCTTAAGCATAAAACTTATTTTAAAACAATTGCTGATGAATCCTTACAACCTCCTGACTCAAGCTTCATATTCCAGTTGTGACATATTGGAAGAACATGATTTTCAATAATAAACAGAGAAATGAAAGCTAATCCACTGGGAATTATACTTTTTGCTTGAGGGGAGGTTAAACATTGAACTAATTTCTGCAGTCTAAGAGCTAGAGTATCACTGTCAACAACAGCAAATAATAAAAACAGCCACAGCTCTTCCTTGCATCTCTTGTATATCTTGACTCAATGAAGGGTTCATTCAGTTTTAAGAGAATAATCATAATCATATTTAAGAGAATAATCATTTCTGTTTTAAGAGAAAAATCATAAGAGATCTTATGATCAATATAATCTTATAATCATAAGCTGTTTCTGTGCACAGCTCTTTGTAAATCACAAGGTTGAAAAAAGAAGTTTGTACGAAAGAATATTTTGCAGCCTGAGAGTCAAAGTTTCTGATGAAAGGATAGCACATTTATACAGCCTTTCCAGTTAATCAGGCTAAAAGTGAAATTCAAGCTCTTGCTCATGACTGACACAAGAGGATATAGCACAAAAATATGTTCTGTGTTCAACTTCCTGACAAATTCTTGTTTGTTTATTTCAAAAAGATTTTCATAGTGTTAAACAAGCAGAAAACAATCTACAGATTTACTGCTACACGTGCCCTGTGGATCTTCAGTCCCTTCCATCCAATACGAAGAAGAGCAATTAAAATTTTAGTACATTCATATCCTTTTATCAGCTTTATTAACTCTTTTGAGTATAAAACTCCACACAATCCTGTGCTTTTATATTTTACAGCATTGGGTTAATCTGGTCATTTCCTCACTAAAGACAGATTCTAATTATGAATCACCTTAGATATTATTATGTTTTGATGCTCTTGTGATATTTAGAAATAAATTATGTGGGTATTTGGCTTATTAAGCCTGATTTTCTACAGATTTCTGTTTTGAGCTCTGATGTTGTTTTCCTGATGTGTCATAAACAAGTATCTCATTCTGAAGCCTTTCCCAGTGAGAAGATTGATAAGATCACTATCCTCTTTTTCATCTTCTGCCTACCCAAATGTGGAAATTAAATTCACCTCATGTGCCAAAGCTGATCAACCATTGCCCAGATTTGAGAGAAAATGTTGAGACAGGCAAGCACATACAGGAAAACACTTAGAACAAAACCATGTAAACTTAGTTTCTTTGGGAAATAAGCTTCCAAAAGTGTGCGTGTGGTATATAAAAGTAAATATTTTCAGGAATGCTGCTGCAGAATACTCCCTTGGGAATATAAAGGTAATACAGATCCCACCTAATATATCAAATTTAGGGGGTGGGAGTCACAAGTGTGTTGCTCCAGTTTGACATTGGGGAAGGATACCTGAGCTGTTGCTTGGGGCTAAATCAGACCCAGAGTGGATTCTGTGAGTCCCTGTGGATTTCAGATTTCCAGCCATCTCCTGGCTCTGTGGTGTGAGGTGACTTTGATGACTCGAGGCTGTCATCGTAGCAGTGTGCAGATATCCCTGGATCCCCTCTCATGTGGGGCTTTCCCGGGTAGAAGTTGGCTGACATTGGCATTTCCACATGAGTCACCCAGCTGCTCCTGACAGCTGGACCTTGCCTACAGCTAAAGCCAGGAATTTTTTCTTTTTTTTTTTCTTTCTTTTTTTTTTTTCTTTTTGTGGGGATGGAGGGGATATTTAATGGCAAAGATGGATGTCTTCCCCATACTCTTCTGCTTTATGGATTGCCCACAGGTGTGGTACAACAAGATCCACCTTCAGTCATGTGCTTGAGCTTAGGTGCCAACATATGGGCTCCTGTTCTCTGGACCAGGAGGTCCCAGACTGCACCTGGGAAGCCCCTAGAGTTGGCTAAACCTGGGCATCACAATATTAAAACCCCATTAATCTATTAGAGAGCATCCAAAGGAGGGCTGTGAAGATGATGAGTGGTCTGGAGGGGAAGTCACACGAGGAGTGGCTGAGGGCATTTTGTCTGTTCAGCCCGGAGAAGAGGAGGCTGAGGAGAGACTCATTGTGGTTCTTCAACTTCTTATTCTCTTTACTCTGGTGACCAGTGACAGGACTCGAGGATACAGGGGAGGGTTAAGTTGGATATCAGGAAAAGTTGGTTTGGCACTGAACAGGATCCCCAGGACAGTGGTCGCAGCACCAGCCTGACAGAGCTCAAGAAGCACTGGAACAATGCTCTCAAGCACACGATGTGACTCTTGGCATGTCCTGAAAAGGGCCAGGAGTTGGCCTTGGTGACCCTGATGGTTCCCTTCAAACTCAGTATATCCTATGATTCTATGACCTAGAGCTGTTTGTGGCTCCTGCAGTCACCCTGTCAGATTTTGTGCTGTCCTTTGGAAGAGAAGAGCTTTGCCAGGTCAGAGGCAGGTTTGGGCTCCACCTGTAGGATTTGGGCAAGTGTTTAACTTGTATGCTGTAAAATGAAACTAAAATTGCATTCTTCCACCCAATCCTAGAGTGATTGAGGGTCCTTTTTCTAGGCTGGAAATGCTTAGGACAGCAGATCTGTTATCAGTACAGAATTCCATGAATAAGAGCAGTGGCGTGTTCTCATCTAGCATGGCTCAAAATCAGTGAATATTGTGCATGCTGTTCTTACCTGTGCTTTAAACAAAAACCCAGAATATATGCCAGTGACTAATGCAATATTTAGTTACATTTCTGAATCCATACAGTATTCTTTGCCTTCACTCCCGTGACTTACATTGTTCACCTGGTTTATCATGTGCACCATTGTAACTAATTGTGCATTCATGGCTCTGACTGAGTCATCTAAGTCTTCGTCATCTTCATGGAACACGTATGTTGAGTAAGTACCTGTGGGTATGTATATTTTTTATTTATGTAATTGTATTGAGTTATTGAGACTTGACACTTTTACTTGAGATGGTTTGTGGGAGATTTGAAAGGAAAGTTTCTTGTCTGAAGGGGATTTTTAAATTTAGATTTTATTTGAAGAAGTAGTTTTGTCTTTAAACCAAATATATACAATAACTTTGATGTTACAGGAGAGAGTAAATGTGGATTAAGTTGCACTGTTGAACTGGCTTCATGTTTGTTCTGCTGCTCCAGTTATCCAACTTTCTGAGGTTACTCAGTAATTATTTGCTCTCTATCAAGATGTATTTTCTGTTGTTACTGATGCCGATTGAGCACATGGGAGTTGCTGTCTTTCAAAATTCTGGCTAATTATATTGAAATGCGGAGTTTTGCTCTAATAAAATGTTCTGTCAGAAGCATTTGGCCTGCAGAGTGCTGTTAGAATGTAAAGCTTTTATCTTCAGTGCTGCCAACACGTGCAATGTTAAATCACAATAAATCCATGCTTTGTAGTCAGTCTTGAAACATATAATGCCATGAGTTTTTTGTTTTTTTTTTTTTTTTTTTTAGAGGCTATTTCAGCTGTCACTGTTTCACTTTGGCAAAATTGCTAGAATATGAATACTGATAATTCTAACATTCTAACACCTAACACAAAGGAGAAGATTCCCCAATACTTAGTATTAAAAACAGATTTAAAATTATTTCTTACTATATCATGTTAAATGACATTGAAACAGCTTGGAATGGCAAACTCTCATGCAAGCAGGAACAAGAATCTGCATGGTATTAAAATGCACATTTTCAGAAGATGTTGAAGTGCTTCCCTACCTATGAGAGAGTTAAAGGTTGGATCAGGGTTTATCTGCTGTTGGCATCTACCACCATTCAAATGCATCTCAAGAATAATTTCAGAATACTTCTTTCCAAATAAAAAGGGAAGCACTACATCCATATAATTTCTTAGTGCATTTGCTGACTACCAAATGAAAGCCTTTTGAATTCTGTGGGGATATCGCTGCCTTCTTGAAATTATAAGTGCACTCAGTTAAGTCCAGAAGAGCTTTTACTGATAATTTTCCATTAATAAGAATAATTGCCATCTTAAATTGAAAACCCTCTACTCTTGTATTCCTCTAAGTGTTTTAAATACTCTGCACAGAAATGGTTGCTGTGTGCTCAAAGGAAATAACAAAGCACATCACACTTTCACTTGGCTGCTTGAAAATGGGAGGAGATACAAATTTGATTCTTTATTTTAGCTAGTAACTGGGAGATTGGTGTTTCTGAAATTATGGAAACTCACATGAAAGAATTTGGAAAAAATTGTCGAATGCCATAAGGTGTGTCATGGGTTGCACATTAATAATCATGTCCAAGTTGAAGTCAGTTACTGTCTCCAGGTTCATGTGAGCCAGATACTGATGGAATAAAATGAAATCCAACAGAAATCTGTTAGATCTCTCCAGAATTGTCTCAGTTGGCTGGCCCAGACATTAAATAGTCTGGCTGTGCCTCTTCCGTTGAGTGCTAACCCTGCTCTTTCCCTTTGGCTCTTTTCTCCCCTTCTTAGATTTACTTTCACTGGCATTTACACTTTTGAATCATTGATAAAAATACTGGCAACAGGATTCTGTCTAAATGAATTCACTTTCCTTCGGGATCCCTGGAACTGGTTGGATTTCACCGTTATCGTCATGGCGTAAGTGGGGACAAATAAAATAAGGATTACCTGCCTCGACCCTCTGTGCTGGAAGTTCTCATTGCTCTGGTGCAAAAGGCTGTCTGTGGTTTAAAAACCAACCCATGGCTCCTAATTTCACCTGAAACTGTGTCTAGAACATTGACTTTTCCCCTTGTTTAGCACTCACTGTGATACAATAACATTTTAGCCTTTCAAGAAGGGAATAGAGCCGTGCAGAGCAGGATATTCCCAGTGGTGGGTATATGTGAATGGACGTGTTAGACTGGTGAAATGTAAGAGCTGGGCATAAATAAAGACTTGATGACCACATGAATGAAAGTATAATTTTGCATTTAGGGGGATGGGTATAGACACCAGGATATTGGATTTAATCACGGCTTCATCTCCAAAAATCATAGTGAAAGCCTAATTTTCTGGTAATTAGCAAGTTCTATATACTGGTTAAATGCAGCTACAGAAGGGTGATGAAACCAGCTCAGCCAATGTGTAAATTTGTAATTTTGAGGGGTACCCTTGTATCTTAAATGAATGATGTTTAAAGATGTTCACACAAAAGCAGCTGTGCACGAGCCAGGAACCACCTCAGAGGGAAACTCTAATAATGAAGAAATGCATTTCTATTTTGTAAGTTTTCAGACAAATCCTTGATATGTGGTCTTTTTAATACTTGAAATACTTTTGGAAAGATGGACAACCAAGAATGACCACTGTAAATAATTGCCCTATTAACTCTGTTCAACCACTTGGTATTTCACCTCTGGTCCTTACAGGTACGTGGGAGCCTTTAGTGACTTGGGGAGTGTGTCAGTCCTCCGGACTTTCAGGGTTCTCAGAGCTTTAAAAACCATTTCAGTAGTCCCAGGTAAGAAATCTTACTTGCTGAGTATTTTCTCCTACTTACAGCTCATTCTTTGCTTCACTCAAAAAGTTGGCTTTTGCCTCTCCCCACCCCGACCTCCCCCCTTCCTGTATCTTTCACAATTTGCAGACACAGCTGAATTTGTGCACACAAAAAATGTTTCAGTTCATCTGTCCCAGTCAGAATGAATCAGGTGTTAGAAATAATATTGAATATAGGTTTTTTTTTCATTATGCTTTTAAAGGTACGATTCACAGTTTATAATGTCAGTTTTACAGAATGTTCTTTTAGCTGATGTGTGTGTTATGGTTCCACAGAAATAATTCTGGATATTGAAGGGACTTTACCACTAATGCTCTTACATCATCAACCCATGCCAGGAGAGGTTCAGATTGGATACCATCTTCACAAATTACCAGTGTTGGAAGTATCATTTGAATCATGCATATTACTTTTCATGGATAAAGAAAACTAGACTATCTCTGGTTTGTCATTTTGCATGAATATTTTTCAGGGATTAGGGGAACATCTAAAAATTGTAGGGTCAATGAAAGGAGGAAAAAGATGTTTCTCTCATATTAGTCACTCTCATTCTAAATATACTTTTATTGCAAATATATTTGCCACGTATTAACCTGTAATTCATATACTTTGGCTTTTATACATTGTTTTGACTCTAATCAAGTATGATATTTGAATCTCAGTTCTTCATCCTGTTTTTCCTCTTTACATTGTCTTTTTAGGGCTCAAGATCATTGTAGGGGCACTTATCCAGTCTGTTAAGAAACTTGCAGATGTGATGATCCTGACTGTTTTCTGCCTGAGTGTTTTTGCCCTCATAGGCCTCCAGCTTTTTAAGGGCAATCTCAGGCAAAAGTGTATCAGGAACACTACAGAGTTTTGTAATAAAACATGGGAAAGCTATGAAAAGTTTGCTAATGATTCAGGTAATTTTTTCTCCTTAATTCTTCTTTAGATGATGCTGTAGGCACCCATGCATATGTGTATAACCACTGCTGTGAATTATGTTGATGTCTTGGTTGATATTTTGATGAGTAACTACCTGATAATGGCCTTTTGACTGCCAGAGCGGCTCGCAGGCATCCAGGAGTGCACTCCTTCCCTTCATTATAAGAAAAAGCCCTCCCAAATTTTCCAGTAACATCCAGAACTGTTTCCCCAAATGATATGACAGTAACTGAAACATGCATTAGCTCGTTCTCTGTTGTAATTCCCCAAAGCTCGCCTTCTACTACAAGCTGAAGAGCCATGCATCTTCATTTTCCTGCTCAGTGAGAACTGCTGCTCAGCTTAAAACAGAGGAATTTGTTGAAAAGTCAAATTACTTACTTCTTGACATCAAATATATCTTATTTTATGTCTTATATGAGATATATGCAATACATGTGTTTCATGTTTGCACCTTGGCTGATGCTGGTGATGGCACCATGGAGCAGAAATTTGAAAATGCATCAAAGCATTCGTAAAGGACCAACTGTAAGATGATGCAATTCAGAATAACAAAGCAAAGCCTTGTGTTAAAGGAGAAGCCTCAATATAAGTGAAAAAAAAAGCCAGATTATAAATAAGCAATGTCTGACAGAAATACAAAGAAAGCTTCATCACTGAAGAGTATCTCTCCCAGTGAGTTCAGACATGGCAGCAGTTGTGCAGGAAGAGAAGAATTTTCACAGAGGAACTCTGCAAATACATGAAAAGTCACTCAGAACTGCTGTTTGTCCACACACTGTGTGGGAGATTTGTTCAGACAGGATTTCTTCAATAACTTTAAAGTCCAGGGGAAGAAAGTGTAGAAAAGATTTTTGAGGAAAACCTTTTTCTTTTCTTGTTCCTACCAAAAGACCACGCATGAAAAGGAAGTAATTTACATGTACAGAATGCTGTAAAAATCATAATTGTAAGCAAACTGGAGAAGGAACCAATCAGTGACTAGAACACTGTAACAGTGACCATAAATGTGACAAAGTTAGGCTAAAAATGCTGATTTTCTGTGCTGAAGGACAAGAAGTAAAAGGATCTATATTTTAGTATATGCAGAACACTGAAGCTGTATTAAGGCAATGGTGTGGAGAAAACAGAGCTCAAGAGATAGAAAATCTGTGTTGATTCACAACCTTTGTGTTGTTCAAATTCTATGTCAAAAGGAATAGGTGAGCCCAGACAGGTTTAATGCATGGTACATTACTTATAGGATCTAGGATGTACAGCTCTATAAGCCCAGTTTTCTATATAAAACTATTTAATATATTTTTATGGACTGCTTTCACCCTGATTTTGTGGGAAGTTGCCATCTCCCACATGCATAACTATATGTTATTATGATTCTCTGAGGTTTGATCACTGAAGCTTCTTTAAAAAACCCTTTTTTTTTATTTTCTTTTTTTTTTTTCCAGTTTGCAGTAGTGGAGATGAGTAAAATTTCAGTGGGAAGTAGCCCAGATTGGAATTCATTCCTTTATAGGGTATTTGCATAGTATGGCAAAGATGATATCAAAGGTTCTTTGTGGTTCTGAATCGTGCTGACTTATCTGATGAGCACAGGAGAGGTTTGAGAAGCACCAGGGAGACATGAGACCGTCCTTATATCTGGGATAATAAATCCCCATCTTAATGGAGATAATTAGCTATTAGCTAAAGCTTTTACTTTGATTCTGCTGATAACAGAGTAAGAGAAATGGGGAAGAGTTCAAAAAGGGCACAGCTCCAGCATCCTAATGGATAAATCTGCATTTCTCAGCTAAGGGGGGTAAGGAGCTGCTGTTTGGCTCAGCAGTGGTGGATATTCACACAAGCAAATACTCTTTCTTCCCCATCAGAACCAGACTTTGTTTTTACTGCTCATTGGGAACAGAAGTGGTCTCTTCTACTCCTAGCAATGTTTGCAGACATTCTTGGAGGGTGGTAATTTCTGCAGGCCAGAAATGTGCCAGTTTGTGCCAACATTTACCAAATATTGGATTGCTTTAACGTTTAGATTAGATACTGGGGAGAAATTCTTTATTCGGAGTGGTGAGGCCCTGGTACAGGTTGCCTAGAGAGGGTGGCCCTGGATCCCTGGAAGTGTTCCAGGTTAGGCTGGACAGGGCTTGGAGCAACCTGGGATAGTGGGAGGTGTCCCTGCCCATTTGGAATGAGATGAGTTTTACAGTCCGTCCCAACCCGAACCACTCCGGAATTCTGTGACTGTGTTTGAGCTTATGTCTTCCAATTCTCCATTTCCTTTATACAGATGTAGCCAAAGTGATAATATCTTTAAAAATTCTGCATTAAAGTCTGCCTTCAGTCTGAAACTTGTTCACACACATATGCATGTTTATAAATAAGGCCAGGGCATTCTGCAATCTGGTGCAGTTAATGTGAGCACAGGAAACCTGTGCACTCGCTCTTACAGGTCACTGGTTACTCATCACTACTCATATTAAATAATAGAGAATTCAGGCTCTAAAATGCTCTGTGTTTAATTCCCCCCTCCCCCCTCTTTTTTTTTTAACAGATGACTTTGCTAGGAAAAATGGTACTGTGGATATTTTGCTGTGTGGTCCTGGTGCTGGGTGAGTGCTCTTAAGATTATTTTTTCCTTTGACATTTTCTCTGCCTCAGTGCTCCTATATTTGCTCAGTCATGTGAGACAAAAGCAGAAATTCAAATCTTTCTTTGAAGGCAGAAGGAGTAACACAGAAAACAAGGTTTAGCAAACAGTGAGATAATGTAAGTCTAGTATGGAATGAAGTATGAACTTGGAAGTTGGCTTATGGAGGTCTAATTCATCTTCTAGACTTCCCTGAAGTGCTGTCTTCCTCTTTCCCATGGATGTATGAGAGAACTGAAAATGTGAAAGATCTGGGATATAGCATAGGGCAGGCACTTCTCTTTGTGAAGTCTCATGAGTATTAAACTGGAAAAGCAAAGCACAGATTTTGGAGGGCAGGTTTGGGCAAGGAGGGAGATGTGACTGCTTTGCAGTGAGGGGCAGGGGATGACGATTGGTGATGAGGGGTCTGTCCTGGGAGGGTGGTCCACTCCCTTCTGTCTTCTTCCTTTGTTTCTGGATTGTGGGTGCTGCTTTTTCCATCCTGCCTTCCAGCCAATACTACCTGGAGTAGAAAATTGTTTTGCACTCTAATGAACTGCGGAGCTGAAATGTAAGCAGAACTCCTGCATAAAGATGAAGTTTTCCTTAAAATCTGCACATTTATAAGAACTCCACTTTTTAATTCTAGGGACTGTCCTCCTGGCTATAAATGCTGTAAAATTGGGCCAAATCCCGATTATGGTTTCACCAGTTTTGATACATTTGGCTGGGCTTTTCTTTCCTTATTCCGCCTGATGACCCAGGACTGCTGGGAGCGTCTGTACCAACAGGTATCAGTTTTGTGCATGGTTCAGAACTGATCTTCATTAGTTGAAGCAGAAAACGTGTAGAGAGGACAAGAAACCTCAAATAAAAGCAATATCTGCAACCTGTTGAGCCCGTGTCTTCCCTTCTGCCTGTGACTTCTAGAAAAGGGATGCTGAAACACTTCCCAGTCCTTCCACCTTGCTCTTGGAAAAAAATCCTAGAAGGACTTTTCAAAAATGTCCCTTCAAAAATGTAAAAAATGCCTCCTCGATTATCTTCATGGGATGTGCAATCAATGATTCACACATGGGGAGGAAGAGGGGGAAGAATAGCAAAGAAATTTCTAATTCCTTATTTAAGCTTCCTGAAGCATTGTGTCTAGGAAGCTCAGTGCTTTTAAAGAATTTCAGAGACACATTGAAAGCCTACTTGGTATTTTTTGTGGTAATGTTTATCTCTGGGGTGTGTTGCTTGCAGACCCTCAGAGCTTCTGGGAAGGTGTATGTAATCTTCTTCATGATGGTCATCTTTCTGGGCTCATTTTATCTAGTCAACTTGATTCTGGCTGTAGTAACAATGGCATATGAGGACCAGAACAAGGCCACCATTGCTGAAACCGAGGCAAAGGAAAGGAAATTTCGGGAAGCTATGGAATTACTGCAGAAGGAGCAAGAGGTATGTACATTATTTGCTTGCAAGTGTTTGTCTCATTGTTCTATTTTTGGTCATGTAGCATGGTTTAGGTTGGAAGGGATCTTAAGGATCATCTCATTCCAAGCCCAGGTTCCACTATCTGCCATTATCCCAGGTTGCTCAGAGCCTCATCCAGACATAAGAAAAAACATCACTCCCTGTGTACAGCTGTATATAAACACCACTCATGGAAATAGGAGCTAGTGATAACTTATTTAAATTAGAGATTTCTGGAGCTGCAGAACATCTTGTTCAGCTGTGTATGTTTCCTGTGAATCAATGACTTTTATTCTGGTTAAAAAACATTAGAGATGATGTTACTTTAAGGAAAGCAGTATTTTTAATTCTGGAAAACATAAAATTCCATCAACCAGCAGCTTCCAAAAGAAAATGTAGTTGTTTTTTAATTCTTTTTTTTTATTCTATTTCGTCATTTACGCTGAACAAAGAAACATACAGTAATTCTACTGCATTAACATCTGAGCCAAAACCTATTGTGCTTGAATGAAAAGTCTCTTGGTAACATAAATAGCATAGAATCTTCTGGAACAAGATACTCCTGTGTTTTTAAAATATCGCTCTAAATTCAGCATGGGAAGGAAAAGCATCCACACTGTGAATATAGTCCCAAGGATGCCCAGTGAAAAGAAAGAATTTTATTACAATTTGAACATTTATTTTGGGGAAAGGATATCTTCTACTGCATTATTTTGAAACTGAGGATTTTTATCATAAACAAATTTGCCATGTGGATGAGTAGGAGCTATAATGTGATTATTTTGCCTCTGGCAGGCCCAGTACATGTGATCCTATAGCGCACTGCAAATAGCAAATTGTTCAGTGCTCCATATGTTGGGGAAACTCTCCTCTTTCTTGCAGCATTATCACATATTTGAAGAATTTTAAGGAGTTTTGTGAAACTCATATTGCTAACAGGAAATAATAATATAGAGCATAGAAGTGTTTTCTTTCTGCTTTTATTCAAAGCACCCAGCAAAAATATCATCCATGTGTTTTTGTTTTTTTTTTAATTTTATTTCAGTCATTGGGTATTAAAGGGATTGATATCCTGTCACTTAGCTCCTTTGAAGCGTCTTCTCTGTCACCCAAAGAAATGAAAGAAAGGAGCAATAGGAAAAAGAAAATTAAGTCATTGGGGAAAGAAGATGATGATGAAGAAGAAGAACTCCCCAAATCACAGCTCCCAGACAGTCAACGAAAGTTGGTAATCTATAATATGAATCTGAGATCCTTACAGCTTTTCTAACTTTAATTTAAAATTAATGGCTTGAAAGCATAAACAAAATCCCATTACAAACACAGATCACTCTTAAATCTTTAAAACAAACAAATTTTGCGATAAAGAAGAATTAGATATAAAAATGAATTTTAAAAGGCAGTATTATAAATGAAGGATGAAAGCAAAGTTAAAATTGTTCAATAAATTTTCTATACCAACGAGAAATAAAAATAAGTGAATGACTATCAGAACTTAGCTTTTAAAACTTCATTCTCTGTGAAAAATTTCATACTAAAAATGTAAGTATAAAACTTATCTCAAAAATAGCTGGCACAAAGTTTTAATATCTGCCGTTGACAATTCAAACATAATCCTTCCCAAAAAATCTAAACCAAATAGGAGTTTTGGACTTGCAGTGGTTGGCAGTAAACGTTATGAAGCTCTAATAGTTTAAAGTCTCCCCAGATTTTCCCAGTGATGTTGTGCTGTTCTCTCTGTTTTGCTTTCCCTGGGCTCCCAGTCTCTCCTGGGCCTGGCGTACGGCCCCAACGCCAAGCGCCGGCTGAGCCACGGGAGCGTCTTCAACTTCCAAATCCCCACCGTGGAGGTGGATTCCAGCACGGATCTCGGTGCCGAGGACACCCACGGTGCCGGGGGACACAAACCCCGGTGCCAGTCCCTGTCAGGAGCACAGACAGGGAGACGCCCCAGCCTGCAAAGCCAACGGGGGCACAGCTCCCACCCCGCCACCCCAAACTGTGCGTGGAGCAGCAAGGGGGGCAGTGTGGATGAACATCTTGGGGTGGGATTGGGGCTGGGAGGAGGGAGCAGCAGGGTGCACAGCCAAGATCCGGTGTCCTCTGAAGGAGCTGTACTTCCACCGGTCATGGAAGACTTGGGAAAGGGGGATCTGGTAAGGGAAAATATTATATTTTAAGTATATGCTTTATAGTGTGGCTTATCGATCAGTGGCAGGGTTGTTGGGTTTTTTTTTTTGTTGTTGTTGTTCTTTGAAGAGTTTCACCTTAATGGCAAACAGTGATGAGAACTCAAGCATACCGATGTGGGGACTTTTCAGTTGTCTTTAGAAACTGTTTTTTAATAGTCTGATACTTCCTGAAAATTGGATTTTGGCCTTCCTATTGTAAACCTTATGTTTCTGCTATTCATTAACTGTACTAACATAGTTTGAAAGGTTCCTAGTGCTGAAATTACAAGTCACCAAGAGTCTTTTCATCCTAAATGCTGCCCAGGGATACAATTTTGAATACCTGTGATTTTTTTTGTTGTTGTTGTTCATAGCCCCTTTAGCATCATGCAGCAGCTTTGCCTGTAAGTTCCCCAATTTCCCCTATTTATCCTACACCTCTCTCCTATTCCATTAGTCTCTTAAATAATTATTAGGCCTATTTCCCCTCACACACTAATTTCCAAGGCTGTGCTTGCCTCAGGTTACATGCTCACAGGATCCATTTACTGCAGCCCCATAAGAGAGTAGGACCTCCAGTCTCACCATCTATTGCATCTTGTAAAAATGTACATTTATTTGGCCGCATGTCATTGTTCCTATTAACTCTCACAGTTACCCATCATCACATCCTGGCTCATTTCACTCCTGTGGTATCTCCCTAATCGTGTTTACTTCTCTGAGCAGCCAGCTGTGCATGATGAGAGCAGCATGATGCATTTACCTCCTCATCTGTCAGTGGAGTTCTTTAATGAGGCTCTTCAGAGACAAAGGGCAGCAAGTGTAGTCAGCATAATTACCAGTGTCTTGGAGGGTAAGTGGTTCCTCATTAAGTTTATTTCAACCCTAAGGTAATGCTACCATGAAAGAACAAAACATATTTCTTAAAGGTTAGCAGAGATTTGTAGGTGTGTAATTAAGAATTTCATTGTTAACTTGGACTTCTTTTAGAAAAAAAAAGGTGTTACACAGTGTCTATATGCTGGAACACATCCTTTGCCTATTGTAAAACCTTGTTTTGCAGGGCAGAGAATGAAGGGAGTTGGGGTGGGAGTGGGAGGAAGATATTCCTGATCATCTGCAGGACTGGGACACTCTTTTCTCCTCCTGGTCCACTGTTTTCTATTGTGTCAGTGGCAGAATTCAGAGGATGCACAGGCATACAGAATTCAATAATTAATAAGATTATGCAAGTAAATTTTGTTGTGGTAATTCTTGGATATTGAATACTTAACTTCACATTTTTATTCCTCTAATTTACCTTCCCATGTGAATTTTTGGTGGGGGTTAATCAGTGGCAATTATTTTGATGACTGATAGTTTTGTTGCAGATCTCGCTGAAAAATTTCAGTCCAAGTTATTCAGAATGATGAACTTGTGTTTGCTTTTAGCTCTTTTGAGGAACCCTACCACTAGTTCTTGGACCACAACTATGGGATAGAACAGTGGGGGAACCTGTGGCAAGAAGGTCCCTTTCCTTAATTTTTTTAGAAGATTTATTTTTCCTGGAAGAATCATGGTTGCAACACATTCAGTTGAACTTTGCCTTGCAGTGCAATTCATCAAAGATCAGAGTTTTGTTGCATAGTTTCAGCTATAAACTGGGGTGAAACAGGACTTGCTGCTCTAGTGGAATACAAGAGCTAGACCTGGAGTGGGGATTGAGTCAGTAATCACTCTGGAATAAGTGCTGTAGGGTGCAGGTGTAGGTGTTGAGCCTGGGGGAGAAGAAATGAAAATTAAACAGAGGGAAGAAATAAGGATGCATCCAGTTGAGAAAAGGATATGAGTCAGATTCAGCTCATTTATTCCTGAAAAGCTTCCAGCTCACTGAAAACCAGATGAGTAATTCCTACTGTGCTTCTTTTTAAAGCTGGTTCCAGTTGGTCAATGAATTTGCACAGGATTTACTTAAGATGGGTCAAAAGTATTTTGAAGGGCTCATTAATATTAATGATGAAGAAAGAAAAGCATTTGATTAAAAAGATGAAAATGACAAAGACAAAATGGCTTCTTCCCAAGTTCTACTTGTGGAAAATGGAGATGAGTGGAACTTGCATTAGCTGGGAAATGGTGGGTGTGACCTTTCCCATAGAAGAGGCCAAATGCTAATTTTCAGGCAATTTGGATTTGCCAGAGTCAGAATTCTCATGTCTACCAATGATTCTTTAAGCTGCCTTGGGAGTTAAGGGAGACAAAAAGTTGTTGGGTGTGAAAGAGAGTTGTCCCAGACACTCATGTGAGGACAAGGTGGGAAATGCTGTAGCTACTCTATTGTCCTGCAAGAGCACGAGAAGCTGTGGTGGGGCCTCTGCATCACAAATATTTGCATTGTCACATGATTGGAGTACCAGTCTGAGACAAATAAAACCCTTTCCAAAGGCTTTTGAAGGAAGTGCTCACAAAAGAATTTGGAATCCAATTTTCTCTGAATTTTTACTTTAACGTTTATCAGCTTATCTAAGAACTGCATGAATGGTAATAAGTGCAGGGGGGCCCTGTGAGAGACGAGAGAATTCCTTTTTCTTTGGTCTTTTGAATGCCTGAAGTTGTTACTTCACCATCTTGCTCAGTGATAGCTAATGATAGAAGGATTTTCTTCTTCATTTAGAACATGAAGAAGCTCAGCAAAAATGCCCACCACGCCTGAAGAACTTTGCCTTAAAGTATCTAATTTGGGACTGTTGCCCACTTTGGCTGAGAATCAAGGAAAAAGTGGCTGCTTTTATAAAGGATCCTTTTTTTGATCTCACCATCACAGTCTGCATTGTGATGAACACTTTGTTCATGGCGCTGGAGCACAATAATATGTCACCTACTTTTAAATTCATGCTTAAAATAGGTAACTTGGTAAGTAAATTCTCAGCTATGTGGCTTTTTATAGGATTAATTAATTGGTTGATGTGTGTTTTCACTGGAAACATAAAAAGTAACAGAAAAAATTCAAAATTAGCAAACCCTGCCTTTAGAAACTTTGTTTCTAATATAGATGATTACCAGATTTTTTATACACTTTGGCATCCTCCTGAGAAGGCACAAAAAATCCTCCTATTTTAATTGAGGGTGCATTAGGACTTCATAAACATGGATTTTATTAAACTGTTTATGCACCTGATTTGGAGGAACATGACCTAGAGGTAAGACAAATTCCTGGCTACTTTTAGGCTGATTGCTACTGTTTCTTTGTCACAGGTTTTTACAGCAATCTTCATTGCAGAAATGATCTTAAAAATCATCGCTCTAGATCCCTATTACTATTTTCAGCAACCCTGGAATATTTTTGACAGTGTCATTGTCACACTGAGTTTAATTGAACTGAGTTTCCCCAAACACAAAAGCAAGAAAGAAAGGCGAAAAGGAGGAACCCTGTCAGTTTTACGATCCTTCAGACTGGTAATGCTTCACACATGTTCATTGTATGAAACTTTATCTTGTGAATTTAATAGAGAATACTTCTGCAGTTAGGAGGCAAGAAATGATTTTTTTTTACCCCAATTATTTTTATTTCCTTGTCTTGGCTTTAAAAAACACTCAAACTCCTTGTGGTGTCAGATTCAGAGTTTAAGAAGTATATTTCTTTTGAATTCACTGAGAATTATTCAAAGGAAAAAAATATTGTGGAAGGGACATGTTATAAAACTGATGCAAATAATTAAAAACTAGCACAGGAAATTAGGAAAAAGGTGTCGGAGTGCAAGCAGAAATAAACAATATTTAAAGAGAGATGTGAAATTATGTTAAGGTATCCACTTCATATGCCAGGGACTGATTTAAATTGCTTTATCAAAATATAGACCCTTTTCATAGTGCTACAGCAGCAGTCCCTGAACTTCTGGTCCTTTGTTTTACGTGTTAATTAGGAACCATTATCTACATCAAGAGCATTGCATGGACACCTGCCTGTGTGGCCCAAGCATTTATCAAGATCTCAAGTTAGTTTGGTCCTTTGTGAGGTGTTTAGTTTATGTTTGCAGTATTGCCCTGTCAGAAGAAACAAATATCTATAAATACTTTTAAAAAAGTATTAATGTGCCAAAAATGTTGCATTGCTGGAATAGTTCAGAATATCAGTAATTTGGTTATTGTAGGATTTGCATGGTGCAAAGATGAGTTATCTCTACTGATGTCTAACACTATGTTTTATGTCGCTACACAGCTGAGGGTCTTCAAACTGGCAAAGTCCTGGCCAACTTTAAACACTCTAATTAAAATAATTTGTAACTCCCTGGGAGCACTGAGTAATCTGACCCTCGTCCTGGCAATCATCATTTTCATTTTTGCTATAGTAGGGGTGCAACTTTTTGGGAGAAGTTATGCGCTCAACTGCACTAAAATAGCCAAAGACTGCAAGCCACGCTGGCACATGAAGGACTTTTTCCATTCATTCCTCGTCATTTTCCGAATTCTGTGTGGAGAATGGATTGAGACCATGTGGGACTGCATGGTGGTTGCTGAACCATCACTGTGTCTTGTTGTCTTTCTGCTGGTCATGGTCATCGGAAATTTAGTGGTAAGTTTCGCAATGTGTTCTTCTCTTCATCCTGCCTGTGGTGGACTCCAGTTAAAGGCTGTTCTGACAACAAAAGGTAGCTTCCCTAAAAAAAGGTGGAAAAGTTGCCTATGTATGTTATAGTCTGCAAAACCCTCTTTTTCCTTTCATCTTTGAACCACTGTCTGTATTTTCCCATGTTGTGAGCTTTGCACACAGCATCACTTGACCTTTTCATGTGGCAATGTGATGAGAAGTACCTTTGCAGTAAACACACTACAGGCAGTTATGTTTCTTCACATCTTGGGATTTGGATGCAAATAATCAGTGAGGCTTATGGTTTACCTGCTTTAATTAATTAGGCCAAGTGTTTAAGTCCCTCTCTAAATCAATTTTATTTATTTATTTTTTAAGACCTCATGTAAGTACCGAATATTTTATCAGCAAATAGCAGAATCTACAGTGCTACCACAGAAATCATGATTATTTTTAGGCATCTCAAAGTACATTTATACCTAAGAACTAGATCTTGCAATGGCATCACCTACACAGACTCCGCACACTGTGCTGGTACCTAAGGGACAGCCTGCCTTCCTTGGTCCTCTGCTGTCCTTTCTTGATGACCAAAACACAAATTTTTTCTTTTAGTGTCTTTGTTCCTCATGTCCTTCATTCACATGCCAAACTTCTCTTAATTCTAAAAAAATATTCGGAACATATTTAACTCTAGGCAGACCTTTATGGGAAATCTCTGCTCTGTGGCTGATCCTTAAATATGTATTTAATGTCCTGCCTGTTCCACACTGCAAGGATTGATGTCAGTGATGAAATTCCGGGAGTGAGACTTATATCACATAATGGTAACTGTCAAGTAATGAAGTGTTTAGCCCCCACTTTTTGTCCAGGCTTTCTTATGGTCCAAGGACCAGAGAGAGGTATCTGGGAATGAGATTTATTCCAGCCTAAAGTCAATAACTAAGACAGATGGGATGAATTGATTTCTTGAGAGCTGCTATTCTGCACTGCCTGTGGTCCTTGAATGGCTCAAGGGGTGTTATCTGCCCCATTGTGCCATGATAAAAGTTATGATACACAGATCCCATTAGAAACCAAAATACTAATGAAAAAATTAAATTATCACATTCCCCTCAAAACAAACAAACAAAAAACAAATGGAGGTTTAAAAAATCCTTTATTTGAAGGTACTAAAAAATCTAAAATTCAAGCTTCTATTCAAGCTTCTATTCAAGCTTCTTTTGATTTTTGTGATAATGTGTCAGATTTGAGGAAATTTCTGGGCCTGGATCTGATCTCACAGAAGTTTGGAAGTAACTCCACAGAGGCCCAATTTAATTCTAATTTGAAGAGTGAGACAAGTATTAAACTGACAGGACATGGGTCTATGTTACTACTTTAATCTTGAAAAGTTGCTTTTGCCAAATAATGCATTTGGCACACAGATCTGTTTTCCTTTGTAGTTTAAATTACATTTTTTGAGAAGAGAGGAATGGGAACATTGAAATTTCTGATAGAGAATATTTCTGATTTCATCAACCACAATGTGATCAGTTGCTGCCATTTCCTTATCACCTTGTTTTGGTTTGCTCAGGAAAGACTGAACTTTGGTAGCGTCCGTGTTCTTCAAAGCTAGAATTCAGATTTTTGGATGTTAGTCTCTGGACTTAAATTTTTTTTATTATTTCAATTTCATTCAGGTTCTCAATCTTTTCATTGCACTGTTGCTGAGTTCTTTTAGTGCTGACAGTCTCCAGACAACAGAGGATGATGGAGAGATGAACAATCTTCGAATTGCCTTCGCTCGGATCCGCAAGGGATTCCACTTTGCCAAGAGCGTGACGTGGGATGCCTGTTGTAGGAAGCTCAGGCAGATAAACAAAGTGCACAGGAAGAAAATAAAATTGACTGCACAGAACTCATTTGGGTTCAAGAGTGAAGAGACAAAAAGTTGTAAAGAGAATTACAGTAATGAATGGATTGAGAAAAATGGGGATAAATGCCCAGGTCTTGAAGATTTTGTTAGACACCCCAACATATTTGTTTGTGTCCCTATTGCTGAGGCAGAGAATACAAGTGAGGGCTTTGAAGATGATGATAAACTGAGCACATTTACTGACACAGAATGCAGCAAACAGGTAATAGATTTCTTTATTTGTGTTGGAACAGTAGAATTGTGGAGAGAGATGAAGGGAGGAAGAGATGTGAGGGAGAAGATGGTCTCTAGCAGAACAGGGTGGGATATATTGATCCATTTCCAGAGAGTTATAAAGTTTTGAACTAGAACCAAAAGTAAAAATATTTATAGCAAGGGGAAAACATCACTCAGAGCCTTTTAAAATCATGATCCTTTCATGGTTTTAAAAGAAAATTTTTGCAGGAATTCTAGCTGGCATGCTGTGGTGCATGTAGATAATTGTGGCAGTCCTTGGTGGACTTGGATTTTTTAAAGTAAATATTTATGAATAATGTCAACTGTTTTGGTATTATTCGTACAAAAGAGCAAAAATACATGTTCTGCATACAGAGCATCAATATGGATTCAGAATATGAATTTATAACTCTGATCCTTACTTTGTATTTTTCCTTGCTGTGTGTAGTATGTCATAATCATTAGAAGTGGATGGGATTAAGAATGGAGTGGCTCTACTAAGGACCTATTTCTGATACTACATCATATATTTACCCTGTTTCTTTGTGCTCTATGAATTTTTCAGTTCTGTTTTGATCACAGTTGTCATTCTGGTATCACAATTTCCCATCTAAATTTCTCTCTTAATTCCTGTGTAAGAATTCTA
Organism: Cinclus cinclus; assembly: GCF_963662255.1. NCBI lineage: Eukaryota > Metazoa > Chordata > Aves > Passeriformes > Cinclidae > Cinclus > Cinclus cinclus. The sequence goes on from NC_085046.1 coordinate 4,902,706, forward strand.
TTTTAAGTTTTGAATAGATCATGAAAATACCTTCATTTGCTGCATGCCTGTTGGGAAAAAGTTGTATCCTTGGGTAAAATCAGAGACTCGAAATGATCCTTTCTTATAACTCTTGTCTGGAGATTCCCACATTAAATTAAATTTATAGCTTATTTTTTTTTCCCCTCTGACTTGTACATGCCCTAAAAAGGCAAAAGAAAGCCCCTCTGATACACAGATTAATTTCAGGATGAAAATCACCTGAGGCAAAGGGGAGACAGAGCAAAAAATTCAGGCAGCTCGAGTAAAGGATCAGGATTTTCCTCTGAAGAATTCAGTGTGCTTTATCTAGAAAAGGACAGGAGGAGCGAACTCTCATCACCAGAAGAAAAAGAGGTAACAATTTATTTTTTTTTTTTAAAGTGATGTTGCCTTTCCAATACTGGTCAAAGACAGGCATATTCCTGTTCAAGGCTTTACCAGAGAGAAGTTTAGTTCCAGAAGCAGCTCTGAACTTGCAGTACCTGGTCTGGCAGAACAAAAGCCAATACTGGAGGTGGAATTCTGTGAGCAAAATCAAAGGATTTCTAGGTATTTATTTTAAAGAAAAATATAATTATAGGAAGAAGAGTGTGTAGAAATGGGAAGACTACGATGGAATTTTAGTAGCAATTATGAATAATTAATAAAATATTCTCTGATACCTTCCATTTCTTGAATTCTGACTCCACAAAAATGGAGGATAAAAAAAATAATAGATAAGCTTCCATATGGGAAATTCCATCAAGTCTGCCTGTGTCCTAAATATCTTGGATTCAAGAAACATAATGCTTGAAATTGGTTCCTCTCAGTGTCATTGAAGAACACTGTTACCAGTTTAGAGTACAATTCAAGTAATTTTGAATGTAGAATACGTTCAAAGAAGTAAAAAACAGCATTATGGAAACATGAGAGAACAAAAGCATAGAGTAAGTAATTGCTAACAAACTGCTGACTCATAACACATTGCCTTTGGTTTAATGGGATGGCAAAAAACTTTTTAACTGGAAAATACAGGGTATTATTCCAATTTCTACTTCCTAAATCCTGTCATGGGTGCTCAGTTCCTGGCATGATAATGGATGTATTTATTTGGGTCTTCTGTGTGAATGCATCTTCCCATGATTTCATGGTTTTAACCCAAGTAATTTCTTGTTTTGAGAACTGCATTCACTAACATGCAATTTAAAAGCTCTTAAATTTCCCAGCTGATTAGGCAGTTACATTTGGTTCACATAGATAGATACCATAATTATAGAACCTTAGCTTCTATTTGAATGCACCTCTTGGTACCTCTAGGATTATATCTTTTAAAATCAGGAAGTTTATTCCATTACCAACAATACTTGTAATATTAATACACAACAAAGCTTTGAGCTTTATTTCTTCATGGATTAATTTATTGATCTGGACCCATATTGGAAAGAATCAATAACTGATATTACTGTGCTTGGTAGTTGGACAGTGTCAGCTCTTCTGAAGTCAGCACAGTGGATCTGACAAATCCTGAAGATGTTTTAAAACAGATTCCAGAATTTTCTGAAGACTTCAAGTCTCCAGAACAATGTTTTCCAGAAGGTAAGACTCTCATGGTTTCACTACTGGGAAGTGAGAAGAGTCAAAACTCCAGTTGTTTCTTTGGTAATGCTGAGCCAATAGGGTCAGAGTATTTTCAGTTTATTTTAGTTATCTAAAAAAAAGGTAAATAGTTGTCCCTATCTAGTCAACACAGAGGTTGAGACATCTGAAAAAATAAAACCCTTTCCCCTAAAAGCCAATTGCTTCCAAGTGGTACATGGGCAATGGCATAGACCCCATTCTGAAAAATAGAATTGTGAGGTCAGATGAATTTCACTCAGTTCAACAGCAACCAAATCACTCAGGGGGTTAAACATAAGAGAAGTGTGGGTGGGGTCAAGTCTCAAGTGGCAGTGGTCACTTGGCGCAGCAGATTTATTAATACTTTGCAGCATTAAAAGTATTCCTTGTATAACATTTTGTGAACAATCTCTAAGGAGTGAAATAAAGAAAAAAAGCTGCTAAGATGAATTGAATATCTATAGGGTGATGATTAAGAATCATAGAATGACTTGGGTTAGAAAGAACCTTAAATATCATCCAATAATCTAAGGACTCTTTTCAAATCATCAGACAATATTTAGCTTTGCAAGTTGTTTTAGGATGTGTTCAGTACTTTTATGGTTTCTTCCTACCCTAATATGTAACAACGCTGGCTTTCATAATATCAATCCTGACAAATTTGGTGTCTTTCTATGCTGGGTTTACAGCATCTCATCTCTGCTTTCCAAAGAGTGTGCAGAAACTCAGGAGGGCTTTTGTAACATGAAGACACTTCCCATGGCCTTGAAGTTTTGTATGCCCCAACAGCAGGTCAGTGAGAGCCTGTCCAGTGTCTCAGAAATACTTTGAAATAATGGAAAGTTGTCCATAGGGGTTCTACCTACTGTGCATATAAATAGGAGCTACAAGGCAAATTAAACTAGATGTATCCCCCTTTTTTTCTCTTGGTAAAAGAGGGAAAACCAACAGCAACGATGCAGTAACTGTGACCATTGAGTTTTTCCCATCCCCAGAAGATTCCTGGCCATGCCTTCACATTCATGTGCTTTCCCCCCAGGCACTCATTGCTGTCTCTCCCTTTCAGGTTGTGCTCGGTACTTTCGTTGTTGCCTGGGTAGTGCTGAAAAATTTGGAGGAGAAACCTGGTGGAATCTGAGAAAAACCTGCTACCAGATTGTTGAACATTCTTGGTTTGAATCCTTTATCGTGTTCATGATTCTTCTGAGCAGTGGAGCCCTGGTTGGTGTAGCACAGTTTCATTTATTCGTGAAGGATTTTTTGCTTTAATTTGCACAAAGAGAAGTTGTTTTTAGCAACAAACTAAATATCTTTGAACTCGTGATTAGGAAAGAGTCCTCAAATAACAGTCATTTATTCACTATTTTAATTATTGCAAATCTATTATTGATATTATTAAATGTTGTAAGAGAGCATGAGCTGAGCTAAGAATATATGAATCTCAGAAGCTGTTTCTCTTCTGGATGTATACTGCATTTTTCTCAGGAAGTTATGTCATAATTGTGAAATATTTAGGAAATTTTATACCATTAAAACAAACAAGTGGCTCTTAATATTTGGAAAAAAATACTTAGTTCTCTTCAATATATAAACTTTATGATATAAATTTCTAAAAATATATATACTGTCCTAAGATTTCATTGTGCAGGAAGGATGCATCTACATGGCTGTATTATGTAGTGAAAAAGAAAGAGAAGGCACAGGAAGAATTGCAAATTATACTTTTATCAGCTGGCATAGATTTGAGTAATAAATGGTGTTCAGATCTGCATTAAACTGAATGATGAAGAGGTCTCAGTGTTGCTTGACTTTAATTGTACAAGGTTAAATTCTGATTTTTGCCATTTATCTGTATCTTTTATGTTTTCAGGCATTTGAAGACATCCATATACATAAGAGAGAAAGAATTCAAGCGATATTGTTATTTCTTGACAAAATGTTCACTTTCATTTTTGTTCTGGAGATGCTCCTGAAGTGGGTGGCTTATGGCTTCAAGAAGTATTTCACCAATGCCTGGTGCTGGCTGGACTTCCTGATTGTGGATGTGAGTTCTGCCCTTGCTGTTCCTACACAGATTTAGCAGCAGAATCCGTGACTATTTTCTGGATGTTTCTATTTTTCAGACAGTGCCCTTAACCCCTGTAGCAGTAGTGTCAGTATATTGTACACCAACACCCTAACACCAAAAGCATGGTTTTGTTTGTTGGTTTGGTTTTGGTTTGTTGGTTTGGTTTGTTGGTTTTGGGTTTTTTTTTTGACAGAAATAAAGGAAACAGATGACAGGACACTGCTAGTACTTCTCCTTTGTCTTCCCACTCAGGTCTCCTTGATAAACCTCTTTGGCAGTACCTTAGGTGCCATGAAATCTCTTAGGACTCTGCGAGCTCTGAGACCCTTGAGAGCACTGTCACGGTTTGAGGGAATGAGGGTAAGACTGATTGCAAGCTAAAGCTTGTCAGAACTGATAAGCACATAACAGGTTTGTGACTCATCACTTTGTCTTTATGAAGTTCACATGTTCACCCTGAGTTCAGTTTAGGAGCTATAAAATGAATTTTTAAAGAGACCCTTGGTTGTGCTCTTCTGTACTTGGGCATTCCTTATAGACTTTCCTGGAGGGATTGATCCAAGTGCTGTTGAAATTAAAACTGGCCTAGGTGGAACTTCATTTCATCACTGCTCAGACATTCTTGTGTTCCTGTCTTACCGAGATAGGCAAAAATAAAGTAGAGAATGAGAACTGTGAGCACAATTATATTTTTTGTAATCTGATAGCAAGCTAACTCAGAGGAAAATGTTGCTTAAATTCTGAAAGTTTTTATTGCATTGATTTACAAAAGCTATAGCCGATTAAAAAGTACTTTGCTCAAATTATTGTTTCAAGTGGAGTTCTTTCAAAAAACAAAAGTGTTTGTATAACATTAGATTTTCCTTTCCCATCAAAAGAGCATATTTATTTATTATTTTTTATTCTGGTAGGGAGACTGAAAATTCTGTGGTTGCAGTCTTGACACTGTGAAGACAGAGAGAAATGCCATTAAATTAATTAGCAGAATGTATCAAAATTTCTGTGTCTGGAGTAAATTTTGATATTGAAAGGGGTGATGTAATACTTTTTGACTTGCTATGAGGAATATGTGTGTCAGAGTCTCCAAAAAACTTTCACAAAGCCTTTGTATTTTTCTGTTGGTCCATTATATTTTTTTTTTTTTTGCTACCTCAGAGATGAGTTCACTGCCTTCACTGTGAAACTCAAAGAAATGTTCCCACCATTCCCTTACCCAGTTTTTTGAAGCAATCTCTTGTGTCTTGGCATATATTTAAAATCTGCATGAATATTTTTCTGTGGTTGTACAGTACCTATCTGCACAGGAAATGTACCATAAGGTTATAGACCCCAAGCACAATCATAATCCACTAAAAATAAATTACACAAATTACTAGTGGAGAATTTTTGCTGGTCCTTTTAAAAACTCCTTTTGACAGTCTTAAAAACAGTCATCTGCACTAGTGCTCATGGATGCATACTTCAGAAATTTTATGTTAATAAAGTTGAAAATGAAGAAACAAATGGACTATGTCCTATTCTAAAAACAAGGGAAAGTAAAAAAAAAAGAAAAAAAAAGGTGGACTTACATTTTAGTAGTAGTAGGGTCTCACAGCAGACCAAGAAATATCAACTATTCCTTTGAAAGACTAATAGATAAAGTCTAAAGGTATTGTTTGTTCAAGACCCCCCTGCCAGCTGTGACTAGTGTTTACAGGGAAAACATCAGGTTTTTATTTTTCTTAAGAGATGACTAAGTGACTGCTTACTGATACCTGGGCTCATCCATTTTCTGAAGCGTATTTTTCCTCTCCCTTTTCATCCAAGGTTGTGGTCAATGCCCTCCTGGGAGCCATCCCTTCCATCATGAATGTTCTGCTTGTCTGCCTCATCTTCTGGCTCATCTTCAGCATCATGGGAGTGAACCTCTTTGCTGGGAAGTTTGGGAAATGTGTCAATATGACAGATGAAAATTCCGAAATAAGTACTGAGATCAAGAACAAAACAGACTGTGAGATGTATAACAACACTGGAAAAATATTCTGGGTCAATGTTAAAGTCAATTTTGATAATGTTGGCTCTGGCTACCTGGCTCTTCTTCAGGTGGTAAGTGCTGCTTGTCCTCGGAAGGCAGCACTTTGTCAGCTGGGTTTGACCTTTCATCAGTTCCTAACTGGTCTCTGAGGGTAATGCAAGGAAATATCCTGCAGCTGGCTCTCCCCTTGTAGCTGTCTGTTCATGCACACGAAGAGAAAAAGGGGGATGGATTTTCCTGGAAAATGGAAATCCCTGCTGTGATTTTCCAGATGATAAAGGAACATCTGGTGGGCAAGTGCTGTTGCAGCCTCCACCAGTTTCATGATCCTGAGAGCTGGAATCCATCTCAGAAGGAATTTTGGGGAAAAGAGTGAGCTTTTCTATCAAAATATGGATTTGTTCAGCCATGAGGGTTGCATGGCCTTTAGTGCCATGCTGATGAAGGTTTGCTCTGTCACAATCCTAGGATATAGTGTTCTGTCTCCCCCTTGAAAGCTTCAATATCTTCATGAGGCTGAGAATGCCATGCAGAGCAGAGCCAGAGCTCAATGCTTTGTGTGTGTGAACATAGCAAAGCCTTTTGCTCCAGTCAGTGTCACTCAGATCTTACAAATTATGTGAAGATTTTTAAGGTCAAAGTCCAACACATTTTCCATAATCTCTCATTCCAGGCAACATTTAAGGGTTGGATGGACATCATGTATGCAGCAGTAGATTCACGAGAGGTCAGTCATTGTATTCAAACCATATTTTTTGTGAATGCTACTGCTTTCTGCAAATGCAGTATTCATTTTGCACTTGTACACCTGTTGTTTGTCTGTGCTAAATACCATCAGTAATTATTTTCTGTTGGATGATGAAAACATTTAATCTGAAAATGACTCATAGGGTCCTAAAGCTCCTCTATTGCAGTGGGGAAAGGATTTCAGCTCTAGATCCACCCACTTGAACAGAACAAGGTGGTATGACTTAGGAAGGGAAGAAATTGAAATGTAGAGGATATCTTAATTTCATCAGGATTTCAAAGGAATAAAAGAATGTTTTAGGTATTCTAATATAATATTGCTAAAATTATACATTAAAATATAAGCAATATGAATATACTAGTAGTAGCATTTTCCCATATTGATATGTTTTTGTGTGTGTTTTAATGTTTTTCTTCTTTGTTTTTCAATTTGACGTTATTTTTCTTCTTCCAATTTTGTTTTTATTCATAGCAGTCATCACAGAAGTTTTTTTTCTCTAAGAAGAGAAAAAAGAACAACATAATTTTAATGGCAAGAGCTTGGAATCTGACTTCTACATAGTTTAGTAGAATTTTCATGTACTGAAAAATTTACAGCTCCTGTTCTTATTGGAAGGAACTGAACTGGTGCTTCGGCAATGCCTGTGAAAATCACGTCAAGAATATTCAAACATAATTTTGTGTTATGTGTTATTAGTAGTTTTAAACCATGCCATTTTTGTCACAGTTAGGAGTAAGGCTGTAAATCTTAGTTCCTTCTGGAATCAATTTTTGAGAGGAGCTTCAATATGAAGATAACTCTGAATTGGGCCCACGTTGCTCTGTGTTATTTCTCAAGCTACCTCTCATTCTTGCAGAAAGATGATCAGCCAGATATGGAGAACAATCTGTATATGTATCTCTACTTTGTGATCTTCATCATCTTTGGATCATTTTTCACCCTGAATCTCTTTGTTGGTGTGATCATTGACAACTTCAACCAGCAAAAGAAAAAGATAAGTGTATTGGTTGTGCTTTAGAGAACAAGGCCCTATACATGGAATCTAAAACTTCTATTGGCAGTTACTAGAGCATTAATAATGAAGTTACAAGAAATAACTTTCTCCTTCTTTCCCCCCTGTAAACTGAACACCTAGATCTTCCCCAAACATTTCAAAGCCTCTTAAAATTTCACTCCTTTTGGCAAAGTCAACACAACAGGAGACTTGTTATTTAGAAAATGGTCTGCTACAGATGCTCTGATGAGTCATTTGGATATTCAGCAAGCCCAGTACATGGGAAGCCAGGGGAAGATTTGATCCTGTCCATGTTTTTTGTTTGAGTTTGTCCATGTCTTTTGAGTGAGCTGAGTTTCACACCAACACTTCTACTCTGTGAATGGCTGGTTTGTACCACTGATTTTTCGGACACAGTTTCATGATATGGAAGGAGCCAGTAACAGCAAGGTGTAAAAAATGAAGGAATGCCAGTTTCCAGAATTTTAGACATTTTAAGTACAAAAGTTTTGCTTCTCACCAAATAGCAATGACTTTTCTTTGTATACTTAGGTGGGGAAGATATCTTCATGACAGAAGAACAGAAAAAATACTACAATGCAATGAAAAAGTTGGGATCCAAGAAACCTCAAAAACCCATTCCAAGACCCTTGGTAAACTGAATTCTTCACTGGGAAAATACATTGCAAAAATGCAATTTAATTCACTGAAAAGTGCATATATTTATGTATTTCATATAAATTATTCATATTGTCTTTACGTTAATACTCACACAGTGCTCTAAAGTCAGTTCCACACCAAATAGTTGACTGAATTATTTTACGGGTTAAATATTCATTATGTTATTTGCATAAATATTATTGGTTTTTATATTCACCTTGGAACTGATAAAACTTCAAGATGGGAATGTCATTTTTGTACTCTGCCTTTCTCCAATTTCTCTGACTTAATTGCGGCTGAGTGATTTTGCAAGATAAAAATTGGAAATGTTGGAAACATGTATGGATGGGTAACCCTCATTTTTATAACTGATGCCAGAAGTATTTTTTCCACCTCTAGAACAGATACCAAGGTTTCCTTTTTGACATCGTAACATCCCAAATGTTTGATGTTGTCATCATGGGTCTCATCTGCCTCAACATGATCACGATGATGGTGGAAACCTATGAGCAAAGTGAAACGAAGACAAACGTCCTCAGCAAAATCAATATACTCTTTGTTACCATCTTTACTGCAGAATGTGTGCTGAAATTGCTGGCTCTGAGGCAGTACTATTTCTCAAATGCCTGGAACATATTTGATTTAGTTGTTGTTATTATGTCACTTATTGGTGAGTAAAATGGTCTTGGAAATTCTTTACTATATAAATTATTAATCTTTTTAGAAATAAAAAAGAAGTAGTTAAAATGTATTAACACCAAATAGTCATTGAAATGTAAGACATAATACTATAAAGTCTTAAGAAAAAAATAAGCTGCCCCCCTCAAGATTATATTAAATAATATTAAATGCGATTTTAAAAAATTCCTTTAGTAAAAGAGTGTGCATATTTATAATGGTTCTTTAGAGGGTTTTTTTTGGTCATCTGAAATACAGAATTAGATACATCGTAGCAATATATCTTGTCTGAAATGCATCATAGCAGTATCACATTACATGATAATTTCCATTGTCACAGATTTAGTACCAACTAAGAAATATTTAATCAGATCAATTATTGGGTTTTGTCATCTGTGTTTTTGACAGATGACTGAAATATATAGAAAAATAGGCATACTAGAATATGTATGGAATAGGAAGACCAGAATTAGATTATAGCCTGTAGAATTCAGTCTCTGTGAACACAGGCATTGCTGACTGAAGAGTTCACACTTTGTAACACAATGGAAAATATCACCAAAAAATGTATTAGAGTTTATTTGAAGGGATTGCAATGGAAGAATGGGGTAAAGTGCTCTGTTGCAAATTTGAGCTTCCTGCCAATTTAACTGTTCCCAGGGCTGGAAGCAGGCATTTAGGGGAAGAAGGTTATTTCATTTCTTTACTATGACTCACATCTTGGGTAAGAAAGATTCCATGCTAAGGCTCTTTCTTGAAAAATTAAGTTTCTGGATTGTAAATACAGAAAGATGTATACAAAACAGCTACACTTAGAAAAGACAAGCGTCTTCTAGTGCTGCTAGATGCCATTTTTTTCATTCAAAGAAAAAATAACATCCATGTGTAGCTCTGTCCCTGAATGTACCAAAAGCCATTGTAGAGTGGCATGCATAATTTCTATATTCACTGTTTGCTTCTACATATCATGCCTATATTATCTAAATGATAACCATGACATTGCATTATATCTTGGTTCTAGTTTAGCTTTGTAATGTCAGTATCTGAAGACAAATGTAGAAGGTAACTTGAATCTGCTGAAAAATTCATGCAACCAGAGTCAAAGAAAACATCAGTCATCAAGTGTAAACTGATACAGATATTTGAAGTTGTGTACAGAAAGCTCACTGTCATCTTTAGTGCAACAGGGGCTGTCCTCTGGTGGCTGAAGAAATAGTTGTTCATAATTGCTGATTTCAAGAACTATTATTTCAATTCAGCTTCTCCTAAAAGTTATTGTCTTAGGGCTTAGCAAGCATATATCAGATGTTTTTGAGCTGTGAATATATTATCATTCCAGTCTCTTTACTAGTTAAAGGAAAAATAAGATCTTCTAATGAGTTGTTAATCTTCTCCTTTTCAGCCTTACTGCTTTCCAGCATTGGCAAAACCTTTGAACATTTCTTACCACCCACACTCTTCAGAGTCATTCGCTTGGCCCGGATTGGCCGGATCCTGAGACTCATCCGGGGAGCCAAAGGAATTCGAACTCTGCTCTTTGCCTTAATGATGTCCCTACCTGCTCTGTTCAACATTGGCCTCTTGCTGTTTCTGGTCATGTTCATTTATGCCATTTTTGGCATGGCTAACTTTGCCTATGTGAAGATGGAAGGTGGCATTGACGATATGTTCAACTTCCAAACCTTTGCTAACAGCATGCTCTGTCTCTTCCAAATCACCACGTCAGCTGGCTGGGATGGTCTTCTCAGTCCTATCTTAAACACTGGGCCACCATTCTGTGATCCAAACATAAATGGTACCATAGGTGAATGTGGTAAACCCGCCATAGGTATTATTTATTTTGTAAGTTACATCATTATATCATTTCTCATTGTTGTAAACATGTATATAGCTGTTATTCTGGAGAACTTCAATGCTGCCACTGAGGAAAGTGCAGAGCCTTTAGGGGAAGATGACTTTGATATCTTTTATGAAATATGGGAGAAGTTTGATCCTGAGGCAACTCAGTTCATAACTTTCTCTGCACTTTCAGACTTTGCAGATGCTCTGCCTAAGCCTCTGTGTGTACCAAAACCAAACAAAGTTGAACTCACAGCAATGGACCTGCCTGTGGTCAGTGGAGACAAGATACACTGCTTGGATATCTTGTTTGCTTTCACCAAGAGGGTGTTGGGAGATTCTGGGGAGCTGGATACTCTGAAATTACAAATGGAGGAGAAATTCATGGCCGCCAATCCGTCAAAACAATCCTACGAGCCAATATCGACTACGCTCAGCCACAGGCAAGAGGAAGCCTCGGCCACGGTGATCCAGCGTGCCTACAGGAGCCACCTGCTCCAGCGCTCCCTCAAACAGGCTTCCTACCTGTACCAGCGCAGAACTCGCAGCTCTGACACTCTGCGAGATGCTGCTCCAGAAAAGGAAGGACTCATTGCATCTATGCTGAGTGCAAATTCTGGTAGGAGTCCTAACAGGTCTGAAACTTTGTCTTCAGTGTCCATCCCTCCATCGTATGACAGTGTCACAAGAGAGAGTAGTGGCAATCTCGTGGTTGAGAATGGAGAAATAATGGGAAATCAGCAATCTCCAGACATTAAGTAGTAAATCGGTGGCACAGTTGTTAAGAATATTTTTAAATTTTCACAGAAGATGATATTGTAAATACATGTCAGCGGAAGCAGCCTCCCTATGAAACCAGGTCTGTTGATGGTGATCAGTTAATTACGGCAGCTGAGAATTGTGGCCTTTGGCTCTGCTGTGTTCAGTTTTCTTCAGTATTTACCTATTCAGAGAAAAGTTTTGGATCTGTTTGATCAATGGCATCTCACCACAAAGCAGGGTCCCACAGTACCTGGGTGATGTGACATGTTCACAGAAGTGATAGGTGACCTCAGCTGATATTTCCTCTGTACAGGAAGCAAAGTCCAAGCACAAGTGGATGTACTGAAGAACAGAAAATGAATGTCAATAGGAGTATAAACTGAGGAACAGAAAGGGGCTAAAATTTATTCCATTCCTAATTGATACTATCATTATAAACCTGTTCAGTAAATCGCTGATGATTTTTAAATTTTATTTTAATGTTTGGGGACAGATGTGCCACAAACATAGACCCTGCCTGATCCACAGATATTCCACAGTGTAGTGGACTTCTTCCCATATGATCAATTTACAGAATAAACCATGGCATGTATATTATCATAGTTGTGTTACTGAAGTTTAATGAAATAAGAAATACAACTCTTAGTATTACAGAAGTCATACTGGGCAGAGCAAAACCTTGCTTTATGTATGCCTGCGAGGATTTTTTTTAAACCTGGTTTCCTCTGGCAGTGAGGTGAGGGCAGCTGTACCACCAGTCACCCCATAAAAAATTGTGTTTATTGCATTCTTCCCTCAAACTTCTCCTAACGGTTGAGTTTTGTGTTCAAGTTCATTCTTGACAATGAGGTAGAGATGAGAAACACAAATAACACTGGCTGGAAATTGGTAATGTCACTTCAGCCACTCCCTTGGACACCAGAAACCAAGGGTGAGGAACTCCACATGGGACCTGTCAGGTATTCTTGATCGTAGTGATGAACAGCATCCATGGCCTTGGATGTATCCCTTTGGAGGTAGGAGTCTTTCTCCCTCCTGCCTGTGTTTCTCTGATGGGACAACCAGCCATTTCTCTCTGCAAAGGTTAGAAGAAACCAAATTATGAGTAATGAAGGCAATTAGGAAATATGGGTTGAAGCACTTGGGTCTGGGGTTAACGTAAGACTAAGGATGTAATCACAAATTCTACTTCTTATGGAAGTACGTGTGCAGATGGGCTCTCAAGGTTTCTCATCTCACCACATTTTCCTTATGAATTCCTTTATCTTCATGTCCTTATAGCTTGGGCTTCTCAGAAAAACACATGCCCAAACACAACCTGATCTTTTGTTCTTTGTATATTTACTTTAGAGATACATTCAGCCAAAGCACTTTGCTCTCTAAGGACTGTTGTGTTTCCTTTTGTCACATACTAAATGTTTTCACAAATTACCCCTGGCATTTTAATTTCATATGTACCCTAGCATCTTCAAGATGTAAGATGCCTTTTATTTTTCTTAGTTTCAAGGCTGCAGCTCTGTGATCACTGTTGGGTATGGCAGGTTCTGGCAAGGCTCAGGTGAGCTTTTCCCTGCACACTGATCTCAGCCAGAAAAGGACTCAGTGATGGAGTGGGACCTGCTGTGCCCTTGTTTGCAATCTGCAGCAAGTTTTCCTCTCTCTTGAATGCCACTTCTCTCTGGTAGCACTTATATTCTTATGACTTGTGTTGTTTTCTCCTCCTGTCTTTTCCACCTCTTCAGATTGTGAGCTTTTTGGACAGAAATTCTCTTTTACTATGGATGGTAAATTACCCCTAATAACGAGACTCTGTTTTCAGTTAATATTGTCTGAAGACTCATGCAAATAAATCATATTTATAGTACCTTTTAGTTTCATCTGTGGTATTCCCTTAGCTTCTCCTTAGCTATTCCTGAAATGGTAGCACCTTTAATTAGTTTTGACTAATACTCCCTCAGATTTTAAGGTAGGTGCACAGTAAATCTGCGTTACACCAGAAAAGTCAAAAGCTCTGTACCTTTAGAACCCAGGGACTCTATTCCATCAAATAATAAAAAAAAGAAAGTTATAATAAAGTATAACAATTGTAAAGGAATTAATGAAATTAAATGGGTTAATTTGGCTAAAATTATTTTTTAACCACTTTCACAGCATACAAAGAACCACAGGTGGGGAACTGACTAGATGGCGCTGGTGGGATGGTGTTTCCCAGCTCCAGTTTATTCAATGTCAGCTTCCCAAGACATGCAGGAAGCATCGAGGAGCAGTAACGAGCTGCATGCATAATTTTCATGGATTTGGTGGTGCACTGAACAGCCCTGGGATCATATTCTCCCGGGAGATTGTATTAAAAACATCCATACCTAAACGTGGTGAGACTCATCTTTGCCAGTTTGTGTGCTAGGAAGAAGTATTTTTTTATTGTAAGAGCACTTAGCTATTGGTCAGATATATACAAGCATCACTGATGTCCTCCTCTCTGGAAAGGCCACCCTGAAATGGAGACAGAGCTCCACCAGTGTGGGAGCTCAGATGCCAAAGTTCATTTGGTACCCTAAGTGAATTGCTTGTTGGTGTAAGAAATTAAAAATATCCTCTAGGGTGAATTTTACCTTCTGCAGAAACTCTGAGTAAAAGTGATACTTCTTCAGGGAGGACAGTTCCCTTGCCATATTCTTTAATCACAGAATCAAAGAATAGGTTGATTTGGAGGGGACCTTAAAGACCATTCAGTTCCATCCCCTGCATGGCAGGGACAACTCCCACTATTCCAGGTTCCTCCAAGCCCTGTCCAGCTTGGCCTTGCACACTTCCAGGGATCCAGGGACAGCCACAGCTTCTCTGGGCATCCTGTGCCAGGGCATCACCATCCTTATAACAAAAACATCTTATGTTAAAGATGAACCTACCCTCTTTCAGTCTAAAACCCTGATTAAAAGTCTCTCTCCATCTCTCTTATAAACACTCTTTATGTAATGAAAGGCCACAAGAGAATCTTCCAAGCCACAGAGAAATCCCAACGACTTGGGAGACAAAATTCTGAATATAACCACAGCAGTTAGAAAATGTGCCCTTAGAAATAAATAATCTTCCAAATCCTTCTGGTTCTCCTCTGAGCACCTTAATTTTGGATTCTACTGATGTCCTTACAAACTCCATGCTTTCCTGTGGTGGCTGTGTGACATACATCCAGATGAATTGCTTTCCTTTCCTGGTCATTCAGAGCAATATTTAATGTGATTTTAGTCATTATTTAATTAACAGACTGCATAAGAACCTGGTCTCCCCAACAGTTACATCTATAAACTATATACTACTTAAAATTTTACCCCAAATTATTGAATTTTTAAAGAGGTTGTTAACACATACATACATATATATACATATATACATATATATATATATATATATATATATATATATATATATATATATATATATACTAAAACAAAACTGAGGCCTGAGAGCTTTTCCCTTTGACAGCCCATGAGAAACACAAGCTCAACAGCATGATGTATCAGTTTGTTCCTTTGATAGAGATATGGAACAATAAATATATGAATGAATGACATGAGAACTCCAAAACATCTGTAGCTCTCTGCAGTGGGCTTCATTTTACCACCTAAAGAACACACATTTTTCATAGGAAATAAAAGTAATGGAAAATCCTTGAATAATTGCAAACCAGTCAAAAGTGTTAAAGGGGGTGGACAACAAACTAATGAATAAAAAGCTATTTTCTTCATCAATATTTTCTTCAGGACCTGTAGCACAAGCTAAACTGACTTTACCATTGAGATCAACAGTAATCAAACCACGTGAATAATTTAGTTCAGTGTTTCTCAGCTCTTGGGCAAATTGATGGAGCTGCATGAAACTCCATTTGTGCTTGAAAGAAAGGCAACATTTTTCTCACTGTTCACCAGAGATCTTTGCAATTCAACAGTTGTGAATTAAAACTGGATCACATGCTGGGAATCAATGCTAGGGTGAATAATGATGTGTGATATGGGAAGAGATTCAAGTTTAGTGTTTTCAGCCTAGAAATAACAGCTGAGAGGATGCATTGCAAATAAATAAATAAATAAAGCAGGTGGGAAAATATGAGGGAGGGAGAAAAATGCTTAAAAGACAAATAGAGTAGTCAGTGGAAAATTAATTTGTAAATTAGAGGTGGCTTCTGTTCTTCAGAGGATGGAGTCACAAAACTGTTTTTTTAGCAGGAGCAGAGAAGCCAGTCTGACTGGAAGACAAATAGCTACACGTGTTTTCAAGGGGTTATGTGCCACAGCCCTTTTGAGGGGATCTGTGATCCAGCAGGCCCCTTAGTTCCTGCTCAAAACTATTTGAATTTTATAAAATTAAGACTGGCATATATATCTGGACAGGGGAACTTGTTGAATGCTTCCTCCTAGTGGTTTTCTATCAAAATGACATTATCAATGTGGAAAAAAAAAAAAGAAGTGGGACCACTGTCTGAAGTTTCAAGAGTGAAACCTGAATAGATAAATAATTGTTAATACTGAAAAAAGTATTAGCAGGAAGAAGAGAGCTTAGAGGAAGGGAGAGGAGGCTTGTGCTAAAAGAAAGTTGCAGTTTAAAAGTCCAAAAACAAAATGAATGAGAATTTCCAGTGTAAAAGAGAATTAGACCATGAATAGGAAGCTGAAACAGTAATAAGTAAATCATTTGCTATATAAGAAATAAGAAGAAAAAGTAAAGAAGATGTGAGCTGGCAGGGATAAGGGATTGAATAGCTTAAAGTTTATAGATCTATCTATCTATCTATTATAAAGATCAGGTAAATGATCTCCTTAATTGTTGGTGAACACTATTGTCAATACAGGATCATATTTCCCTTGGCAAACAAGAAGTGTTTGAATGGAACTGTGAGTAAATCCATGGATGGACACAGAGGGGAATTAAAGCAATGGAGCTGGGGTCTAGAATATCCCCTTTGCAGAAATCCTGTTGGGAACTGGCACATGAACCTGCAGATCTCTCTCTAAGGATTTTGCGAGAACCTATCAAATCAGGAAAGGTTCCAACCTAAATGTAATACTTGAATTAGAAAAGGGGGTAACAAGCAGCTCAAGCAGAGACTTGCTGATCTGAATTAATGCGTATTGCAGGGCTGTGGGACACATTTTGGAGGGGAAATGATCAAAGATTTGAAGGAAAGCGGAAAATTGAATTTAAAGGTTTGAAATACATTTACTAAGTATTAAGAATGTGGCAAATCTAATCATCTGGTAATCTTACACCTGGTCACCTTATGACCTGGTATCCTGAGAGAATGTAACAGGGCAGAGCATGAAGCGCTCTGCTGGGGCCAAATGGGGACATGTGCTTTCAGGGGATGGAAACAGCAAATCCCTGTGGATCAGCTACTGAAACAGAAGAACAGAAGGGTTGGGATGTGTAATGTGGTGCAATCCTGAAACAGAGAATGGAAGTGAAGATCTGTCAGCTGAGACACAGCCCGTGGGGTTTGAGGAAAAGAGGAGACACCGGTGAGGCTGCACCTCTGAAAATGTTGGTGAGATGCTCAAGGAAGATTCGCATGAACCAAACGAGATTTAAAGGGTTTCTACAATGGACAGGAAATTAGAAAGCCTTTAGAAAGAAAACTAGAATCATTGTTTCTTTAATCCTGCAAAACAAAAGTCAAGAAATGTGACTGTTCCTGAGAGGTCAATAAATGTGAGGGTTGAACCAGAGTATTGAGCAAGGTTTATTTTGAACTGTCTGCATCAACCACCCTCCCTCCAAAGTCTATAAAAGGGTGCACTTTGCAGTTTTCCTGTGGTGAGTTTTCCCTGTGGAAGCTTGCCATGATCCCAAGGCCTCTTGCACACAGGAAAGCTGGAAGATGCATGTGGAAAACTTATCATTTGTGCCTAGTAGTTGTAAAGCACAAGTTTTCCCACAACAGCAAAATCCAGTACTCCAATATGTGCTTGCTTATCTCATCAAGCTGATTGAGATCATGTCTAACTGAGACCTTATAAATTTATATGCTTTGGGAGAGCAATGTCAGAAAGTGGAAAGGTATTTTGCAAGTTTTCACTGAAAGGCACTAGAAAGGCAGGTCAGTGCTGACAAATACCTTAAAGGTGAGTTTGTCTTATTGCACTAAAATAATTTGTTCTGTTGGGGTTACAGCTCTTGACCTGAGGACATCAAGAAGAATGTTTTCCACCTGGTAAGTTGTCTCACAGTTAATCATCCTTTTTTGGCTTTTTTCTCTTTTTTTTTTTTTTTTTTTTTTACCTTTTTGATTTTTTTTTTCCTTTTTTTTTTTTTTTTTTTTGGCCCTTTTTGACACTTTTATTGTTTATTTGTTTTTGTGGAGCTGGTTGGGGTTTTTGATGTTTTGTTTTTGTGGGGTTGGTTGGGGTTTTTCTGTTGTTTGTTCTTTTTGTGTGTTTTTTTTTGTTTTGTTTTGTTTTGTGTTTTACTTTTTCTGGGAGGGGAAGATTTGGTGTGTTTTGTTTGGTTGTTGGAGTAAGGATTGGGGTTTGTTGGTACCTGTGCTCTAAACCAGTAGTGGCATCTATATCTAACAAGATAGTAGTGCAGATGTATGTATATTTCTCTATTTTTTAGAGAAGTTTTTGCTGTTTGTTTGTCGTTCTAGCTAATCTTTCTATGTATATGGACTTAGACAGTTTATCCTTTTTTTTTTCCCTAAAGAAATGACTGCATTTGTTTACCTGTCTGCTTTATGGGATGGGTTTTGTTATTGTACTTTTCTCTGTCTTTACTATTCTGTTTAAGGTGTGAAAGGAGACTGCATTTGGAATTGTGGTGTGTTTTTGGGGTGGGAATGACAGGAGTCATTTAAGTGTTCCCATTTTTAGTAGAAAAGTAGTTAAACACTAACCCCATGTGTAAGAGAAAATGGAGCCCATTGTCACTGCATTCAGAAATTCCTGCCTGTGTCTTACCTATGTTTGCTTTTCAACTTTTCTTTTACTTTAAACAATGTGGAAATTACCCTTTGTTTGTCCTTTCTGTTTTTTTTTTCCCTATATGGACATGAGTACAGAAAGGGCTAAGGAGTGACAATTAGTTAGAAAAAGCAATATGTGAGAATTAAAAGCTGGTGGGAAGTTCTTTTCCAGCTTCCATTCTTGCTGTTGGACTTTACAATGCCCTGAAAAGAGGGGGCTGTTGCTGTCTCCCAGCTCTTTTGGAGACCAAAGTCAAATGTTAGGATTTTGTGTAATTTTCTGTGGATGGCTGTGTTTGTGCTGAGTAGAGCAATTCACGCCAAAAATCTGACAGAAGGCCCAATCCTATCCCATTTTCAGCCACTCCAAAATAAATGCTTGAAAACAGATGAAAGAGTAAATAAAACAAACTCCGAGAGAGCACTCAAATATTCCAGAGGAGAATAAAAAAAAAATTGAACTTTGCTGGATGCTGAGGAGCATCTTCAATAGCCAGTCAGGGTCTGACCCTGCACTGAGAGGGCTCAGCTTGTGAAAGCAAGATGTGGTGGTTCAGTGTGGACATTGATGTGTTTTAATAGGATATTTCCAGTCAAGGGCATCTGGTTGTGTTTGTCAGGGGAAGGATATTGCATTAACAATCAAATACAAAAAGGTGATGGCCTTGAGTAGTTATAGGCTTGTATAAAATCTTCTTCAAAGAGGTAAAACAGAAATAGTTGAAAGACTCCTCCATTTTTAACAGGTTGCATTTCTGGATGCTTGGAGAACCCAGTGATTTCAATGTAGTATTTCTCACAAAGTACCTGAGCCTGCTGCATTAGCTGCCAGATCTAGCCTAATCTGAAACTACTTTCTGCATAAATAGAGATGAGGTGGCAATTGGTGGTGAGATGTGATGGAAATATAAAAATAGGAGTTGGGAGTAAGAAGAAGAGGGTGACAAGTTTGCAGGCTGCTGGCAAACAAATCAAAGAAAGAACCAGAAAACCTAAAGATGTGATGGTTAATGCTTGTCTCTTCACCTTTCAGACAGAAGATATAGCTGGTGAATTGTGCTGAATTTTGCCTGGGGAGAGTTAATTTTCTGCACAGAAACCAGTATGAGACTAAGTTTTATATTTGTGCTGAACAGAGTGTTGGTAATTAGAGATGTTTTGGGTATTGCTGAGCAGCACATGCCCAGCATCAAGGCCATCTCTGCTTCTTGTACTGCCACACTTCTGAGGGGTCTGGGGCTGCGTGAGAAGCTGGGAGGAGACACAGCTGGGATGTGTAGCCAAAGAGATACTCTACACCATGTGCTTATAAATGGAGGGATTATGCTAAATAAAATGGAGGGATGTTTGGGGCAATGGCGTTTGTCTTCCCAAATCACTACAATGTGTGATGGGCCCTGCTTGCCTGAAGATGGCTGAACTCCTTCCTGCCTGTGGAAGTGCTGAATGAATTCCTTGTTTTGTTTATGAGTCTGGCTTTTGCTTTACCTCTTAAACTGTCTTTACCTCCACTCATGAGTTTTCTCACTTTTTCTCTTCTGATTCTCCCCTTGATCCTGCTGGTGGGGGAGTGACTGAGTGGCTGCCTGGGGTTAAAAAACAACAGATTTTTTGTCAGGCTCAATGCGCAGCTCAAAGGGTTAGAAACAATGAGAGATTTGATTGAAATGTGCTAGATTGATTTAATAGATGTTATTGCCATTTAGCTATTAATTGGCAGGCTCCTGTGCTTGCCATGGGGCTCACTTGCCTGGGTGTGTATCAGAGCCTCGGTAGTGGCTCCTCTTTGCAATTGCTGCTCTCTGTAGTGCTGATGAAGGTACTCTACTGTGCCTGAGCACATGTTGATGACAGTCATGGTGATGTGTCTGGGCTGGCAGATGGCCAGGACACCACTGGAGTGTCTGTGCTGCTGAACTGGACAGGCTGGGACTCCAAGTGTGAACTCCAGTCCAAGGGCCCGTGAACTGTGGATGAGCTCATGCTGGAGTGGGCATATCCTGAAGGAGGCTGTGGTCCTGTGAGGACTGTCACATTTGTGAAGAACTGCAGCCTGTGGGAAGGATCTGTGTTGGAGAAGTTTGTAGGGAACTGTTTCCCATGGGTGGAACACCACTCTGAGGAGGGGAAGCAGAGATGCCCCTGAAACCTGTGATGAAGATGGTGATGGTGAGGAGCAGTTCCCTGCAGCCATGGAGGACAAGGATGTGGACCACAGCAGGAAGCCCTTGTGGCAGCCAGGTTGGGGATGAGGGGAGGAGTTCACTGCAGTGCTAAACCCTGTAACCTGGCCCCAAAGGACCTGGAGATTGTTATGGATGCACCTTTAAATGCTGTAAGCCATTGCTTGTGTTGCATGTTACAGGAATCACTGTACCAGGAGCCACAAGAACCAGTGGAGGAAAACCATTAAAAGAAGCTGTCAACGAGCAGAGTGACCTGGCCCGAGATGGGCTTGGTGCCCAGTAGCTCAGTGCAACACACCATTCCTCCTGTCCTGAATGGCCATTGTGACTGATGGATCCCACAGTTGTGACTAAAAGAACACAAAGAACCTTGTGGTGCAAACCTTGTTAAGAAAACTACTCTGACGATTGATGAGACTCTCTGGCCACATTCCCACCACCAGAGGCTTTTACTGCTGGGACTGAAGCCTCTTCACAGCAGAGGGCTCCAGGGGGATGATGGGGGCTCTGCTTGGCTCCCTACATATCCCTTTCACATTGATTCAGACCTTTGTGTGAAGAAATGGAAGTTCGTGGCCTCTTGTCCTGGTCTCTGGCCTCTCAGATACCTCATCTGTTTACTGTTTTGAAGGATGGGAAGTCATGTCTAATGGAGTTGTGTTGGGTATTTTACCACCTGACCATGATGCAAATGATATGGAACAAGGGGTGGAATGTGCTGTGTTCGCCCGGGGTAAATTTTCTTCATGGTAACTAGTACGGGACTACTTGGATTTGAGGTTTTGTAGTATGGAGGTGTTTTTGTTATTGCTGAGCAGGGCTTGCACAGAACCAAGGTCTTTCTGCTTCTCACAGAGCCTTGCTGGTAAGGGGAGTGGGAGTGAATGGAAAACTGGGAGGTGACACAGCCAGGACAATTGACCCTAACTGACCAAGGGGTTCCAGACCATATGACATCATGCTCACTATAAAGTGTGTTTGGAGAGGGGAAATAAAGAGTAAGAGGGAGATAGTGAGTGGGATGGCTTTTGTCTTCCCAAGTGATCTTTATGTGTAATGGAGCCCTGCTTTCCTAGGAATGACTGAACACCCATCTTACCTGTCCATGGGGAGTGTAGAATTAATTCCTTGTTTTGCTTTACTCGTGTGTGTCTTGATTTTTCTCTTAAACTCTCTTTATCTCAACCCATGAAGTTTCTCGCTTTTGCTCTTCCAGTTCTCTCCCCGATGCCACTGGTAGGGGAGTGAGCAAGTGGCTGTGTGATGCTTAATTACTGTCTGGGGTTAAATCATCATATGTATTTACTAGGCAATTATTTTTTATTGCGTAGCATTCACTCGAAGGCGGAGGGTGGAGCTCTGCTCAAGACTGGCTCTCTTGGCACTACCAAGAAGAGCCTGGTCCATCCTTGACACCTCCCTTCAGGTACTGATGTGTGTGATCTGATGTGATGTGTGAGATCTCTCAACACCTCTTCTCAAGGCTAAACAGCCCCAGGTCCCTCAGCCTTGAGAGAGAGATGCTTCAGCCCCTTAACCAACTTTGCAATCTCTGCTGGGCTAGCTTCAGGAGCTCCACGTCCCTCCTGTCCTGAGGAACCCAGCACTGGACACTGAGCACTCCAGATGTGCCTTACTAGGGCTGGGTTGAGGGGCAGGATCCCCTACCCAACCTGCTGCCAGTGCTCTGCCTTAAAGGAACTTGTAGACAGGAGGGTTTGGTTTCCTCTCTTGGTAACTTGCAGTAGGACAAGAGGAAATGGCCTCAACTTGCATCAGGGTAGGTTTAGATTGGGTATTAGGAGAAATTCCTTCACAGAAGGGGCATTCAGACATTGGTACAGATTGCCCAGAGAAACGGTGAAGTCATCATAATTTGGAAGGGTTTGAAAAGTATGTGGATATGGCATGTAGGGACAGGGTTTAAGGGTGGACCTGACAGTAGAAGGTTAATGGCTGGGCTTGATGGTCCTGGAGGTCTTTTCCTACCTAAATACTTCTTCGCAGTATCAGGCTAAGAGTTTCAGAGCTAAAAGAGCTCAAGAGAAGCCCTCATGTCCACCCGGGGCTCCTTAGGCTGATCAGCTTGAAGATGATAAAACAATAATCATGGTAATCCCTGAATTCAGTCATAGAATCACAGAACCATTCATGCTGGGAAAACCCTCTAAGATCATGGCATTTGACTATTAACCCAGCATGGTCATCTCCATGGCTGGCCTCATGCTGCCCTCTTTTCAGAAGAAAATATTGTCACATCTTTATGATCTGTACACATTTTATTTTGCAAATATATATAGCTATAGCTACATATAGCTCTAGCTAATACTATAGCTAGAGCTGAGTAGGATATAAACTCTGGATTTAAAACTTAATTTAAGGATGAAAGGATCAGTGAGAAGCACTAGAGAAAGGTTTCTACATCATCTTTGTCCTTCAGTGCCTTTACAGAAAACTCTAAAAGAAAAGGAACAGAAGAGCTGAGTTTCATTTACCTCAGATTGGTCAAGGTTTTATCAGAATTTCTGAGTCACTTAACCACTTGTGACCACAATTTGCCCAAGATCTGACCTATGTGAGCATCAACAGGCCTAGAGAAGTCCCAGGGAACTGCCCAGGACTGTTCCTGTGCTGAAAAACATTGTGGTTATTATTGCTTAGGTCTTTCTACCCCAAGCACTTCCCAGAAGCTGAAATGGCAAGAGTTTGAATACAAACTAATAGGCATTGCAACTAATAAGGAGATTAAAATTAAAGAATAAAAAGGAAATGGTTCATGACTCATGTGAAATATTAAGTAAATGTAGTGGAAGTTAGTTTGCCTTTAATTAGTGTTAAAATGGAACAGGGAGAACATGATGGACTGCAGTGATAAAAAGAGGGTTCCGGGTACTAAATGCAGAAAATTATCACATGGAATTTCCCTGCAATCCTTGTGGGGATTTTCTTGTTAGCTGTGCCTCAAAGATGCTTCTCAAGGCTTGTTTCTAACTACAGGTTGCAGGTAATGTTTGTAACCAATCCATCAACCAGCTCACTCTGTCAGAGATGCTTTTAGTTCTGGTATTTGGTTAGAGAGGTATCTGGGGTAAAAAGATTTTTGTGTCTTGAATTAGTGCTTTTGGCATAAAAAGGAGGGGATACATTTTGACTTTACACTCTGCAAAGGCTCAGAGTGTGGCCATCCCCTTTTGTTCCCCCTATGTCAGGCTTTACCTGACGTAGGGAAAGGGGGTGCTTGGATATCTTTGCTTCCTCCAAAAAGCACAGAAAGCTTTTCTGGAAACTCAGGCTCTGCCTTTCTGACTCTGCTAATCACTAAAGCCCATGTAAATGCTTTGCCCCTCTTAGTGAAGCTGTGCTCCCCTGCTCACTGACCTGCCTAATCACCAAATATTTGTGCTGGCCACAGGTGCCAAAAGCATGGTAATGGGTCATAATTCAGCCCAGCCCAGCATAACCTTCTTTCCCCTATAAATTAAAATGCATCTGTCTTCTGGTTAGACATAAAGTGGCCTAATTTTGGAGGGATTGAGAGGTGAGCCATTTCAGGGAGAAGAAAATTAATTTTACTTTAATGATGTAAGCTGTTCTGTCTATCAGAGCACTGAATGCTTTCTTTACACTCGGACACAGTCGTTGACACGGGCACTGC
This sequence comes from Cinclus cinclus, assembly GCF_963662255.1. Classification (NCBI taxonomy): domain Eukaryota; kingdom Metazoa; phylum Chordata; class Aves; order Passeriformes; family Cinclidae; genus Cinclus; species Cinclus cinclus. Next base: position 4,926,882 of record NC_085046.1, read on the forward strand.
CTGCCTGTAATTTTTTTTTTCCTCCCCCATTAAATTAGATTAGCTCATTTTAGGGTTATATCTTTGAGTCTGGTTGAACAAAATACAGCAATTTATCCAGGCGTTACAGGATTTCCCCGTGGATGCTTGATGAGAGCTGCTCCATGAGGATGATACACTTAATTAAAAGTCAGGAGCTGAAGACTGATACAGATGTATCCTGACACAGCAGCTGGGTTTTTTATTGGAAGCGAAGTGGGGAGGATGAGGAGGAATCAGGGCTCTCATTACAGAGGGAGGAATAAACCCAGACTGTGTTATACAATGTTTTATCCAAGTTTTAACATCACCCCTGATATTGTTCAGGGTGGGATCCACACAGGGCATTTTCCATAGTGGGTTGACCTTGTTTATTCCTTAGCATGGTGTGGTGGGGTTGTGGGGGGTCCCAGCCCTGCTGGTTTGTTTATTCCCTCTCAGTGGGGCTGTGAAACCATCAGTGAAGGGAATTTGTGGGTGTCCTCCCTGAAGGGGAATCAATATGGAGTGTCCAAACCTCTTTTGCCTGGATAATTAAAGAGCAGCGTGTTGGTGATTGCCCTTTCTTCGTTCCACATGCCCCCAAATCTCCCATCTGTGGGCAGGAACACCCCTTGTTACCCTGGTCTCTCCTTTTGTTTCAAAAGGGAATTAAAACAAATGACAGTGTTTTTCTTTCCCAGTAGAGGGTAGTGTTGACTAAACTGAATATTGTGTGCGACAGCCTCATGGCACCTCCTGCTAAGGGAGCTTCTCACAGCACTTATCCCAGGTAGTAAAAGGGTTTATAAAAAGTCGAGGTGTGTGGAAAGCAAAAGCACTCCACTGAGTGCTAGCAGGGTGGGTGGGCATGGAGAAACCTTTCAAATTGTGAAGGAAAATACTTATTTTCCTTTTTTGCCAAATTGAGTTTTGCAAGGAAAAAGCACTTCTAAACATTTTTTTTTTTTGGTTGTTTGTTTTAAGAAAAAAAAAGTAAAACAAAACAAAACAAGAAAAATCCAGCAAAACAGGATTTGTTTTAAACTAAAACCTTTCCCCAAACTCAGGCTTTCAAGAAATGCATACTTTTCTAACTCTTTATTTCCTTAAGAAGGCAGTGACAAACGTGTAGGGATATGGGCTAAAAGAAAGGCTTTATGAGCATCTTTGGGAGAACAAATGGATTTTAAATGGATCTTTGTAACCAGCACTGCTGTCTATAACTCCTTTAACATTGCAGTGCTTACTTTGTGGACAAAAACTTATTTCTTTTTGGAGAGAAGAGAAAGATGACACCAACAGATCTCCCATATTATTTCCATAAGCTCTTTATTTATTTCTTTTTTTCCTGCTGCTACTTTCTACCATCTGACATACACATTTATTAGGTTTCAGCTGACTTGCTTGAACTTTTTCAGACATTCAGCAAGCCAGCATTACCTGATTGCTTCTTGCAGGGAGGAAGATTTTGGCAAGGCAGCACAGGTTTAATCAATTTTCCTTTCTCTGCTCAGCCTGTCTATGGGGCTCCAATTAGCATGGCTACTTCATGATTAGTGTTTGCATTACGAGGTCTCCTGTGCCAAGGGTGTTCCCCAATTGCAGTGGGATTTGGAGATGCTGCTTTTATTGTGTGCTCCTGGGTTACATTTCTGTCTTCTGAAGGGAGGCAATTTAAAAAGAAGAACCCAAATAGTACATAAATGCTTGAAAAGTGGGGGAAATGATTCATTTTGGGGGGTAGAAAATGGCAGAACCGTATCAGGCCCGCTCCTGGCATGGAAGAAATTTTAAAGGTAGCTTTTCTGCTTTTGCACTTCTTCCTATCTTTTTAAAATCTGATTTATTTCCTTTGTAAATACTGCTGGTTTTTTCTATAAGCTGAGTTCAGACTGAGCTGATTTCATTATCACGGGATTGAGGATTTTCTAGTATTATGAGCAATTTTTGTATTTGTAAAGACACATGAAACAGATGGGTCATCCTGGTGCTTTAACAAGGTTTTAACTGTGTTTCCTCCCTCCATTAAATAAAAACAGTAGAGTTAAAAATTTACAGAAGAATTATTTTATTGACTGCAAAAGAGAGACAAGAAATTGTTCAGGACCAGTGGATTGGACATTAAGTGAAATTTTGTGGCTTTTCCCTCCTTTCCCTGTCTGTGCTACTAAATTTGTGATGCTGCTGGCTCTTCATGAGCAGATCACTGCTATTGAAGTTCTGAAGGAAGAAGGGAAGATGGGACCATCATTCACAAATTGGAAGTGGAGTAAGAATGGGACAGAAGAGAATATAAAACATATTTTAATATATAATAATATACATCACATGAAATAAAAATTCCCTCAGACATGCTATTCAACCCCAAAAGACACATCAACAGCTGTTGTGTCATCAGCACAGAGCACTGTGCTGCAGTCCATGAATCACAGGATCACTGAGACTGGAAAAGACCTCCAAGATCATGGAGTCCAACCATTAAATTTATTCCTCCCTTATAGGAAGAAGCAGTAGGTTCACATGTCTTCTCTCTGTATAAGTCTACTCATCTCATGGTAGTATGTTTTAGCTGTTTGGGGCAAGAAATACCTTATTTTGATGTCATGGCTCCATGATAGGAGTTTCTGAAAGTCTGAGTATACCCCCCAGCCAGGGATGCTGGTTCTGCTGCCCAGGAATGGGGAGCAATAGGGTGGGACCATATCATGACCATCCCAGTGTGGAGGATTTCCAGCAGAGCTCTGCTGCTGGGATGAGCAGTGTGACCCCAGCAGCCATCCTTGCACAGCTTTTTCACTCTGGTATGAATTATCTTTTTTTTTTTTTTTTTTTTTTTTTGGATTGAATGTAAAAATTATGTTGGAAATCCACGAAATATCACTGAAAGGATGTTGTTGCTCTTGCAATTTAGAGATGTCCTACAGAGATGTGTTGGCACAGTGGCTGAGATGCCAAGGACTCAACATTTGCCTTTACAGGGTTTAAGTTGTGCCCACCCCATAATCTCTTTGGGTCCTCATGAGAACCTACTTCCCTTTGAGCAGCCACTCTTCAGTCTCATGTTGAGAGGTTAACATTTGAGGATTTCTCTTCCTTTGTCTTCTGCCTCACACATCTTTCTGTGCTGCTCTAAGCTTTCACAGGCTCTGACCCCCAGGTCATTTTTTTTCTGCCTTTTTTAGTCTTTGTTCCCCTCCATCTCCCTTTGTTTGCAATCTTTTTCCAGTCTCCGACTTTCATTCCCTTTCCTCAGCTGCTTCTCTCCTCTTCCTCACCCAGCTCTTCCTTGTGATACACTCCATCATTTCCTGCATTTCCAGAATCTTTTCACATTTTGAATCCCTCAGTAGATAATTCCCTTGAGCATGAGCTTGTCCTTGAGTGGACACCTGTTCTTCCTCAGCTGTCTACTCTTCTTGAGTGAACAATTGCCTTCCCAGAGCCACTGTAGCCCCTCAGCTTTTATTTTTTCCCTCAGTTATGTGCTCTTTTCCCAGCACCTTTCCCTACCCTGAACAGCTTCTACCTGAGTATTTGTTACAGCTCCACATGCTCTTTCCAGAGTGGCAGCAGACACATCTCAACGTATCACTGGGGCAGGAAAGCAGTGCCAGCCTCCCTGTTTGTCCTGTTTTATCTCAGTAATTTCAGGGTTTTTTTACAGTTTTTTCAGGAGTTTCTTTCACTTTTACTACCCTGAGTACTTCACATGGCTGGAAAACCCCTATCACTCGTCTCTTCCTCTACAGCTATGATCTTCCCAATCACTGCTGGGCAGCTTATTTTGTGTGAAAGTTGCTGTTCTCACTCATCAGAATCACTGTCCTGTAACCACGATCCAGGGATCTGTTCCTTGAGGCCAGAGGCACCGGGTCAGGCAGCTGCAGGAGGAGCAGGGTTTGGCTGGGGGTGATCACAGGGTCCAGCTTTGGCACCGTTCACACCTCTCTCCTCCCTCTGTGTGCTGAGGGAACCCTTGCTGTGTCCTGCTGCCAGTGCCTCTCCTGTCCCCGCTGTCCCTCTCTCCAAGGCCCCCGTGGCAAACCCCAGCTCCTACTGCAGCTTCACCCCCTCTCCCTCCTGTCCCCCCTTTCTCCCCAGCCTCATCCATCCCACCTTGCCCCTAGAGCATGGCACCAGGTGTGGCACTCGGGGACAGGGCTTAGCGGGGGACTTGGCTATGCTGGTTTAAGAATTGATGATCTTGGAGGTTATTTTCCAAACTAAACTAGTCTACGATGACATTGCTCCCTCACCGCGCTTCCTGCTGCCAAACTAAACAGGTCTGTGATGCTAGCAGTCCATCATCCCAAAAAGGGGCGCGTTTATTCATCCTCCTCTTCCCCTTCTCGTCCTCCCTTCCTCCCCACCCTTGTCTCTGCCATCATTTCTGCTTACCCCTCCCTATCCCTCTGCCTTCCTCCCGGTTTCCCGGCCTTCTCCCGCTGTTCCCGTTCCCCCCATGTCCCCTCCCTCCCTGTCCCCACCGGCGGCAGGGGGCGCTGCGGGGCCGCCCCGGCTGCGCTCGGCGGGGCGGGCGGTGCCTCCATCCCTCCCTCCATCCCTCCCTCCATCCCTCCCTCCCTCCTCCATCCCTCCCCACTCTCCCCCCCCCCCCTCCCTCCCTCCCGCCCGGCCGGGGCTGCGCTGGCTCCGCTCCGCTCCCGCGGCAGCCGCACAGACGGCGCGGCGGCTCCGAGCCATGCGCGCTCCGCGCACGGCAGCCGGGCCCTTCCTCCCCGCGGGACGGCACCGCTGGAGGACTAAAAACTCTGTGGATACAATGAAATGGCTCTGGGACTCTTGGTTTAGCAGGAAAAATTAAATAAACCGAATGTAAGTTTCTTCTCTTCTTATTTTGTTGGTTCGCTTGTTAAAAAAAAAAAAAAAAATAATAAAAGGGGAAAAAAATTAAGAAAGAAACGGGAAGGATGCTCGGTTCAGAGCGTGTCGCGGAGGAGGGATGAGTAGTGCCCGGGGTTTCTGTTCCCCGAAGTTTCCCTCGAGGCGGGAGGAGCGGCAGCGCGGCCGTCCCGTCCCAGCCGGGCGGCAGAGAGGGACCGGGGGCTGGAGCGCAGGGAAGTTGGTGCAGCAAAGCTTGCGCTGGGCTGTGGAAGCAGAGGATATGGAATCATATAGATACAGACGCATATGGCTGTTTAAAGGCAATTCTGGCAGAGAATCGGTTTGGTTTCCATCTTGCTTCCGCACCCAGAAGTGCCGGGAAGAACAAACAACGCAGAAAATGCTCTGCGATTATTCAGTTGATATTATGTGGTGTCAGATGTGTTGGGAGTGGGAATCTAGTGGCAGGTGTTGAAGGAAAGGAATGAGCCGGAATGGTTATTTCTGTGGTGGCAGGGAAAAGGTATCTTTCTTCTGTATGGTGAGGGTGTTACTGGTATTACTTGTTGTAAGAGCTGAAATATTTTAAGTGTGTTTCTTAATGGCATCAAGCACCTCAAAGCTGTTTGTAGAACGCCTTTGCTTAAAAAAAAAAAAATGGTATTTTTACCAGCAGAAATGAAAACCTCGACTTGGCTCATGTAAATAAAAGCAAATCAGGGAGAGCTCTGCTGCACTCCAGCAAGGTGATCATGATTTTATTGAGGCAGCCCCGAGGGGAGCAGTGACATACTGGGAGCACCACGAGAGAGAACGAAAGCTAAATTAAAGCAAAACTTACGCAATCAAAGTGAGGTTGCAATGGGAATAAATCAGACTTTTCAATTTTATTTTTCTTGGAGATTTGGCTGAAGAGGTGGAGATGAGCTTCTAAAAAGTGAAGAAACACACGAGCCAGGCACATCTATGGCAACAGGTCTCGTTTTGCCATGCAAAGGGTGAGCTGAGCCTTGTGAGTACTTGAGCCAAAGCTTTTCCAGTCACAAATGGGGCAGTGGCTGCTCCTGCAGATGAGCCTTGGATCCGGAGTTGGTGGCCCCGATTTCTCCCACTGCTGGGCTGGTGAGCTCTTCCCAAAACCCAGGGCGGATGGTGGAATAAACATGGTGATTCAAAGAGGATTTGTCAATACTAAAAATAAACAGGCCCGCAGATGTGTCCTAGAGGGTCATGTCCAGGCACAGCATTTTCGGGGCCAATTAGCCGATTTTGGTGATTTTCCTTCTGTGTGTCCTGTCCAAGGTGCTGAAGTTAATTTTGCTTCAATTTCCCTGGATTTCGGGGATTGGCAGAAGTGGTCTCGGAGGCTCCTCGTCGTCTTAAACCGGTGAGGGTGTTCCCCCCCCCCGCCCCCCCCGGGTGATATGAAGAAAAAGCAGGGATGTGTTTTCAGACACGTATATTTGATCCGTCCTTTTGGCGTGGGGAAGCAGACCAGGTGGAGACGCAGATGGATCCGGCAGATCCTATAAGCTTGTGGTGGCAGAGAATTGGAAAGGTCAGAGCTGTGAGGCGGTGAGCAGTGAAACCCTCTTATTCTAATGGACCAAGAAAGTGGTGGCTTTGGAAGTGTCACTTCTCCTGGTTTGGGTGCATTGCTGATGAGACACGAGGTTCTGAAAAAGTTGAGGGGAACCCAGCGTCAGGACAGGATGGGAATGATACAACTGGAATTGAACTGATGTCTACTGGTTTTGTTAATATATTTTTTTTTATTCTGGTGTAGCCTTTTGAAGTGGTAAATGTGGTTGACAGAGAGCTTCAGAGAGAGAGGGTCCTTAATAAAAAATGTCGTGTCCTTTTGCGGCAAATGTCTCAACATGTAAGCAATACAAGTTGAGGTATTTTTAAATTAATCTGCCAAAAGGTCTCAGTCTTGAGTAGTGGAGTTTATGTAACTTTGGAAGGGGGCAGTTCACAGTATTGCCAGAGATGATAACAGATTAATATCTTACTGAACTTGCTCATGATTAGACTTGGATGTTGTAACATGTTTTTTCTCAGCCCTTGCTGCTCACTCTGAATCATCCATAGTGCAGCTTTGCTCTTCTGTCTGTGGCTCTGAGGGTTTTACAAGCATGAAGGGTCAGCTTCTAAAGCCAGAGTTCTCACACAGAAGTGGTTTGTGCTGCAAGGAACCCTGCAGATTTAAAGCATGACAGGGCTCTGTACAGTGTGGCAGGGAACGGATCCTGTTTCATGCCCTCAATCATTCGTCAGAGGTCACAAAGGTATTCAGTTGCATCATTGGCTATGTAGCCTAAATACCTTGACCATGAAGGGGGCATGTAGACCACGAGACTTTGTGACTCTGAATGACAGCTCATGGGTACAGACTTTAAAACTGCAACAGAGTTGAGAGCATTTTATTCCTGGCTTGAACCAGAAAGTGGCCTCGGTTCTCGCTGTGATGGACTAACACCTGTGGCACCAGCTGCCAGCTCCCAGGACCTTTACGTGTTACAGGAAAATGTTGAGTAGTTGCTGTGTTCTTGATTTAAATGCGTTGTCAAAATTGTGTTTAAAAATTTACTGATAGGAAGTGTCATCCTGGCTGGGAGATTAATGAAATATAGCTACTTTTAATTTCTTTAAATATCCTATTTATGGTGTCAGATAGGGATTGGTTTAAGTTCTCATTACCTTTTCCTGTTTGGTGTCTTGAATGAATCCTCTGTGAACGTATGGGACTAAAGAACATTTTGGGTTGCACGTTAAAACATGTTGGTGGTCATTTGGAAATCTTAGTCCTGCTTTTCAGAAGGAACTTGTTTTCATCTGTTATCACCTTTAGTGCCTTAGTTTTTGAAAGCTCAGCTTGAAAAATATAGCAGGGACCTATTGTTTTCAGAGGGTGGGTGCTCAGTTCTTCCTGAAGATTGCTACCTTGTAAGTTGTCTTTGATGGTGCTCAAGATTTACTCTGGAAAATTATAGCCCTGATTGTTAAAAGGTGACAACAACTAATTTCTCAGTTCTCTTAAATAGAACTTTGGTAACGCAGAAGCAGGATCACTATTAAATATCCACTTGAATTTCTGCTTTGTGTTTACACATTGTCTTGAGGTAGGGCCTTAATTATGGTGTAAAGCAATTTATAGTGGGAGTTCTGTCATCGCTTCTCTGTTTCACCATCTAACCTGAAGCAAAATGCATGAAGTCTGCTGGGTATATTTCTGTTTGCTTGTAGTGAATATCTCTTCCATGGTGTCGTGGATGATTGAAATCTGTTCAGATAAACATGTGTTTATTTATCCTTTAAATAAGATCATTCTTACGAACACCTACCGAAAGGAAACCCTGGTTATATCTGGTTTCTATTGATCTTGATTTATTGTTTACTCTGCAGACCAAACTGAGGAGCCCACTTTGACCTGGCTGTGTCTCTTTGGGTTTCTCTTGCAAAGTGACAGTTTCTAAATCAGGAAGGAAATCAGGTCACATTTCTGGCTCTACAGGATTTATCTCATTGCTCTTCTTTCAAAGTAATTAGAGTTACTAATAATGAGGAAAAGAAAACTTTTCCAGAACTGGAATGCCCCTAACTTCTCTCTCCTTCTGGCAGTTTTTGTGTCACTGAAGAGATCCAGGTAGTTCAGAAACTTTGTTGTGTGGGATCCTTTTGCTCTGTTATACAGATGTCAACAGTGTCTTTCTTTCAGTGCAGCTGTAGGTGATCTGCTCACCTCTACAAATGTATCTTCCTTCCCTTAGAACTGTATTTCCTTATTTATTTCCCAGTAATTCTGGAGCTGGTCTTACCAGCTCCAGGCTGTCCATTTGTAGTGACTGAGATCCCATATTTCAGCTTGGGGGAAGAATGAGGACACATTTATTGAAGTTATCCCCTGTCCCAGTCCTTCAGCTGGCTCAGGACAGAGTGATTTTGCTAAATCCATGCAGCACCCACCGTCACGACCACTGTTTGTACCCCTCCTTTTCAGGTTTCTACTCAGTCTGAGTTCGCAGAGGCAAATTCCCATAAAAGATGGAAAAATAACCAAAAAAATTGCCTCCCTTCTCACACTCCCACCTTTGAGGAGGTGTAGCTTGGCCTCCCACCAGGAGGTCACCTCGTGAATCATTAAAGTGCAAAATTTTCATCAGTACTAGAAAGATCCCTTATCTTTCATGGCAAAAACATACCTCACTGGTCTTTGTCTTGAACAAAGCCTTTGTAAATCACTGTTCTGCATAACAAGAATGGCCTGAGTTTTATTTTTATCATCATATTGCAAGCGCTTATTGAATGTAGAGATTTGACACATCAAATAACACTGTTGTACCAAAATATGCAGAAAAAAAATTAAAAATTTTGTTAAGCTCCAAGTTTTCTCTTTACCCTTTTTTATTTAATTATAAAATTAGAGGCTTTCTTTTATGTCATGGAAAAAAATAACTCCATGCTTTACTGGATTATTTGTTTACTCTCTCATCTTGAATGGTGTTTTCCCAGTTTGCTAAACTTTTGGTCTTTACTGCAATCCTGAGAGCTCTGCCAACAGGTTGCAGATTGTTTTTAAAGCTTGCTGGATTCTTAAAGTAATAAAACTTCTTGGCATTCAGCTTATTATTTGAAAGATATCTGCAACTTTTGCTTTATTAATTTTAATCCAACTCTAGTATTGAATATCTAAAAAAGTTTTACTGATTTTATTTGCAAGTGTACAAAAGTTAGGTGACTGAATGCAGACCATGGGCACAATTAAAGTGTGTTGGAAGAAATTAATCTTTTTCGATATTCATGGAACTTGAAGGCTGACTGTGAACACTAAGCCAGGTTTTAGGGTTTTCAAGGGGTCTTGGCAGGTGGGAACTGTGCCTGAGGTTTTTTCCCCTGTTGATTTTAAGTCCTTAAAGAAAACAAACGAATCTGTGTGATACAAAGCTCCAGAAAAAATTGTTCATGTGCAATTTTTTTTAAGACCCATTAGCTGAAGATAGATTAGAAACCAACTTTTTAAGCCAAAATCCATTCTTAAAGACTGTATTAGTTCTAAAGTGATTTTTCTAAGTTTCTTTTCCTTGTCATAATGAAATTGTCACTTTTACCCCCTAAAATGGACAGTTTTGTTAGTGTCTCTGTGGCTGAACACACCACTGGTGCTCCCAGCTGGCTTGCAGCATGCTGGGTCTAACAAGCTTTGCTTCAGGTTTAACAGAACCTTGGTCCTGAGAAGCCAAAACAGGACAGCACAGAAGGATCACTTCTGATTATTTCCAGTGCATAAAATTCCCCCCTGTAGGAGCCAGCTCAGATTTTGTGTCCCAGCCCATTCCGGTCCTCTGAGGAGCGTCCCTGCTGCAAGGTCGGGCACTGCCCCTGGGAAATGAACTTTAAAGAAAGTGATGACAGAGAAAAACATAAAAGCCCCCTCCCCATGGTGTAAAGCTCATAAAGAGGAGCAACTCTGTAAGGGTTTTGTTTTAACCTGGGATGCAGCCACCAGAAGTGGGCAGAGGTTTAGGGAGAGCAGTGTTAGCGGGAGGATTTGGGGAGCGGAGAAAGGAGCATCATTAAAGTGTTACAGCCTGACCTGCAGACAGGCACTTACTGTTGTCTGAGGCCTGACACTCTAGTAGCACGTTACATAATGCACAATTATAAAATCACACCAAAACCTCTTTAAAATACCTGCCTGATTATAACAGGGTAATTGTGCCGCGTTTAATAGAGCTGAGTGCTGTGTGGAAGGGACCCCTATGCCCCAAACTTGCTCCTGTGCCTGCCACCCCGGGTGCAGCCGGCGGTGCCATCCCCTGGGAAGCCCGAAACCCTCGCAAACCCCCTCGGGTGTGTGTGCCTGCTCCCCGTTTCGCTCTCGTGTTACAGCGCTCTGTCCTTTCCTTCCGGACGGATTTCTGGCTGTCGCTGCTCCCCATATTAGTCCAGCCAGCGCGACGTGACGCGGCCGCCCTCTCTCCCTCCCCGGGGCCGAGCACATCGCCTCGGGTGCATTCCCTAGCCCTGTCCCCAGCCTCCGACACCTCACATCGTCCCCAGCGTGTCCCCAGCCCGGTGCCCAGCCCGCTCTCCAGGCTCCGACCCCGCGCATCTTCTCCGGCGCGTCCCCGACCCCGCTCTGCCGGAGGGGCAAAGGCGCTGCCAGCCGTGTCTGCAGCGAGAGGCTCTGCAAAAAAGCACTGCAAGTATCTTCACCGTTTCGGTATTTTTTTTTTTTTCTCCCCCACTCTTTATCTCTTTTCAACAGTGTCTCACGTCGAGAGGTCTGATCCGGCTCGCGTGTAGCTCCCGTCCAGCCGCTCCGTGGTGAGCTCCGGGTCCCTTGGGGAGAAAGGGACATTTCCCCTTCGGCGAAACTCCCCGGGTTTGCCGAGGTCCTCGCGGCTCTTCCCTTCCCTTCGCCCATCAAACGGAGGGATGAGTCCTCTCCTCGGCTCTGCCGGCGTGAAATCCAGATCGATTTGTTCGACTTCAGCAGAGCTAATCCAGATCTACCCAGCCCTTTCTTTCCCCGAGGATTTCTCCCGTTTTTCGCTCTAGGTGACCGTTAGTGGGCCAATGTCAAAATACATCTGATCTAGGCAGATTCCCTGTCTCCAGATATTAATTATTCCCTGGCAAGTTTCTGAGGAAGAGCAGCTGGATTTGAAAACAATATATAAATTCTGTTGCTAATTTTAGAAAGTAAGGGTTTTTTTTTTCCCCCTCCTGTTGAAAACTAAATATAATTTGAAAGATAATGTACAAAGACTTAAATACAGCCCACAATTAGACATGGCATATGAATAGTTTCTCTTGGTTTTAACACGTTTGTTTTATTTTCCCATCTTTCTCGGCAGACAGCTGCTCGATAAAGGGAGAAAAGTAAATAGTTGTTATGAAACCATACGTCATAGCTACAAGGAATAATTTTAAAAAAAGTAATTATCATATGAATGAGAGAAGATAAAGACAAGATCAATCATTTCTGTGCTTTTCCCCCTTGCCCCATCATTTTATGACACTTCTGTAGTAGTACTTTATTTAAAGAAGTACTTGAGTGCTTCTAGAATAAATTTCCTGTAGGTCCATCATGTTCCTGTTCCTGATGGATTCAGGCAGTTTTGAATCTTCACAGGTGGATGAAATTGAGGTAGAAACTTTCCTAGGAAGATCCTTGGGTTCTTGAGTTCCCTTGCCCTCAGTGGAAAGTTTCCTTGTGTTATACTGACTTTGCTTTTCTATGAAGTTACTCAACTTGACAACCTCCAAAAGTTTTGTTGCGTCCACACAGTGTCTGAGCAAGCACCTGCAAAGGTGCACAGATGTACTGGCTTGAACAACTTGCTTTTTCTGGCAGTTGTGAAACACAGTTCTGCTCCTCAAGTGCTGTTACATCTGGGAAAAATTGTTCTTTTGGTTAAAAGTTTCTTGGGGTTTTCCCTGTCTTGTGAAACCTGAGCAGTGCTGGGCTGGCAGGTCTTGCTGTGAGTGCTGTATGCTCAACAGTCAGGACCCAGTAAAACTCTTTAGCTGCTTCTTAGGACAGGCCAGAAAGAACCTGGGAACACTGCACTGGGTCACACATTGCCTGTTTTTACACAGGTATGGAGAATGGCATAAAAGACCCTCAAAATAATAATAACAATACTAAAAAACCACCCCAAAATGATGGTTGTAGACTCCTGGGGACAAGGCAGGTGACTGCGTAAGGGACTGTGATCCAAAAGCATTGAAATATTCTGCTCTGTGGTTTTAATTTATTAATTAATCTAAGTGATGTTCAGAACCTGAAACCAAGGCTTTTAGACACATCTCTGGTGCCTAATTCTGCTCAGTGTCTCGTAACAGGGTGAATCAGGAGACTGTTTATTGAAGTCAGTGATGCAGTGTCGATGTAAAAGCGACAGAAGGGAGATGGAGGATTTGTTTACGAGCAGAAAAGTCCCCTGGACAGTTTAACACTAACAGAGAAAATTACTGAATAGCTGCAAAGCACAGAGCTTAAATGTAGCTGAAATAAGTATTCTGGAGCATTTCCAGAACTATTTTAAGGGCCTGATCTAGAGCCTGATGAAGCCAAAGGTAAAGCTCTTTTTGACTTCTTCAGATCTGACATTACATTTTGAAAGATCATTCCCTCTCTGGAATGTTCTAAAGCTGTCTCCTAGGTGGTTTTTAATTACTGTTATCCCAGATGTAATGTCTTTTGTATCCTTTTAGTGCTTGGATTTGTTAACTATAAGAAATAATAGCATAATTCCTTTGTTGCACAGGAAATTCTACTTGTCTATGTAGTCATCAGTTGCACAATCCGTTGAAACTCAGCTTTTGTTGCTTGGCTTGTCCATTGATTTACCAGTGTGTATTTGTCTTATTCTGTAGCTTTTGAACCCACTGGACAACATGATTCAGAGGTTCAGGACCAAGAGATATTTGGCTTTTACAAGTGCTGTTAAAGGGTGTAGCTGGGTCGAGAGTAGAGAGGCTCAAAGGAGCATCATATGTAAGAAAGTGACTGTGTGGTGACACAGCCACATACTACATGTCAATGAATCCAGCAGAGCTGCACAGGGGACTGCACTAGTTCAGTAGTGTGAGTTTACAGAATTTTTTATTGTGTTATTCCATATTATATTCTATTTTATGTTTAGTGTCCCATCTTTAGGCCAGTGATTGTTTCACCTCCGCCACCCAGGTCCGTGAGATCAGGTAATGCCAGGTGTAGGTTGCAATGCATAGTTTTAAAGGGAGCTTGCAAACAAAGCCCTGGGGTCTCAGTGCGTTTTGAAATAGCCTGAAAAGGCTCCATCATGTGGATTCAGTGCTGGATCCAAGTTAGCTGAAGACCCTTGTTGGCTTCAGGAGGTTGTGGATAGATCTTCGTGTCTGAGGAGTGGGTATCAGGGGTCAGGTACCAAGGGTGCCTCGAGCTGTGAGAGAGCCTGGTCCTGTTGAAAGACAGGAGGAGGTGACAGAGGGACAAAGACTATGTCCCCTCCTGCTTTAGTCCTGCCCCCTTTGCAGCTGAGGCTCCCTGTGTGTATGGGGGATGTTTGACTGCATTGGCACCGCTGACCACTTATTTGCATCAGCTAGGACATAATAATTATATCTAAAAGATGAGTTTTATTTATATATGCATATTTATTAAAAAAAATAAAAAAGAAACAACAACAAATCAGGAATGAAGCAAGGATATTGAAAATGCAATTTCCAGTTCTGTCAGTGGCGTGCTCCCCATTTTTCTGGGAACTGGACTGTCTGTTGCGGTGTCAGACGGGACACGCGAGCCCAGCTATTGCACGAAGCTGGTGCGAACCAGGATGAGAGGCAGCAGGGATCACAGTGAGGATACCCTGCCCTGTATGCACCCATGCAATGAGGCTGTGGCTGTTTCTCCCCCAGCTCTTGCCCTGCCCATCGCTGCAAGGAAGGGAAAATGGAGGGTGTCCCTGACCCCGGTAATCTCCAGCTGCCACCGAGCCTCCTGAGAGGCACCCGTGGCCAGCACAGATTAACACAGCCCACAGCAGGGACTGGCCAGCAGCCAGCATGGCCCTGGGATCAAAGGAGCATGGAGGTGGCTGAGAGCCACCTTCGGGCCCCTCCTCCTCGCCTCGCTCTGCAGCAGCTTTTGCCTTCCCTGATAAATCAAACGCACCCTCTGCCATGGGGTGCAGATCAAAATGCTTCCTTCCCTGTGTCTTGCACAGGGTGCTTGTGCCCAAGGTGTGATTCCAGAGATGACAATTGGATACAGGATCTTCAGGATCTTGCTTGGGCAGTGATGTGGATGTGTGCTGGCTGCCTTTTTCCTTGTTGAGCAGAAACAGGGTGTTCTGACCCCAAAGGATAAACGATGGTTGTGCAAAGCTGGGAACCATCATAAGGATGTCACAGGCAGACCCAGTGCAGAGGCAGTAATGAGCTGTGCCCAGTTCTCTACAGTGTCCTTGCTGGCCCAGCTGCCTCTAGGAGAGAAGGAGCAGGAGGGAACTGCATGCAGCATTATTTTGAAGTTTAAAAGGTCACAAGGAGCCAGGGAAAGCACAGAAATAGGTGTCACAGCATTGAAAATGGTGTATTTGAGTGGCAAGCTGGAGCCTTGATTTGGTTTGCAGTGGGTGGTCTAAGTAAGAAGCTTTATTTCTGTTAGAGAGGTAATTTTTGAGGGCTGTTTGTTTGCCAGGATCAGGAGGAAGGTGGTTTAAAACACATATTGGAAGGATTATCAATGTTTCCCCCATCAGTTCCAGCAGCCGTCATGCCCCAAAATGCAGAGGCTGTTTCCTGTTGCATGGCTGAGCCCTTTCAGGGAGGTCCCTCATCCCTTTGGGCACTTTAATTTTCAGCTTCTCATCCTATCCCTGGGCAGATAGCAGCTTTGCAAGGCAGGGAGTGCTGCTGACCAGCACTGCACAGCCACACTGCTGCCAACAACCAGCCCTGGGGTTGAGAGGTTTGTTTTTCAAGGTGGGGCTGGTGCCAGCTGCACTGTTTTTTTATGGTGGGATGGTCCCTGGGGTGGCCAGGGATCAACCTTGCCTTAACTTCTGTGTGCCTGTTGTGTTACCCTTTCCCAACAGGAACCCAAAGTCCTGCTCAGGCAGGAAAAAACCCGAGCAACAACCTGCAGGAATGGCCTTGCAAGGGAATTTTCTCCTCTCTCTTCAGTGGCCCAGAGTCCCACCCTGAATGCAGAGCACGATCACTTCATGCTCATTTTAAATTGCAGCAGCTGAACATGCATGCTGGTCTGCAGGACCATGTGGCCCAGGGCAGGACTCTAAAAGCAGCATCTCACACAGTTGGGTCTGTGGGATGTCAAATACATTGAATATTTTCTTCCCAGTGCCAGTTTGAAAGCTAGTTGTACAGTCACAGCTTAGTATTCCAAATGTTTGAGTTGTTCCCTGGTACATGATTTCTTCCAGGAGGCTTCTACAACTTTAATGAATGTGAAAGTTGTGATTAGCATGGGAGATCATTGCTTATAGCAACTACACAATGTATTAGGTTACCCATCAGTCTTGCTGTTAGAGCACTCTGCAGAATTCAATAAGCAATGTTATTTACACTGTTGTCTTTAGGAGCTTGAGAAACTTCCCAAAATGTCTTACAATCCAGAAAAAAGCTTTGCTGCAAAGCAAGTTCACATCATTGATTGCATTTCTTCACTTTGGTTACTGAATAGCGGGCTAAAAATAAATTTAAAAAAAAACCAAACCAGTATTGAGATCAATCTCTAATTGATTTTGACTTGTCATATCCAGTTAAAAGCAGAACCATTGCTTTCTGAAATGTTACTGGTATTCTGGGTCTTTGTAAAGCTGCATATGAGAGAAAGCATCAATAGCCGAGTGTAAGATCTCTTCATTTGGGCTTCATACAGAGTTTTAGACACCTAAATGTCAGACTAAAGTTTAAGTGTTCATCAAAGTCCTGTGAGGATCTCCAGTGTCAATGAAGTTCCTATCAAAAACTGTTCTGTGAGGCTTTGCTGTCTGCAGATGCTGGTTCCTTGAAACAATCGTTGCATGGATTGTTGAAGAAAAGGCTTTCACAGGGCAAAGGGGTGGCCGAAGAGAGTTTCTGAGCAGGAAACAATGAAGGAGCTGCTGTGGGATCTGCCACAAGAGCCAAAGCTCAGCTGCTTTGCTTCAGCAGTGAGGTTCCTGGGGCCACCATCCTGGAGGGCAGGGACAGTCTGTGTGGCTCTGTCCCCACACCTCCAATAGGGCTGGGGGCTCGGGTTGCATCTCCAGTGCTAGAGGTGCTGGAAATCATTCTTTCTCAGAAGCAGGAGGGCAGGCAGGGACCAGACCCCCTGTGCTGTGCTTGGCATCACCCTGCTGGCTCCCCATCCTGACCCTCCCTCTCCAGAAGCACCTCCTGGCTCACTCCGTAAGGCTGCTGCTTTTCTGGATGCTTTTCCCTGGACCGCCAACCTTGTGCCTTTGAGGGGGGGATGGAGGGAGGGGGGAGCCAAAACAGAGGACAGCCTATTTTTAGGCTATCTCCCACTCCCTGGAAGGCTGGGTGCCAATTAGATGGTGTGGCAGGGTGACACTCGCCTGCCTGTAATGCAGAAAGGGAGCAGAGATTTGAGACATCTTTCTGTACCAAGGCACCCTGAGCCTGTCTAGGTTTGTGCAGTAATGTTTATTTTGTGCTGTTGCATCTGGTCATTTTAATCTGGACAGCTTCCTCCTCCCTCCCATCACGTTTTATAGCAGAGCTCCATGCACAGTGTGCTGTGCGGTGTTTTGAAGCCCAAGTACACGATTTTGGCTTATGCCTTTCTGTTCCTTTTGTTGTGGGATAAGAAAGAAAAGACTGAAAAATTTAGGCTCAAGTCCATAATTCAGAATTTATAAGCCACGAAATAAAACTCTGATCAACTACTCTGTCTCCCGAATAGCAGAGAGCTCCTCATAATCAGTATTGTTTCAGCTACAGTATGTACTGTCAAGAAAAGAGGAATTGAGCAGGATGGATTTTTCACCCTTCAGTCTTTGGTAGGTTATTAGTCTTCGGTAAAGCATGGTTAAATAATTTTCTTTAAGTGTGCACATTACGCCTAATTAGTATTTCTTTTTGTTCCAGTTCTTGACCACTGGATTTCTTCTGTATTATTTTGACGGAGTGCGAAGCACTCTGTAATAAGGAGACCAACTAGTAATGTTTTAGCTCTGTTTGTCCAAGGGTGCTGGTACTTTGATTAATTAATCCCTTTCCATTTCCTTTGGTGTGATCAAGCTCTTTGCAGTGTTTACTATGAGCCTGATTTCCAGCCCATAATTATCTTTAATGATGCTTCCCTAAAACTTTCTAATTTATCAGCACAACCTTTGTGCTTTGGACATCAGAACCAAAATGGGGTAATGCTCCCATCAGTTTCTATCACTATCCCCTGAGCCCTGATTAACCAAGCCCTTGCATCAGCTCTTCTGCTCTTTCCCCCAGAAAGCAGAAAGGTTTTCAGTCACTCACATCTTTCTGTTTATCCACAAAAAACACTGCCACAATTGTGGTTTTGTTATGGTGTTTCACCACCGTGTCCTAATACTTTGGAAGGCAACACTGACATTCAGAGTACATGTTGGCCAAATCTGTAGGAACTCTTAGGTTCAATTTTCATAACTCGTGTCTAGCTAAAGAAATCAGGTTATTTTATACTTCTTTTGTACATTTTTATTGCTCTTAAATGAGAAATGTCATTCTCAGCATATTATTGCTCAATTGCATGGATTTTTCCCAAGTACAGAACAGAAATAGGTATTGAACATTTCTGCCCTTTCTGTGCTGTTGTGTCTGATGGTACTTAAAGGATACATTTTGTTCCTTATGTGTTTGAAAAGTTCCTTCTTGCCCTTAAAAAGGCCAGCAGTTTCCCTAGCTGCAGTTTAGTCCCTGATTCTTCTATTCTAACACAAACACCTGTGTAATGTGTTACCATGTTATTCTTGACTAGCATTTTGGCTGTCACAGGAAAGGTGGTAAAAACTTTTTTGAGCTTTTTCAGTGTCCAGGGAGAGGCTGCACAGGATTAGCCAACAAAGGATTGGAAGGATGAAGCTGATATTTGAAGAGAACTGGGGACATAGGAAAGGGGAAATTCCCCTACATCTCATTAAGGGTGAAATTCTTTCTCTGCAGAAAGCCTCAGCAAAACAAAACTGCTTTACATCAGCAAAGCCTGACACATCCCTTTTATTAAGGGACAGACTAAGGGAGTTATAAACGCCCAGATATTGATACATGGCAGTCTAGTACATGTTCCCACACCATGTCATATGATGGCAACTACAAATAACCTCTGTTTTCCCCATGAAATATGGTTGTGATATCATGCCACCTTCTTTCTCGTTTTTTGCTGGCAGCCCACACATTACTGGGGCTTGGAAAAGTGACACCAGGGCCAAAACCAGAATCATCATCCTACAGCCACTGTCCTGCAGCTGGGCAGTGAAGTGCTCCTCTTTGACTTCGTCTTTAGCTGGAGACTGCAAGGAAACAACACCATTGGGACACTCTGTCCTCAGCACACTCTTGTTGGGCTGAAACACTCAGGACTTTGGGAGAAGTTCTCTGCTCTGTGGGAAAACCCAGGCTGGGAGGTGAGCTACAGCCCTGGATCAATGAGATGAACACCAAGGTTTGTGGGGAGGAAGAAAAACTTCCCATATCACAGCTGAAGCCCTGCAAAACAGTGAGGTTTTCTTTCATTTGCTGGAAGTATCAGAATTCAGTCTTTCAAACCTCCTAATGCTCAGGTCCATTAGCAAGACACACAAGTTGTGCTTTGACTGAACACAAACTCTGGGCTGATGCATATTTATTTATTAATATTTTCTATTTCATGCTGCTGATTGTCCCAGATGCAGGGGAGGGAAATTACTTCCAAATGAGAAGATTTTTCTTAAGCCTAGAGCATAGCTGTACTTGGAATGCAAAGTTTAATCAGTTGCTTGATGGAGAAATATGTAATAGAAGTGCAATCTCTGGTAGGTTCTCTTTCATCCCAATATCAGCTGTAGGATTGTGTCCCTTGGAAGAAATATGGATTGTGTGCAAAATAATTTAGGCTCTTTGTAACAATCTTGTTGCAGAGACCATCTACCTTTCTTATGTGCTAATTTATCTTATTTATCACAGCAGTAATTATTAATAGTGATAAATGTGTCTTGGTGGGGAAGCTGTGCTTCACTGACTTTTTTTGGGAAGTTGATTATTTATCGCTTGGAGGTTTTCTAAGTCTTACTCTTGCATTCAAGTATCTGCTTCTTCAGTTCAGCAGCAGTCAGGTTCCTGGGTTCTCACACACAGGAGTGTCCTTAACCCCAAGGAGGCATCACTTCTTCCAGCAGCCCAAATCCTCTTGCCCCATGCCCCTTTCAGGCAGTCACAACCTGAGCATGAGGAAACTCTGCTGAAGAGCAGCAGAATCTCTCTGTGGCTGATTTCATGAGCTGTTGAGGGTCCATATCATCCCTCCCATTCCACTGTACCCAAGGGGCAGCCCAAACCCTGAGAGCTTTTGCTGTGCACCTAAAAAAATCCTGGGATCTCCTGTAAATGGTTGCAATAAAGAGCTACTGGAGGAGGCTATTTTTTCTTTTTTTTCAGGGCAAAACCAGAGAGGCTACTTAGCATAGTTTTATATGCTACTAATGTGGTTTTATTGCTTCTAGGACCTGACCTACTATCGTTATGTGCTGCTGTGGATGCTTTTACTCATTTGGAGCTAGTCCAGGGATCTCTAATGGGGCTCTGCACTGCATGACCTAAGGTGTGCTCAGCATGGCACCATCCCCTGCACTGGGAGAGCTGGTTTATTACACTGCTGCAGACTGGGAAGATTGGGAAATTGAGCCAGGAGCACTCTCTGCCTTGCGCTGGAGTTTGGATCCTGTGGAGTTCTGGGTGATGGAGACAGGGACACCCCTGTTGTCCCCATCACCACACAGGTCATGGGTTTCTTTATGGTCTGTTGTGGTATTGCTCTGTGCACACGGAGCACTTCAGTCCAAGCACCGGTGTGCAGGGGATGTGGTGAGCTGTTAGTCATCCCTCATTGCTCCTAAGGAGAAACCCAACAGATTCCAAGTTAGAAATGGACAAAGAATGGCTTTTGGGATTCACCTTTCCCTGCACAGCTGAGCCTGGGAGTCTTGCAGCCAAAATAATGAGTCTTAACATTATCCCTTTAGACCTATAAGCATTTACCTCAGTGGTATATTTAGCAACATAACTCATGTTTTGTGTGTGTCTGGTCCTTCTAGCTTTGGCCTTTCTTCTCACTCTACAACCTCAGATTGCTGAAGTGATTTTGTGCTGTTTGTTGTGCTATACAAAGTTTCTTGACAGCTATCAGCATTTTACATATGGGACAGTTTCCTACCTTTTCCCCCCTCCATGTACGTAATGCTGATCCAGACAATAACATCTGGGCTGCAAGGCCAGTTTCTTCCTGAAATGCTTAAATACAGACTGGGCAAACCTTATTTTGATGAGCAGTGACTTCTATGCCTGAATAACTCATGGGGACCTACTCTGTATTTTGAAAATCTGAATGCCTGTCCTTTGTCACCAAAGTAGCAATTTTATATTGGAATTGGCAAAATAATTGTATCACAGAGTTGAAATCTTTGGATGACAATGTGATTTTACTTGGGTGCTGTGACCAACAACACAAGTGTTTAGATTTAATCTAAAGGAGAGGTTCACACCTTGTGTTACTTGCCATGATTTTTAAGTGTTATTTTTTAGGGGCAGATCATTGATTGCCCAGTCACTGTTCCTGGGTTTTATTGTCTGTGAGACTTCACTTGTTTCTCCAGGGGAAAGGAATGGGTGAAGTCACAACAGAGTGATCACAGGGCTGGAGTGAGGGTCAGACAGAGCTCCTTGGAGACTGATCCCCTTGGGCTGGGAAGCTCTGCAGTTGCTCCCAGTACAACCAGCCTTGAGGAAGCTTTGGCTGGCCCGACATAACCTCAAAAGGAAGGTTGGCAGCAGCTGAGGCAAAGGGAATAATAATTTTGCAGGAGAGGAATAGCAATCCAGGGAGGAGAGCCTGTGTCTTCCTGAGAATGGGAGCTCACCCTGAGAGTTGTGCTTGTGTTGGGTACTCTGAGTGAGGTATTCAATGAGTGGGCATTCAATGACACTGCCAAAAAATGAGCTGGAAAATCGAGGCACTTGATTTCAATGAAGAGAAAATGAGATAGCTGGAAAGGAAAAACCCAAACCAACCAAGCAAAAAAAACACAAAAACTGTCAGCAAAAGGTATTTAGTCGAACAAAGATAATTTAAGCATCCTTTCACCACAAGGAACACAGTTTTTCTTACTTTACAGAGGGCAAATTGCATGCCCAAAATGTTGTAGTGATGACACAGCCAGAGGATTGGTCCTACACCACACACTAGCAAATTTTGTGTCCATTTCTTCAAACCTCCACAAAGAGCTCCAGAATGCCCCTTCTAGTCCCAGGGACCCACTGAAGGATTTTTCCACCTGCATTTTTTGAGAACTTCTTTCTTTACCACCATTCATTTATTTTTCCCAAATCCTTCCCACTCTTGCCTCAAAATCTGCTTAGGTAAACATTCCCTATCTCCTTGCTTTTACTTCCTTCCAAGCAGAAGCACCTCCCACCCCAGGAGACAGCAGTGATTCAGTGTTTTCATGGGCAGGAGCAGTGTGAGCATTCCTTACATGGTTAATCAGGTGAGGAGAAAGAGCACAATGTGTGTGGCCTCATGTGACCCCAGACATTGCCAGGAGGTGCCTCTGCCTTGGTGCTGTATGAACATGGAGCATCTGTGCTCTCACCTTGTGCTTTGCTGATGCAGGATGGCTAAAATGTGCTGCTTAGGTGATGAAACCCAGAAAGGTTTTTGTCTTCAGGGCTGCTGAGTTTTCTCAGCTGAGGTCTGAGCTGGTCTCCAGTCGTCAGAGCATAGCTCTCCTGGGGTCTGCTCAGCTTTTTCTCTGCATGGAGTTTGCTGTGCATGTCAAGACTGCGCTGCAGGAACATGAGAGCATTCAGAGCATGTTGGCATGAGTGGTTCTAACTGTGATCCTACCCCCATATGGGCTCTGAAAATGCATGCTCAGCAAAGCTGCTGAAAGTGTGCTAGAGAGCTTAGCCACAAGAGTACATCTGTGAAATATTTAAAAAGTAGTCAAAGAGGGCAAAAAGTGAAGAGCAAATGGGGAAGAAAGTGTGCTGCTAGTTCAGCAGAAAAGACAATTGTACCTGCTGGTAGCAAGAACAACTTCATCATCTGATGCATGGAACTCTTCCAGCTTGTCACAACCAATACTGCACACCCAAGGCTATTTGTTGCATTAACAATAACCCAGCCAGCACAGGGAGCTGCAGCTCCTCTTGGCACATAGGCTGGGCACCAGCTCCTGCCTGTGCAGGTGCTGCTGCTGCTTAGACAGGAGAAGAAAAGGTGAGGACATGAATTGCCATCTAGGTCACGCTGTGTTTCCCAGCTCCTCTGAACTGGGTGTTGGTCAAGCCCAAGTGCAAAGTCAAGCCTCAAGTATTATCTGCTGTTTTGTGAGAAGATACCTCTCACCCTACAGCTGAGGTTTGTTTTGCTGTGGCTAAGAGAGGACCAGTTTTTATTGTTTGGCAGACGAGGACACAGGATCACCTGACTCCAGATCCCAAATGTTGAGCTAAGGAGAAATCTGTAAATGAATAGGAAGACACTGATTATCCTACCATGAATTCAGCCAAGATTGAGGGGACATATTTTTCATAGTGTGTTTGAATTCCAGAGGTAGGGTCTATTCTATGGACACAGCTCAGCTCCATCACAGAGAGCTCCATCAATACTGGTATAACTGAGGCTAAAATCTTTCTTGGAGTTTGTTACTAAGGAATTTCCTGCTGAATGATGCATGGGAGTGAATTAGCAGTGAGATGTGTGAGTATTTAATGTGTAATGTGCTCAAGTGGTATGATTTGTTCAGAAGGCAGATTGCCTCACTATGTTCTTGTGATTCTTAAAAGTGTTTAAAGTTAGACCTCAGGTGAGTGTGTTGCAATAATGCAGCTTTGCAGTGCCAGAGACCAGAATGAACTTGGTGCGATCTCCATTTCATACTTTCTGTATACCTGAAAGGAAAGAAAGAAAGAAACAAACTCCTCTACAGGCAGAAATAATCCTCCAGGTCACGACTGACCCACAGGACACATGCCAGACAAGATGCCAAAGAGAACATAACATAACTTTTGTTTAAATCACACAGAGGTAGCTTTCTGCTGGACTTGAGTCTGTTTTAGCTTATTGGAGGTAAAATCGTCTGACTTTCCTCAAGGTTCCTGTCAGTTCCAGGAGAGACAAGAAAGCTGCACCTCCTGGGAAACGATTGCAAAGTAGAGTCATTGGCTTTCATGGTGGAACTACATAAGCAACCCCATTTGACTTTGCAATCCAGATTTTTCTCAACATCTGTGAACAGATCTGTTCACAGGATGTAGGAATAGAGAAGTGGCAATAATGAGGAAAGAGCCAATAGATGAACTCTGGGGAAAAAAGTTTGTACTAAATTTCCTCCTGACAGCAGCCCTGAGGTTGCCTTCAAGACAAGACTTGCAGGACATGCAGACAGTAAATCCTGAATCCTAGAGATGGGTGAGCATATGTGGCCTTGAAAATCACAGGCTGGTTAATAATTATGGACTTTGTTGTTTGTTGTCTATACAGGCTGCATGGGAAGTGCTCATGAGGGTGGGAGAGAGAGCAGAAGGTTCCTAGAGATCATGGAGGCTGACCTTTCAGATCTGCACTGACCAACCCAGAAAAAACAATTCCAAGAGCGATTTGGCCTTCCTGACCCTTGAAACCTTGTTCTGCCAATTTTCAAAGCCAGCAGCTTGAGTTTGCCTGTCGGGTGCTGATTTTGTGGTGAGAGCTGCCTCCAGAAGCAGAGCTGGACTGATGGCAAAGCATCTTGGCTGTTGAACAGGGAGATGATCTCCCATTGTGGGCATAATTGCTGCATTCCTTAACTGGGAGAGGAGTGGAGCAAGCCTGCTTGGCTGGGACTTACATGGAAATGGCATTTTTAGGGGAATGTTTGAAATGCATCTTACAGGCACCCAATTAAACACTCCTCTCAGTCTGGCCACAGGCCAGTTTAGAGTCCTTTGAACTTCTTGCCCTCCAGGCAGAACCCAGGGTTGAGTTTTCCTACCGACTTCCAGGATGCCAGGTCATTGCTATCCACGGTGAAGAGAGCCTGTAGCTACCTAAAGTCTGGCCCCCAGCTCTGTGTTTGTCTCCTTGGCCCTGATCGTGGTTTCTCAGGCTCATCCAAAGGCAGGCATTGTTTTCCGTGGCTTCTGTGGCACTGTGTCCACTGGCAGACCTCTGTTTTTAGCAGGGTTAGGAGTCAGACCACAGCTGGTAGCCAGGCAGTCTGCCAGTGTGCTGGGCACATCAGCCATTTCTCATGATATAGAGCAGCTGAGCTAGATTTTTTATTTTTTTTCTGTGTGTGTGTGTAAGCTTTGAAACACGTTGAGCTTGCAGTGTGGGAAAAATTCTGTTAGTCCCGTGCTTGCCTGCATCTAATTGTGGCAAGGGCACAAGAGTTTGGGAGCATATTTCTGCTCCTGGCTTAAAACTTGCTCTCACCATATTGTGCCTGCATGCACAAAACCTCCTGGTAAGAAACCAGGGTCCTGTTTCTAGGTGCAGACCCTCAGTGTGGTGCATTTAGGTAGGGAAATAAAACTAGAAGTAAGGGAAATAAAACTAAAAGTGTGTGTAAATTCAGAGGCTGCTTCTGCAGCTCTCATGTGCCATGTGCTGCTCTCAGGAGAGAAGGATTTCAGCCTGACCATCAGGCTCCTGTGGGAGTGTTTTTGCTGCTGCATTGCTGCCCTGGACAGAGGCTTTGCATGAAGTTATTATCCCTGAACCAAAAGCAGAGCTGAGTGGCTTTCATGGTCTTGTTATTTTGTGTGGTCTTCCTTTAAGGGATTGATTCACATAATCAGTGTTGGTTTCCTCCTCTTTCTCCAGGAGCTGAGTTTTAGATTTTACTTTTTCAAGGCAGAAAAAGATGAGAAAGAAAAACCACAATATTAATCCTTGCACAGACACACTGATTCTGCTTTTCTGAGTTTATTGTCCTAAAATAGGAAAAATAAAGCTCTCACTGCTTTGAGAGTGGCAAAACTAATTCAACATGATTTCCTATGGCTCTAGTTCATTTACCTTTAACTCACCCTTCCAAGTCCATGGTTTCTTCCCGACCATTTGTGAGGCTAAATGGCAATGTGTGCAATGGCTTTTGAAGATTCCTTTGCATCCCTTAGCTGATGGACATGCTGACTTCCAGCTCTCAGAATGGATAAGGGGTTGGAGCTACACCACAGAGAAGGCACAAACTCCCACTGATTTATATTACTCAGCTCTCCATTTCTATACCATGAGTTTAGTATGTCTGAAATACCTATGTCTGTCTCAAGTGTGGTTGAAATTGGCCAATGGATTCAAAAGTTATTAGAGGGGATTAAAAGACAGACAGCATGACCAGATAAGCCTTTTTACCTCAGGAAACTAGGCTAAAAAGGGAAAAAAAAAATAAAGCAAACTAGTACAAGGACTCCTAAGATGTCCTCTCTGCATCCTGATTTTTTTCACTGTCTGGGGTAGTTAATACTAAAAGCTCTGAGTATTTACAAAGGGTTGATGCAGCATAAACAGAAGTGGTGCTCTCCTTTCCTCTGAGTGTTTATTTACGTTACACCTGCAGTTTTGGATGTCATCAGTCCATTGATGTGAGCCCTCCCCTGAGTCCCTTCTCTCAGCAGCTGAAATCTGGTGTGTGTGAGAAGTAGCTTGGAGTTACCCACACTTGAAGCCCCCTGCCCAAAACAGGACTAAGCTTCCAGAATACAAGCCCCATGGATTTGTCTCTGTTTGTTGAGGGGCTGTAAGACAAGCCAAGTAATTATTTATCCTTGAGCAGGTGATGAAGACTGCTGCTTCTTCTCAGTCAAGGTGCGAACGTGGAAATATTTTAGTAGAGTAGGTAAAATAGGATGTGCCTATCTGAGCCTCAAATGCACCCTTGAATGGCACCATTCACGATGGGCAACCTTTTGCAGTCTAGAATCTGCCAGTGGCTGCAGGCCTTGGGAGGTGGAGAAGCCCACGAGCTGTTGTGCTTAGGCTCTAGGGAAGAGGATGCCACTTTGCATGCACAACAAAGCTGATGACCCTTTGATCCCTGTGCACATCTCAGAGCAAACTCAGTTGTGGTCCTTGGAGGAGTGCTGGGAAGGGGTTGGATTTGATGGAGCCTTTCATCTGAGAGAAGAGGGCTGGGAAAATAGTTAGCCTCAGTTGCAAGAAGAAAAATAGTTAAAGCCTGTGCTTTGAAGGCATTAAGACTTGCAGTTTACTTTTAAGCTAGATAGATGTGTTCCTAGAGATGGATCTTGAAATGTGAAGGAAAGGTATGAAGTTAGGATTTGGGGTTCTGGTTATCTTGGCATTTCTAGCCCAATTTTCTGTGTTCCTGTTATATAGCAGAGCTTTTCAAGCAGACACAGAAATCCAGAAGTAAAAGGAATAGCTGTCAGTAAACCTGCCACCCCCATACACAAGTCCAGTGAGGCAGCTGGGCTGCAGTGTTCCACCCTCCCTTCCTGCTCCTGTGACATCCCTGTTGTCCCAGAATGTCTTTCAAAGCATTGCTGGGGCCCATGAGGGGCTTTGAAGAGCAGGATGGGGAATGATCTCCAGCTGATAGCCTGGAGAGACTGTCTTGTCCCCCTGCACCAGTAGGGCTGGGGTTCTAGTATTTTCTGAGTATTCTCAAGGACAAGAGGTTTGATGGCTCAGAATCAGTGCTTTGAACTCTGGAGGAATCTGGATGAGGTGGTGGGTAAAGGGGTTGTTTGAGGTGATGGACACCAGTTTAAGTTCACACCTGCCAAGGAAAAGGTTTCACCTGGTGCTGTTTGGGCTTTCAGACCTTCTGAGCTTGTCCCACCCTCGCTCAGGGTGCAGCTGCACTTTCAATATGGGGGGGGGGGGGGGGGGGGCGGGTCGGGCAGAGGATGATGGGCTGCAGGGAAAATGCTTTGGAAAGATGGAATTCCTTCATCTTGGTGGTGGAAGAGGTAAATAACTTCACACCTTTCTGCCTTTTGTCAATCCACAGTATGTTTGTCCAGTTCAAAACAGTATTGTCTGCTGCTACTGTCAAAGAACAAAAAATAGCAACAGGAATTTTTGGGGCTGGGCTTCAGTTTAGAGGCTCAAAATGTTTGTGCAGAGTTGGAAATCCTTCCTCGCTCTTCCCCCTCAGCTGGGCACTTAACATGGTGAAGGAATGCGTGATACCCTGCCTAGTCCTCGGGATTAGTAATTTGTTGTCTGTGTTAATCTAAAGCCCCTGACACTGCAGCAGAACTTCAGCCAACTTCCTCCTTGGAGGAATCTGGGAGGAGGGAATTAATGTGGTGTGTGAAACAAAGCTCTGTGTTAAAAAGGGCCATTGTCTGTGACCCTGCTGTCCTGGAGGGACCAAGCTACCTTCACCCTGCTCCATCAGGTGTGCAGCTGGGGGAAGATCCCTGTCCCACTGCAGCCAGGAAAAGCTCTGAAAGCAGCTCTGTGTGAAAAAGCAGCTTCCCAGCTGAAGTCTGGCATTCCCTCTGCTCCTGGGGACTGCAGAGCTGCTGCCTTTTGGTGACTTGCTCTCCAGAGGCTGCAAAGAGAGATTTTCTGCACCTGCCTGTGCTGGGCTGGTTTATGGGAGATGTGGGTGCTCACTTCCCACACCTGCAGATTGCAAGGTCCCTTACAAAGCACTTCATGCCTCTACCCAGGCCCTCATCCCTTGGCAATGTTTCTCCTGTTCAAGGTTCTGCCAAGTGCTTCTCCCACCCCAAACCCCTGCTGGAACAAGTTCATATCCATTGTTTTCATCTGCTGCTAATTTGTGGTGGTTTATTTTTCTTCCTGTGCCATGAGAAGTACTGCCTGATATAACCTAACTCTGACAGGCTCCTGAGAGCAGCTCCCTCCCACCCTTCTTGTTCCTGTTCATCTTGTGGCTCATTTTGAAATTGCCATTATTTCATCCCTCTGGGGCTCCAGCTAAGGCTGCCCTGATGATGGATGCTGCCAGACCAGATGCATAAATATTAAGAAAGCGGAAAGAGCTAGACCTGCAATTTCTTTGTGCAGAGCAGTGAGGAGGATGCTGTTCTTACAGCTGACCAGCACAACTGGAGTCTGAGCTCCAGGTTTAGAAGGCTGTAGATGGTGGCTAAAATGAAGATTTAACTGAGGTTAACCAGCTTGTGGTCAGGCAGAGAAGCAAGCATGATGGTTATACTGGAAATTTTTACTAGACTGCCATGGGGTTTGTTCAGCACACTGGGCTCATCTCTAAATGTATGTTGTTCCTTGTCTAAGTTCTGATGCTGGTAGTACAAGACACTTCTGTGACTAGATGATATTTGCACAGTTTTCTGGATCTTGACATGCAAATATTAGACCCTAGAAATGATTGTGCTGTCAGTCTGGTGTGTAATTCTTGTAGTGCTGTGTCACAACTCACTTGCCTATGTGCCCCCCTTAATAAATCAATGTGGGCTTGCCTGAAATTGCCAGAGGTTTGGTGCTATCAGAAATATTCAGATACTGCAAGAACAAAAAATCTTGATTAATGCTGAGTTAGCTGTCTCCCCTTTAATGCTGTTTCCAGTTCAATGGACGTCTTGATAATGGTGTTTGATCTGAAGGCCACAGACTTATTGATGGTCACAGATCAAAATACCATTCCTGCTAATAAATTATGCTTCTCTCTTTCTTTTCTGCTTCTTCTTTTCTCTCTTCTCTCTTTTTCTGCTAAGAAGAGCAGCAATGAGCAACATCTATAAAAGCAAGGAGGAAATCTGAGCAATCCCCACAAAGACTCATAGCAGCACTACTCAGGGTAAGAGCCAACACAATTGAAGTACATTTCCAGAAGGGGAATTTGGGAAATGCAAATTGGATGTTGGTGCTGCATCTTTATTTTGTACCCCACAGCACAGCAAGGCTCATGGTGTTTCTTTTCTTTCCTGTCCTCATCCTTCTGCTCATCTATCCCACCTTAAATCAGATATAGCTTTGGGAAATTGATGATATATAGCTGAGAAATAGTGTTGAGAAGGCACATGATATTCTTATTATGGTTCAGGGCTGCAGCTAATAGTGCAAAGAGTTTTTGGTTGACTAAAATCAGCTTAATGTTCACAGTGTCCAAAACATCATCTCTTTGTTATTATCTATGAGCACTGAAAGCAAGGGGTACTGGTGTGGTCACACAAAGATCTCAGTAATCCTGCACTCAATCCCAACTGAGAAAGCTGGTATTTTGTAAAATCAGGGACTATGAATGTAAAATGATCCTCATCTTGCTAGAGGTGATCTCTCAAGATTTGCATGGAGTATCCTGGTGATATTGCTATGCTACTAAGGATCTCACTTTGTCACTTCTCATGCACATCAGGAAAAAAGCGTTCATCAGTTTAATGCTTTCCAAGACTATTAACTTTCACTTACAAAAAATGTGCAAATTACTTTCCTCTATTTAAACCAGCAATCAGGGCCCCTTATATTCCCTGGAGCAGGAAGACTGAAAGAGATTCCAGACCATAAAAAAACCCTCTGAAATTCCAAAATTCCTCACTTCAATCTACGCACTCCAGCAAATCCTGACATCCAGAGTGAGTTTGTAGAGCTCACGTGTTTCCTGAAGATGAAAACTTTTGTTTAGTGGCAACCTTTGAGCATCCATCAAAGCTCAGATGGTGGATCAGAGCAGATTGTGTGGTGCTGCCCATCTGCCCATCGGATGCCTGGGCTTACTTTTTAATAAGAGCAAGGAGCTGGATGTAATGTCATGCAGTCATAATTCTTGGCAGTTGCTATAGTTCATATGTTTATTGGAAGCTGAAGCTTTGGAGCATTTTTCAGATGTCTTTATGCTTCCTGCTTTAGTGCTTGCAGTTTTTTTTCCTCGGCTGAGCTGTCAGGGTCCTAAAGCCCTGTTTATTAGGGAAGGAATCAAGTGTGCAGTGAAGTGTTTCATGGGGGAGTGACTATACTGAGAAAAGGTGAACAAGTTCAGGAGCACCTGCCTGGGCAGTGCATGTATGTAAACTTAGAGGGTTTTTAGATGTTTTGAGAAGGACAGGGAGATAACTTTTGTTGTAAAAGAGCTGGGTATGGAATTTTGGGGCTAATTTGAGAGATAATGGACTCTCCCTTACAGAGAAGGTGAGTTGTGTCAGTGACCTGGAAGAAGGCAGCACTTTCTACTGAAAAAGTCTGTCTAAAGTGGACTGCAGTTAAATCACCTGTCAGGTATTTAGGAGTTTCACTGAGGCTTGGAAGCACATCTTGAAGAGATTATAGGACATCTGGAGTCAGGGGAGAGATTCTAGCTGGTTCATCCACAAAATTTCCTCGTGCCACATACTGTCTCAGCCACATGGACACTTTAGAAGGCTCCAGAAGTGCTGAAGGAATTATGTCCCTCTCCAGTCCTGTTGTCCACTCCCTGTGCCTTGGCACCGAATGTTCAGCATCCCTGAAGTCAGGCTGGCATGTGCTACCAGCCATGAAATGAGGGCAGTGCTCCTTGCTGTGCAGTGATGAGGGACAGGAGATGCTCCTGGGGCTTCACAGCCCTTGATGTGGGCTTTGGAAGCTGCAGGGAGGATGATTTCCAGGATTTCTGGGGCAGCCCTGAAATGCAAGAGACAAGAATCACAGGTCTCCCTAATTTCTTCTTTTCCCAGTGCTTCTATCTCAATTTAGGATGTAGGCGAACAATAACAGAGGATGTTTGGAACTCCCCTACTCTTACAGCCCCAGCCTCCTGAATAAGCAAAGTAACACTGGAGTTTCCCCTCAGGAAGGTGACATGGTATAAAATTTCTTCTAAGACAAAATTCCTTCTTTTAATAAGAGCCCCATTTAAATAATCAAAGTGCCAGAGCCGAGATGCAACTGGCCCGTGTGCCCAGGAGAGCATTTCAGAATACTTTTACCCAACAGTTGGTCTGAGATCAAACAGACTTGGCATTGCACTGTTTCCTGGATAACACGCCGTCATTATTTATTCATCTGAATCAAAGTGCTTGATGTTTTCATGCCATCAGTTAGACAGAGCCATATCGTCTGCCTCCCCCTTTTTTTTATTAATTTGTTGTGTTTCAAAAAAGTTTTGAAGCTGTTGCAGTGGGAAATCCATAGCTTAAGTGGCAGCTTGCTCATCTTTTATTTATTTTTGTAATAATCCCGTTGTTACTCATTCAAAGCTCCAAAAGATCCTTGTCCTCAATCAAAAGTTTCATGTTTGGATGAATTTGTAATGATGACTTCTAGACAAAAAGCATTTTTTCCTGGCTTTGAATAGGTATTGTCACTTTTTTTTGCTTTGTGATTTAAAGAGATATAATGTGTTTGATCAAAAGCAAGTAATTTTAAAATTAATTTTTATATTTGGATTAAGATGACTATGTAAAATTCCCATTTTTTTCCATGTATTTTAAAAACACAGACAGAGGAATGTCAAGCCAGTGAGAGAACCAGCAATGGGATATGATTAGGGTGATTTCTGGCCTCTTTCCTATCATTCTTGGAAAGAAAGCATTTTTTTCCCCTTATGAAAAATGGTGATTTTCTCTGATAAATCTGTTCCCTTTTCAGTTTGGAGGCTTCTTTGTCACAGAAAGAAATTTGTAACTCAAAGTAGACGCTCTTTACTTAAATGCTTCCCTATTGGAAAAGCATTTTTCCATAGAAACAGAGTTTCAATAGGAAATTTGCAGTCAGCTGTTCCACACAACAGGCAATGCTGCTCCCCCTTCCCCTCCAAAGGGTGGTTTCATACAGAACCTCCACTTCTGCATATCCATACCAGTGCTGTGGTTTTATAAGAACATTTCCCTATTTCAAAATGTTTTCCTGTCTCCTGTTTTTGTGTAAAATAGCCTCACAAAGAGGAAGGATGATTAATTGGAAACTAGAGAAGGAAACTACAAAATCAATTGTACTCAAAGAACTATCTAATGTAGAAACTAAACAAATAAAAAACCCCAGAGGCTTATATGTTTTTTTTTCCCTGCTCCTTATTCAGTCATCAGGCTCTTAACTGTTACTTGGAAGATTTTTCTGACACTAAATTATAACCTTTTATATTTCACCTTATTGGTGCTCAGCTGCACATTATCTGTGAACACAACAAACAATATTGCAAAAATAGCTGTAAACTGTCTTGATGGACTGCAGAGTTACTTTTTGCACCAAAAGGAGTTCTTATCCCCAAACTCATTGTGTTTCTTTATAAAATTAATCCATACGATTTTCTGCTCATAAATAACTGCAAAATGACTGAACTTTAAAACATAAGACATCTTATATGCTAAACCTCATGGAAGAATAATCTCTTGATAAATTTAGTTTTAAAGTAACAGAAGCATAGATGATTGCAATTCTATTTTTAGACATGCGTGGTAAAACTTTTAAAAGGGTTTAAAAACAAACACTGCTTTGTTTGTAGCAAAGCCAGTTTAAGTCAGAACCTCCAAATGAAGCTGGGGGTGTGAGAACAAGCAGGGTCAGTGTGGTGAACAGCCCTGACCCTGGGTTTGGAGGCAGTTTTGTGAAGATGAACCCAGACTGTGTTTGCCAGAGCAGGGATGGGAAAGTGATGAGTGAGATTTGAGCTGGTTGGTGCTGATGGCATCACCAGCCATGTCAGGAAGACTGGAAGAGCAGGGCCTGTGTCTCTGCTGTCTGTCTGAGCACACTGTAACCACCAGATCCTGGGATCATTCTGTGTGCATGGGGTCCAACAGACGTCTGTGCTATCCAGGCAATACCTAAATAACAGATACAAGTAGGCCAGGCACTGAGACGTGCTTTGGGTATGTAAAGAGAAAGGGGTTAAGATAAATCAGCAGAACTCTCTTTTTTAGCCACTGTGAGGCTAAATGTGAAGCATGTGAACTGGGATTTCCCATTACTTTGTTAATGTGAGTATTCAATTTAATTTTGCTTCATTTGGGAGAATCATAAATTGTAAGAATTGAGAGGATCAGTAATGCTTTTTATGATCTGATCTTTCAGGCTTGATGTTCTTCTTTCTTACCTCAGGGCTGGTTTGCAGGCTCTCCTGTGAGTTTTGTGATGGCATTTTACACTGCTCCCTTTACCAGCAACATCCCTTCAGGGGACAGAAAGGTGAGGCAGAAGTCAGACTTGATGACCTTAGAGGTCTTTTCCAGCCTAAATGATTCTGTGATTCTAAGTCATGCTGAAGCCCAAGGCTGCAGTGCAAAGCTCCAATCTGCTCTGCTGTGACCATGTCTTCCAGAACATCCTTCAACTTCTTTGCAGCTCAGTGACTTGGAGAAAAGGGAGAGGCACAATTTCCATGAAAGATGGTGTGGATTAACCTTGTCTGGCTGCCAGGTGCCCACCAAGCTGCTCTCTAACTCCATCCTCCTCAGACTGGACTAACCCACCATAGATGGCTACTAAGCGATCTAATATACAAAAGGTGGATAATGGGTCGTTGGAGGGTGTGAAATGTATCTTGGAGACAGGGACAAGGGGAATCTCTGAAATGCCATCCAAATTTGCTTTTTTTCTTTCCTCCACTTCATTTCTCTCTTTGTCTGATAGTAGAGATAGGCTGGAGAGAGCTGGGGTCTAAGACACCTCCTCTGGAGTTAGAAGTTTTGGGAATAATTTTGGAAGGAAAGTAGAGACAGGGAAGAATATTTTGGAGCCAGGCAAAACATTTATGTGGGACAAGAGGAACAGTGCCATCCCACTTGTTCTGCTTTTAAAATCATTATGTGCTTTGTTACAACATGCAAGACAAGCCCAAGACTGGAATCGGTGAGTGGCTGTGAGCTAGAACAGATGGGCACTTTCAGCTCTGTTTAGGATTGTTGTCATGATCCCTTAGGAGTTATGGATGCCACTAGCCCACATTTCACTCTACTTTTTAAAATATTACCTCAAAACCACATCTTCCCATGTAACTACACAATCCAGACCTCAAACACCCCTTGAATTTATAGAAACAGAATGTAAGACATGAACTATTTTCTAGATTTGTGAGTCTGTGGTGAGTCTGAGAGTATCAGGATAACCTGTGTGACCCCGTTTCTGGGAACAACGTCGTTGTCATTGACTAATTAAGTGTATCTCGTTTGTTAAAATTGAAGATCTATATTATGTTCTAAAGTGATTTTGTGCACTGGAAAGCTGTTGTAGAAGTGCTGGAGTCTGCTACGCACTGGAATGGAACAACCTTGGTCCATTCCTTTACCATCATGTGGTTGGAGGTGGCTGCTCTCTATTTTTGAAAAGAGTCAAGGCAGAAGAAAAAGTAGCACACCTCACACACCTTGCATCATATCCACAATGGTCTGAGTTTTTTTGGGGGGGGACATCTCTCAGTCCAGATGCCCCTGCTCTGTCAGAGAAAAGCAAGCATGCAAATGTAGACACACAGTTCACAGGTACCTACAGGCATGTATCAATACCAGAATTCTGGAGTGACAATAAATAAATTGAATCATCAGAAGCTTTGCTAGGGTCTGAAGCATAGTTTATCTCTCTGAAATAGACTTTGAAAACAGGAGAGATGACTCATGCCCTAGCAGTGCCTATTTCTCCCTGAATGTGCCACATCTTGTGCTTCTTTAGTTTGGCTAATCTATTCCAATCCATCAGAGAAGCTAAATTTTAGTTGATTCATTCTGGTTTTAGAATGTGATGCTATTTCACAAGAGTTGTGTGTCCAGTACATATATTATTTTAGTCAAAAATATCAAGAATACATTATTTGCCCTGGCTAAGCTTAGGAACTGCAAGTTAGGGTGGATAAAGATGCAGGTGGATGTAGAGAGGAGCAGGCAGTACTCAAATCATTAGACTCTTAGATGGCAGATTAAAAATTAACAGCTATGATCAAAATCTTCCATTGCCTTGTCAAATTTGTATTTCTAGTTGAAATTGTCTTGAAAATGCAAAAAAGAATATCTGAGTGTTCAAGCAGTACATTCTGCATAATTTTAGGACCCTGTCAGGGTAGGTGTTGTTGTAACTCACAGACATAATGTCATCTGGGGACTCTTAAACCCAGTATATAGATATAGATGATATAGATATAGATAGATATAGATATAGATATAGATATAGATATAGATATAGATATAGATATAGATAGATATAGATATAGATATAGATATAGATATAGATGTAGATGTAGATAT
This sequence comes from Cinclus cinclus, assembly GCF_963662255.1. NCBI lineage: Eukaryota > Metazoa > Chordata > Aves > Passeriformes > Cinclidae > Cinclus > Cinclus cinclus. The sequence continues at coordinate 4,962,576 of NC_085046.1, forward strand.
AGATACAGATTGATATAAGTATAAATATAGATATAGGTATAAATATAGATGTAGATGATATATATATAGATATAGATATAGACATAGATAAATATAGATATAGATATAGATATAGATATAGATATAGATATAGATATAGATAGATATAGATATAGATATAGATATAGATATAGATATAGATATAGATATAGATATAGATATAGATAGATATAGATATAGATATATCTAGGAAGAGGTTAGGTCAAAATATTGGATGATCTCTCAGTGGAATTGCTGTTTATCACTGCTATTAGTAATTACACAATCATATCACAGAACGGCTTGATTTGGAAGGGACCTTAAGGATGATTTTTTTCCACCACTCCCTACCACCCCTTGCCATGGGCAGGGACATCTTCCATTATCCCAGGCTGTTCAAATTCCAGGTCCAACCTGGCCTTGAACACTTCCAGGGATGGGGTGTCCACAGCTTCTACGAGCAACCTGTGCCAGGGCTTCCCCACCCTCACAGGGGCAGAATTGCTTCCTAATATCCAATCTAAACCTACTAATTTTCAGTTTCAATCCAATCCCCCTTGTTCTACCTCTACATGTGCTTGTCCAAAGCTGCTCTTCAGCTCTCTTGGAGCTGCTTCAGGTACTGGGGAGCTCTGTAAGTTCTCCCTGGAGCCTTGTCTTCTCTTAGCCAGCTCTTTCAGCCTGTCTTCATAAGAGATGTGCTTCAGTCTTCTGACCATTTTTGTGGCCCTCCTTTGGACGTGCTCCAACAGGTCCAAGATTTTCCTGTGTTGGGGGGTCCCAGATGTGGACGCAGCACTCCAGGGGGGTCTCACCAGAGCTGAGCACCTTCTTCCACTTGCTGGTCATGCATGATGCAACCCAAGACATGGCTGACTTTCTGGGTCAGCCAAGGAATGAAAAAGTTATTTTTAGTAATAGTGTTGTTTGGGTTGTTTTGGTTTTTTTCTTACAGGAAGTACAAGCAAGTTCCCAAAATATGGAGCTAGTGCATTTTCCATTTAGAAAGCACTCTGAATTGATACCATCATTAGATATTTCCCTTTCACAGGCCACTTGATGTATTATTTTCTGGTTTGCTCATTGACTGTTTGGTCCCATAAGCTAAATTAAGCAAGGAGCCACAGCAGGGTTTGCAATACTGGGCCTCTATTGTATCCTTCAAGTGCATTGTGCCTCAGGCCCAACTGAGAATTACCAACCACTCGAGCATGCACCGGTGACACGTAAATGCATGTTTGGATGTAGTCTGTTAGTAAGTGCAATGTCCCCAGCAGTTTTGTTTGGATGATTATACTATTGCTAATTAACAGAAAATGTCATGACTTTTGGAGTAGAATTGTTTGTGCAACGATTTATTTGCTCTGAAAAACCCTCCCATGTGAAAAGATGAGGAAATTATACAGGGGAGAATGGCAGGGGGTTGCTTGGGATTGCCACGGGGTTCTCAGAAGTGTGAGTCTCATTGACATCAATGGGACATAGCCAAAACCACTCCTGGTAATGTGATTCACTCATACACCTCTAAAATCATCCATGTTCACCAATCTTTAAATGCTCCTCATCATTTGCTCAGATGCACTCTGGGTTTTAGTTAGTGTCAGGAGAAATAAAGTTTAATTCAGCTAACCTACCAGCAAAATGTAGTAGCTGGAAGGTGGCAATCTTCATGATAACATTAAAAGGCTACTAGATATTATTTAAAAAAACAATGAAAAATCCCTGGCTGCTCTGCCTCCATGTTTCTGTCAGACTCATTTACATAATGGTTTAGAGCATTATGTAATTCAAATCAAATCACTGTCAGTCAGCACCAGCATCCATTGCATCTTTTCCATGGAGCTACGCCGAGTGGCTGAAGTAAACTTCTTTGAAAGGAATGGCTGAAATCAAATAACTCAGTCTCTGTGACGCCAGGGGTCTGACCCACTGCCTACTGCAGTCACACAAAATATTCCCTTGGCTGACATGAGCTGAGGATTGCACCCTCAGAACCCATGTAAGCTCTTAACTGTGATTCCTAAACTTGGCAAACAAACCCAGGCAGTTTTCAATCGCAAACAGGCAGAATATCCCTCCTCTCTGGACAGCAATAATCTCTCTGTCTCTCAGGGGGGGCGGGAGAAGAGGGTCAAAATATCTTCCATCAGAATAGAAGAGCCACCAGCTTTATCCAAATAGTTTTGTCAAATTTACAGTGCACTGAATAATGAATCAAATCTTCAATATATTCCAGCAAGCATCAACTCCCTGATAGATTCCCTGTTATTGTTCCTGAGTCTCTATCGCCATTACCAGGAAAGATAATTTTGCCGGTGCACTTCTAAATCTGCCTTTTTTATTTTTTTCACTTTTGGGTTTTGTTGCCAAAGCAGTGAAAATACTTGCCCGTAGCTGGGGCTCCATCAACACCAAATATTATCAAAAAACTACTGACAGAGACCCTGCATCCTTGTCCAGGGTCACCCACCATCATAGACAGAGACGCTTTGCATGGATCAAAGAGGAGAACAAAGTAGTAGTGACAAAATCTCACAGAACTGGTGTGAATGTCACTTGAGAGTTATTGCTGTGGGCAAGGACATGTTTCTGGAAAGGTTATGTTTGCCTGGAATAAAGTAGGTGGGAGGATGAGAGAATTTTCTTGGGTAAAGTATAGGAAAAGGATAGAGGGAGAGAGGGATGGGAAACTGGGTATGTTGGAGCTGTATGGAAAGGGTGGAGCTTAGTGGAGGGAGTGGTTGTGGAGCAAAGTGCTGCTTTGCAGGACCTGCTGTTTCACCTCCTATCAGCCAGGTGCAGGAGGGGCACCTGCCACCTCACACAGATGAACTTTGTGTGGTTTAGGTCTGTCTGCCCCAGCCTTTCACATCTAATTTTTTCTTGACCCTTCAGCTCAGCCTCTTTTTGTTGCTGTCACTTGAAACAAGGAAAACCTAAATCACTCTATTGACTATTAAAAATGAAGTTTAGTTGTTATGTCATGTTTGCCTCTTAATTCAGTGCTACTATTGTGAAAGAGGCTCTGGCTTTGCTTAGAGTTTCATCCATCTCTCTTAATGTAAACATGTCAGCTCTGATGATTGGCTTTTATGAGTCTGTTTGTTTTCTGCTGATGAAATATGTCTCCATAACTTAGATGGGAGGGGATCAGGAAAGCCTTACCTAGAACTGTGGTAATACATCAAACAGCTTTCCAGCCATGGCTCCTTCTTCCCTAGAAGCATGCAGCCAAAATTTTGCTGTCTAGCCTCAAGCTGCCTTCTTTCTGTGGCATAACCATCCCATAATGGTACCAGAATATATTTTAATTGCTGTTTTACAGCTTCCTTTATCCCTCTTTATGTCTTTACAAAACACTCTGTGAATAAAATGGACCAGATTTGATATATTTTATTCAAGTGAGCATTCAAAGCACCTGGTGGTGTGAGCACTGTGTATTGTTTGGGATAACATGGAGTTTTCCTGTAGATTTCTTATTTCTTGTTCAAAAGCAAGTGACTGCATCCTGAGCTGAAAACATCCCTCTTTCTTCATAGCTCTTTCCAAACTCTGTTAGTTCAGAGTAGCAAAGGAGAAATCTTTCCCTGGATCTGAAGGCTGTGTAGTTTACAGTAAAATAACTCAGGCCAATTTCTAGTGAAGTAAAATAGACAAGAAAACCTGTTAGGTGCAAAAAATTATAATTCTCAGCAAAATATGTGTTGGTAACTATAAGGTGCTGTTTCGCTCTTTCTTATTTATGTCATTTGTCTGCAGAGTAATTTGAAACAAAAACACCTGCAAAGAAAGTAGAATATTTTTAGCTTACTAAAAATATATGTTTTATCATAAGAGAAGACTTAGTGCCAGCATTTAATTCTTGGTGTAACATTTGTCATCCTCAAATACCCTTTTAATATTGGGATGAAATATTCTGAATTCATTTCCTTTCAGCACATGTTGGCTTTCTTAAGACTTTATTTTTTCAATAAGTCATTGGCATTGTCAGAGTGCCATGATTTGGATGAATAAGGAGCCAGCAAAACCCATTAAACTGGATTTAAAAGAAGATACTGAGTAGGCAGAACTGATCGTGACAAAAGACCTGTGGGTTTGTGACTCTCAGGTTTTGTTTTGTGCTGTTTTGGTTTGGTTTTTCCCAGCAACTTGAATGCAATGAGTTCTCTTACATATTTATTTCTGCCCCTGGTCAGCATCCATGGTGAACAAGAGGGCTTGTTTTGGGAAATGTGTTATGCAATGTCGTATCAACCTGCAGGTTTGCCTTGTGACATGGGCAGCGAGAGGAACTCTGGCTCACATCTCCCCCTGTGTCAGCTTGGACAGGTTTCAACTGTGCTTTGCCTAGGAGACCTCCAAGGGCTAGACTTTTCAGCCATTTCCATCAGATTTTTGTGGAATACACAAGTTTTCCCTTGCAGACCATCCATGGGAGCCTGCCTGCTCCCCACCAGGCTCTGGATTCTCCAACAGCCCTTTTTGCACCTTCATCTTGGAGCTCACCAACAAGAGGTTTCTGGATGAACAAGCATTTGCAGATTGCCTTCACAGGGTACAAAAAGCTCAGGGTTTTCCAGCTCCCTGTAAGCTTGGTTACCTTCTAGGCCATTAGTTTAATATCTCAATTACACACTATCTGGTGTTCATGTTCTGATGTGAAGGTGCTCTTTTTAAAAGGGAACATTTCTAGCCAAATATTCCCCATCTTAAGAGATCAATTCCCCAGGTGTGACTTCCCTGGGAAGAGCTGTGCTAATTTATGGCAGCTGGAGATGTGGCTGATTATACGTGTTAAAAGCATGTGCTACAAAAACAACCATTGTTTGTGGTCTTGAAAAAATTATGCCTGTTGGAGAAAAAAGAAACAAACCAAATATCAGCTTAAGCAGAAGTAATGAGTGTGGTGTGTAAAAGTTCAAGGACTGTCTTGATGTGAGCACACAGGCCCTCAAAGCGTGTGCTAACATCAACTGAAAAGTTTCAGATAAAAGAGAATTTCCCAGGACACCTCCTCACAGTGGAATGTGAACTGTGCTATAAATATAAGTGGATTAAGTCTCAAAAGGCTGTCTGTTTGTCTGTCTGTTTGTTTGTCTGTTTGTTTGTCTGTTGTCAGTAAAGTGATGAAGTGTGTCTTGGTCTCCTAGACTCCTTTAGCTTCTTGATGTTTTTACAAAATCTTTATTTGTTCTCTATTGAAAACAATTCTCCATGAAGCCATTACTTCATGGCTGGAATGAATCTTCCATGCAATCACATATCAACTTGTAGTCTTTCTAAATCTGATTAGGTGTTTGTGTTTATATGTAAATTTACACATATGAATTTATTAATCTAGACCAGTGACGTTAAATTAGATGTGTCATTACTCTGCTCTTTATTTCCCTAGCTTATTATTCTCATGTTTTGCTGTGCTCTGCAGGTCAAAGGAAAATGCCAAAGAGTTTATATGGAAAAGGAGGGGGGGGCGTGGGGGGGAGGAGAAGATGACTGTACTCCATGTATTCTCAAACACTGAAAAGAAACTAATCCACATGATTGTTCTTGTTACCACAGCAGTTAGGAACACAAAGTCTTTATTTAATCACAAACCTTTCTTAAACAAAAGGAGAATTTAGGGGTCTAGGATTAGTGTAAGAGTTTGGACTAGCAGAACTGCAGTGCAAACATTCCCTCTCCCCAGCCCATGATCTGCGGAGCTTCCTGAGAGGCATCATGGAAACCAGCAAATGAGGACAGTCCTACTCAAGAGGAGCATGTCTGATGACTTTGGCCTGTAAAAGACACCTTCACAACCTTCATCTTCCAGTTTGGTTCCTTTATTACCATTGCCAAATGTCTGAAATATAAGCTCATGAGTCCTTGATACAATAGAGGGACTTGCAGCGCGTACAGGTGATGCTCTGAGAACCTGAAAGATATTTTGAACTGGAGTGGCTGAAGCCCATGACAGTAAGGTTAAAACTGTGATAGAAAATAGTATTTATCTTTCTGAATAAATGCAGGTGATAGCAGTACCTAATTTTGTTTGTACTGCTCTCACTTCTTGCCACACCAAAGAGAGAATTCATCTTGGGGCTTTATTTTCGTATGCACATTTTGTTTACATAACCAGTATGTTTTATCAGCAACAACCGATGTTAACTGACCAAGCAAGAGGGAAGTTTTCATTCTGTGCATGGTGATATCACAGAAACAATGTGTTTGAAGCCTTAGACTTCAAAAATACGCCTGTGAGGAATGGAAAAATCCAGGCTCATATTGTAAACACGTGAGTCACAACAGCTATTATCTCTTAAAACATGGCATTCCAGCTCTTTGATTCAGTCATTGATGATTTCCCTTTTTAACTTGTGGTGTTTTCTTACCCTTTTGAGAAACATCTGGGCTAACCCTGGCTATTTGTAGAAATGTTTGCAATTCACAGATTAAAATAAATTAGACATAGAAAGGAGCCATGAAATTATCTTGTCCATTTCTTGAAAGCATATGAAATTGAAAAAGAATTGTGCTAAATATATATATATTAAAATATGGAACTTTAGCTTATGTACAATATGAAGACAATACATGTCACAAATTTTCAATTGTAAGGCTGCTGAAACATGCTTTTTTAAAAAAAGAGAAATCAAATAGATGACTAGCAAACGCTCTAATGAAGTTCGGGTAGGATTTATAGTTCTCTCTAGGCAGCTACCTTTCTGGAATTTGTAGATAAAATTGAAAGGATCTGGTTTTGAACAGTTTGAATTTGATTCAATTTTCTAATGAGAGCGAGCTGTAAGTGAAAATAACTCCCTTTATAAAAAAATAATTAAAACTTCTGATGCTGATTAGGTTTTTTGGGCTATTTTATCTCCCTCACTATCCCCTACCCTTCTTTTGTTTCTTTTTTTTTAAAAAAAATTGAGTAGTTCTCCTGCCAGAATGGCTTCTCTTGGAATTCTTTAAGGAAGTTTGAGACCATGAGGACAAAGCAAAGAACAGCAGATGATGGGTTTCTTTAGACTGGGAAGGTTGTTAAAATAGGACAAGCATAAGTAGCCTTTCTTGTATGCAACAAATTTGTACAGCTGAAGTATTTTCTTAGCAGAGACAGAACCTTTGTCTTTAAAACCATTTATGGACCTTTTGCCTTTGGTTTTGTCTTGTGGTTTTGTAAATCCTTGTGATTTGCAGTCTACAAGTTTCACAGGATGACTTTGCACCATGTGGAAGGTGGCTCCAGTGATTATTTCAAACCTGCTTCTCTGTGATTTTCTTTGAAGTTTCTCCATTCTCATAGTATTAGAAAAAGCAGAGTCTTTCCCCACTCACTGCCTTCACAGAGCTCATGATAATCTGGACCTCAACTAAGAGCCCGCAACATTCTCCTCTCTGGTTTAGAAACCTGGTCTGTGCTCTTCCTGCAGTTCTGATCAGCCACTGGCTTTTGTTGTGCCCTTCAACACTGAGACAGGTTTCGTTCTGGAGAAGCAAAAATTGGAAAGGATGAATAAAATCTCGGAGAATTCTCTGGCCACCCATACTGATGTCACTTATACAAAGTGAAATTCTATTTGCTCGCACTGGTGCTGAGTCACAAAGCGTTGGGCATAAGAAACTTGATTTGTGGGAAAGCTTCTAATTTCCTGTTTTTCAGGAGGAAGGAGATAAAACAAATGACATGGAGGGGAGAGGGGAAAGGAAAAGGGAAAATAAATCTAACAAAAGAAGAACGTCAGAATACCCCAAACTCATAGAATGATAATTCATTTTAGCCCTGCTTGTTCAAACTAGCAGTAATTCAGAGCATAATGTACAAGCTTCAGTAATTCATTCCTGTGCGATAGACTGTGATCAATGACAATTTAATGAATTCATTTTAAAATGAAGTCAGAATAGGAAAGAGAGTAGTTATTTGAAAGCATCCTTTACTCAGAAAAATTGAGTCAATAAATATGCTATTTGTCATGCAGAGCCCAGTTAGAGTCTTGTTTGCTAACAAAAATGCTGTCATCACAGAGCCTAATAGACGCAAACTATCTGGAACTCTCCATTGTAAATAGACAAATACCACCTGAAAGCAGAAAACAATGGCTGTGGCTGAACAAAAATGGGATCCTGCACACATTGCTGAATGAAAGAGGGTGGCCTACCTCAAAATCTACTATTTTGTGTATTCTGATTGAGTATGAATGGCTTGGTGATGGCAAAAATACAAGGTCTGTGTTTCTTCTGTGAAATGAGTTTTAATTGTTGTGGAGCGACGGCCTTTCTCGCTGGAAAAACATGCCCCTAAAGTCACTTTAAATTGCAAAATACTGCTTCAGTGAACTTGGATGGATTTGTGCAGGCTACTAGAACAGGGATTAGCTTCGTCCTTTTTCAAACAGTAGTTTTACATTAATTTTCACAGCTATCCATGTTGTTTCATGCAGATACAAGAAGGCTTTTTGTTCGTCTGTGCTTTTCATGCTTGGTTTTATTCATGTAAGTTGAAGAGATGTGGCAATTCTTACTTGCTTTCATTCAGGCAGAGACTGGAAGTGTTAACATTGAAGTATTATCAGGACAAGATGATCAAACTTCACAGGTTTGAGTTAGAATCATAGAATAAAAGAATATCCTGAGCTGGAAAGCACAAAGATCATCGAGTCCAACTCCTGGATGTTCAAATTGGTCTTGGATGAAAGGAGCCTGGTTTTCAGATATGACACGCTGGCAGCACTGGCTGTTCAGCATCTTGGGAGCTTGGTGTGCTCTCATGAAGGTCCCAGAGCTTTTCCAGGTACATTTGGGCTTCTATCATCCTTCAGATTTCAGGGTGTGGAGGAAAAGAAAATGCTCAAAAGTCCTGAGAGATATCTTGAAGATGGTATTTCCTATCCCAAAGGAAAATTAAAATTACGTTACAGAAGCCTAAGAAAGAGATTATGGAGAATTTTTATGGGATTTAAAAATCTAAACTTGACCCTTCACCCTTTAAATTTGGAATAGAACAGCTGGGGCATTTTTAGATTTTACATCACGTGGCCAGGCTTCGGCTGATTTAAATCTGCCTCACAGTCATCTTAGGGACATTGTTCGTCCACTCCCAGAGCTGCATTTTCAAAAATGAGTTAGGAATCCAAATCTCTGTGACTTTCAACGAAACTTAAGCTTGTGTGAATCTAATTTGCTTCTTAGTTTGGGTTTAGGATCCCAGATGACTGAACTGAAGAATATTCCACAGTTTATCTGTAAAGTCTGTTTAGATTTCATCATGTGTGACTCCTAATTGAAATTTCAATTTCAGTACTTTTTGTTTTCCTTGTTGTTCTATTAACCACATAATGACAGATGAAGTTTCTTGATAATTACTTGGGGGTGGGGTGGAGTTTGTTTTTTGTTTTTTGTTTTTTTTTTATTCCGATGGCTTTGTGGCTTTCTCGTGCCACTAACTTTTGATGACTTTTTTTTTTTTTTTTTTTTTTTTTTTTTTTTAATTTCAGCTGTTTCCACTACTAGGAGTAAAGACCAGTAAAGACAAAGCAGGATGAAAAGATGGCTGACTTCTTGTTACCACCGGGTACTAACAGCTTCCACCGGTTCACGCCCGAGTCCTTGGCTGCGATCGAGAAGCGAATTGCAGAGAAGCTCGCAAGGAATGCCAAGCAGGAATACAGAGAGCAGCTGGGCGAGGAGGAGAAACCTCAGCCTCAGTTTGACTTGCAAGCTTGCAAGAAGCTGCCTGATATCTATGGGACTGTTTCTCCAGAGCTCATTGGGGAGCCCTTGGAGGACATTGACCCTTTCTACAATGATCGTAAGGTGAGCGCCAACCCTCTGTCCTGCTCCTCTGCCTTTGCTAGAGCATCACTGCTGGTTTGAGTGCTCTGTTTGTTATCTTTCTACAGCCAGAAAAAATACTTCTTTCCCTGATTAAGGATCAGAATGTTGACATGAGCAATGCTCCCAGAGAACATCTAAGCAAGAGGGCAAAGAGGGATAAAAAGCATAATTTAAACTTGTGTGTTTTCAGATAACCCTGAGCATGAATATACAATATCTGAAACGAGCAGAGCAGTAGCTGAGTTAATTTAAGCCAGAGGTTTTTATCTGTCCTATCTCGCCTTCTGCATGAGCTGTGACTTCACAGGTCTGTTGTTTATCACTTAAGCCCTTTAATGTTAAGGGCTGCTGGGTGACTTGAGCCTTGTGTGAGCACTCTGCACAAGAGCAGGAGGCACCTTCACAACCGTTCCTGGAGAGCAGCAGCTGAGGAAGGACAAAACTCCATTTAAGATGGCCAAAATAGAGCTGAAGGGAGATGTGAGTAGCATGTGCAGCACTGGCACTTTGCAGAATGGTGAACTTTGTCCTGAAATGAGCATCACCTGATGAGGGATCACGTGAAGGCTGGACCAAAGCCACAGCAGTGCAAACAGCTTCTGTCAAAAGGCTGCTGACAGCAGAGCTGGGATGGTTGTTTACTACAGTTCATTCCCCTTTCCAAGCATTTCACAAAACAGAGGACAAAATAAAGCCTGTGTATTTTTAGGCAGCTTCCAGTTTTTTCAGGTATTACTGTTCCTGCTTTTGGGCTATGGTATTTCCTGTAAACAGTGGATTAATATGACCATAATGGTACTTCTATTAAAACAGTGTAGAGGTAGGTGCTAGAGCTACAGAATAAAAGACAGAATAAAGACAAATAAATTACTTACCTGGAAGGGCCAGAATTAATTTACCTTTTAATTTGTCTGCTATCCCCGGGCATAAGCAACAAGATATAGATTTGCAATTTTAGTGCCATGAAGTTTTTAGACTCAAGGTGCATGAATCGCTTAGATTTATATATTGGGTGTCTCAATTCTGTCTCTGAGTGAATACTGGTTCCTCTATGCATGGTGGGGCATCTTCAGAACTCTACAAATTGGGTCAGCATCCAATTCACTTTTGTTTTGGGTTTAAGATAACTCAGAGAATTGTTTTTCTCTGATCATATTAATCTGAGCACAGTGAGAGCTCTTCAGTGCCAAGGTCAGATCCTAGTGTGGAACTGCGCCTCTTACAACTTTTTACTTGGTGAGAAAATAAAGAATAGTAAAGTAGTGTTTAAAATAGTGAACAACCACATAGTGAAATCCCCAGCACCTGGGAAGAAGAGTATCACATAATTCCTTCCCCCACTTTTCTGATAATTTTTATTTTTAAAGGTGATTCTGCTCTTTTCCCAGCCTTATGGTGAAGGTGATGGCACAGGATTCACTAAGGATTGAAGCAAGAAAAAATACTTAGGATATTACCACAGGACAGTCAGTTCTGTAGGGAAGGCCTTGGACAAAACTTCACCAAGTGAGAATGATTTTGGGGGTCTTGGGAGGGGGGAAAAATATGGGATGCTAGCAGGAATTTCCCAGTGGGATGTAGGCTAGAAAACTGAGCATAAATGCAAATACTGAATGTTCTCATTTTCTATTTTGTTTTCCAGACATTTATAGTACTGAACAAAGGGAAGACAATCTTTCGATTTAGTGCCACTCCTGCCTTGTATATACTTAGTCCTTTCCATCCAATCAGAAGAGCAGCAATTAAAATTTTGGTACATTCATATCCTTTCTGTTGATTTTCCTCCTCATGTAATTTTATATGGGTTTTAAACACAGATGGATGGAAGTCAGAAACCATTTTATTTCATTAAGCTGTTTTAAATCTTTTGGCTGAATTTGCCTGCACAAGCAGAAATGCACTTGGATTTTCGGTTTGTTTCATTTTATATTGTTATATGAGCTATAAAAATGACTGTATCATACTGCTGGCATCAGATAATGTGAATTGCACTGGAGAATCTGGTAGGTTTACTCAGGATTAAAAGACGGGAAGGGACTGATCATCTTTACTGCAGGGAAAGTGGGTGTAATACCTTAGAAAGGAAGGGAACCAGGGGAAATCTGCACTGATGGACAGCTTTGCTACCAAGCACTTCAGCAATCTCTCCCAGAGGAAAAACTCAGTGACACTGTCTGCAGACATGATTTAATTTTGAACTGCTTCAGATCTGAATTTTTTTTTTCTCCTGAAACAGAATATTTCAAAAATTGTTTTGTTGATTCATTTCTAGTTTGTTTATTTGGATATGTTATTTGACAAAGAAAAAAGGCACAGGCTGTCCTGCTGGACCTTCCAATGGAAGGGCAGTACCTGGTTTCCTGTAGCTCTGGTTCTGCAAGACACACTGCAGTGGTTGGTTTTGGCTTGTTTTTTCCACACAACCCCAGAAGCACTATATTCTGACATAGTCACATCTCTCTGGAAGGCCAAACTGACCCAAATGTTCAGCTTTGTGTGAACATTACTAAAAACACCTTTTTTCATGATTTGGCTGCTTTCTCTAGGGTGCACACAGGAGACCAGGCAATGATAATTCAAAGACTTCACACGCTGCTCTGATCATTCTGTGATGTTTTAGTGATGGAAATCCCTCATCTGCAATGCTCGTGTCCACCACAGACAATTACTAAATACTTAGTACGTAGCATCTTAGAATCATTGATTAATTATCAAATTTCAGGGAAAACAAATAGGGAAATAAATCAGATTCGCACTCCATACAGTGAGGAGGAAAAAAAGTGGTACTATAGAAATTCTATCAAATGGAAAAACAGGTGAAGCTTCCAATTGGAATAATTCTATGCAAAAATGAATATGTGTTATCAGCTAAGATGTTATAATGGTTACTAGGAATACACTGTAGAATTCTGCAGATATTAGCTGGTGGATCAGATTATGTGTGCACACGTTGCAGCACATGCTGCTGCATACCTAGAGCCCAACCAAGCTTTTAGGCACAGTTACCTCAGCACAGCCTTCTGAAGTTAATCAAGGTCAATGCATTTGCCCAGACTCTTCCAAGGGAAGAGTCTGAAGACCGAGCTTCTTAGAAAGAAATTGAGAATATTTCCTCCAGCTTTGGACCTTGCTCGAAGACTTTGAAGTCTTCTCCTCCTCACTTTTTTTCTACATTGTCTGGTGAAGTCAGGACATCACAGGAATGCGTAGCACAGGAGCTACATGCCCTTGGTAGCAGCAGAACAGAATATAAATAAGCAAGAAATCCTTATCACATTACTTCCAAAGAAAATGACCACAGAGGAGAGCATTTAAAATAGCTGTCAGGAAAGAAATATGGTCAGATAAGGAGTGTAAAATTTTGGGAGTGGCAGGTCTCAGTGCAAACATAAGTCTAGCTCCAGGAAGACAGAAATTATCACCTTGTGTTGACAATGTCAAGAGATCCAACAGCTCAGTCTTTGGCAGGCACAAGCAGGAGACAAGAACTCCAGCCCTAGTGAGACAGCGGAGATCCTGCATTAGGCACTGATTTGTTTTCTGTCAATAAAGACCTTTTGTATCAACCTGCAGTACAAAGGACAAGTGGCTGAGCAGGCAGTCAATATCCCAGGCAGAAAAGAGCCCAAACCCGCAAGTACTCAAGCAGATAATATCCCAGACATGGACCTGGGAACCAGATCTATCGTCTTGCGTGACTGTAATCAAACAATCTTTATTTTCCCCAGGGCAAAAGCCTAAAAGGAGCATTAGCAAATGGTGCCCTGTCACGTAAATATCTGAAGCAGCTTCTTTAGTGGATGCCATATTTCAATTTCCAACCATTGAGTGCACCATGAAGGCCAACAGTGGAACAGAATAGAGAGGACAGAGTAAAACTGTCCTATAAAGAAGCTGTGGGGGTCACATGTCTTGCTTTAGTAGCTGTATGTGGAGTTCTTTGAGATATCTGGCGGGATTGATGCTGCGTTCATTGCTCATCCAGCCAAGCCTGAGAAGTCTAATCTTTCAAAAAATGCACCCTTCCAAGGGGAAAAACTTCCACAGCCTCCTAGGAATGTTTATTGCAGCTAATAATTCATCTTTAAACCCCTTCTAGGTATTTTTCCTCTTATTCAGAGTCTGTGGGGTGTCATGAGGGGTCCAGGGCCCACATGGCAGCCCAGAAACTCCATTCCTGTCCCAGAGGATATGGGGAGTGCAGGATTGTATCCCCAATGGGATGAACACTTCTTGTCTTCTGCATCATTATTAACTGCTATCAACATCTTTATTAACTATCTCCACCTATTAATTAGATTAAATCACTCCTAACATTTCCTTGATGCCTTTTGTTTAAAAGACTCCTCTTAGTTCTTGCTTGCAAGCCAAGGGCCATTCTGTGGTGTCCTTATTTTCTCCAAGCAGTTTGCTAGCTTGTACAAAATCTATAGCAATTGTAATTTCAAGTTTTTCTCAGTTTTATGGCTAGTTTTTCTCACTTTACCACTGATCCAGGCTGGAGGTTTGGAAAAATTACCTTCCTTGGTGCTAGAATTATGGATTCTAGTGCGTCAGCAAAAGAAAAATAATCTTCTTACAGAATTTCCAATTTTTGTTTGTATTTTCTGCTTACAGCTTTCCTCCCATCTTATTTTGCACACTTTCTATAAGGCAAAATGAGGCCTCGTGAAGCACCAATTATACATTCTATTCATCGTGACTAACCTTTGCTTTCACATATTGTATGTAATTTGGCAATGATCACCTAAAGAGCCTCTAATATTCAGTCTGCTAATTAACAATTATCCATCATAATGAAGTCTAGAATATAAGTATGTTGCATTTGACTCGTTATCTTTGTGCTAGGAGATAAAATTTATAAGTTTTAGAATCGGTTTTTGCAAAGGCTATTCTGTAACCTCAAATTGGAAATAATAGGTTTAATTTATTGCAGAAAGGGTCCTGATGAGTAGCTTAGTATATGTAGTTTGTAGGCTTTGGAAAATTTGATTTAATAGCAGTTCCAAGAGAGGGAATGGATGATGCTGCTAATATAGCTTATCTCAGTTTTATCTTCTTTGTTTTGCTTTTTCTGAGTAGATCATCATCATGGATTTTTTTTAATGCAAACAATTGCATTTAATTTCAGGTAGGAATGTTAATTTTCATTCTGTAGGGATTTCTGTTTTCTCTTTCTTATTTAATATCACAGATCACTAACTTTGGTGTGTAACCACCTGAAATGTTTCATTATTTTATGTTCTTTGTAGTTTTCAGCTTGGTCATGAAACCCAGATTGAATTTGTAATGCATTTGTTGTTCCAGAGCTGACCCTTATGTTTCCAACCTGTGTTCTCTGGTTTGTTGTCTTTGATGCTTGAATAAGGAGGTGATGACACCTGCCTGTAAGTGAGCATCTGGGAAAGCTGTTAGTTTCAATTTATAACACAAGGAAACAAGGAAAGTTCATATCACAAGGCATATAGAAATCAAACCAGTGCCTAAATTCCAATAGAGGAATTTATTTGCTTGGAATTGAAATATGCTATTTGTTTGACATGGTCTGAAGGTACCACTCTGTTTTCCTGTGCTTCATCCACAGCATTTCCCTGTAGTTGAAAAAGTAATTCAGTGTTTTCTAGACAAGCTGGAACTTAAAAATTATGTTAGCAAGAATGACAAAACTTACAGAAATATATCTGAAGCTGATGTGAGCAAATGTGGGTGGGAATAAGACACTCTTCTCAGTCCTTCAGTAGGAGATGTTGGATCAGAAGTGAAAGATGTTTGTGAGATGAGCAGTCCCTGGGAGTTCAATTACTGCTTTCTGTGGTGGCCCTGGGGAATCCACAGGTTGGTTACTACCAATTTAACTTTGTAGTTGCTTATGTGGCCCGTTGGAAAACGTTCCACTCTGTATTCAGCAGAGATTTTGGCTCTTAAAAGGGATAAATTTAATGCAAACATTTCAGGATGTAGGTTTGAAATGAAATTCTTCAATCAGTATTCTGAAACAAAAAAATAACACAAACAGAATCAACTACAGGGGTGAAAAAAAAGACAAACTAACCAACCATTTTTTTTTACCCCCAAAAAAGGCAAAATAAGTTTATATTTGGGATTTACTTATATTATAAACCTGCCTGTTGACTGGTTTGCAGGCTGTTTTTCTTTGCCTTATCTTCTGTACAAACTTAAACTCTTTAGTTAGATTTTCCCGGTTCCATGAGACCAGTTATTGATGCAAGAGAATCCCATCATATTTTGTAATTTTCTTACAGAAAGTGGCATGTGCTTTTAAGAGAGCCCTCCCGTGAATTATGTTTTCAATTTCAGGAATTTGATTTAGGGTGCTTTTTATGTTTATGGTTTCATCTTAGCGGCAAAGTGTGTGAACTATGCACTTGGGAGGTTTGTTTTAGCCTCCAAATAGGGAATCTGGTCCCTCAGCTGAGCAGAGAGCTCTGCAGACCAAAGCTGCCTGTTTGCCCAGCAGGTTTGCAGACCAAGTCTTAAAATCAGTGCTCTGAAACTCATACTTGCTTTTGGTGAAACTTTGTACTGAAAGCGAGACCTCAAACCTATTAAAGAGATTAGAAAGGCCAGATTTGTAACTTTCCCCCATTGCCTGAGAAATGTTTCAGGATAAAAAATGAAATGGGAATTTGCAGACACAGGTTTTTCTGTGGATACTTAAATGAGACTAATCCCTCTTTTCATACAAAGTTGTGCACCTATGCACATTGTCATCTGACCAACACAGCTGTAAATTTGGGATATTGTGCTTTCAAAAGACTGCAGAGTCAGTACATTTGTTTACTGTATAATGTATATATAAAAGATGTAGGGAAAGGGAAAAAAAGCAGGGAAGGTCCCCTCCTTTTTCTGTTTTTATATAATTATTTGTCTCCTTATGCACTTAAAAATAAATGCTTATATTTCTTGAAGCAACTTTCAAATTGTGATTGAGCTGCCACATCTTGTGTGAAATGACAAAAAAAATATGAAGTCTTGTATCAAATGTGTTGTTTTCCTTAATTTGGCTATTTACATTGTTCAGTATGTTTATTATGTGCACTATTTTAACTAATTGTGTGTTCATGGCACAGTCAGAGACTCCATCATGGAATAAATATGTTGAGTAAGTATCCTTGCTGGTTTTCAGCTACCCCATCCTCATCTCATCCTTCCTCTTAATTTGTTCTTATTTACATCTTATTTTCTCTTGTCTTATTTCCAGTAGTTCTGACTGTGGTATCTGCCCTCACAAAATGTTTTTCCAAGTTGTTGTTTCAGCCTGTGAAAACTCCCTTAGTAGGCAGACTACAAATTTTTAGCCCATGAATCTCATGCTTATTTACCAAAGGCACTTTTTATGCTACATCTGGATGAAATCACATATTGAGGACAACCCTATTTGGAACTGACCATCCTTCTACAGTTCCCATGCAAGAGATTTGATGGTTGGACACATCAGAATAGTTGAATTATTTCAGAGAATAGTTCCTGAACCAACTTACTTCTATCTTCAATCTGAAACTTAAGGAAAGCAAAAGTTTCTTTGGGACTGAGGACAGCATGAGAAGTGTTCCCTTGTAATCGTTAGCAGGAATACTTTATGAGCATCACATTATCTGGGAACACCTCTATGAGAATTCATGTCTTTTTGGCTTGACAAGCCTTCAGGAATAACAGCAACCGCACTACTTGAAGGGGGTTATTTTTTGTTGTTGTGGGTTTTAAAATTAATTTTAAAAGAGTTTAAGGGACTTTAGTGAAATGAAAACCCATTTCATTTCTTTAAGATGCTTAAAAATATTCCTTTTAGAAACAGATACCAGATGCACAAGCTAATCAACCTACAGTGCATTAAACAATTATTTTGGCTCATTGAACCAATCAGAACACACTTTTTATTTTTGACTGACATATGATAAACACAGCCATCTGCTGCTTCACAGCCTGGTGGTTGGTCTACTCAGGGCTGTAAGAAAAGACAGTAAAACGCCCTTTTTTAGGTTCCATAAAATCACGCAGGACAAATCTTCTAGGCCATAAATTACTAATTATAGGCAGCACTGAACCAAATATTTCATCCCATCACAATAACATCCTAATCCCAGGATGTTTCATGTATTTCTGTATAGTGTAGTACCTTCAAGTATGTCTGTGGCTGTCCTTTCCCCTGATGTTGTCCTTTTGCTATTGAAAACTTCCCTAACCATTGTCCTGATGTTTTCTGCTGAGTCACGTCTCATCCACATGATGATCTCATCAAAATTTGGGCAATTGGTGTACAGCTGGGAATTCAGACATACTGGAGGGAAACACCAAAAATGCTAATATTGTCTCTTCTGCAAGCAGGAGAATGGGGATTATTTTATAAATGCATCAAGGACAGCATGCAGGAAGCGTAGAGCAGAAATGCAGATGGACTCATGCAGTGTGGAGTAAATCCTTCCATGTTTCCTCTTCTCCCATGGCCCCTCATATCTCTCAACTTTTCCTCCTCAAGTGCATAGAATGAAATCAAAGTCAAGTACTTTGGAGGAGCAAAATAACCCAATGAACTGTAATTCAAATTGATTAATATTGGATTTGGAGAAAATACATTTAATCCATTTTGTTCTGCTGTTTCAGAGGCTCGCAGGGGATGGAAGAATAACCTTGTGCAAATATTCGTCCTAGATCTTCCTTTAAAGTTTTTCCTCACCATTTTGAAATAAAAAAGGAATAAATTCAACTTTCCCCCACTAAAAATTTTTTTAAGAACCCTGACTTTTGTTGTTAAAGAAGCCATTCAGTAGCTGGAGGACTTTGCCCGAACCATTTAGAATTAGATGATGATTATACAATCAATTAAACCCATCTGACATGCTGAATAAATACAAATGCTTTATCATTTTAATGAGCTTATGCACTGTTAAGTATGTTTTTTAGTTCTTTGCATGTGTTTTCTGTGTGTATTACTAAATACACATGCTTAAAGAGACTGTCACATGGTGACCTATATTCAAAATACCAGAGTAAAGCTAAGAAGGAGCTGTGAAAACGTTGGATACAAGATAATGCTCAGATATATGGTCGAAGAGGAGCTGTGAAACATGTTTAACGTTCATTGCTGCACCCAAAATATCCTGCTAATCCCCATTTTAGGATGAAGCACATTGAGATTTTATAACATCTGTGAGTGGCACTACTGAGTGACACGATGGCAGGAGGGTGTGAGATTTGGCACTATCTGTGTGTGCCCAGTTGCAGTTCAGTGGAATACAGCTAAATATATTATATGCATAATGTTCTTCCTTATATTGCCCCCTTCAATCACTCACACCTTTTTTCTACCAAATAGGAATCTTAACTGTTACAATTTCATTTATGTGTGATGGCACCAATTGATGTTTAGGCACTGAACAGAAAATTCAAGACAGTGTTTCCAATGATAGGCCTTCATATCATGACTTAAGAGATTTTTGGTTTAGTGGGTTTGAGGTGTTTGAGGTTTTTTAATAGGCTTTGGTATCATCTGCATCTTCATTTGGAGAAAAGTGGTAGGGAATCCCCATGGTAGACATTAAACATTTATTTCTTTTGTTAAGATATGGCCTAGAATACCCAGTCCATTGGGCTAGGTGTCTCAGGCAGCAACATTAAAAAGAAGATGTTGTATGCCCTGAACTCTGTCTCTGATGCCAGGTGGAGTCCTGGGTGAGCACAGATCTGAGAGCTTTAAATCAGAGGCATTACTGTCCTCCACAGATTTTGCTAAATTTTATTACAAGTGTCATCTTTATTACGAAAGGTAAGATCTATGTTCTAGCCCAGATCATCACAGTCAAGAGGCTGTCGGTAATAACTTAATTTACCAGGGGAAAAAGCCAGCCTTGTGTCTCCTTTACTGTCAGTCAGGTCAAAATTACTACACACAGCAGTATGTACTGTGCTACAGTACTCCTTCTCAGGTGGAAGTTTTCCAGTTCTTTTTCAGTGAGGACATTTTGTTTAATTCTCAAGGCTGGTGCAATTCGCCACAGAGAGTGAGACACAAGGGAAGTTGCAGGACAATTACACTTTTTAGCTGATAAAACCAAGTGGTGGAATTATTTTAATCTCCAAAATGTCTTGGGCAGGAAGAGATGAGAGATATGAACGGAACAACCACCCTCCTTCCAGGTGGAGAAACAAGGAGTGTGGCATAATGTTACCCAGAGAGGTTGTGGACTTCCCATCCCCTCAAGACCAGGTTGGACGGGTCTCTGGTCAATCTAGTCTAGTGGAAGATTTCCACTCATGGCAAAGGGGTTGGAAGAAGATGATTTTAAGTTCCTTTCCCACCCAAGCCATTCCATGATTCCCTAATCCACTCTTCTTCCACTGGAGATGGCAGAGGTTCAGAAGTCCCATAGCACAGCTTAGCAGTGTAGTGTCCATGCTCGATTTAAGAGTGAGGATTCATCAAGGGACACCCCATACTGAAAATTATCTTCATTCTGAGACTGTCCCGAGTATTTTGCTGTTCCTTACCTGTTCCTTGGTGCACGCACAGCCCACTGCTGCAGCTGTGACTCACCCCAGAGTTGTGCCCTTGCATTTTCAGCTGTCTACTGCTTGCTCACTCTCTTGCTTCTTTGGCCACTCTGTTCTCCAGGTACACTTTCACTGGCATTTACACTTTTGAGTCATTGATAAAAATATTGGCGAGAGGATTTTGCATGACAGAATTCACCTTCCTTCGAGATCCCTGGAACTGGCTGGATTTCAGTGTTATTGTTATGGCGTAAGTAGCACTCCTTTATTTATTTTCAATAGAGTTATATGCAATAGAACTTCCTAAAAGATTGTCTGGATGTTCTTTTTTTTTTTTTTTTTGCCTTCAGTCAAAATTTACTGAAAACGCTGACGTGTACTAGGAAGGAGGTATTTTTATCCTGGGTGGTTTCAGAGGAAGAAGTCGTAGGAATTCTCAATTCTGTTCTCTGAATTCATTACATTATTTTGGAGAAATTATTTACTCTCTCTGTGCTCCACAGAGAGAGCTGTTTGTAAAATATCTGTAATAATATCTGCCCATCTAATGTAGGTTTGGGTAGCTTCAGACCCCTGAATAGAAAGTGTTGTAAGTGTGACTGAATACCCACGTATTTAAATCCCTATTTATACTCTATCTATCCATCACACCATCAGAGCTGTTTTCACATGCCTCTTTTCACAAACTCTTTTCACCTGGAAAGTAATTACTATTTTTCTACAGAGAATTAATTTATAGTCTTCTGCAACTTGTTATATATCTTGGAAATAGAAATTTGGCCCTCCACCATGATATTCCCCTTCAGCCTGTATGCTTCTGCCTAGATTGTTAGAGTTCATTGAGGACATGTGGGGTTCTGGTGCTTTGAAGAAGGTGATGGATTTGCAACATCCAGACAGCTAAAAATACACAGGGGTAGAGAAGCAGTCAGCCAGCACTCACAGGGGATTCAGGGTCAGCCCAAACTCTGGCCAAAGGCAGAGGTCTGACACTGTCAATACCTCCAGCTAAGACAGAATCCAAATTTCTTCATAGTCACAAAAGAAAATTGGGCAAAGAACGAGTGCCATTTGAAGTGAAAGCTGGTAGAGATGCCTGAAAGGCTCCACTTCCTAAACATAGAAGGATCTGATCTATTCTAATCTGATCTGATCTCCCCGTTTTTGGTTTGTTTTTTATTTTTATTTTTTTTCCCCTGCTTAATGATACCTGTATTCAGTTCTGGGTTTAGGTTAGTTCTTGCTGCCATCTTTAAACCCCGTAATTCACAGTGTTAAGTGAGATTCAAGTGTGCTAGCACCAACATCTGAGCTGAACTTCTGGGACTGTGAAATTTGAATGAACCAAAATCAGGAAAGAATATTCAACCAAAGCTAACTAAAACACCAGTGAGGGATGCTGAAGTGGAAAGCACAGCTCTATTAGGGTGCAGAGACCAAGACCAGTATTCAAGGAGACTCTGGATTATTCTCTTGGGTATATGGTTTTGTTTTAGGTAGTCCAGTTAGGAGCAGGGAGTTGGTCTCTTAATCCTTATGGGTCCCTTCCCATAGCTCGAGATCTTTTATAATTCTGCAGTTTAGCAGCATTTAGCAGAACAGCATGAAGGTGTGTAAAACCTAAATGAACTTCCTCAGGGCACTCCCATTTATTTCAGTAGGCTTTGGATCTAAGCCAGCCCTAGGCCAGGTCCTGGTATCTGTTACTGCATTCCTATGGATTTGGCTGAACTGACATCTGGTCACTGTGATAAGCCTTTAAAAAAACAAATCAGTGCAGATGGGAAGAATCTTTTGGAGGTCAGCAGACATTAGGTATTTTTCGCAGCTAAACTTTTCCTCAAGCATTGCTAAGTGCAGTTCTCCTGCAACATTTAGTGGCAGGACAACAGAGAGTCACCAACCTGCTCTCCTGTCTCCTGCCCATCATGCAGGTGGTAAAAGCAGGGAATAATCATCCATCTGTTTGTGAGTTAGGATGTGAGTTATTTGTAGGTCTCAGAATTCAACACAACATGGAGAATTTCTGTGCGTGGGTTCTCACTTTTCTAGGGGGAAGGGGGTTTCTGACAGTAAGGTAGGAAGGAACAGAGAAAAGCACAAGAGGATCCACAGATTCCAGCTTTGACCATGAATCTGCTCCACCTCATCTTGTCAACTTGGGCAGAGGTTGAGGCATCTCCCCTGGCTCTGGGGGAACCTCAGACTGAAATTCAGGTCTGAACAGTCAGTGGGAGACTAAATCTGAACACCCCTTAAATTGTTTCTACATCATCTCTGGATGTTTTGGATGTAGGGAGCAGGAAAGATGAGAAGGTTTACACAGACCTTGAAGTGGACAGTAACCCACAGGAGAATCATTCACTCGCTGTTGGTAGGAACCAGGATTTGGTGCCCACAGGTTGTGGGTTTAGCCCTCTTTTTTCTTTTCTAATTCTAGACCTGAGTGGCCACTCAGTGCTCCAGCCCAAGGATCATGAAAAAATCTTAAAGTTTTTCTATTGAGAGGCTTCGGAGTCTGTGCTTTCTTTCCTAGCTACCTTTTGATTTTCTTTCCAAAAGGTATTTCACATCTCAGCTAGAACATCTCTAAAACTGCAACTGTGAGCCTTCAAGCATCTTAACATCAAACTATTTTCTTAATACCAAACTGTCTCTTCAGAACCAGAATCCATTCCTATTGTTTCTTATTTTATGACATATTATACTAAGCCTTTAAGAATGGAAAAATAAATGGAACTCTGGAACAAAATAAAAAAAAGAAATGGAAAAGTGCTTCCTTGAGCCCGTAGGCAGCAGTGAGAGAGTTAAAAGTAGCTGCAATATGATCTTCATATGTACAATGAAACCTCCTTCCCAAGAATGCAAGCAGCAGATAGTACAGAGACTTGGATAATGGAATCTATTCTGATACGATTTAGCCTTCATACAAATCCAATTTGCAAGTCATTTAAAGTAAGATGGATCACACAGGTAACTCTAGTGTTGTCTTTGCTTGTAGCCTGTGTGCTGCCAGAGGTATTTCTGTGTCTGCAAACAAAGATGGCCTGGGAATTCAAAATGGAGGAGCCTGACAAGGGGCCATGAGATTCAGGTGGAGCGAGGGTTTTGAGCTAACATAAAATACAATTATTTCACTGATGGAGGTTACAGTGGGAAGACCACCATTTGCTTTAGAGCTGTTGCAAAATAGCTTCTTGTCTTCTTTTTTGGGCAGAAAGCACAGGCTGGGCCACAGAGAATAGTTTTAAATAGCACACAGGAGAATAAGAAGTGCTGCAGATCTCTGGGGCTTTTCTCCTGTCCTGTGCCAGTGGACACAGCCATGGCTTGTGACCCTCTCTGGGGTCAGGGATGGGTTCAAGGGAAATGATGAAGCTGCCCTTGTTTATATATATTTATAAATATTTTATCCTTCTCTCTCAGACTAGGGAGTCCCTCTTTCTAGGACAGGTGAGGGAGAGGCAGCAATAACTCTGGGTTGGAAAGTGCCCTGTCAAAATCTTAAAGACAATTAGCAATTCCTTGGCTAATGGGAAAATTCAGGATGGGCATTCAAGTTTCTTCGCACTCCCTGGTACAGAAGAACTTGTCAGCAGCATTTTGATTGAAAAAATGACCAAAATAAAACCTAATTTACTATTATGAGCAGTAGTATTATCTGCTTCATATGCTTATTCATATATTTATAATGTGTTTTTACAAATCTCTGGTCAGCAAAACCATATTCCCATCCTAGTGATTCTCCCCAAATTATTTTTTCCTCCACCTTTCATGCTGAAAAAGTGTTTGTGAGAGAAGCACAGTGTAAAGGTGGGGAGGAAACAGGTAAATCATTGCCCAGACTCCCCTGTGAGATTATTAAGAGAAGCAATATTGTTCTTCCAGGGTATAATCTGGATTAGTTGATATGGAGAGGGTGCTTTGTCCTCCCCAGGGGCCTTTGGACAAAGCCCACTTAAGCAGGATTTTTTAAATAGCCAGGTGAGTTTTTTTCCATAACATTTAGAAATAAAGGCCCCAAAGAAGTAGGGCAGTTGAATGAAATTTGGTAGAATTTTAAAAGTTCATGCAATACAAGGGTCCGAGATCTCTTTTGTTCTGAAGATACAGTGGTGACTATGGTTTTGCTGCATACTGACTTGGAGGAGATAATTTTGTACAACCCTGATAAAACGAAATTCATTCCATGACTGGAATGCTCCCTCCTGGGAGCATTTAGCTGCGATGTGATGGGTCTCCAGGATGACCAAAAAGAGGGGACAGCTGGGACTGGTATTTTAATCATAAAGAGGTTTTAGTAGGTTGGCAGTTATATTCATTTAGACTCCATCTTCCCACAGCCAAAGGGGATGAAATTGAAATACAAAACGAAATACAATTTAAAGCATCTCTTGAAACCAAAATTTGCTTTACCACAGAGTGCAGCATCTTAAACTAAATAACCCAGTCAAAATGTTTGCACTACTTTGCTATGTTGTCCTATATGTAGTTTTAAGAAGCTATTATGTGAAAATTGCTTGAGTATTTGAAGCAGCAAAATAACTCTCAATATTTCCAATAATGTAAAGAAATTTCTTTTTTGTTCAACTAGATGATGGTAAAATCTTCAAAGCATTTATGGCTGAACAGCACAGTAACAGAGTTCACCCAGTAGTTTTAAAGAATTAGTGCCTATTAGAAAAGTTTAATAGTTCAAGTAGCATTTGAAATTATGTACACTAATAAAAACATGGGGCAAATGGCATCAAAGAACAGCCTGAAAAGTGGATGCACCTCTCATTCAGCTGCGTTCACTCCCACTGTGTATGAATGCTTTCTTCATTCAGACAAGTCTCATACTCTATTGTATAATTCCAAATAACTGTGACTTAATTCTACAGGTATGTAGGAGAATTTGTGAATGTAGGCAGTGTTTCACCTCTTCGGACTTTCAGGGTATTGAGAGCTTTAAAAACTATTTCAGTAATCCCAGGTAAGACGTCCTGATCCTTACATTTTGGCTCTCAGCTACAAGTGATTCTCTCTCTGTCTCTCTTTGTCCCTTTGATTGTTGTTTTTTTTTTGGCTGGTGTTTTGTCATTGTCTGTGTGTGCCTTTCCCTTGTTACAGATACATAACTGAATTTGTGGACCTGGGCAATGTCTCAGCCTTACGAACGTTCAGAGTACTTCGGGCGCTGAAAACAATCTCAGTCATTTCAGGTGAAAATCAGGTTAAACACTTGGGCTGCAGTTAAAGCCTACATGCCATTTCCAGTAGTAAACACTGCAATTACAAAAGACTTAACCATAGATACTGATCAGGAAATGGAGGAATGTAGGGAATGGGACCTGTCAATAGAATAATTGTTTTTTACATGTTTTTCCAAAATGGTTTATGTGGACAGAAGGAATGAGAGTGTCTCCAAAATTACAGAGCTCACAAGTGCTGCAGTAGGAGCGGTGTCTCGTGAATCACATCCATGGAGTGCTCATTTGTGAACTGTATGAAGATAGCAACGAAAATCTTTTAAAACCTTTGGATATTGATTTTTAGAAATGGAAGGTTAATGACCTCAAAATGCATATTCATGTTTAAGAGCATATCGATAGAGGAATCTAAATCTGTGCTGTGAGCTGAGGTTTCAAGACTGCAGGCACAGATAGCCTAATTTGTCATGGTGTTTATTCATTTGCATGTGATAGAAACACTGCTGAAATTTTGCGCTTTGAAGAGATTGGAAAACATTTCATTATTTATTTTGGTAGGTTCAGCATTTCATCAACTCACTGTTTCTCACGTTTTAAGGATATGATTTCTCCCCTCTTCACTCCCTCAAAAAAAAATAAAAACCCATAAAACCAGTTTTACTACACATATGGTAGTGAAAGAAGCTCTTTATAGAATCTCTTAGTATATATATACATATATATAAAGTAATTTATGCAGACATGAGTCCACTGAGGACTAACCATAGAACAAAACTTTCTTGCTGAGCATTATCTATGGACAGGTCTCATTCAGCCTCAGTGTTTAACATCTCCAACCTGCATGATAAGGTAGAGAAGGTAGCAAAACCCATGCATGGTAGTTCCTATCTGTGATAATCCTGAACAGATGTTGGCAATTGCAATTACATGTTAAAAATGTAATTTTTCTCTCAAAATGTTGAGAAAACTGCTCGGATTCTCACCCACAGACCTTTAAGGTTAGAAAGGCTTTTCCAGACACTCTATTATGCACAATAATATCAATCTAAATAAATTTTGTGATGTAAACTTATAGGGGTATGTATGAAAACTCATCACCACATGGAGTATAAACTAGAATTGGGAACTCAGGTATGGAGGTGTTAAGAATAAAAATATAGATCTACATCTAGAATTTGGTCCCTCAATTCCAATACCACAGTAATGAAAGTCAGAGAAATTACTGGGAAAACAAGGTACTTTTCATTGGAAGTGTATGTCCAAATACAGGTTTTAAAGAGTACTCGAAGATTCATTAGGTCCTTGAAACCAGTATCTGTCTTAATTTTTGTCTTTAAGTTTTAAAGAGTAGTCTATTAGCAGAGATTTGTGGGGATTTTAAAGTTTTTTTACTAACAGGATTTCCATTGAGAAAGGATTTTTTTATTTTCCTTGGGAAACAGCTGAGCATAGCTTTATGGGTCCTGTGAGATGGTAGTGGCTACTCAGAGAGAAAGGCAGAGTTTGTTTCCCAGATTCCTTTGGTAGCAATTTGAAGATTTAACTTGGAGGGACATCTATCTCCAGGGGACACCTTTCACCATACATCTTGTCTCAGGCTTGAGCCTCTTCAGAGCAGAGCCTGTCAATTTTTCTGGGTTATATATATAACAATTTCCTGCTGTCCTATATCAGAAGAGGAGCTGAAACTTGTTTTACATCAGATGATAAGATATGACTTGGTGGGGAAAAAAATTGAGTACTGAGATTCAAGTAATCCAGATTCAAATGGACCAAAACCCTTCAGTGGTATTAAACAGTGAGTTGTTCCATTTGCTGGTTAATAGAAAAAAGAAAAGAGTGTTATTTATTAAAGTAATGCATAATAACTCACATTCTCTTTTTTTCATTCTGGCTGAGTATTTGATTAGGTTTTTTTTTATAACTGCATTTTTATGTACAAGTCCCTAAATTATTTGGTGACATAACTGCATGTAGATATGCTAATAGAATATCTGGCCTTTGATTTTATCATCAAGGGTACCTGTGCCCAGAGTATTAAACTACAAATGTGGAGAGCTACAAATTGCCATAGCTGCCAGTCAAACACTGGCAAGACAAGGTGTTTTTTTAATATTAGCAAATAATTTCAGAGGAGTAATTTCATCTTACAGTTAGACATATATATTTTAAAAGATATATTGGACATGATGCTGTGGTTTCTGGAGATCAGCCTGAGTTTTTAATTATAACATAGGCTTATGCTGAGGTGGAATATTTTCACCCAGTAGGCTTAAAAATGAAAAGATGATGAGCCTTAATATCTTTCATGAGATTTTTGGGGTTAATTGCCATAGAACAGAGAAGGTAGTTGTTATTTTTGCTTCATTTTTCACATCTCAGGTGAAAACCACCAAGTTTTATTCTCCTTTGGAAATATCTGAGCTTTCCCTCAATACAATTGATCACTTTTACTTCAGGTACTTCTATTTGCACAAACAGGCTTGGACTGACCGTGGTCAGTGAAATTGCTTACAGAAAGCCAGGGGCCAAGTCCTCTGTGGTGTGAGGCTTCTGTCCAGCAAAGCACTTAGCTTTTCAAAGGCATTCTGCTTCACTTGGAATCAATGAGTTTCTCTATTGACTCCAGAGGGAGTCAGTAAAGCTGACAATTAGTGCTTTTAAAAATCTCACCTACCTTTAATGTCTGGCTCTAAGTGCTCAAGCAGGCACAAGGATCTTTAGGAGGACACGGGCTCACAGGGCTGAAAAAGATCTCCTAAATTCAGAATCCATTCCCCTGGTCTAAGGCTGCATTTAGCACAGCTCAAGAATGACATTATATTTCTTGCCTGACTTTTTTGAGCAGCCCTTCAAAGGTGGAGGTACCAGGGTCTTCCTGAGAAGTCCTGAAACTGTTCCAACAACTCATTGCTTTTGTCTTTAGAAGATTTGTCTCAGGTGGATGGTTCAGATCCAGACCCAACAACACAAATGTTGGCATCTACCAGCCAGCTTCCCTCTCACTGGAGAGCTGGGGCTTGGTTTGAGTGCCACAGTTCCAACATCTCCTGCTCCAAATGTCCATGGACCTGCAGGTCCTGTCTCGGAATCCAGCCTCCCTCTCTCTTGCTGCACTATCAGCTCTCTCTTTTTTACTCTGGAGCTGTGTAAGATATCAGGTCAGTGCCTTACCTCCTGTGGCAGCACTTAACATGTCAGAAGACCTCCATGGGACCACCCCCCCCCCCCAATTTTCCCTTTTCTGCACTGAGAACACCCATTTCTTCCTGTTTTCCAGCTGACCATGATTTTGAGAGGAAAACAAGCTTTGTAAGGGTTTAGGTGCTTAGAAATAGGTAATATTTTCTCTATGGGAGCATTTTAAAACCTTTAACTCTCAGTGATTTGATTTACTAATTGGCGTCTTGCACATTGTCATGGCAACTGGATTCATTTGTTTTTCTAGCCAGATAGGAACCATGGTCAGCAGCAGAACAATCTACTGAAGCCATTCATTTGTCTCCCATTAACATCCCATTATCAGAGTATCCAAATCCCAGTGGACTCAAATAGGAACAACAACAGAGGGTCTTGAATCTTATTTTATCCTCGTGGAAATCACCAATGTTTTTTGATAAGTACTAACTGAGATAATATAAACCCTGAGGTACAACCCTCTCTATCGAAAGACCACAAAAAGCAGGCCATCATCATCATCATCATCATCATCATCCCAAGGATTTTGTAAACTGCCCGTATCCAGCTGTAGCCAGAGAAGCTCCCCTGGCTCTTTCTGGAACAGGCGTGTACACTACAGACATCTCCCACAAAACCACAGGATACTGGGGAAAGGTGACCTCATAGAAAATTGGGCCAAGGCACTTTGGGGCCTGATCCAGCTCCCATTTAAGTTAGTGTGAGACTAAAGGCTATAAATAGTGCTGTGAATGTTATCCAGTGCCTCCGTGATAGCCAGAACAGAGCTCAGAGAAAGAGAGTTAAGACTGTGTGGAGGAGACTGACCCTGCTTCAGTCCCACTGAAGTCCTGCTGCAGAAAGGTAAATGCCACCCTTTTGGTGGGTAGAATACTTAACTCAAGAAATAACTACCCCAGAGGTGAAAAATATATGGCATATTTGTGTTTTCCTTGGAGACTGGCCTGTCAGTCTGCCATGCAAAGCCAGCCTGCAGGAATGCTGACACCAATTCCAGTTTGCCAACACGTTGTTGTTGAATTCATTGCTGCGCCATGTCTCAGTAACTAATGACAAAATACACTCCTCAAGGGTGAGCCCTTCTCTCCCAACATGCATGTGACTCATGTTGGAAAGGAAAGGAATGGGCTTGATGAGGACAATGTGCTGCAAAAGTCACACTCTTTTGTTTTGGGGGGGGGGGGGGGGGTGATTTTTTTTTATTTTTCTTCTTCTTCCCACTTTTTTCCAGACTGCATGAACATGTCTGATGTTCTCTAGGTGATTGCCAACATCTGGTATGGATGTCATACTGAATTATGCTAATACTTCCTCACATCTCGCATAAGGAATGGATGGTGCTTTGGGATTTTGCCATTTCTCATTGTTTGGTGTTGCTTGCATTTTCTATGCTTTCTGATTTGCATCTGAAAAATGATTATTTGATTAACCTCTGAATGTGATAATTTCTACCTGCCTTAACAGGAATGTTTGGGCCAAATTCTTCTTGCTCTCTGCAGATGTCAGTCTGCCTGTACAGCCCTCATTCCACCGATTTTGGATCTCGTGGTTTTTTTCATGTCATGCAAGCAGGATTTGGCCCAGAGGTGTGGAAAGAAGTCAGTGATTCAGAAAAAGCCTGTTATTGATTTACTCCACAGGGTGTAATCTATAGACCCATTGTCATTAAGGGGTGTAGATGTTACTCAGCTTTGGATCAGATCCCCAGTTTTTTCCTGCATGCTGCCTGGTTTGATGTTTGACTTGCAAGAATTAAGTAAATGCCTTTAATGCCCCATAAATAATATCTTCTATTAAGCTATATTGCAGTGCTCTCATTGGCACTATTTCAAAGAAGGATTATTTATCCAGAAGATTTAACTGTGCTCTAAATTTGAATACATCTAGCATTGCTTTTACAAAACATGGGATTGATTCAGAGTGATGCAGAGCACCTGCAAGAGGTTCTGGGTGTCCTTAATTCCCCTCAGCCCTTCCATTTTTAGAGGCACAGATAATTAAAAGAACAATGAATTAAATATCTTCCTTAGCCTTGGCACTTAGTTGTGTCAACCACCTTGATGCATGCTACTTAATTTTCTGAGAAAATTTTGGTTTTAAAGGGTGAGAAAACACAGTTCAGCTGTAAGTATAACACTCTCCAAATGGTTTTCCTGGAAAGTTTTAACAAAGGTTCAGGAGGCAGAGTACAAGTTATTTTAAAATTGTCTTTAATTACAGAAATTGTATTACTAAAGCATCATCTTCTTAAATTGTTCAGAAGCTTATAAGCTATGAAAAAAAAACCCCAAAAAAATAAAAAGGAAGCAGAGCAGAAAACTATCTCATAAAAAAAATAATATTTTATACCTGCAAGGAATGATCTTGTAAAACTAAAAGTATAGAATTGCTATTCAATTTAAAACTCCAGTAAGTAATCTGGGAAAAAACATTTCATGAAATGACCTTGGAATTGGCAATACTGAGGCCTGATTTTGAAAACAGATAGTCTTTATCAAGACTAGATAGATAAAGATAGATAGACTGGACTATCTTTAAGACTAGAATTTTGTAGGATTTTTTCCCTAATATTATCCCTATTCACATTAGGTCTCCCATTGTCCTTGGCCATATGAGTAAGATTATTTAGTGCACTCAGATGGTACAAATACACATTCTAAGTTTGCATTTGTATTACAAACAAATTTTCTGCAGAGATTTCACAGGGAGTATGGAAGTAAAGAATTTGTGGGATTTTTTCCTTTTCTTAAGACTCAGTTTGCATTTGGGTTTCCCAAGTTTAGCCAACGTCAGTGAAGCAACATCTGTGCATTCAAAGGACAACTGATGATAAGAATCACTGAAAATACTTCAGAATATTAGATTAAAAAAGAATTAAATTCTAGTTCATTTGCAAATCTTTTTCTTCACCTCACTAGTTGTGTAAAGCCAGGCTGTCTTAAAGGTCTTATAAGGCTGGGCAAGAGTGGCACCCCAAAAGTCCTTTCAGAATTGGGCTTCATCTAAAATTGCTTCCCATTCAGGTAAAAAATTTACTCAAGGCTAGATTAACAGAAGATGTTTCATTTTTATTTAGGCATGAAAACAAGTAGCCAAGCCTACAGATGGGTTCAAAATTCCAAGTCAGCCTTTTTATAAGTAACTGAGTAGAATTGACTTCATTTGTAAAACCTGTTTTTGGTGAGGAGGAGAGGTAGCATGAAAATCCTGGTTTTGCCTAATGCTTGTCCTGCAATAATTTGTACTTTATTTTTGAGCAAAGCAGAGAGATGTCTAACCTCACACTCTTTACCATGCCACAAACTAATTTTAGAGAGGCAAAAAAAGAATTTAGTGGGGAAAGCTCCCCACATGTTATGGATCAGTGCCTTTCAGTTAAATGGGCCATTTTACAGATATTAATATCATTCACAGATTAGCATTATCCTGTGCAGGATTGGAGTATTTTAGGCTGCTGCATGCGAGGACTGCTGCACCTGTTGGCCATTACAGCAGCTCAGCCTTATCTGAGAAACCCTGGTTTCCCCTCATTCTGAGATTTTTAAGCAAAGCCAAAAGCTAATTTTGCTTTCCTATGAGTCCTGAATCACATTTTCATATTATTTCCAATTATGCAGCACTAGCTCAGCCTTTGTGGCTGCCAAACTCTTGGGGTGGAATTCCAAGGAACTGAAATTTAATGTGTATGATCATATTCAGTGAGCAAATCAATGTACTTCTGAATATTGCCCAGGAGAATTCCTCCTGTTTCCTCTCTTTGCATTTTCTTTTCTTCTATTTAAATCAATTTCTCTTATTGTTGCCATACGAGTGACATGGATTATCAGAAACACTTATTGCTACTTACCAGCATTAATTAAATATAAATAGGAAAGAAGTAGCAAAATTACCACCAATGTGCAGCTGATATTAATGTCCAGCTACAGCACACCAGTTTAGAAGAGAAGGGTATTTTTTTATATAGAAATGGGGTTTTCTGTTGTAATCATGTAATATTCAATCAGCTCGAAGAGTGCTGATCTCCAGGAACACTTCAAAAGCAAGAACTATCACTTGAGAAAACTGTATAATTATTTATATGTGAATATTTATGGAAGAATAAACTGAAACTAGTGTTACAGGGTGAAATAATAAAAGAGAAGCTAATTTGTGTGACCCAAGCCTTTGGTGTTATGCAACGGGATTATTTATCCACTTTGGCAGCATACTATAAAATTATTAACTTTGCCCAGGTAGTGTTGGAGCCTCAGGCTATTTTACTCAAATAATTTTCACCGCATTTATTTGATTGCCTGTATTTGGCTTTTTTTTTTCTAATCCCAAATTCTTGTTGTTTTAAGCAAATGAATTGAAAGCAGAGGAATTATTCATATGGGGACAGCATGTTGGATTTGACACTAAAATATGTAAAATAATCAGGGAATAAACAGCATTTCCATACCTCTTCATCTGTTTATGTGAGGGATAAAGTTATCAGAATCACCTGAGAGATTTAAAAGCAATTCCCGTTCTCAAAATTCAATGGGATTTAGGCTTTACCGCCTTTACTGTAGCTCTATGAAAATACAAAACACATTCCATATATTCTTTATCCATGGATGGTTTTGTATCTCACTGTCACTCCATTCAGTTCTTCCCTTCCATTTTTTAATCAGTGTTTGTGCAACTCCAGGACTTTTGTCCAAAAGCAGGCCAAACTAGACATTCATAGTGACCACCCGTCTCTCCTTTCTGACACCCAGTTGCAAACACATACTCAAAGCCCTTCAGATTTCCCCTCTCCACGGAGATTTTCACCATGAAAAGCAGCTTTCTGCAGATATATTTCAATCTCTCAGTCTGTAAACTCTTGGCTTTTATCTCCCTAGGACTGAAGACCATTGTAGGGGCACTTATCCAGTCTGTTAAGAAACTTGCAGATGTGATGATCCTGACCGTTTTCTGCTTGAGTGTCTTTGCCCTCATAGGCCTCCAGCTCTTCATGGGCAACTTGAGACACAAATGTGTCAGGGATTACACCATGTTTAATTTCACCAATGGCTCCTTGTACTTGGATGGTAGGACGTGGAACAACTCAGAGGAATTTCTTAGTGATCCAGGTAAGATCCTCTTTGCCCTGTAATCTGGTTTCTGGTCATTTGTGATTTATGGGATTTTTTGTTTTGTTTTGTTTTGCTCTTTTTGTTGTTGTTTTTTCTGCATTGATTGTTTGGGTTTTTTAAATTATATTGACGAAGGTCTCTATGTGAATCAGCAAAAATGTAACTACTGGCTTATCATGATGTCAGTGTGGTTTTGAAAGATTTAGGTAGCTTTGTCAGAATCTCTATGGTGCAGTCACAGTTCATGCTGAAAATACTTCTGGTGCTTTCCTATGAAGTCCTAATTGCCTCACTGATGGTCTTAACAGCTTTAGGGTGTCTTAAATATTTTTAAAGCTCTGTTTTCTGGAATTGAGCAATCACATGAAAATTTCAACTCTGCGCGTGTGGGTCTGGTTTGCGTGTTTTTCTGAAGACAATTTCTAGCTCTTGCACTGACTAGAAAAATTCAAAATTTGCATTAATGGCCTTAAAAAATTCAAAAGGTAAAGTAAATCAATTCAGTCTTTATTAATTTGAGAGTTTTTTGAACAAAATCTTTTGCTGTTTGGCCCTAACTCATTATTTGGGTCAGGCCATCCTGTACAAACTCATGACCTTTTGTATTTTATTTATTGTGAGGAAAAAGATGAACCACATAATCAAACTCATTAACTGGAGTTTTGGTTGAGAGGCAGTGTCGTAGTGTCATGGGGTAGCTCTGCTCTGACCCTGTGGACCCTCCAGCCACCTGCACAATAAAAACCCCAAATCTGACTCGTGGGAGTCGCCTGGTTTGACCCAGGGCTCTGCTGAACCAGGGATTCAGCCAAGGGCAGTCCCTCCATTCCCCACTGGTGACTTCTGGCCTTTCTGCTCAGCTCCTCTCCCTGTGGTCTGAGAACCCTGGAAGCAGTGGTGTTGAGAACATTTCTTTCAAGGAATAAAGAGCCCTCCATTGGTGTCTTTAAGGCATGATGTGGCTGGTGCAGCATTAAGGAAGGACAGGTCACAAAAGCTCTGCCTGAATGAGGCTTGTCCTTGGAGCTGGCCCTGACCATCAGCTTGTGTCCTCTCAAAGCCCCTGTTCCAGAGCCCCTCATCAGCTGAAACTGCAAAGAGCTCTTGGACATTTTCTGGATGGTGAAACCTGCTGGAGCGTTACCCCATCCATGTTCCCCCTGCTTCCAGTGAGGAGCTAGTAAAGATATTTGTGCACCTGTGCTGGATTAAAGCTCTTCAGGGGTCCACTACCCTCAGATAACTGAGAGCTGTGTGAGGTGCTGCTTTCCCTCTCTCACAGGCTTTGAGGGATAAAATAGTGATGGCTGGAAGCATAAAGCCCTGCAATAAAGGTGAAAGGAAGAAATGGAGCCATGAAGATAGTCTGGCTCTCTGGAAATGGAAATAGAGTAAATGTGATACAGGATAATCTATTAAAATACAGATAATGTCAGGGCCAGCTGCAGCGTTGCTTTAAATGTGAGGAATTGTACAGCTGCTCCAGCATACCATGGGCAAGTTTATTTATGTAGTCCTGATATGGGGAGGAGGGCAGACATTCCCAGAAATCCGTATAGGAAATCCAGCAATGGTTAATAGGGCCAGCCATGAAAATATACTTGCTATCACTAGTGGAGATTTGCTTGTTACAAAGATAACCAGCTTGGTGAGATAATGGATTGAAGTGAATTAAATTTTGACTTTTGGTTTTGAATTAAATGTGGTGTCACTAGGAAGTAATAATAATAATAATAATGATAATAATGATAATAATAATAATAATAATTAATAATAGGTATTTTCTAATTGTATTAATAGTATTTTCTAATCATGAAAATAATGATATGATGCATTATGGTTAACAGTTGTCACTTTGGATGGACAGAAATTATTTAAATAGTGCAAGTGTTGAGATATGGTGCATTATGGTTAACAGTTGTCACTTTGGATGGACAGAAATTATTTAAATAGTGCAAGTGTTGAGGCAATGCAGCAGGCCCCTGAAGACATAGAAGAAGAGCAGATTTACAAGAAAAAAGTAGTGACCTCTGAATAAGAGCAATGAAGCGTTCCTCAAAATCCTGAAGAAGGAGGCCTATCTATTAGGCAAGAGAGAACAATATTAAGTAGGATTTTCATTTAATGTCCACTAATGTTGCACTAGAGTGATTCAGAAATGGAAGGACTGGCTCATTTTGTGACTAGATGGGATAGTGCTTTGTATTTCATTTTGCATAAGTATTATGGTGAAATGAAGTGACCGTTTAAAGGAGAGGCACTGGCCACAATTTAATAACAGTCTGAATTTCAAGTACTGCAGGGAATTAAGCAATACATACAGTTAGATTAAAGTGTAGGCAGACCAAATTAGATAAAAAGAGGAATATATTAAGAAACAGAATCGTGTCAGTGTTTACCCTGAAAAGGAACTAGAGAAGAAAATTGGCCAACATGTTGAGATAGTAGAGTTCACTCAAAGGGAGCACAGACAATTACAAGAGCTCTTTGGAGATTTCAAAACCAATGTGGCTGAGTCATTTAGTTTGGAGCAGGGATGCTAAATCTAAAAAAAACCCAGGAAACAGAAACCTGGAGTACTGTCAGAGATTCATAATAACACTGTGTAGAAAAAAGGGGATGTAAAGAAATAAAGGAATGCAAACCACTGGAAACTAAAATTGGAGAAATTCTTAATTCTCTTTATCAGGAAACCAGAGAATTAAAATGGGGTGATGTGACAGTTCTGCTGTTCTCATAGAGCAAAAATTTGCTTTGGATTCTTTAAGGTTTTATTATTTTAAAGGGCAGCAGGAAACCTCTGAAATGGCATCAGCCTCCTCCTGTGCCTTAAAACCATTTTTTTTTGTATGAATGGAGAACCAGAAATCAGCAAAACCCCTTAAATAGAGGGCAGTAGAGGGAAGAATTGCTTGGTGCTGCAGAAGAAATAGTTGAGAGATTTAGTCATGAGGTGTGAAGAAAGATAAGAACTCAGTTTTGGGTCTTTCAAAGCCCTTTTTAGTTTGAGATAACTGTGTGCTGTGGGCTTTTGTTAAAGGGGACATTTGGTTGTGTCTCTGGGACAGCCAACTGGGATGGCCTGGGATAGCTTCAGGTCTGCTTTTTTATTCAAAACTTACTTCATATCTGGGCAAAGTTCTGTAATCTTTCCTTATCTGCTTTCAGCCTCCAGACAGGAAGTTTTTTTCCTCATCTGTCTTCTCAATTCTCTCATTTTGGTTTTATGTACAGGAAAAAATTCAGTTTATAAACTTTGTATCATCACTGGCTTAACCACAACAACTCTTGATTTTTGGTTGATCCCTGAGGAAATAACCACCACAACCCCAGATTTCTATATCTCCTTCCCTTAACTCCATACTCAAAACCCATGGGTACTTTCCTGTTCTAGAAAAGTCATTATTCTATAAATCTTATCAATCCTGCATTGCAAGGTTGCTAATGTTGAGAATTGTTGGGTTTTCCCCTCTGTCTGCCATGAGATGATCATACACCAAATCCCATAAGGAATTCCTGCCTGTCCACCCACCATTTTTCTTGTTCTTGCCATAACCTCAATGGCTTCTGCATCTGGAGGAAGTGCCAGGTAACTTGGAAAGAAAGAGGCAAAATTACAAGCATGGAGATCCTGTGAGAAAATTCAAACTGGTTCCTATTCAGGTTCACTAATCACTGGAATACAAAGTCCTAGAATAAAAGTGTCAGCAAATATTCCTGATCAGACTGTCAAGAAGGGAAGTTTCTTGGCAATGTGATTAAAAGCTTAATTCTGTGAAAGAAACTTCTGCTAAGTTACTATGGGCGCCTCTGGTGTCTCAGTTTAATTACTGGGCACAGCAGTCATGATAGGATGAGACAAATTTTTAGTCTTCTCTCAACTCACAGTGGAGATTCAGATCTAAAATCTGCCTTTTGCCTTGCACCTCTCTTTGGGATGAACAAGAGATTTTTTTTATATTCTTACCACCCATTTAAATTGCTCATAATTTGAACAGCAATCTCTAAGAAGAAGGCTTGTCAGAAAAATTATTCCATTCTGGCTTTGTCTCCAATGAGTAATACTTACCACTGGAAACCTAGAGAGGGGGAAAAATGAAGATTAAGGGAGAAGTCATTCATCAGGTCTCCCAGTTTCCTCTGTACAACTACTCTTTGAATGAAACGACTGTGGGATGAGATTTACATCAGATAAAATCAGGCTAAAAAATTCTTCATGTCAAGTGCCAGTGGTAAAATTGCAATCGTTCATCTGGGAAAACGGTGACTACTGATAGGTAACTATTTTCCTATCTGCAGTTCTAGATTTGGTAAGAGATTGTGATCAATTAGCCCAAGGAGGATTATTTTTAGACATTAATAATAGCAAACCTGGAAGACTGGAGTTTTAGATGCAGCAGTGATTGTATGTAAAAATGAAATAAAAGGGGAAAAGAGGTTGAAAGTCATGATAGTTTACATCCAAAGTATTATGAAAATTATGAGATCAGTCTATCAGTATTGAAGTCATTGGTTGGTTATCATTAGGAGATCATTGGTTGGTTATCATTACACCAGCTGACTAAACTATAACCTTAATTTCAGTACTTGTAAAGATTTCTAGAAAAGCAGCTCCAAATAAGTCTTGAAAGCCTGTCTTGGGTTGTGGTGTTTAAATTAAAGATGTATTTGATGAAGTGCAGCTTCATGAATGTGGGAGTTAGAACAGATTAAAAGCTGTAGGATGTCAGATATGTCACTGGCTTAGAGATGTACCAATGGACTGGGTGTAGTTGATTCATGTAGCTGGTGATTTTAGAATCTTAAATGTCATTTATATATTCCATTATGAAAATGGATTATTGACTAGTCAGTAAATAGAAATCTGAGTCTTTTTGTTGAGCAGGGCTTAATGTGAGGGCTGAAAGCATAAGAAAAAATGCTTTAGAGGAGAGCCTTAAAATGATAATTAAATTATAAAGTCACTTATGGAATGATAGTCTTAAACTCCAGCATTTTCTTTTTCTTTAGACTAAATACCTTGTTTAAGACACTCTGAAAGAGTTCTGTTTTCAAAGTGTTCTATATGTGTTTTCTCTCAAAATCAGAATCTTTTAAGGCAAAAAGGAGCAACCCTGTAATTTCTGTTAGATAGTCCTGTCCAAGAAAATGACATTAAAAAAAAAACACCTAACAAAAAAGAGCAAAAACCCACAAACAAGTAAAATAATATTCAAGCTTTCTGAGCCTTTTAGTGGGAGGAATAAGCTACTATTTTTATAGCTTAAAAGAGGTGTTTCAGGGTTGTTATTTTTTTCTTCTAGAGTAGTTTCTGGCATTAACTTCATGGCAGTGATTTTTCTCTTTTTCTGGAGTCAAATGATGTGGCTAACAGTGTTCTGGGGAAAAAAACTGAACAACTTTTAAAAGAAAAAAAATCCAGATCAACATTAATATAATATTTTTTGTCACCTCCAGTTAGACCTGGAAGACTTAAGGTTGCTTCAGGCTCTATATTTAGAAAGATGTAAAGAATATGTGAAGTTTTGGGGATACCCATTCAAATTGTGGCCTTCTTGGGCACTTGAGAAGGTGTCAAAGGCTTGCGTGGAGCAGATGCTGAGGCACAGATCTGTGAATATATAGAAATGTATGTCTGCATGTAGATGAGGCTGTGGGTATCTTCTCTAAGCTCTGTGCCTAATTGCTATCTCTGCCTGATGGAATCATTTTTGTTTCCAGAACCACTGAAATGGACCTCTATGAACAGATACTCTGAATCTGAATGGGAACTATAGAGAAAAGAATTTTGTCTAAGTCAGATAATCAATGTAGCCAGTCTGGGGAGAGCTGAAGTTTTCGAGGTGTTGTCTGAGGTGGTGATAGAGGACAGCGAGTGTTTGATGAATAATTATGGAGGTGGGAGGAAAGAGAGAAGCAATAAATCAAGTTGGGACTGGAAGAGGTGTTTTATTATGTATGATTGCATATGAACCAGTGATTAAAACAAGGAACCTCTCTGGGCTTTCAGCTGGTGCTTGTCAGCATGGAATCTATTGACATTACTCTACTTTAACTGTAAATATTGTGGCTTTGTTCAAGTGCTGTGGGTCTTTTGATAAATAGCTTCATCAGTGCTCAAAAACTTAATGCTCTGATGTGTTATTAACACTGGTATTGTACCTGTGCATTTTAATTTTTTAAGCTAAATAGAAAAACAAAGTCCCGTCAGAAGTGCAAGTATCAGAAAAACATGGGAATTTATCATGCTGAATCCAATACAGTCTCTTCCTGACCATCCAGTAAGATTTTTTTTCAGCCTTGTGGTGAAAGATGAAATTTTTACAATTATATTTACAATCTATATTGTATATATTTGAAATATTTTGTGAAACAGGAGGATTTCTACCTTAGTTACACCTTTTGTTCTTATCACTGCTCACAGAAAGGAGAGATCTACTTGAGGAAAGATCTGCCATGAAAAATCCTAACTAAACGTTTTCAGTTTTCCTGCACCTTCAAATTGTTCTTAAACTACAGAATTAAAACACC
Source organism: Cinclus cinclus (assembly GCF_963662255.1). NCBI lineage: Eukaryota > Metazoa > Chordata > Aves > Passeriformes > Cinclidae > Cinclus > Cinclus cinclus. The sequence continues at coordinate 5,002,942 of NC_085046.1, forward strand.
ACCTGGCTTGAGCAGTGAAGTGCATTTAAAAGGACTTCTATGTGCCCATTGAGGCCTGTCCATGGACTGCTCCATGCTCCAGGTTCAGCAATAAAGTGCATTGCAAAGGCAAGAGGCACCTTCTGCTTTTGCCTCTGAGCACCCAGCCCAGGTGCACCATGAGCAGAGAATAACTTGCATTTCTGCTTGCTCTTATTGCACTGGTTTTAAGTATAAGATAGATTTTCTCCTGATAATTTTCATCACTGCTGAATTCCCTCAAGTGTGGTAGAGAGAAAATATGGGAATTCCCAGGCTCAATCTGGCCTTGGCATACCTAGAGCAGCATCTCTCTGTGGCACTGAACAGTCCCATTTGCTCCAGAAAACGATTAGTAGAGCTCAAAGTATAGATATTTTTCTCATTTTCTATTAACATTAACTATTGTAACTCAGGGTATCCTTATCTACACAGGCAACAAATCTTTCTTTGAATGTTTTGTCCACAGGGGCAGCCTGCAGCAGCAATTTCAGCAGTTAAAATAGGAAATAGAGTGAAAAAAAAATTCCTTTATCTTTAGTTTTGAAAATTCTTCTTTTCTTTTCCCCCTTGCATTTTCTTAAGGCAAAAAACCACTGTTATCACATTCTTGTCACTAGGAGCTCCTTGTTCTCCTTTTCCAGAATACATGCTATTTTTTACTGTGATAGTCACCTTTTTTCTAGGATAAAAGATGCCTATTTTTTCAATTGCAGCTCTTCTTAAATTTTTCCAATCATTCTCATTACCTTCTCAACACTTTCCAGTCTTGCAGGTACCCTATTGAAAGCACTGAAAGCAGTATTTCTTCTGGATCATTGAGTCATTTAGGTCAGAAATTACTTTTAAGACCATCACGACCAACCATTACCCCAGCACTGCCAAATCCACCAATAAACCCTGTCCCCAGGTGTCACATCCACACATCTTTCAAACACCTGCAGTGGTGGTGACTCCACCACCTCCCTGGGCAGCCTATTCCGACGCCTGATAACCCTTCCCATGAGGAAATATTTCCTAATATCCCATCCAAACCTGCTCATGTGCAACTGGAGGTCATTTCTTCCATTCCCATCACCACTTGTTCCCTGGGAGAAGAGACCAGCCCTGGGCTGGCTGCACCCTCCTGTCAGGGCATTGTACAGAGTGAGAAGCCTTTCCTGCCCTCCAGGAGATCACTCCCACCCAGCTTGGTGTCATCTGCAAATTGACTGAGGCTGCACCTGATCCCTTATCTATATCATTGGAAAAGTTATTGAACAGAACTGACAGAAACAAATCACTGTTCAACTTTCCTATGTATTACTCCATCCTTGCCCTCCTGTATATCAATATTACACTTTCCTCTGATCATAGCTTCGTATTACACAAAAGTGTTGACTAAGAAACCCTACCAAAAAAAAAAAAAAAAGAATCCATCTCTCTTATCTGAACTTATACAGAGAATTTAAGGTCTGACAAATTTATGAATAGGTGAGATTTTCTCTTTCTCTGATTTACTTCATTTTCTGACAACTTAATATTCCACTTTGCATTTCTCTGCTCCTTTTTTTGTTTTTTTTTTTTTAGTGGAGTAGGTGTCTCTAGTTGTCCTCTTTCAGGAGAATGCCTCAGACTTTATTTACCTGGAAAATACTGTGTATAGGAGATGTGTTACCTCTCTGCTCACGCTCTCTTTCCCTTGTACTTATAAATGAAGCAAAACAGTGCAGGTATATCTCTCTGTTAGCCCACAGAGATCCTACACACTGACTTTTCATCTTAACCTATGTTTTCTGTCTCTCAGTCATTTTTTTTTATCCAATTTATTTGTTTTCTTTATCAAAGTAAGTCAGTTTTTTTTTCTATTTTTCCATCATCTGTCTGTAATCACAAATGCTTTTGACCTTTGTAGCAGCTTTTAATTCTTTTGTGTGAAACATTTGAAAAAATCCCACAAAACACAAAACCTCTACAAAACTTCCAGAGAGCTCACTTCAGCACTTTGCTGCCTATTCATGTGGAGCATGTCTAAACAAGTGGTACTAAATATGCTTTTAGTTATGTGCTATGCACCCCACAGCCCTAAGAGTATGGGTCTGAGTGACTGGTGAGGCACAGAGGCATAGAAAGAGGTTATCTGAAGATGTTTAAAAGCCAGCATGTGTGCTTATTGCTAGTCATTGTCTCCTGTCTTGTCTTCCTGGGGATGCTCCTGGGCTTGGCAAGGTCTCCAAGCCAATTTGACAGCATCTAAATTCTCCACTCTCCTCTAGTGCACACCTCCAAAAGCTCCTGATATGTTTTTCCTCCTTTCCTGATGTGCTTTTTGTTCCTTCAGACCATGTGAGCAGCACAAACCAGGTACTGTGGTACCTGGTTTCTGAAGCTTTCTCTGAAGCTTTCAGGGACGCTTCCTAGTGCACGGGAGCCATCTAGCTCAAGAGGACTTGATTGATACTTTTAGTGGCTTTTTCACAAAAGGGGAAAAAGCTGTACTGTCAAAATTTGAGACATTTTCTGTGCTGTGGTGACTGCTGTGCCTGGCAGGGAAATTGCTTCTCTGACTTGTCTGGAGAGTGGGGAGAAGCACTAACAGGAACCTACCAGAGAGACTCAAACTGAAGGAGGGCACTTTTACCACCTGGTTGTATGATTTTCTACAACCTCCTCCCAGCCCCTCCATATCTCCTGCAGGACAACTCATGTGCAGAATTCCAGGCTGTGCTTACCACAAAGTCATGCAGTTACCAATGCTGTACATAAAGTTGTCCCCTTGATTTCTGCTCCTTCTACCCCCACCAGTCACCTTGGCCATAACTCCTCCTGTTCCTTTTTGAACTGAAGTTTTGGAAATGCCCTCCCATGTGGTTACAGGGTATGGAGGCAGCAGAGATCTGGGCTAGAAGTGATTTCCCAGGGAAAGAGGGAGGATGGGAAGCAAGGAGAGGAGAGCACTTGGGAGCCTCTGAAGCTCAGCAGAAGGGTTAGCAGCAGCAAATGCCAGGGGACAGCAAAGGAGTCCAGATCCTCTTGTCCAAAAGAGCCAGATCCCCTGTCATGGGTTGAGCAGTAGGAGAATAACTGATTATTATAATTATTTGCAACCCCTTTTAGCCGGGAAGAACTAACCAGCGGTGCCATTTTTTTTTCCCAAGCAATCTCCCCTAATAACACCCTTAATACAGCCTGTTCCATGGCTTTTGTGAGGCATGTTTTTCATCTTCAAACACAATTTCACTTATTAGAGGCTTCGCCGTGTGTGACACAGTGTGCACACAGCAAGTGCAGCCAGGATTCGTTTTAATTATCCAGTATTACCGGGAGGCAAAGCGCGTTTGCGCCGGTGGGCGAAAGGGCGAGGAGGGGGTGTTGCCTATTTCCTTTCCACGCCATATATCACACCCCTAAGTAGATGGAGCTTTCTGAACTGCATTTTAAATTTGGAATGGGGACATTGGGTGGCTGTCAGTGCTCTGTGCCAGCCCCAGCTCAGGGAGAAAAGTCTCCAACCGGCGAGTGCCCGTGTGGCTGCAATAAATAGTCTGAGATAACAAACACCTCCCTGAAGTTTTTGTTCGAAAGTCAGCCAGAGGACTCTTCTCTGGGCAGTGACTAATGATATTTGAATGTTGCTCTTTATGCAAGTGTGATAATATATAGGGTTGTTGCAGTGGTTTTATTTTTAATTGGAATTAATTTGTTGTAAGATGAGTCAAAGTAACATTTCAGTCGGGCCTTCAAAGGAAGAGCAGAAACTGGAGGAAGAAGCTGTGTTTACTAAGCTGACTCAAACCTTTTTTAGTTTTCTGAATGAGAAAATTTTCCTTTCCTTCACACAAAAATGAGGAAGGTTTCTACCCTGCAGTCTCTGTTCCTGAGTTATTTTCTGCTCATTTGTGTGGTAGAGGTGTGGAAAGCACAAGCAGGAGCATATTTTTAATTGGAATATTTTTTTTTTGGTTTGGGAAGAATTTTGTTTATTCCCCCCCCCCCCCCCCCTCCTTTTAATTTGAGAAGTAGTAACATTGTGAATGTTTACGCTGTTAGAATCACCTGGTGTGGGAGGGAGCACTGCAGAAACCTGGAAGATATTGAGAAATCAGAAAAAGTGAAGAATGAAATGGACAAAATTATGAGGAACTGATTTTGGGATGAAGATATTGCAAGAATAGACAAGGAAAATTTATGGTTTTACCCACTTGCATATCATGACTTTAAAATTATGGCCAGTGTTATTTGCTTTGAGAAGTGTAGGAGGCAGAACATGGACTTGAAGGAGACCTTGTTGGTCAGACAATTTTTACTTTTTTTAGTATAACCAGGTAGTTACCTAACTGAAAATTCCTGCAGAGAAATTCAGAAAAAGCATTATGTACCCTATGTCTGTGACATCAACATTTTAGTAAAGCTGGTAGAAAAAAAAAAAATTAACGTTATCTTTAGAAAGAATGGGATGTTGTATAAAGTTTATGGACAAACACACATGTGCTACAAATATAATGTTTTTCACTTAATTTTACTTTAAAAAAAAAAGTAAACACCTAAAATAGAGGGTTTCGTTTTTATTTTCCATGTTTGTTTTTCTATTTTTTTCCCACTCACAAGCTGAAATTTTTCACTGAAAAACAAAAACAAAAATGAATTGCAATCTTCCAAGGCAAGGAAAAGTCATTCTGTTTTCAGGTGGCATTGCTCAGTTTGAGCAGATTTCAGAGGGAAAATCCTGCTCTGCATGAAGAAGGAGTTTCTAGTTCTTTGCCCACGTTGGAGTTAACTGATGGGAAGCGGAGGCCGTGGGTTAATATGGCACCAAGGTTGTTCATTCTTCAAACACGAGGGACGCCTTCTTGCTTCTTGCAGCTCTCTGATTGCCCAGCAGGCTTGATTGAAATCCAAACCAACGGGCTTTGAAGGAAAGATTGATTGTTGTGCACATTTTTGATAACACAGCAATTTGTCTCCCTGGGTATAAAGCTCTAATACCCCTTTCATTTATCAGTGGGGAATCGGGAGCTTGCCTCTTCCTCAGCCTGAGGTTTGTCGCAGTGGCCGTGGCACTGCCTTGCACAGACCCCATGGTGAAGATGTGCCCTCCCAGCAGCACTTACACACCAGTTCCTCAGCCTGCATTTCATGGGGCTCTTTGGCCCCTGCCTTGCTGCTCGTTTTGGAAATATAAATGCTTAAGTCAACAGCAGACAGCAGAATTTTGTCTGTTCTCGAGATTTCAGATTTCTTGTTTGCACACAGAGAATCCTTTTCCTCCTTAATCCTGTTCTCAGACTCTGTTGTTGTCTTCTGTTTTGGCTGTCCAGGAGATGTTTTGGTTTGCAACCAACACTGTACTCCATAATTTCAGTCACACCTGGAATCACAGAATCATAGAATGGTTTGTGTTGGATAGGACCTAAAGACCATCTAACTCTGAGAGAAACTGGTCTGGTGTGTTTGTGTCATTGACTCTGTGTATCCCAAATAAGAAGCCACCTGTCCTGAGCAAAGCACAAGTTCTGTCCAGCAAAACTGGAGGGTGAAAGGTGATGCAGAAGTGGCATCTTTCCCTGTTCTGTGGTGATTGATCACCAGTCCTCCATCACTCTCAGTCCCAAGTGTTGCTGTCACAAAAGGTGTTTCCGTAGAAAGCCCCCATGACCAGACAAAGTGGAAAAGCATCCAACCTGAGCGTGATCTGTGCTCTGATGACTTGTGAACACCATCACATGCCCCTGTAGCCACAAGCTCCTGGGCAGTAATTCCCTCTTGGCATGCAGCAGAGCAGGGCTTTTCCACTGCTCGCAGCTTACTAAGAAAGCCACAGCACATCTGTTCAGTGGTTGAGCCATGGAGCATTCTCTGCATAGCCCGCCTGGATAAGTTATCACTCTAGATTTTTAAAACATTTCACAACAGAGGGTTATCTTGGAATGGAGAACCTCATGTGAGCAGCATCTGCAGAGGCCCCTCTGCTCACAGAGCTTTACCAGGCAAGGCTGCCACCATCACGTCTTGGTCAAGAGGGGATCACGTCCTCTCTGCTGCAGCAGAGCACACCACATTATTTACCCTTCCTCAGTAGAGCTGCACACCTGTGCTTTGCATTTTTTATATTTCTAGAGCAATGCTTTTGTCTGTTCTTCCCTGTCACCATCCAGGTTTTAGAGATGCTCCTTAGAACATGTTTTCTTCACGCTCCCTTTAGAACACTGATTTTGCTTATCCTTTTGAGAAGAAATTGTTTGCTGTTCTGTTACTCTGTACGTTAGACTTGGTTGGCTGGGGAGAGAAGAAGAAGTGTGTTTGCAAAGTCTCTCATTAGCCTGGAGATGCTAATTTCCTTAAGTCTTATTGATAGTCAACTTGGGACTGATCCACAGCACTTAAATTTAGCTTGCTCTTCTGAGGCTCCCTTGAGAAGTGTGTGTCTCTCTCCATTGCTGTTACAGATGACTACAGTGATAAATATTTGTCTTTGTGAATACTTCCTTGTTTGTTTGATTTTAACAGGGTGCATTTTTGTTTCTTTGGCTTTATACTGTGTGTTTTCTATGCTGAGCATAATCCACCAGACTGAGGGAGTGGGCTGCTTTGTTAATATTATTACATTCTGAGTTATAGCTGGTTACGTTTTTAACCTATGAGTCAGTAATTTCTGCCACAAACTTCAATTAATATGTGTCTCATCAGTGTAGAGACTAAAAGTTACAGGCTAGCATATGGTTTGGTTTCATTACATTTACAGAATTTAGTAACAATATTCTCGGTTTGAGCAGAGGGAGAGGGCTGGATAGAATTTCTTGAAAACATTGCCCACAGCCTGTTGCCACCTTACTCAACTGGTCAGATCTGGAATACAAACAGCAAGTGCTTACAGAGACTTGAAAAAATATATTTTTTTTTAATTTATAGAAGTTAAAATTAACAAAACAAAGTAAAAGTGTGCCATTCATCTCTCAGTTGCTGTCCCAATTGAATATGCTGGTCGGTGGATGATATTTTTGAATGTTATCATTCCCAGAATGTGTTTATTAAAAAGCCATTTCTCTATTTCTATTGCAGTGAACTATTTTATAAAAAACGGTACAGAAGATGTGTTATTGTGTGGCAACAGCAGTGATGCTGGGTAAGTACCTTCAAAATATCTTCAATTCTGGTCTGGTTTTGTTGCCTTTATTATTATTATTATTACTATTGTTATTATTATTATTATTATTATTATTATTATTATTATTATTATTATTATCATTAAATTTTCCTCTAGTTCTGTCCACTTTTCACCAGCATGAAGTGGATATTTCAACTTCCTTATGTCTAAGCACAATAGTAGAGAGGATAATGACAATACTGTGCATAGTAACACAATTTTCTCAACTGTAGGGAAGAGAAGTTTCTGTGTGTCACTTATTCAGGTTTAAAATCTTTAGGGGCTTTATTACAGTTCTTTTTCAATATATTTGAATTCCTCAGTAAAAAAAAAATGAAAACTAAGTAAGATTTTGGCTGAGTGGAGAGTATTTTAATGGAAATGAAACAGGAATGGAAACAGAACACCTGGAGGGATTTAAACCGATGATGAATTCCCAGCTTTTGAAAAGGAAGATAAACAAATCAACAAATGTTCTAAAAATAGCATTTTTTGGAAGTGGGAAGGTAATCAGATTTGAATTGTGGTCTACATTTGCACTTGATTTGCTTGTAGACAACATGTATTTCATTTTCTCATTGTATAGACAGTGAAGAGATCTGAGGGTGTACTAACATCCTCTGCATAAACAACTTTATTCATATCCCTGCCACCTATAGATGCCAATGGTTCCTCCTGCTTGTCATCCCCAGGGTCCAAGTGCACTCTCAGAGCATGTGATTTTATTTGACAGCTTCTCATGATCTTGATGGAAGTGGAAGAGTTCAGATAGGATGGAAAGAGATGGGATCTTCTGTGGTCAGAGGAAATTATAAGCCATGCGAAGACTGCAGGCTGTTAGGACTAGTAGGAAAAGGTGGAAAATACCTTGGAATAGTGGGACAGATGAGCTTTTAAGCCAAATATGTGAGAGCATTTGAACCAGGGAGGCTGGTATCTTAGGCCAAGAGAGGGGAGGAGGAGGTGAGATATCTGCTTCTGGAGAGAGATGTTCCGAGCTGGTAAAACCAAATGTGGAAGACTGAAGAACTAAGAAAAAAAAAAAAAAAAAAAGGTTCCACTTAGGAGGAATTTAATGAGAAAAAAAGGCATGTGTGTGCAGGGAGGCAGCAAGGAGATGACAGAAGATAAAATCTGAACTTGCTTGTGGACAAAAAGGCAAGAAAAGCCCTCAAGTCCCAGGGACAGATGATTTACTTTCTGCTGCCACTTCCTGTATCTGTATTGACATAAGAGAAAGGGAAAGCTCAGTGTCAGCCTTCCCTCTGCAGGCCTGGTGTGTCTGATCCGTGTTGCCAGCCTGAGTTAGACTCTAAGATCCTTGGGCAGAGGGCCATGCTTTCCCCTTTGTTGGTTCCTCGGGAGGTACAATGTCAGCATCCATTAATTAGGGCCTTTGTTGATTGTAATACATTGTGTTTATCCAGGCTCAGGCAGAACTCCAAGACTATTGGGATGTTTCCCGGGAATCCCAGGATTTGGCAACCTCCATTGTGCTGGTGAACCTAAGCATTTGCAAACCAATAGGCAATTGAAAACAAGTGCTCTGCACAGAAACAATATTTTGTGTGTCATGGAATATTCATTGTTCTCACTGATGACCTGAGCCATGGTGGTGAAAGCTGCTGCTCATGGGCAAGGCTGAAAGACTTGATTACTACTGCTTTGGAATTGTTCAACTGGTGGGAAGTTAAATACCAATCCAATATCCATGGAGTATTTATATATTGGCAGCCTGTGTGGATTTAAGGGTTAGTTTCTAGCAAGGCAAATGAGCAAACCCACCCTCTTTCCTTCCCATGAAAGTTAATAAATTGCAGTGTGTCAGCAAAATGCCATAACTGGAGAAAACCTCTGGTGGAGGCAAAGTGCCCATGAGACAGTTACAGCCTCAAACAGCCAGGGGAAAACTTGCAGCTCTTGAGTATAAGAGGACAAAAATGACACCTTCAAAGCCAGTGTTCTTGTACTTGTTTTGATATCAAAACATCAAAACTGTTGGTGCTCGTGACATCAAGGGAAACCAACTTTCCCTTCATGCCTCAGTTCTTTCCTCTTCAACATTTTGCTGCTTTAGTTAAGTATTTAATACCACTGGGTAAAGTTTGAGTTTAAATGCCTAAAAATGGGTAATAAATATTCCCACTTACACTGGGTATTTTAGCTCAGGATTAGCAAGTGCTGTCTCATCTGCTATACTTTGCACAGAGTTGCTGCCAGTCATCCTCTGCCGTTGTTTAAAGACATGAGGATAATTAGAAAGATGATCCTCAGGCCTCAGGGGATGTGCAAAGTCATGTGTTCCCACCTGTTGGGACAGGGAGAGCATCATTTACAGGCTGACCTATCTAAGGAGTGGATTTGTTTTCTTTCACCCTTCAATGATTGAAGCCAAAAGCAAGAATGTTCAACAGTGAACAAAAATCTGCATTCTTGGGACATTCTGGGGCAGGTTGCACCACAGGAGCAAGAGAGGGGACTTCAGAGGAAGAAGATGCATGAGGTTGTGGTTCCCTCATTTATTAGTAATGAAATTCATGACAAGCGAGGACTCTTGAACAGGCAAGGCCAAGTCTGTGTTCGGATTTGTGGAACGTGCTTTTGCTCACATTTTGAATTCATCAGCCTCTGGGATACACTGGGGACCCAAAGGAAATTCAGGGAAGGGTGGTGTCATGTGTTCTCTTCTGGAAGGATTTGTTGTTAGAGTGAAGGATAGCTGTGTTGTGGCCAGGATATTAAATTTTGAGGTAATTGAAAAAACCATTTCAGTGCATTTTTAAAAGCATGTTAATGACACTCTGAGGTTTGTCTGGTTGCTGTTATTATGGAAGAGTTAAAAAAAAATCCAAATAAATCTGCTATGGCTGTTGTTAGGTGATGAGACTCAAGTGGTCTAATGTAAGAGTGTGTAGTGATGGGGACTGCAACCTGAGCTGGAGTAGCAAGCCAAAATCAGCAGGGAAATGATCATCAGTGGATTCTAGATCACAGGCAATCTAATTATCTCTAAGGTGGGGGCTTTATTACATTACTGGGAGGGACTGTTTTCTGAACAAGCACCCAAGCTGTCAATAAAGCAGGAGGTAATGGATCTAGCTAATATTAATTCCTATTCAGAAGGGATTTGAATAGATGCATGCCACTCAGCTGCAGCAAACATGTCTCTAGTACTTGACCTGGCAGAGGCAAGAAAAAAAACATGTATTGGCATTTTTAGATATGCTCAAGCAACCTCAGGAATCTACTTTAAAAACTATTTTGCGGAGACATGGTAGGAATGTCATGAAGATGGTAAATTTCTTAGATGCACAAGAAGGGTGTGGGGTTTCCTATGTGATGCCTCAGAAACCTTCTTCTTGGTACCTGAAATTTAAATTTTCTTCACATAATCAAACAGACATTTTTGTTGCTTTTAATTTTGTTTATCTGACTGTATTTTCCCCCTTGATGTACTGCAAGAATTTGTTTTGTGCTTGCAAGGAACAGAGTACAATAGAAACAAGAAGTAACTTTTGGAGAAAAGAGAAAAAAATCAAATGATTGTCATCAAAGATATTCTTTGGCTCTAAGTGACACATGCTTGGTGTTTCACAACTAAGTACATTGATAGAAAAATGCTTTGCTCTGTGTGTCACAGATTGGTCAGACTGGGACCAGTGCTAACAGTAAAGCTCCCTTAACAAAATAAATAAAAACAAAAACTAAAAACCAACCAAAAGTAGTGCATTTGCAATTGTTGATGTTTTTAGATGCTTTTGGAGCTTAAATTTAGTAGTTGTTTTGGATGTGGTTGCACTGGGATATACACAAATTGTTTCTCTTTGCAATTTCGGCATCTTCTATTTGGTCTGTTTAAAATTAATGGAGAAAGCTCAGATAGTCTGATTTTAAAAACAGATTACAAATTCTGTAAATTTGCTTTTCAATTTAATCCCCAGTACACATCTTATCCAACGTTGAACACCTTGTTTCAGCCTCAAGGGAGGTGCAGTAAAGTACAATGACCAAATACTTGGTCGATCTTAGGTGGGAGCAGAAGGTGGAAAATGCTCTTTCCTTTGTGAAGTCAAGCCCTGGCATCAAGTAGAGCGGGATTTGTGAAGGCTGCAGAGCAGCAGGTGACAGCAGGCACCACCACACATTTCCTACAAATAAATAAATAAATAAATAAATAAATAAATAAATAAATAAATAAACAAACAAACACAAATCCTACCTGTCTGCCTTCCTGGTCCCACCTTCAGATCCAAGGAGTCATCCTGCTGGAGCACAGCACCACCACCAGAGCAGATTCCCAGTGTGGGACACATCCCTGTCAGGCCACACCAACCCTCCCGTGCAATTCCAGCTTGTCCCTTCTTGGTGACATTTAGCCACTCACTTTGGTGAGGTGACCAGCACTGCAGAGTCCCCTGCTTCCCCACTGAGTAAAGACTTTTATGGGGGCTGCAGCAGCGTGGAATTATCTGTCTGTGAGAGAGGAAGATTTCAGCTCCAAAGCATTTCCACTTTCATCCTGCTGTAATTTCACAAGGATGTTTTTCTGCTGTGCTTAGGCTGCTGTTTTTATTTCCCCTCCTGCCTGAAGGTTTTGCTGAGAAATAGAAACAGCAAGGAAATTTGTCCATTAGGAGAAAGACACAAGATGCTCTCAATGTACAAAGTAAACAGACACAAGAGAGAAACTTAAATTCTTTCCTTTCACTTGTTCATTTGTAATTACAAGGAGCTGGCTTTTCAGAAAAGCGTACATGTTTTAAGTCAGTTGTGCTCCCTTTGTATCTCAAGGTCAGAATGCTTATTTTTTCTTTTCCCCTTACACATGATATATCCTGTCTGTTCAGCTCATGGGCAGGAATAGTCTACAAGATCATACTGACGAGGAAAGCACATTTGCATCATGTCTGTACTGATATTACCAAAAAACTAGTGAACAGGAAGGAAAAAGCACCCAGTAAATCTACTTCAGGAACAACAAGAAAGCACCTTTGGCAACTGTATCCTAGTAATTGTTGCTATAGAAACTTTAGCTACCTTTTTTCTCACTATGACCTTGATTTTTCTTGACAGGATACATTAAAATAATGTATACCATGGGGCAAGATTCTCAGTGGTTTGGTTAATTCTGTCACTGAGCTCATTGCATATAAGGGATGAAGGAACAACCATGTGTTGTAGCTCTCCTCAAAGTTTTTGTGTCAGTCCTAACTCTTTCTAAGACATTAGCAGAAAAAAGACAAACAACAAACCCTTTTGTTTTCTTCTGTGTTGTGGCATTTTACCAAGGTAATTAATACCCACATGTAACATTGCATCAGATGCCTGTTTTCATAGTCTCCATGAGCACCAAAGGCAGCGTTTTTGTGGCAGTTTCTCCACATCACCCTCCTCCCAGCTCACTTGTTACACGTACAGCGATGCAGCACTTTGATCTCTCTGAGCTGTAGTAACATTCCTTTGCCTTTATGCATCCTCCACGCAGTGATTTAAAGCCCCTTGTAAAGGCTTATCACACCCCTGAAGGGTAGAGAAGAAACATGCTCCGTGCCGTGGAGGAGAGCTGCTATCGGGTGCTTCCACCAGTGCTGCTGCAGCTCTCACCCAGAACTTGGCAGGGAAGAGCCTGGAAAAACGTCTGTCTGCCAGAACATGTCAAACAGCATCCAGCAACACAACCCCAACTGCACCAGGAACTGGGGAGCTGCACCAGGGAAGAGTGCACACAGTTGACTCTGTTATCCTGCTGATGGCAATTAGGACCACTGCAGCTCTAAGTTGCCTCAACTCTTATCTGTGTTATTATTGTTGTTGTTCTTGTTGCTGTTAGTTGTTTCCTATGAGAAGGTCCTAGATCCAGGCCATATTGTTCTGGATGCTGGATGAATGGGTTGAGAAGAGCTCTCTTGGCTTGGAGGTTTGGCATTTCAGAGGTGCAGTCTGTGGATGAGTGGAGTGGAGGTGCTACACATAGACACTCCTGGGGAGCAACAGCAACACATGAAATTTGACTTTTCTTCATTTAATCAGACAGAACATTTTTGTTGCTTTTCATTTTGTTTATCCGACTGCATTTTCCCCTTTGGTGTACTGCAAGAATTTGTTTTGTGCTTAGAAGGAACAAAGTACACTAGAAACAAGAAGTAACTTTTGGAGAAGAGAGAAAAATCTTCAGTTCAGATGAAAGTCCTGGTTGCAAGTTATGTCAGGACTACCCAGCTTTGTCAGGCAGGTCATGGTCAGGCAGTGTTCAACTTGCTGCAGGAATGGGTCCATTCCAGGAAATAGGATGGTGGGAGCTATGGCAGTGCCTAATGGGATTGGTGTGGGCATTACCCTCACCAAATGCAGCCTGATGTGGTACAGCTGGGCTGACAGGTGGGAGAGGCTGTAAAGGTTGTTTAAGTGAAGAAGGGGACACAGTTTTCAAATGTGTCCTCTTAAAATGTTACCAAAGCAAGGGTATTTTGGAAATAACTGTGTTGTTTAAACTACTAGAGGTAAAAACATAATTATATCCCAGATTATCAAGCAACACTAGTGAATTTGTTTCAAACCTTCAGGCTATGCAGCACACCTTAAATGAATTTACCTAGATTCTGATGTAAATCACACAAGCTTTTCCACTTACTCTGAGCTGGTTACAGTGACAGGAGAGGGAGCATGGTCGGCTCATGATGACAAAGCCTCTTGCCTGCGTGTGTTAAACAAACAGAAAACAAGTATGACACCTCAAAGATGCTACTGATGCCATGGGCATGACTTGAGGAATTATACAGGTTTGGGAACAGTAATAAAAGTCCCCATTCCTAAGGATCAGTGGTGTGTTTGGAAGATCATGTCTCTGGTCAAACAGCAGCAGTAGGGATTAAATCCAAATCCACTCAATTCTTAAGGAGGGGTAATATTACCTCTTAGTCAAAGCTGTAATAAGCTCATCAGCCACATGAGAGAAGCAGACTTACTAGAGGCTACAGCCTTCATTAGGCAGTAATCTACTATTGTGTTTATGATGATAAATTACTGCCCTACATTTTGTTTGGTGGGATAGACAGAAGCTCCAACAGAAGCCTGGCCACTGGGCTGAGCCAGCTGGATTGAGCTAGCTTGCCTGGCTGAAGCAAGAGCCTGGACAAGGCACAGAGCAGGAGAAGAAGTTTTTCCCCTCTCTGCTCTGATGTCGTGGGCTGAACTCACGGCCTTTCCATCTGCCTGAGCAAGCAGCCAGAGGGAGAGGCTGAAAATTTTCCTGGATACAAGTCAGCAGCATGCACAGGTCAGTGGGTGCTCTGAGCCTGTGAGCAGGCCTGCTCAGGGGCACCTCCTTTTTTCTCCTCCACTTTCAACTCTTGGTTGATGTTGCTCTTTATTCTGAGCATTTCCTCTTTTTTTTTTTTTTCTTTTTTTCTCTCTTTCCCTGCAGCATATGGTTCAATTTGCTTGCACTTCTGTCATTTCAGACCATTGGCACCCCTTCCCTTTCTTTTAAAAATGTCCTTATGTCCTTCAAATTCTCTCTGTCCATTTAGATGCTTGGAGGGAGAGTTGCTGGGGGCTCCTGGTCAGACCTATCCAAGTTGCATGCCACTATAACTCAGATTTTGGTTTTTGGATGGTGATTAGTGGGGAATTGTAAGTCAGACACTCTAACTATGATTAGTCTTTAATATTAGAAAGCAAAAAAACAACAGGGGAAGGAGAAAAACCTGTGCCTTTCAGGCACATCAAGCACCCACTGACATCAATGGCTTTGGCTGAAGTGCTGCTGGCTTTTGGCCCCTTTCCCCTAGATGCCCAGTTACCCTTAAAGCATTCATTTAAAAAATTATTTTCCTGTTCTAGAATGGGTAGTTTCATTTTTTCGGGTAAGAGCAAATGTTAGTCTAAGGATCTTTGTTCCCCACAGTATGATCTTCTATTTTGACTCCTGCCTTCTCCCTCAGGGTTAAGGGAAAGGAGAAAATATGGAAGGTGCAGGGGAAAGTGCTCAGGTCTGTGGTCTAAAGGAAATCTAAGCCTCTCTTTTGTGGACTGTGGGCTTTAGCAGGGTGAGGCAGGTTGAGGAAGACTCTGCTGTGCTCATCAACCAGCCATGGAGGCCATGGGCATTGTCTGTCCTTCAAAGGCTGCCAGGCTTGCAAACCCCACCTTGGGGGCTCCATTTCTGACCACCAGGGTGATTTCCATTCCCCAGGAGTCAGCCATGTGTGAAAGACATCAGCTATAAACTTTTCAGCTTGATTTCTGCATTCTTGGGCTTGAGGCGTGACCTAGAGCAGGAACACTTAGGGACTCTTACCAAAATTGGGGTTTGTTTTTTAAATTTTTGCTGTGTCTGTGGTATGTGCTTCATTGCTTCTGTAGAGAGCAAGCCAGAGTGTTCCTTTGTATCCTAAACCCAAGGAAAGTGCATCCTTCACCTCACAGACATAATTGATGTTGACTCCTGGTTGCACATGGACAGCCCTCCCTGTATTTTCAGGATCTGGATGTTACAATCCAGCGCATGGATGTTTTACAAATCTTCTTTTTTTGTCTAACCCTACTGGCCACTGTAGCCTGGATCAGCAGGTTGCTTGGCTTGCCTAGATTAAACTCTTGAGACAGAGCATTTTGTAATTATGCCCCTCAGCTACAGCTCTCTGGCATTCCCAGCCTGTGTTATTTAAACCTAAGTTGTTTCTTATGTCCTTTAATTTCCTGTACCAATGCCAGCTTGCAGTGGTGATTACAGCCTGATGGATAGGTAGGTAGACTGCTGCTTTTAACTTTTCTGAATCAATGACACTAATTTTATTGTGATCAATTGAGCATCCTGTGACACTCCTGAGGAGGGTGGTATATTTATGTAGCTTGTTGTTGTTGCCCATCCCTGTGCATCAGAGGAGAGTGCAATCCTCTCTAATGCTTCTCTGAGGTAAAAGAAGCTGAAGAGTTTGCGAAAAAGTCCAAAGGGGCCAGACTTAATGTCATACATGGAGGAAGGTTCAGTAAAATCTTGAGGCTCCTTAAAAAAATCCTCAGAGGAAATGGTGTCAGTTGCAGAATAATATTCTCATGTGAGAGGCTTACACTTTAATTTCTGTAGTGTTTTTCTGGGAAGCAGCATTTTGTTTTCCTCTCAGTGTTTTTAACACATTCCCATACCCTGTGGGTTATCTCTCTGTTGGCCACAACAGAGGGTGAGCAGGAATAAGGAGTTGACAAGTAGGAAATTTTGTCTCAAGGGTCTGGTTGCCGTAAGAAGGGTGTAAGCTAACATTATCAGCATTTTTGGGCTAAGGTTCTTGCTTTTCATGCTGCAGCACCTCATCTGAATGCTCTCAAAACTGAAGAAATTATTAGAGAAGTGTGTTTTCCAGGTTTCAGCTGGGATGGAGTTGATTTTCTTCCTCGTGGCTGCTACAGTGCTGTGTTTTGGGTTTAGGATCAGAATGATGTTGGTAACACACTGATGTTTTCAGTTGTTGCTAAGAAATGCTTCTACCAAGGGAAAGGCATCTCATATTCTCATGCTCTGCCAGTGAGGAGGCTGAGGGGGGGCACAAGGAGCCTGGAGGGGACACAGCCAGGACAGCTGACCCCAAATGGCCAGAGGGATATTCCAGACCATATGCTCAGTATATAAACTGTGGGGGAAATCTGGCTGGGGGACACTGCTTGGGAACTGGCCGGGCAGTGGTCAGCAAGGGGTGAGCAATTGCACTGAGCATCACTTGTATAGTTTAATTATTTTATTATTGTAATTGTTCATATTCTTCATATTCATGTTCTTCTTCTTCTTCTTCTTCTTCTTCTTCTTATTGTTTTCTTCCTTTTCTGCCCTATTAAACTGTCTTTATCTCAGCACATGAGATTTCTCACTCATCCAATTCTGCCTCCCATCCCACTGGGGCTGGGGTGAGTGAGCAGCTCTGAGGGGTTTGGCTCCCAGCTGGGGTTAAACCATTCACTGTGCAGTCAGACAGTGGAAAGTGACCCATAAGGACAGAATGAAACAGGAAAAATTGTATTATGTGTGTATAACGCTAATTGCATTACAAAGAGAAAATATTCCTCAGAGATACCACGGCTCACTTTTGCTATCAGAGGGGTTGCATCTCCATGTCCTACAGATTTCCAAGCAAAGTAAAATGCTTTGAGCACTTGCGTGAAAATTCTTCTTCATCAAAAGTTTCCCTATAAAGCAATATTGGCACTGAGTGACTTTGTATCCTCTAATATGTGCCCAGAAATTCCTATGAAAATTCAACCCAACACTCCTAGTATCCCCTTTCTCCCAGGCTCTTGTTCAAAAGGGTGAAGAGATTAAGAAGAAATTCTCTCTACTAAGTGTGATTCAGAGGAAAATCTCACCCTTCTCAATAATTGATATTAATGGCATAATTTCCATTATTGCCTAAAATTTTAGGTAACTTATTCTAGAGGATGCTCGATTTCCAAATTACTGCCCTTCCTAGGGTGAAGTTCACCATTGAAGTAACCACCAGCAAAGTTTCTCTCAGCTGCATTGGGTTGTTTTGGCCACTAGTAAAAATGTTACAATAAGAACAGTGAGACCAGATCAATGGAGCCACTCAGAATTTCTCTTTAGTGAGAGATTAAGGAAGGGACTCTGCACCTCTGGACATGATCATGAAGTTTCCAACCAAGCCCAGTGTGTGAGTGCAGTCATTTTCTCAAGGCAGAAATAATCAGCCTTGAAGAAATGTTCGTGTCCTGGGTAGACACGATGTCTTAGAGCCACCAAAGGGAATTTCCTTCCCAGGAACTTGGAGAATCCATTTCTCAGAGCTCCTGAACAGCTGAGTGGCACATCACGGGCAATGAAGACTCTTTGCAGCAGCAGATGAGAGGCAGAAATCTCACATCTCTGCATCGGAGTGACAGCAGATGCTGCCTTTGGGAGAGAGGAGGTTTTGTGAAAAAGTCTGCCTCAAAAAAGGACATGGGTATAAAAGATGTGCATCTGCATATTTTGGGGGGGGGGGGGGAAGATTTCTGCATTTTATTATCTTCTAACTCAGTAATGCTACTGTATTTCTTTATATTGAAATGTTGCTCTTATTAAGAAAAAAAATAGGTAGTCAAAGTAGGAAAGGTCTAGAAGGAGGCGTTTCTAGACTGACAGGGAAAAAATTAGGAGTGACTCTTTTTCTGTCTTTGTGAGATATAGTTGTTATTATCTGAATTCTCAACTGCTATAAGCTAACTTGGCTCTACCTAAAGTGACAGAATCACTTATTATACCCCCACTTGTGTGTAACATTTAATTCACTAAACATCAGCTGTTCATTTTTTATTGCTTTTTTCTGAAAACTACTGTAAACAAGGATCTGCACACATTTTGCAATGCTTCAGCACTCCTTTTATCAGCATTCAAATCAGACTTACTTTAAAATCTATGATTCACTACTGATATTAAATTAAGATTCTAAAAGTGCTGTTGAATGTCTACTGGTGGTGGCAGACACCATAGATTTGTATAAAAACATATTCTCATTTTGACATGCAATTCAGGTTTCTGTCCTGTGCTGTAAAATTCGTTTTATATCTGTAAGAATTTATAGTTTTTAATGAAAAAGAATACTGATTTTTCACACTGAGACACACTGCTTTCTCAGGGGTCAATTTTATTTTGTCTGGCAAATTAATTTAAAAATTAATTTTTTTTATTTGTATTTCTGCTTTGCATTTTAATTTCTGGCAATATTCTGCTTTGGTAAAAAGAATACCAGTGATTGAGAAATTCTAGGATTTTTTTTTTTCTGGAAGAAAATGAAGCTTAAAGCTATACAATCAACATGACTAGTGACATGTCCAAAATCCCTCTTGTTCCAGCCGTCCCTAGTTGTGCAGCTGGAATTTGCAGGGAATTGTACCAGGTTCATCTCTATCTGAAGGATTAGGAGAACAGGGAGAGCTGGTGTAACTGCACATTCTGCTGAGATCTGCTTCTCCAGATATTAGATGGTTCTTGCCTAAAAAATTCCCAAATGCTCCCATAATGCTCCATAATGCTCCAGGGCACTTGATCTCATATTGTCTTACTAGGACACATGCAAAAGAAAGCCTTTGCATATTTCTATGTCTTCAGTTTCTAATGGGTCATACCTTATTTTTGGAGAGTGGCTTCTGATGTTCAAGAGCCATGGGGGTTTTTGACAAATCTGTTCTGAGAGAGAGGAAGGCACCTCGACCCAGGATCTCTTCTACCTTGTGTTTCACTTGATGACACAGTTCAGTGCTTACACAGTACCACTGAGAGCATTTTTTATCTCTTCTGGCATATGGGGCTAGAAAATTACTTGTAAAGAGCCTCAAAGGTTAATGAGAGCCAGCGAAATTCATGCTGTCTGCATGCCATTTAATACAGTAATCTACAAGAGACACAAGGAAAGCTTTTTCCTGGCAGAAATAGAAAAAATGTCATGACCCCAGACTGTGGTGGTGAGTGGAACAAAGGGCTGGGTTTCTTGGATTAAGGATTTAATCCTTGTGGAGGGTGAGTGAGGTCAGGCAAAGGAAGCAATCAGGAAGGTGCTCCAATAGCACAGGCTGGTGGTGCCCAGCCAGGGTCAGACTGTGTAACCAAAAGAGCAGCTCCACCATCACAATGCCAATTGTAACAGGAGACACCAGGCTTTTGATTCTTAATTGGGAGTAACTGCCAAGAGAAATCATATTTAAGCACCTAATTCCAGTCTATTCAAAATATTTGAAATGCTAGGGGGTTATTTGCCATTACAGCTCCTGCTATGGTTATTATTTCCCTGTTTATCCTTTCAAAGAAAAAATAAGATTGCAAAGACCTTTGATATTGTGAAGCAGCATCATCTGTTTCCTGTGGTTTTAGAAAGTGAAGGAATTTACCATGGGTGACCTGTGCTCTTAGACAAGAGCATTGGATGTGTTTCCCTGGAAATCAGTTTCTCCACATTGGAACCAATTAAAATGCATCTCACAGATTGTATTTGATGTTTTGCAGCACGTGCCCTGAGGGATATATATGTCTGAAGGCTGGGGAAAACCCTGACCATGGTTACACAAGCTTTGATACTTTTGGCTGGGCCTTTCTCTCCTTGTTCCGTCTTATGACTCAAGATTACTGGGAACGTCTTTACCAACAGGTATGAGGTTATTTTATTACTGTTAAAAAATAGAAAGTCGTCATCTTGTAACTGTGGTATATACAACAGTTAAAGACAATAAAGAATTGCTGGTTATTAGGTAAACTGTGCTTTGTGTGTGTTCTAGAGAAGGACAATCAGATGTTCTGGAGAAGGACAATCAGTTCAAATAATTGATTTATTTTCTTAAGAGTGATAATGTCTGAAGATACTAGGCTGGTTGGGGAAATTGAAAAAAGTGGTAGAGAGAGAAAGACACTAATTCACCTGAGTCTGAATGAAGTTCACCACTTAAGGAAGGTCACCACAGCACCACTTGGTGCTTTTTTGGTGGATGATGTACCACAAGTTAATCTTTGGAGTCCAGCTCAGGAAAAAGCCAGAAAAGCACCTGTGTTCTTGGCATATCTGGTTTTTCAAAGCATGGTGATGAACACAAATTCAGAAAATTGCAAGACTACGTGATACATTCCAGTTCTCCCTGCTGCAAGCTCTTCATCATGGACACCTGAAAGACAGAGGCACAAATAGATCCAGACTCAACTCACAGTCACGTGCAAGGTGGTCTCTGAGTAAATGTTCATTTCAGCATGCATTTCCTGAAATGTGTGCAAACCCCAGAGTACTACATTGGCCAGTTTGGTACTGAATTGCATTCTCTGTCCATGACGCCACTGATGATTTGCTGCTGCATCTCAAACCTGCCAGCACTTAAGGGTGATCATATGGAAATCAGGGGATAATGTTGGCAGAACTACTCTGAAGGTACTGAGGTGAACATCGCTGAAGATTTGGGGGATTTCAGCTTTACATACAGCCAGTTACACAATTTCACTTCAGGAAAATGTGAAACAACGAAACTGATGATTCTTTAAACAGCTGTATTCACTTACTTGACACAGAGCTATGTGTACAACTCTGGAAGACAGAAACTGTCATGGCAAATAAAGATGAACATCACTCCATTTTATTATTTGACCTTATACTATCACACAGTGTTTTCTGTCAGTAGTATCAACTCACTGAGCATGGGACATATCTGTTACACATGAGCTGTCTCCCCCTAAATTCCAGTTATGCCAATAAATCTGGTGAGGAACCAGGGCATACATTCAACAGAGCCCAAGGTTTGGTTCTTCTCGTCCTGACACAGATGTCTCAATGATATTTGGTTGAGTTGCACCCTAAATGTGCACTTTTTCTCCCTGAAATACAGGAGAAAATGGTAGACATATGAAGGGATCCAACATGAATCCCACTTGGATGGTTTCTAGGCACTAGACAAAACCAGATTGAACTGTGGGGCAATTTTTCACTGCAACTGACTCTAATATCAATTCTAACAGAAAACCAGCAGAGTTATCTGGTAAAGAAGAAAAGCATTGAGAAAGCATTATTCTTTTAGAAATTAATTCACTGCAAGGCACACAATTTTTGATTAAGATATAAAAATTTATTGGTGAGGAGATTATTTGCTTGTATGTGGTTGTCATTTCTCATCAAAGGCTCTCTGTTTGAGCTATTAACAAAGGCTGAATTCAATTATATTATAAATTCAATTTTGAAAAAACCCCTTCTGTTCTTTATTTTACTTTTCTTTTTAAAAACATTGTAAAGTGGTGTTAATTATACTTTTGCACTCACAGACTCTCAGATCTGCTGGGAAGATCTACATGCTTTTTTTCATGCTGGTCATCTTCCTGGGCTCGTTTTACCTGATCAATCTGATTCTGGCTGTTGTGGCCATGGCATATGAGGAGCAGAACCAAGCCACTATTGCTGAAACAGAAGAGAAGGAAAGAAAGTTTCGGGAAGCCATGGAGATGCTGAAGAAAGAGCAGGAGGTCAGTGAACTGTGTGGCATGATTAGCCTTGGGTGACTTGAACAAATGTTGCCTTGGGATTCACATCCTCTTTATTTTACATTTGTGTGATAACCAAAGTAAGAATTTGCTTGAAAGCAGTTGAATGTTTATTGTACTAGACAAAGTTATCGCAATTTTTTTTTTCTGGTGAAAGAAAAATTGTAGTTCTCCCTGTTAGGAGTGGGCCATTTGAGATTTACATATCCAGAACTGTACTGGTTTAACCATGCCAGCAGAGAAAATTGATATAGTTTGGCATTTGAGATGTTTTAATGATGGCAAAACTACATCTGGATTTGAGCACAACCCAGCTATTTTGGTAGCTCAGGCAGAGGCCTAGCTGAACCTCCTTCCACCACTCTTTTAGCCCACGTTAGTTTCCTCACTGTCTTGCTCAACCTGCCATAAATATCCAATTGTTTGATAATGAAGGTAAAGTTGTAGATTAACCTCTTTGAAGCACATACAGCTTCATTCCTGGAAAAGTAAGCAGGCAGACCTTGAGGTTAAGATCTGCAAATTATGCAAAAGCATAATTTTATGATTTAATGTTGTCATAAATTTAAACCATCCAGGGAGGCCAAATGGTGGATGTAGCCTTATAGCCCTAATAACAGTATTTAATTTACATGTGATTTGTGTGGGGTAGAAGGCTTTTATTAAACAGCAGAAGAGAACGTTTTAGGTGCTGTGAACAAGAGGACAATAAGAAAATTAGTCTGAAACAGCACGTAGCACTGTAGTTCAGAGAAATAAATCCTTGAAACACAATATAAACTAATATACATAATTTTCTTTTGGGTACATATGGCTTCAGGGCCTAATCCAAAGCACATTTAAATCCTTGGAAAGAAAATAGGAAATGCAATTCACTCTTGTCAAAGTGTTAGTAGTGGCTTATGAATCATTTAAGTCCTTTTAAAGATCCTCTTTGATAGTTTAAGTAATAGGTAAATGCAATTTAGTCCATGTACAGCCACTTTGAACAGAGTAACTCTGCCATAACCTAAGGGAACAAACTGAGCTCCAACTCGTACCTATTTTATACAAATTTTCATGTGTATTGACCCCAGCTGAGCTCTTCCTAATAACAGTCAACTTTGGTACCCCCAACTATAATTAAACATATTTAAGAATTTAATTTGGAAGGCTTTGATTTCAATTAAGCCTGTGTGCACACAAGAAAAGGGAACATTGGGCCTGGAAAGCATAATGTGTCAAAAAAGAGGGTTGCCTCTGAAAATCTGAATTTTTCCCATTTATCTGTATGCTTTATAATAGAGCCTTATCTTCAGCCAACCATTTCTCATCTTGCCTGTGCCCTGTTCAGCACAAAGGGTGGACAGTGCATGATTCAAGAGCAGCTCTTTGCTTTCTCATAATTGGTTCTGTTGCCTTAGGCCAGCTTGAGCAGACTTCCAGGCTCAGGCAGTCAAAACCTCCTTGGAAGTGGAGGTGACTAACACCCTCCAGGTTCTTCAGTGCCTCTTGCCACTGCTCAGTCTCCATGTGCTTCAAAAATGCTCCTCTGTATCTGCAATACTCCTGGAGAATTATCCTAGTTTTATGGGAAGGAAATTCAGGAGTGGAGTGATCTGGGTCCATGGTGTTCACTAATGAAGTTCAGTAATTCGACAAATCAACTCCTGGCATCTCGAAGCAGACATTTGGAAGAAGAGGCTCAGAAAAGGGGATTGGGTGGCTGCACTATGGAGCTTTCAGAGATCCCGCTGAGATGTCTTGTCCCAGCCTGAGCTACTCAGTTTTAATCTGGTTCTCCAAACCTTGATCAAGATTTTGGTTTTGACTTTCTCACTGTACCACTAAGTTCCTGCTCAAGAGCTGTCTTTTGTGTAATCCTCATATCAGGGCTCATGTGAAGTAAGCTTTCCTCCCATCCTTCAGCCATCACAGGTTCTTGCCAGGTGTGCCTGGTGCCACACACCTTTCCTGGAGCTGTTGTGCTGGGTTAAGGCCTGAGGAGCAGGATGTGGTCCAGCCACAGGAACCCAGACAGAAGGGGTAGATAGGTAGGACAGGGGAACATCCTCGGGCCCAGGCTGGATGGAGCACTGAGTAAACTGGTAAAGTGTCCCTGCCCACGACAGGGGGCTTGGATCAACTCTAAGCTCTCTTCCAACACAAGCTGTACTGTGATTCTGTGATCCTCCACGTCTTGAGGAACAATTCTGTCCAAATCCTTTTTCAGTACCTGAGAGAGGTATTGAGTGCAGAAACAATTCAAGCAATAGGTAAGAAAATGCTAAGAACCTAAAAATTAGTTTAATTTGCAGTATGAGTACGGCATGTTTAGTAGCACAACCTGTGATATTTCCTAGATCTACAAAATATGACAGTAATCAAATAGGACAACCAAAACTGTTCAGGCCAACTTTTATAATGTGCAGTATAAAGGGAGCAAAAATATAATTGATAGACCTGCTTGGGGCCTGAGTCCATTTTTACAATTGGTCTAAGACATTCCTATATCTGAGCTTAACAACAGAAGCCTTGCCAAACCTTTATACAGAGAAAACACTTCAGCATAGCAATTAAATCAATTGACTCAAAAAATACACAACCAAACCAGCCAAAACAACCTAGACCAGTGTCTGAGCTCTCCTCCTCTCTGCTCAAAGCAGCTTGTTATGAAAGATATTTCTCACAGGAATTAAGTTTTGTTGTGCTTTCAGCTTGATAGAGCTACTGCTACTCCTTGAAATACATGATTGATTCTTTACACGCCTGTTAAGTGCCTTCACTTTCCTTGGACTGATGCCTGTGGGAGGATGGGAGTATTTTGCAGTGGAGAGATGATTGCCTGTTTGATTCTAGTGGCTTACAGACAATAGCACTGAGGATTCATCTGTTCGTCCTGTTCTGGGCTACCAGAAGAGGTTTTTTTTGTTTGTTTTTTTTTTTTTTGTTGTTTTTTGTTTTGTTTTTTTAACAATTCACTCTCTTCAGGTGTTTCAGCTGGGGGGCTCTGCATTGGGCTGGTCTCCAAGCCACTGATGTGGCTACCACTGGTTCTCCAGCAGCTCCAAACCTGACCCTTGTGCCCAGAGTCGCCTCACTCCTCCTGCCTGTGCTGGGGACGGAGCCCCAGCTCTCCCAGCTCCTGCTGATCCTTCCTCCTGGCTGCTCATTCGCTCCCAGGGCTGTGGCTTTGAGCACTCGGGCTTTGGAATTGGGCTCCCAGCAGCTGGTGTGTTATCAGCCTGCCCCTGCAGTGATGCCAGCAGATAGCCAGCACAGCATGGAAGCACACAGCACAGCAAAGGCCACCTTATCTCCAGCTAAGCCCATGGTTCTTTCTTTGCGTCTCTGATGGCAGCTGCCTGCGCTGCTGCTCGGGATGAGGGTTTACAGAAACGTGCCAGCTGAGCTGCCTGCTGTTCCTAACATCCCTCTGTGGCAGGGGAGGGAAAATCCCAGCAGCCAGCTGGGCTGCCCTCCTGTCCTGTCCTTCAAGGGGCTGAAGTCCAGGAGGACTTTAATCGGAGGTTCTCCCAGCTTGAGATTTTTCTCTGCCTGGCACCAGAAGTGCTAGCCCAGAGATCTGTGCATGGCGTGTGCACACAAGCTGTTCTTTCGTGATATGTCAACTCATGATATGTGTGGGAACTCCGCATAAAAACCATCCTTTTGTGCAGCCGTTCCTAAGTTTTATGATTGCTTATCTCCTGATATTTTTAATATCTCTCCTATACAAACTTAAAATGAAAAGTAAATTCTGAGCAGTAGTAGTTTTCACTGAAATCCTGAAATAACAATATTTATGCCTTCTACAATCTTCTGATTTAGGCCCTAGCTGCTAAAGGAATTGACTCAATGTCGCTCAGCTCATTGGAAATGTCACCTAAAAGTGCGAAAGAAAGAAGAAATAAGAGAAAGAAAAAGAAATCTTTGGGGGCAGATGAGTATGGGGAAGACCAAAGGAATCCCAAGTGTGACTATGATGATAGTCAAAGGAGGATGGTAAGCCATGGTCTGAAACATCACTTGTTCCACACTGTACTTTCCTGGACAGGCCAGGCTCTGAACAAGGCAATTAAAACTGAAGCTTTCAGAAGAAAGAGGTATTTAACATCATAGCTGATATTAACACAGCAGATACAGCATACAGTCTGTGCAAGAGCAGTGGAAGGAAACATATTACCACTTTACTATTTAAATGAATTTAAAATGCCCATTAAACATTTTTACAAACCTTTTTTTTCAATTTTTAATTTTTATTTTATTTTCTTTTTTTTTGCTTCAAGATTACCCTCAGTCTGGTTTATTTTTTTCCATTCATCTGATTATATCTATCCTATCCCTACTAGAGATAAAAAAAAAATCTTAGTGGAAACCTACAAAGCTTAAAAATAAAAGACAGGAGGAGAAAAGGAGGAAACTTGTCTCTGAGGGTCTTTAAAACATTATACAAAGACATTATTAACATTTTTATATTCTTTTGCTAGTTGCCTCCAAGTCAAAACTTTGTGGCATTAGTTTCTACTTTCTATTGCAGGGAAGAAAAACAGAGTGACAGTGTTATTAAATAAGGTTTTATGTAAATGTTCCTGACATGCATGAATATGAATCTACTCATGCTGTATGTATCAAGGGATCATAAATAGCTCCAGATAATTTGTCTTTGTTTAACTGAGGGCAAAGTTTAAATCAGTTTGTTTTGTTGTTTTGAAGAGCCATGTAATGGGCTAAGTCCTTTTCTGTTTTGTTGTCAGTGAATTTAGGGATACTTGGCAGCCATAAAAAGCTCATAGAAAACATGTAAGAGGTGTAAGTAAATGTGACCAATTAATGACTCCCCAGCTCACAGAATTTACCCAGAGCTGGATTTCTGTAGATGACAGGCATTTTTTTAATCCAGTAGTTTCTGGTTTTGTCTCATTGGTCGAGAGGGTTGCATAACAACTTGCACCTTTTCTAAATGCAGAACTGCTCTTTAGCTTCATTCTGGATGGGTTTCAGGACACCACGTGCCAGAAGCACCGTGGATTGGAGCTGCGCATTTCCAGTTTATTTCTCGGATTAATATTCCTTGTTTTCACTTTTTGCCCCTGGATGTCATATGCATGAGAAGCATGGGAGACACATTTCAAAGCTTATAGTAAATCTTCTCTGCAAGGCTGTGTCTGGCATGGTTGGAGGGAATAAGGCTGAGTCATCATTCAGATGCTATCTTAGCAGCTGGAAGTGTGTTGCCATCAGAAATCAGTCTCAGTGACTGTGCCATGGAAACCCAGGCATGGATTTTTGACCAGCTGAAATTTGGTAGCAATCCAAAAGGGGGGTTTTTTTGGTGGTTTTTTTTGGGGTTTTTTTGGCTTTTTTTGTTTTTTTTTTTTTTTTAGTTAGAAAGAGCCTGGGTGTTGTACTCCTCCATGTACCAGTGTCACTTAAATAGCATCATTACATAACTCAGTGGTGTAAGCTACAGCACGGAATGAAATTGGGCGTCATTTGATTTGTCTGGTTTGTGGGTGCTGTGGCAATCTGACCTCTCTTCATAGATACCTGGCTCATGGGAAAGTTCTGAAGAAGCTGGAAATTCTGTCCAGGAATAAATTCAAAAATATGTTCTGCATAAATGCTCTTACTCCAGTAATTTCTTCTTTAGAGAGAAGAGAAAGGGATAGACTTGAGTTCCTTACATGTTTTCCAAAGATCCTTTTCACTCTGCCGGGTTTTAGGTGTGTTTAGTCCTTGGCTACATCTTGCTGATGCTCTGGCAGAGTTGCAGTCTCACTAACTGACGTCAGAGTGGATTGTCAAGGCTGATATTTGAGTGAGGGAGACTGCTGTGTACTGAGGTTATCCAGCCCTTAAGCAGCCATGTGCATTGAGATAATCGTTTTACAAACTAATAAACCATATCCCTCTTCTTGCTCTTGGTTTGGTTTTTTTCCCCCCCCTTTTTCTTTTATCACCTTCTTCCGTCGTATTCTGCTTCTTCTTCTTCTTCTTCTTCCCCCTTCTTCTCATTTTCCCTGCAGTTCATTTCCTGCCCTATTTCTTTATCTATTCTTCTCCCACTGCACTGTTCCTTCCCTAGCTGTTATGAAGATGTGTGATAATGCAGTAGATTGGAGCTGGATCCCCTTCCCTGCTCCTGTCTTCCACTCCTTGTGCTGCCTTCCCAGGTCCTCTGGCACTTGTCCCATGGGGGGGAGTAGGAGCAGAGGAAGTATCACACTGTGAGCTGAATGCCACCTTGACCCTTCCTATTTCAGTACATCTTTAACTGTCAAGTGTTAGACAAACACCTAAAGGCTAGAAACGACTGTCTGACCTCTTAACTTTGCGGAGTCTGAATACCTGTAATTAAGTCTCTCTTTCTCTGAAGCTCTTGGTTTAAAGTGGAACTTACTGCTCTCCCTCAGAACTTCCTCGCTCCTGAAAACGTGTTGCAAAATGTTGTTTCTCTTTCCCCTTTTTCCTCTCTGGGGGTTTCCAGACTCTCCTTGGCATTAGTTATGGTCCCAGTGCAAACTTGGTGAAGCGCAGAACCAGCCACGGAAGCGTTTTCAGTTTCCGACTCCGTGGCAGAGACGCTTGCTCCGAGACAGATTTTGCCGATGATGAGATCAGCATCGCTGGGGAAAATGAAAGCCACCGGGGCTCTCTCTTAATGCCAAGATCTGGGAGGCGTCCAAGCGTGCAAAGTCAAGTGAGCCATAGTTCTCACCCTACTACTCCCAACTACACCCAGACGGGCAAAAGGAACAGCTCAGTGGATTGCAATGGTGTGGTTTCCCTGATAGGACGAGGCACCGGGGCACTCAACCCAGACCCTACTTCTCCTGCAGGGTTACTGCTCCCCCCAGTTATTATGGAAAAGCCTGGGACAGGCGACCTGGTGAGTACTTTATAACTTTTGTACGTGATTCTCGCTCTCGTTTCCTTCTAAATGTTGTTGGAGATTGCTGTAATTTATTTACACCATGTGGAGTCCGCAGTGAGAAACCCAGACCACCACTCCAGGCACGGTGGGAAGACAATGAGTTAATTCACGGATGAATGTCTCATCAGGGAGGTTCATGCCTTCTAGTGAGACTTTCTCTTCAGAGCTGTCAGTAGGCAAATACCTGAATCTTGAGTTTGACAGAGACTTTCTTTTCATGAAGGGACATTTTTAAACTTGATTTCTTTTGACTTTTGGATGCCTGACATTGTATGGTGGATAGAAAATTATGGTTTTTAAATGATTCACTGAGTCTTGCCATCTTGAGACTGTGTTTTCTCTGGCTGTTTGGTCTCTGTTTTGCATCTGACCTCTGATCTTCTCTTGGGCTACTTGAGGAGGACTGTTCCTTCAGTCCAAAGCAGTTCCCAGAAGGGTTTCACATCCAGTTCAAATAACACTCAGGAAAAACGAGCACATGATCAACAGATTTCAGCCCTTTTGCAGATTGCCAGCATCTGTTGCAGAGCAACACCATGAAATGGTGTTTTTGGAAATAGCTGCTACACAGGCAGAGCAATCTGGACAGGTTGTTAGTTTGAGATAGTGGGATTTTATTTTTTTTAATGTAGATAATCTCCATTGAAGTTCATCGCTCTCAACAGTCTTTAAAATTATGGAGGTCAGTACTACAGTCAGTGTGGCAGGATTTATTTCATTTTAATGATCAAAAATGGATCAGAATAATCTCTCTCCTTGGAAGTGCCTCTTTCTGTTCATTTTAACCACAAGTCTTAAGTTACATGAGATAAAGCCCACTCAGAGTAACAAGGTGCCAAAATCAGGTTACACTGGTAGGGGGAAAAAACAAATGTGATTATAAAATGTATTAGCCAAGGTATCTCCTAAAGAGAAAGGTGAGTGAGATGGATTCCAGCTGTGGTATCAGATTATCAGTAAATTTGAGAAGCTTTTTTTTTTCTTTAGTGCCAAGAAGTTTAATTCCTTTCAGGGTTTGGACTGATTTTTTCCTCACCTATCTGAGCATTCTCTGTAGTTCTGCAAATAGGCTCTCACACCACCTATGAGAGAAGGGGCCATGCTACACGTGGGAAACTGGTTGGTGTGAGAATTATCTGTTTTGTTGACAGTTTTGAGACTGTTGCTGCTTTTTCAGATGTTCACATCTTCCTTCATTTAGGACTTTGCTAATACCACTTTTATTCTCTGTGGACAAGTCCTGTGACAATTCCATAAACAACTGAGCAACAGAAATGCTGTTTGTAAATAAGGAAGTTTTACTGGGTTTAACTCTGAAAAAAAAATTTTAAAAAAAAGGTAAAAAAATGTGTGCATTAAAAGAGCTGGGGAAGAAAATTTGTGCATTTGTTTAAAAAAAATTCTGAACCAAAGTCAAAAGTCCTCAGTAGATGAGTAGAGGATGTCCCCTTTTATTTCTGTAGGGAAAGTAGCTCTGCAGGCTGCTGAGGCTGTCCCAGCTGTCAGAAAAAGCTTAGCAAAGCACACGAGCACTCAACCTTTCACAGAAAATATTGGTATTTTACAGGATTGGGTCCTGAGGTGACAGGGAGTCTCTGAGCTCTGCTGGCATTTATTTTCATTTGTCAGCTTCCTGCCTTTTGAAAAAAATGGATTTGGAAAATTGAATGGCTGGAGTGGGTGAGCTCACTTGGCGGTTTTCTGGCCATCTAGGAAATAACACCCAGGCACTATAGTAGCAGATGCTCATGCAGTGATGCAATGTGGAGGATGTTGTATCTTCTGCAAAGCAGGTTTGGTATCTAATCTATCCAGAAAATGTGAGCTGGAGTAAAAAGCTAATTGGCAAGGAGCCCATTACTGTACAGATGTATTCACTACAGGAGTCATGAGTACTGGGCACAAATGTGCAGATGCAGCTGTGGCTCAGGCAGAAGGAAATAGCAAATCTGACCCCTCAGTGTGCTTGGAGATAAATCAGCATGTTTCTTGGCTTTGCATTTGATGATTTTTACCTTTTTCATGTTAAAATTTGTAGGTGAGTTTGCTCTTCGTTAGCAGCTCTGGTTTCCTTTTATGATCTCTTGGTATGTTTGGGGAAGATAGAAGATGTTGCAATTACTTAATTAACCTCACTGACCCTGCTGCTGTTATTTATTTTGGACAAGTGTGAGCCCATGGTAAAAAAAGGACCCACCTGGGCTATCTGTTCTATCTTTCATAAGCAAGAAATGGAGGGCCAGTCCATGAAAATGCATGGCTGTAACACGGCTTAAGCCCTGACTTGCAGCTTCCTGAGGTGTAACTGTGGCTTTGTTCAAGCAAATAGGACACCTGAGTAGATGGAGCTGAAAAAAACCCCACAATTTACAGCATTATATTTTTGAAGATGCACTTTTTAAGGTCACTCTGTGATGGTGAATAGTATCAGATGAACATAACACAGACCCATCTGACTGCTACTAAAGGGGGAGATCACTGAATTCTGATTTGGGGAAATCTTGGAGGAACACTTCTGATTTAAAAGACAGAGCAAACATCAAACAAGTTCTGATATCTCGGGTTTTGCATTTTTCAACCTGTCAGTCACAAGCAGTGACTTAACCCATGGTTGTCACAGATGATTCCAAAGTGGGTCCTTCTCAGGTTTCTTCAGGAAAGCACTGTCACTGTCCACTTTTGAGCATATCAGCCTGATCAACTTTAGCAATATTCACCCTGAACGGTTTACCCGAGGCAAAGTGGATGGGTTGGGACCACAATGAACAATTTCCATGCCTTTGTGTCATTGCAACTGCTACCCCCTGTCCCAGCCAAGGGCCATTTGCCCAGGGGAATGGCTGCAAGTGGCAGCTGTGCTTACATGAAAACATCTGTGCAATTCAGCTGCCTTCTCCCAGGAGAGAAGAGGCTGCAGCAGGTTATCCCACTCTTCAGGCCGGTGACTCAGAGGCACTTGGCTGCAGAAAAGCACAAAAGACAAAAAAAGCCAGTTCCAAACACTCCTCAGATGGCTTTGGCTGCTTGGCACGAATGGATATATGGGTTTCCATGAGAAAATAAAAGCGTTTGCACTGTCCATCTCCTCTCCCTAATTCCCAAATCCAGCTAAGGAAAACGGGAGGATTTCAGGTTATCTCATGGATGGAGTTAGACCCCATCAGTCTCATCAGCTGGGGCAGTCTTGGTGGCCATCAGGTTTGCTGACCATGGTCCATGCTGAGCAGCACCTGTTCACGAGCTCATCTGCACGAAGGTAGTCCTAAAAGTCCCTAGGGGCTTCAGTACACAGCCTGAGCAAGAGGAGGACGTGCTTCCCCCTGCAGGGAGCCTGAGCATCTCTGCACACTCTGCTACACTCATGGGTGTCCCCATGCCACCAGGAGCAGTGGCAGCATGGTGGGGAGCTGCACAGAGGGCTCACTGCAGTGAGGGTTCCAGCCAGAGAGCCTGCAGAGGTTATAGGAAGAGCAAAGTAGTGCAATATGAAAGTGTGGTCTGCAAACACCCTTCACCAAATCAGGTCTGGGTCTGGCAGTCATCACCCAGAGGGGAAGAGGAACAAACAGGTGCTCAGGTCTGAGAGGTGCAGGCAGGGAGCTTGTCCCAGGAAACCCATGGCAAGTCCTGGTCACGCTTCTGGAAATGCAGAGGACTCAGTGAGGGCTCTCCTGTTCTCCCACCAGCTTTCTTCAAATGGTGCAGCTGCTGATTTTATCAAACTTACCCCAGTGTAATAAGACATGAGCAGGACCTGGTGACTATGATAGAAGTCCCAATTGTTTTTGTCTTGACCTGAAACTGAGTTTTGAAAATTGTACATTTTTACACTCCTGCTGATTTCTGGGTGAGATTTTGGTTTTTGCCTCATTTAGAGAAAGTCTGTATATTATGTAAGTAACTTTGGGGCACATTACAACCTAAAGTTTCTGCACCTTCCTGCAGTATTTATTTGTGGGCTTGCATTGCTCTGTTGTGTCTTGGTGTTTCTTAGTTAAGAGGTTAGACTAACACCTCCCTTCCAAGGTATTGATATGCTTGAGCAGAATTTGATTTAGTTAATGAGCTTATACCTGAAGCTCAATTTATGGATTTTGATGTGCCTGAGTCAGATCTCACCTGTCAAGAGCTGTCAAGAAATTCGAGAGGGTTAAGGAACACACAAAACACCATCCCTTCTTGCCTCCTAAATCCAACTGGAGCCTTTCCTGTAACAGTGCAGGGAAATCACAAGATTTTTAATTTAACTGGACTTTACAGTTGTTCCAGAGGTTGGAAGTTGAAGAGGAATGGATGCAGGACTGTAAGGGTGGTGGTTTCCAAGTGAGCACTGGCTGATAGCTGGTGATCCCCACTGCTTTGCTCTCCCTGGGAACACCCTCTTGAACATATGACCTTTCCTGAACTTCCTCTCGGTCACACTTATGCTTTCTCTTCTAGGAAACTTAAAATGCTGAGCATTGCTAGTTAGGCAGGAGGGAAAACACCTGGAGAGTGAGCCCTTGAGAGTGTCTAAGCTGTTTATCAATGGACTGAAATGAAGATTTAGAAATTTATCTTTAGGTTATATTAATTTTGAGATATTATTTTAAAAAGAAAAACAAGCAAAACAAAAAAACCCCAAAAAACAAACAAACCAAAAAAAAAAAGACCTTGCTTTTTGTTTCAGCTAAGCATAAAAAGCTTTTGCTGACCACGCTGGTTTGAGGTTTTCATGTTCCTAAAATCACCCTGAGGTAAAATTTCTCTCTTCTTGTTTTGCCACAGAACTGGTGAAAAGGGAAAGTGTTAGCAGTTTCCATGTTCAGAAATAAAGGTCAACAGAATAAGTAATGCAAAAATCTGCCAATAAATTATGTGGATAAAAACTATCCAGCCCTCTGACGGCGTCACACAGAGAGTTGTCAGCACAGCTCTGCTCATTTCAAGATTTGCTTTTGTACATCCTAAGTGTAAATCACTCAGATTTGGTACAAATTTTGAAACTGCTTTAGTTTAAGGTTCATCTCTTTAAATAGTCAAATATCCCCAAAATTAAGTGATTTCTTTTTAATGCTGTGCTCTAATATGGCCACCTCCAATTTCATTAAATATCTGTGCTCATGCCTTACTGGGTCCATTGCTCATGGTGTGGCCTGCCCACGTTTTTTTTTTCTACTTGAAAAATTGTGTTGTATACAAGGAATATTAAACCTGTCCTGGCTCCCAAAAATGGTCTTTAAAAACGATGGTATGTTTAAACCCATCTTCACATAATGGTTTTGACATAGTTCAAAACTGCAGGCAGTGAGAAGAAATTATCTGTTATGCATCCTCATTTGCATGTAAACTACTGGATAGTATATTTGTCTCTGTAGAATTTAGCTTATTCAAAGGAGGAACATTTCTAGTCAATCAGGGGGCAAGGCAAATAATCTTGTCCTGCTGGAGTTGCCTATGTTTAACTCCATTGTGATTTTTTCATCTAGATCCTAGATAGACTCCTTGCATAACTGTGGGGACTGCTGGCTTTTTATACTTTATTTCAATAGAAATATGAGTACAATGAGCAACTGTGCCTGTGTGTGTTCTCTCAGAGATTATAATAACCTCTATGCTGCCTGCTTGTCCAGTTCCTGGAATTGTTCCTCTCTCACAGTTCAAAAGCAGTGTGACTATCAGCAGTCTCTATTCTAAAATAAATAAAAATAATAATATAAACCCATACCCACACATATCTATTCTTTATATAGGGCAAAAGCTTATTCCTTAAGCAGCTGTAATAATTTTAAGTGATTCACCAGGATGGAAACTTTTTTCCCAGGAAAAATTCTTCCTAGTAAGTGACAAAGTGACTGTGTGATGGATTTACTGCTCTGTTGGCAAATCTTTGCCCAGTGGCATTGCCTGCCACACACTGTGCCCTGGCCCTAGGGACGAATCTCTGCTGTGTGCCTGGTGCCAGGGGGCTGGCAGGGAACAGGGGCTTGGTTTAGTTAAATAAAGTTTAAAAATATAGGAAGAATGAACCTCTGAATATTTTTCCTTTGGCTTTCTACCTCTTTTCACTTTTGAGTAAAAGGTGGCTTTCAGATAACGGACTCTTGGGAAGGAGGTTGTTTGATGACCTGTTACTGGTACATCCTATGCCTTAGGTCAGGTAGGGTGGGAAGATATTAGAGCTTAAAAAGACTGAAATAATCCAGACAGGTTTGAAATTTGTGATTTTCTTATGGTTCATTCTACAGAGTCAAACTTGTGGTTTGGGGGTTTTGTTCTTCTTTTTCTTTGCTTTCCTTTTTTCTTTTTTTTTTTTAATTTATTCTACTCAAAAATTTGTCTCCCTCCTGCTTTTCTTCCTGTCTAGCTATTTCTTTTTCGTACCATGTATTTGTTATGTATTCCGAACTGCTGTGAATGATTATGCAATTTTCTAGATGCTTTCTTCATTAATAAAACATTTGTTGTTTCATTGTTTTTTATTGGATGCTTTTGAGATGAAGGAAATCAAGCAAACTAATGCATCTGAAGCACCATTTCTGATATTCCCTGGTTTCTAAGCCAAGGAGAGAGTGTTTTCTTGTTGTGCACAAGTACGACCCTCTTTGAAGACTTTCTGATGATAACTTTTCTTTTGAGATGATTTTGTCAGTAACTCAATGGACAATGAGCCTATTCAACTGAGATTTTTCTTTGATTTTTTTAAAGGATTTTTTAGGGAGGGTGGGAAAGGCCATTTTGGAACATTACTGCTTTTCTGGCCCAGCTAATATTTTAAATGCTTGCTTTCACAACCCTTACCCTTCTCTGATCTTGCAGTGATTGATATTTTTGACTGCAGTACTTGAAGTGACCTGGGACCAGCATCCTGGTTATAATTTCCATTGTCAGCCAAACAGTGCTTTCAGTGACCTAATATCATTGCCCTTTGCTGGGGATATCCCCTGCCCTGAAGAGATCACAGAAAAGACAGCTCATAGAGCTTCAGCAGCTTTTTTTTTTTTTCCTTGCTTTTCTCATGGAATTGCCTTTCTTGAAGAGGATTTTTGGTAGAGGAATGATGAAGAAGAGGGACCCTGGGTCCCTGGGCACAAACAGCAGAGTTGTGGAGCTGCTGCTTTTGGCACATCTCAGTTGGCATCCTGGGTGCTGATCAGGGTGGTCAGGGCTATTTCAGACCCAAATGGTGAGAAGAGCCAGAAGACTGAATCTAATTCCTGTAGTTCATTTGTCCATGGAGAAACTAAAGCAGCTGCTCTGATATCTGAATAAACCAGAGGTTCTCATCTTTTCAGGGATTTAGTCTCATTTCCCATTTCCTTGAGCTACAACACAAGAGCCATCTCTCTTGTTGCAGTGTCTCAGACGTCACAGCCTGGGTGCTTAAGGACCAGGGCAGGGGCTGTTAAACATTTATTTTGGGAAACTGAGGGTCTCAACCAGGAGGTCTGTGAGAGAGAATTATGTTGAACCTGGTTTTCCCAGATTCTTGCACCTCGACCACTTTTTTTTTTTTTTCCCACCTGTGTGGGATCTGGAGGAGTAAACCAAGCAGGATTTGTTCCCTATATGAAGTAGGAGCTTGTAATAATAAAAGCCTTAACATCTTGCTCCTGTGAGCTGGCAATATGAAGTGGTTAATGCAGTGTGTGTCTTCAGCTCTACTGTATTTCTGTCTGACTTCAGAAACCCAAGCCTACAAAAAGCATAGAAGTAATTTAAAATGAGACATTAAATAAGGATGGTTTGGGAATTCTGTTTTTCTGGTATTTGATTTCTTTGGGATTCTTTAATGCTTTTCTTTGAGAAACACGAGAACAAGGGTTAGGTTATTTCTTTTTTCCTGAGAAAAAGAATCTAAGTCTCTCCCCTAATTATGGAGCCTCAGAATCCATAACACCAAAGATCATCACAATGACAATATGTTCCTGAGATCTGGCAGTGTTTCAGAACAAGGAAAAACATGTGTTGGGGAGTCAGTTTGCTTGGTATGATAACAGAAATCTGTTACCCACACCCTTTTCCTTTTCTAGCTGTATAATTAAATAGTTAACACATTTCAGAAATCATAGATTAATTAATGTAATTAAGCAGGCCTTCTTTCACAAGTGAAGAACATGGGAAAGCAGCACTGCTATTCCTCTGGCATTGTAAGCGTTCCTTTATTTTCACCTACAGTTCACATGAAGGTGAAGGGCAGAACAAATTTTCCAAAATTGCTCAAAAGCCGTGCCCCACCAGTATGTCTTTAACTCAGAAGCCAGCGAGCGTTAGACTTTTCAGATGACAAAATTAATGCTTAGGCAGTTTTGAAATTTCTACCCAGTATCTGTCTTGGTTTTACTGTGCTGATCCAGTGTGTTCCTTTAAACAGACCTCCCCCTCGGATGAGGCAAGCAAGAAACAGCTTTTAATGCCCCACCGGCCCTCAGTGGACCACTCAGACGAGCCCTTTCAGAGGCAGAGGGCAGTGAGTGCTGTCAGCATCATTACCAGTGCCCTGGAAGGTAAGAGACATCCTCAATTCCCCAAGTCAAAGCCACATCCATGTTAAAAGGCAGGAAAAAGGTGACACAAAATGCCCTGATATAGTTTTGGAAGAAAGTATTAAGGATAGTTATTGGAACCCCTAAAACAAAGGTAACACAATCCTTATCTTATCCATTTGTAAAAATCCAGGGAGAATGCCATATAATCAGAATTGGAGCTGTAAGATTTAAGATTTTGTGCTGTTGTGGTGTTTGATTTACACAGGGCTCACTGGAGTGTAGGGTAGCAGAGCACCAGCCTGGTTTTGGGTGACTGACTGTATCTCATCCCTCTGGAGCTGATGGAAAGCCTGGCATGTGCAGTCACCAGCTACATGCAGAGCATCCAAATTGTGGGGGAGGAAAGTCTCCAAGTCTCTCACAACAGGGACAGTGCAGTGCGGTGCGTGTTTGAGTCCCACTGTAAAATTCAAGGATGCTCAAAGGACCACTCTAACTACACAAATGCTTCTCAACAAATTTTTCCACTGCTCTTCTCATGAGGTACAGGAATATTTTCCTCCTCTGAGTTTCCACGGGCAGGAACTTTGCATGTTCCTCTTGGAAATTTATTGACAGCAAGACAACTCAGAGCGAGACCCTCACATTCCCAATCTTTTGATTTGTAGCATGAAAGGACTTCCAGCACTTTCTTGTGTGTCCTACCCTGTAGATGGAGATTAGAGAGGACGTAGCACCTAAGAACACAGAAAAAAATGTCAGTCAAGAGCTCAGTAGCAAGGGAAATTGTGGATTCTCCTCCTAATTCTCTGCATGACTGATGGATAGGGACTTGCCTAAGAGAGGCCTTACAGACAGGAACTGAACATTACCCAGTGTGAAACCACAAAGCCCTTCCTCTACCTCAGTTTTTTATCCTCTCCATGGTTATATTCAGCAGTACTGTGGCCAGAAGATATATCTGTGTTTGAATAAATAAAGAGCTGTGCTCTTAATAGGGAAATAATCACTGTGGTGTATTCCAATGTTTAATGTACTCTGCAAAGGTTTTATTTGTTTTCTGTAGGGTTTTTAGCAATTAGCTTTGTGACTGATTTGCTTTCTTGTAATGTGTTAAGAATGCCTAGAAGGCCTGGACTTCTAGATTTTTGTTTGTTTAATAGCATTTTTCTATTACTTTATACCACAGAAATAGAGACCTCCAGGCTAGGATAACTCAGAGGACATGGCACTCAGGAATGTGGTTTAGTGGTGGACTTGGCAGTCAAGGGATAACAGCTGCAATCAGCGATCTTAGAAATATTTTCTAACCAAAATGACTCTATGATTCTATCAGCAAGAAATCCTTATCAAAGTTTTCCTAACTCCCAAACTTCGATTAGTCACCAAAATTGAATACTTGTTAACAAGGAATGTCAGATCAGAATAAAATATATCAGAGGATTTAACCATATTAATGGCTGCAAGATTTGTGCCAAACTTTGAAACAGCAGGACCAGAAATCCCTTCCCCTTTACTTGTTTGGTTTCTGCTCTTTGCTCTTGGATAGTCAACAACTGTCTGTTTTTTCCAGACGTTACAAAGCCTTGCAGACAAGAAAGGACCTATTTATTTTTAAATTTAAAAATAAGAGGAGAAACGTCTCCAACACAATGCTGATTGTATTTCTCTGATCATTTTGTAATGGTAACAGGAAAAACAGAGGCTAATTTTACTTTTTCCTTTTGTAGATATTAAAAAAAAAAAAAAAAAGTAGATATCTCATGTTTTCCAAAGATCATATTTACTGGGAAAGGATGTGGATTGTTAATTGATTTATACCATTTAAATGCCACATCAGTGCTAAAAGAGGACAGTCACACCCTCCTGCTTCCCTTGCTGTGTACGTTGCTGTATGTTGTAGGATTGGTTTTCAGCTGGATCAACGAGCAGAACCAGCTCACCCAGAAGGTCCAAGAGCACAAAAGCTGGCAAAAAGACAGAGAAATAACATGTGGTTGAGGGTGGAAAAGGTGAAACCAAGTGTTTGAGCAGCAACCTGGACTTAAAGGGGCTTGTATTCTGAAGAATAAGAATATAGATCTGTGTGTTCTAGATTTACCTGGAAAATTAGATCTTTAAGGAATTGACCACCCTAAATCCATATTGCTTTCAGAGGCAAGTTTAAAAAGAAAATAGGATTTTGCATTGAAATCTATGGTTCTCAAAGAATTTTAGGGTTTACTTGTAAACCCTCTCTTTGGAGGCTGGAAAGAGTCATATCTTAGCATATCTTGGGAGCAATTTGATTTCCCAAAGATCTCAGAGCAGTAGATGTGTGTGCAGAACCCATGCAGGTAGGACACCATATGGTATTTTGAAAGTTTGATGGAAGACATGCAATACCACAGTTCTGTTGTCCTTTGAAGAAACGTGGATAAAGAATCAGAGAATCTGAGGAAGAATTCTCCAAGATCAGTAAGTCCAACCTTTGGCTGAGTACCCCCTGCCCACCAAACCATTTTGCAAATGTTCACTCAGTTTTTGAACACTTCCAGGGATGGTGACTCCATCTGTGCTTAATCAGTCTTTTGCTGAAGAGATTTTTTTACCCAATATCCAGTCTGAAGCTCCCCTGACACAGCTTGGGGCCATTTCCCCTTGTCCCAAACGTTTCCTGCCTTGGGAGAGGAGGCTTTTTATGAACTGATTGAAATAACAGCCTTGGCTGAAGTTTTCCTGTTATCAGTGCAGCTTCTAATTATATAGACTAAAACCAAAATAAAGCATTCCATGCCCATAAAGGAATCAGAAAAGGAAGGCATTAAGCAATTGTGCTGATCATTGTCATTTAGCCATTAACTGTCTTTTTTGGCTTTTCCTTTTTTCACCATTTAACACAAATTATACTTACGAAGCTATTTCAATTCTTTTGTGCATAGGTAAAATGAGTGTGTAAAAGTGGTATTAGAGGCAATGTTTTAAGAACATCTTTAAAAAGCACATTGGAGTTTTAGTAGTGGTTTGAGACTGGCTTATGTGCTTCCTGATTTTGTCTGTGGGCTTTTCAGAAAAATCAGATATTTAATGCCTTTTTGGATTGCACATCAGGGGCAGAAACTCTGTTGATACTCTGGTTCTCAAGTACTTAAATCAGCTTTAAGTATTGGATTTAAGCTCTTTCATCTCTTATCTGCTTTAAAAGGTATGACTTAAGATACTTTGCAAATGTGAGTAGGGAATGAAAAAATGTGTATTCTAATCTAAGTTCAATGAAGATAGTGTATTCCTATCCATCTGAACTTGGAAAAATGGAAAATAGAGTAAGAATCCAAACCTATATATAATACTAGACTTCACATATTTAGTGAGAGTCTCACTTTTTGCCTGTAACACTTTTAAAAGGTTTTTACTTTTGGAACAGGTCACTGTCTGCTAAGTGCAGGTCAACTGGCTAAAACCCCAAAGTGTGTAATTTGCCAGCCTGTTAGGATAGGAATATTTTTATCTTTGAAAAAAGTTTGGGGTAATTTGTGAGCCTTCCTC
Source organism: Cinclus cinclus (assembly GCF_963662255.1). NCBI lineage: Eukaryota > Metazoa > Chordata > Aves > Passeriformes > Cinclidae > Cinclus > Cinclus cinclus. The sequence continues at coordinate 5,043,984 of NC_085046.1, forward strand.
TGTGTTATGAGTAATTTTAAGTGTTCTCTTGTCATATAACTCAGTGTGAATTGACTGTGACTTTGCTGCTTGTGACTTAGAGCTTGAGGAATCGCACCAGAAATGTCCTCCCTGCTGGAACCACTTTGCTGTTAAATTCCTCATTTGGGATTGCTGCCCACTTTGGCTTTTAATCAAGAAATTTGTCAAGTTTGTGGTAATGGACCCGTTTACTGACCTGACCATCACCCTCTGCATTGTGCTGAACACGCTCTTCATGGCCTTGGAGCATTACAAGATGACAAAGGAGTTTGACCACATGCTGTACATAGGCAATTTGGTAAGTCAGTGTGAAATCAAAGTGCCACCTGAGGGGTGAATTTCCTGCTTTTAAAAGTTTTGGCTGTGGCTTGGGAATGTCCCACTTTGATATACTGCCTTTGTCCAGAAAGTCCACGCAGCCACCTCTTTCTGAAGAGAACTGAATGAAGAACAAGTGTCTATTTTTATCAAGCTAACTTATTCTAATGTTATTAGTAACCATTAAAGCCATGGTTTTGGGCTGTTCCTGATAGATATCTATTTAAGGAAATGAGATAAGAGAAAGGTTAATGAGCTTTATGTGGGATTTCTGGTAAAGCACCCACAAGGCAGCAGTTCTTGGTGACTAATTGTGACTTTTGCATTTTAAAAAAAACCTTCAGGAATAAAGCAAGGCAAGATCATGGAGGAAAATGGCGTTGTGTTTGATCATGGGTTGATATATATGCTGGAAGGTGCCTGTGGTGCATCTCCCACATGTGCTGGATCCTATGCAAACCCCAGGGCAGAGGGGACACTGAGCAAAGCATGGCTGCTGCTTTGAGGGGAGACTTAATGTGCAAACTAGAGCAGATGGGTGTAGAGATGCAAAGCAAGCAGAGACCACACTTGCCTGAAGAAAAGCAGAGGGGCAGTCTGCAGCCAAGTTGCAGGGACAGCAGAAGAGCCTTTCCAAGGGCAACATGATACAATTTGTGACCCGGGGGTTGCTAAAATTCTGCAGTTACCACAAAGTGGAATCTTTTTCTTCAATCATCTTTCTCTGAGTTATGTCTAAAAGTTTCCATGTGTTACGGCTTTAAAACTTAATGTTTAGAATCCTTTTAATTGTAGAAGATTCTGAATTAGAAAAGGCACAGGCCTTTTAGCTAAGGCATGGTGGTTTTGCCCCTAAAATGTAGTTGTAGCAGCAGAGATATCCTATAGGAATATAGGATTCTGGAGAATCTGGAAGATGTATGCTGCTAAGTTTGCGTTTGAAGAGCTCACAGCAGAGATTAAAAAACCCCTTTATTTCTATAAAAACAAAGGCTGCAGTATCTCAAAGCTGGATTCATGTCACCTAACTTTAGGTACTTAGAGCATAGGAGTCTGTCTGTGCCAGTTGTCTTTGTTTTTAAAGACAATGGAAAGTAATGGGCAGTTTCAAGCCCCATTAATGCGGTGCTGTAGAGACATCTGCTTTTGGATAAGGTGAACAGTGGCCTGTAGGGCTGTGGCTGTTCCAGTAGCCGTGGACCACAGTGGGAGCACACACAGGCACTGCAGATGTGAGACCTGCCTTTAGTGAGAAGCCTGCCATGCTGGCAGGTTTGGGTGGGTAGCAGCAATAACCAGGCATTTTGTATCAGTCCTAGAATATGGAATATAACACATATAGGTTTTTTTTCTTTACCCTGGTCCTTGCTATTTCTAGCTCTAGGCTTCTGTGGGCAGGTTGAGGTTATTCCCCCGGGTTGTGGTACTTGTCTCCAGCTTTTTCAGCTGATGTGTCTTGGCAAATCTCCCTCTGTTGTCGTGCTAAGCAGAAGTCTGTTTGGATCTCTCTTGTTCCAAACCCATTCCCTTGCCCTCTGCAGAAAGCGGTAGATAAGGATCTTACAGGACTGTATCCAGCTTCACTTTGCAGCCAGCATTCCTTCTTGTTGCTCAACAATTTGTGGCCTTCTAAGATGACTTGAAAAAATTCCTTTGCATCCATCAAAGCAGGTGGCAAAGCTGCCACTTCCCTTTCTGGCACTTGGGATAGTCAAGGTGTCTGCTCCTCACTCTGCTTTTGGCAGATCAGCTTCCACTTTGCAGAACACAGGCAGTGAAACTTTAGCCCTTGGCATCCCTCCTGCCAACACAGCTCCTGCAGACCTGCCAGGGTTGAGCAAGGCTGTGCCAGGTGCCATCAGGAAATTAGACAATCAGTAGAGACAGGAAGTTTGCAAAAAATTTGCCAAAAAAACCCCCAAAAAACAAACAAAAAACCCCCTCACTCTGAGTTTCTTAGCACTGCCTAGAGCTATTTCTCTTTGTGCTGAAGTGTAAAGTAAGCAAAACAGCCTGCCTGTAGTTTTTGTAGCAGGCTAATGGCTTGGGGCTTCTGTTCTCCTGAGATCCCAGCTTGGGTCTGTGAGAACCCAGGCAGTACCAGCTCAGCCTCACCAGCTTTACTAAACCCCCACATAACAGGATTAATTGTGAGCAGAGCAGGTCAGAGAAAGGTAACTCCATTTTGTGGAAGATTTTGCAAAGTCATTTGTAATGAAAATTGACATTTTTTGCAATTCCCTGTGAAAGGGAAGGGAGTCCCAGCTCCAGGGCAGGCTGCCAGGTGACTGCATCCCCTAAGCTGCAGACTGCCAGCCCCCCCTCTGCCCCCACGCTGGCTGGCTGGCTGTCTTCCTGTTACATCTAACCCTCTTTGAGTGATTATGCTAGCATTAAACAGGGGAAATATTAAAGAGAGAAAGAGAGCAGGTCTTTGTTTTTTGTTTTTTTTTGTTTTTTTTTTGTTTGTTTGTTTGTTTTTGTTTTTGTTTTTTTTTAATACTTGGCGCAACTGTTTCTGAGAGAAATGAAAGAATGAAAATGGAATATGGATTTTCTTTCTCTGGGTCTGCCAGTCACTGGGGCTCTCCCACTGTGATTGTCCATCTACTTCATTCAGCATCTGCTACTTTCAGGCCCCTTTAGCTGATCCCTTACAGGAATGAGCATTTTCAAATGTGATCAGAAGGCCAGATGAGCACATGTACAGGGCTCATCTGCCCACGCAGTGCCACCACTAAAAACAGAGTGGAGAGAGCAAGACTCCATCAATTTCTGTTTTCCTGTAGAAGCTGAGGTACCATTATGCAGCATTAAAGCCTAAATGTCTGAAACAACAGGTAAAAGGGTTTTTTTTAAGACAAGAGTGCTCCACATCAGCAGTGTCATATTTAGCACCAGTGGGGTGTTAAGCTACTCATTTTCTTTCCATCCTTTATCACATGAAACACCCAGCCCTTCGTGCAGGGGCAGTGGACCAGGTGCTGTGTGGAATTTGTGGCTCTCACACACACACACGCCACTCCTGATGCCTTCAGGAAGGCTCAGACATTTTGCTGTCTTGCTGTGACATTTCCTGCTCAGAAGGCTATTGATTAAAATGATTCAGGCAAAGAAAGTGATCCTCCTGAGTCATTTTCTCAGCAAGAGGGTTGCAAAATATGTGCAGCATGGTCTCGTAGTTTTTTAAGGCAGTCCCCTGGATACGATTTCACAGACATCCAGTTTTGTCCTGTTCTCTGTCCCATGAAAAATCTGAGCATTATGGTGGGAATCCTTGGTATCTCTAACCCCTGTGACTCAGAAGTTCTTTGCTAATTAGAAATATGAGACAGGTTGTTCGTTGTGTTCTTGATATGAGGTGGTGATGGAAAGTTGCTCCATCCCAAGGTATTGCTGCAATACAAGATATCATTTTCCTGAGGGGAAACAGAAGGTATTTTCCATAAGGAATTGTGTAAAATGGCCACTTGCAATAATTAATTCCTGAAGCATTACAGAGCAAAACCAAACACTCCTCAAATTCAGGCTATGATAATTTATTTTTATATTTTAATAACATAATTGCATGATTTTACTCTTTCCCTTTCACGTCTTAGTGGGTGTCTCATCTCTGTTGCTCAGAGTAGATCAGTTTTGTAGGGCTAATGTTGCAAATATTCAACTTCTTGGAAGGAAAATATTTCTCCTTGACTGTATATTGCTGATATGTGACCTCTGGATTTCCCCCTCTATTTTGACCAACAAAATGCATTAGTTTTGATTGTTTCACAGAGAACCATGTATTTTAATTGCACAGATGTTACCCATTTCTCCAAATATATTTATTTCTATTTCAGAAATTTCAGAATTTTCCAGAAACCCAAAGCTCAGGGCAGCTTGTACTGGGATGTAAAATGAAAACAAAACAGTACATGGCAAACTTGGTGCCCACATTTTGTCATTTTCAGTTGCCTGTAACATTGCACTATGCATTTAAAAGGTTACTTAAGCAGGGCATACAAAAAGACAAAATCTGCTTCTCTGGGATACTTTACAGGAATCTATTAAAAGTGAATTTGCTGTCAGCAGCCTTCCTTTCCTTCCTCCCTCTGCCTCATAGGTAATATTTATATGTTTTTTTAAAGAAAAATGTTCCAATTAGAAGCTCCACCATATGACATTTGAACTGGGTCATAAATAACCAATGTGTTCCCAAGATGCAATGAGAAGAAAATTGCTGTGACTATTTGTAAAAATAAAAATAAAAAAAACCCAACAAAACAAACAAGACTCAAATTAGAGCTTCTAATAGTCTTTGCTGCCAGCAATAACCTCAGAATAACTGGAGGCGTGCACTGCCCTTCTATTGCTAATAAGAACAAAATAAAAAGGGATGATACACCAGATACACTGCAACTCAAAGAGCCCTTAATACTCACTCTCCATTCACGTAGCTTTCTCCACTGAAATTGGTAGATTTAACCTTTATACAAGGTACCTTTGCACTTTTTTTTTCTTTTTTTGTAGCCACTATGATATTTAGAGGATGGAAGGAGATGGAAATGTATGTTCCAATCCAGATCCTGAAGTCAGATGTCATTAAAAGTTTACAGCAGCATCAGATATTATTGTGAAGACTAGAAAAAAATTGTAAGAGTGATAAAGAGTCAGCCACAGGAAAAAAAAAAGTATTTGTTTGATTTGTTTGTAGAATGCATCTGGCTTTCTGCTGGGTTCACCTGTGTGAGTGGAAACTCCACAAGCAAGCAGTTGTGCTTAAAAGGTTATTTTGACTTCATATTTTCCTTCTGCAGGTCTTCACTGGGATTTTTACAGCAGAAATGATCTTCAAAGTAATTGCCCTTGACCCCTACTACTATTTCCAACAGGGCTGGAATATTTTTGACAGCATAATTGTTATTCTAAGCCTGATGGAACTGGGTTTGTCCAGCATGGGAAACCTGTCTGTTTTACGTTCCTTTCGACTGGTAATGGTCTTATTCTGTTCTTAACCATTTTTTTAGTTACATATAAACTTATATGAATGCAACATATTTTCTTTAAAACGCATCTGCCTATAATTGCTGCAAACTGGTGAACAGTATGTGACACTAATTACTGTGGGATAAATGGAATTGTTCCAGATTTACATCAGGGTAAATGAGAACATAATTTGATTCCTTCTAGCTGTGCCAGGTACTTGTAGCACACTTAAAATATTTGAATTCCAGCTTGTAATAAAGACCTGCCACTTTATACTGGCACACCTGTTAGCACAGACAGTAGAAAATTGATAGCCCAAGAAATGCAAGAGCTGAAAACGTGTTGGTTTAGGAGCTGTTATTCTTAAATTATGTTATAAACATGCCACTGTTCTTTTAGATGTTGTCAAAAGAAAATATCTTTGAATTATTCAGAGAGAGATTTTTTTTTCTAGAACTGATCAGCATAACATATCATCTGTCTTTCATGGGAACTCCTTAGCTGTCAGCTACTTTGTTAAGCAGGGGACAGTGGTGTTCCATTAATGAGAGACTGGGAACATGCTGGAACAGAAAAGTACTTCCCTTGCCAGCTTGACATTTGTGTTGCACTTCATGCACCAGGATGTCCATGCTAATAATTCTGGCCATGATATGGATTAAAAATTTTGAAGATCAGGAAAATAAGCCCTTGTGGTTACATTTACCAGAAGAAAAGATTCCCACCCACTCCCCCCCCCAAAAAAAAAACCCAAAAATTCTCTGCATTGCTCAAAAGCCAAAATTTTCCATCACTGTCCTAAGTGTCTCCCTTCAGTTTTTGGAACAATTCAGTTTCAATAGGGCTTATTTGAAACCTTCAGCTGAAAACACAGCACAAGGGCTAGGGACCATTTACATCCTTAAAATAGGTCTTAAGTGGGTCGTGGGTTGTGCACAGACTGCATGATCCTCGTCACAGAGGTGATTTTCACCCTGGGAGCTAACAGCTAATAACACCTGACTGAGGCTTGCTCTGAAGCACAGAGGAATTCCTTCCCTGACTGTGGGACCAAACCTGAAACCTCCCCCTCCAGATGCCTGCCAAGCTGTTTATTTTGAGGAGAAGAAGCAACACAAAAGAAAATACTAAGAAATAGATTTCATCATTCCACCCTTTCCCCACCACTGGGGGAATGTGCCATTAAAACCATGTCTATCTAACCAGACAGAACATAGCTCAGGAAAACTTAATTCTCATCTGAGAAGCCAAACTGATGTTTTATTGATAGAAGTAATGAGGTTAACAGGAAGTATGGCTAAAATCACCTTGTACCGCACACACTACGGCATTTAACATCTTTCACATTTTATTCACTTCAATAATTCATTAGCTGAGATGGCTGATGCTTCTGTGAGCTGACACTGTTGTTTATGTTCTGTTCACAGCTGCGAGTCTTCAAGTTGGCAAAGTCCTGGCCGACCTTAAACACACTCATTAAAATCATTGGTAACTCCGTGGGTGCCCTCGGTAACCTCACTCTCGTGCTGGCCATCATCGTCTTTATTTTTGCCGTGGTAGGAATGCAGCTTTTTGGGAAAAGCTACTTGGACAATGTGAAGAAGATAAGCACGACTGGCAATCTGCCACGGTGGCACATGAACGACTTCTTCCACTCCTTCCTCATCATCTTCCGAATTTTGTGTGGAGAGTGGATTGAGACCATGTGGGACTGTATGGAAGTAGCTGGGCAGCCACTGTGCCTTCTCGTCTTCTTGTTGGTCATGGTGATAGGAAACCTGGTGGTGAGTTCTCAAGATGGTCTTGGGGTTTTTTTATTCCCTTTCCTGGTGGGCATGTGCAAATGTACCAGTTTTTAATCCAGAAATTGCAAATCTCACATTGCTCCACGATTTTAATTCACTGAACCGAGTTGTCAGCAAGAGAAATTTGCTCCTACCCCAAATACGAAGTTGCATTACTAGTTGACTAGTTGGGAATGAAAACTTGCTGGGTTTTTTCAGAAGAGCAGATGTTTTGCCAGAAGAAAGGCACATGAGTTGATCACAATGATTTTATTTCTTGGGCTGTCCACGGACCAAAGGCATTCCTGTTCTCGTTTCTGTACAGGTGTGAGTATCACCTCAGCTATCCCCGTTTTGGGACATATTTATATTTCCCTTCACTTCTGGCCCAGAGCACACAAACCGTAGCACAGCACAGTGCCTTTGAGCAGAGTTTTGAATGTCTCTAACCTGCATGTTTTAGGAAGCTGCAGGTTTTGTTTACAGTAATGTCACTGGCTCACTTGCTATTTTTTTAATAGCCCATCCCATAAGCATGGCTTACATAAGCTCTGAACCTATTAAGACTGAATTATATTTCCCTGTTGACATCTTAAGGAGCGCTTTGCTGGCTTTCAGTCATTGTGGAAATGTTTTGCTGGTTCAGCTTAGAGAGAATCTTCGACATTGTGGCTCTAATGGCCTCACTGTTTATGTAGTGAGTTGTTTAATAGTAGATGCTGCTGTAAAAAAAAAAAAAGGGTTTTTCTACAGTTACTTTTAGTGGTTGTTTCACTTTTATGTACCCACAGTTTTGGTTCTCGGCTGCTGGGGTAGAAAAGTTCTTGAAAGAGCTTGTAGAAAAGCAAAGTGTGTTGCTTTGTTTACATTAACTTAAATTTTAACAGTTATTTTCACACTGAAATTGTTGATGGCAAGGTACATTTTTTAGTTTTTTTTGAATAAGTGGAAGTCAAAAGATTAAATTGTGATTACTCAGAACGTGGGAAATTATTTACATTTTCATCTATGACTTATGATTTCTATAAATTTTCCTTTCCAAATGTAATTCCTAATGGAATTACATTTGATTAGAAGAACTGGGGCAAGATATTACTTTATTTAGGAAAAAATATTATTTATTATATATTTTAGGAGAGTTTAGCCTGAGATCTGGAAAGTTAATCTCCCCTTGCCATTAAGCAATGTGTTCTGTGTATGATGATGAAAGCTGGAAATAATATGTGTTAAATTCTGGGGGAAATATTAACATTTGAAATATTCATGGATTATTAAAAGATGTGAATTAGCGACATCTGATACCCTTAGATATTAACACTCATCAGTGTGCATAAGTTCTGTTAAATATGAAATCTGGCTCAGCAGAGACTGCATTAAAATTATCTACATATATTTAACCTTTAGTGCTCAAAAAAAAGGCTGTCCCAAATGTAAAATCAGATATTGAAAAACTGTCAGCATGGATAAGCTGAAGTTATTGGTCAGCTGAAAGAAAAAATTGTCAGACTAACTCTTTTCAGCCAGCAGTTCTGTAAGGGTGTCACACAGACTGATAAAAAGGAATGATTCTTCTGTGTGGGTCACTCATAGAAAAAAAAAAAAAAAGGAAATTATTTGTAGGTGATGAAGGTGGTGAAAAGAACAACAGATTCTGGATCATGAGACTCATCCAGTGCCAACATGGAGATGTCATGATGCTGACTATCAGGTAGAGAGGAGGTCATCCTACACCTCTGGCATCAGCAAAATTGTTGCTTTCTTCAGTAAGAGTGGATTGAGCTCACCAACTCACTTACTTGCATAACATCATCAGACCCAAAAGTTCTGGTAGCTAAAAATCACCACAAGCCCTTTCAAGTTAAAATACACATGTGTGAAAACTTTTACCTGTAACTCCAGTGGCATCTGTGCCAGCAAAGACACTTTTTTAACTTGCTGAGATCCTTTTTCCTCCTCTGAGCTTCAGGAGTGAGTTCTGATAAAGAATATTGTCCTGAGGCTGTAACTCTAAATGCTTCCATTGTATCTGGAGGCACAGAGAAAATCTTGGTGTAGCATATCTGTACATGCATCTAAATTAAATAGTTTTATCTGTCACATCTGCTGTATGGTGATGTCTGTGGACACATTCCCAACTGCAAGGCTGAGGATTATGGAGCAAACTTGCTCTTGAACTCCTGTAAAGTCTGCAAACTGGTGTTGAAATTGTTACAACCACTGCAATTCTGTGGTATGTTCAGTGATTTGGTTTGCAGGTCTTATCCAGGCTCACTAACATAAATTCAAAGGAATGGTGGAAGAAAAGACAGGAAACTTAGTAAGTGCCCTGGACAACATCGTGTTTTAGAGAAGTCCAGTTGTTGAAAGGAATTTTAGAATGCCCTTGGTCTTTGGGTTGCATTCATGTATCTTGAAAATGTATTGGACAATTTGTGTGCAATGCCACACGAAAATATATTCAAGGCTGGTCAGCTGATGAGTGAATCATACTTTTCAAAATACTTGGGAAACTATGTGCTGTGTAACTGCCTTTTGCACAATAAAACTGTGCTGCTATTGCCAGGTGGCATTTCAGAGTCATTGAGGCTGCTGTAGAAGGTTAAGCCAAACCAGACAGATCATAAGAATTTCTTCCTGATTTGTGAGAGAGCTTCTGAAATAGCTAAGTGAATAATTATTCTTTTTGTTAAGTTTCCAAAAGGGCTTGACATATTTTTAACCTATGTTACTGAGGTGAACAAGGGGAATCACCAAGACAGGAATTATTAAGATGATGCAGGAGAATTAGGGTCATGAGGCAGGTCCTGGTGCCCCCTGCTCTGGCTGGTGTGAGAGTCGATGTGACACCAGCCACTTCTCAGGGGACAGCTGTGTGTGCTGGGCACTAACAGCATGCATGAATAAAAGTGACACTTCCATCACGGGCAGAGCAACCTGCCAACCTCACTGGGTGTGTGTGATGCACGCTGGCCAAGCCACACTTTTACCCTCTGGTGGCCACCAGGATGAAGTATGGCTCCTGCCAGCATCTCCTGAAGGGCCACCAAGGGAAGGACAGTGTGATGTGTGGCAGAAATGCACTCTGTCTCTGCTCCTACTCCAGCTGGGCTGTATGAGCCACGAAGCATCTCTTAGTGTTAAACCACAGAGCTGCAGTGCATTAACTGGCCCTCAGGGCTGAGTTCTGGGCTGCTGTTGTCTCACCTCTGGCCCATTCACACATCCCAGTACATCTATGGCACATCCACCCCTGCTCCCCCATCCATCACAGGCTGGCAAATCACTGCTCCATTTCCATGGTGGATCTCGCATTGCTGGGGTCACAAACATGTAAACGTGTAGGGTCTGTAACCAGGAAAGTGACGCCTTAAGAATTTTCCTTAAAAGCAAAATATAAGAATAGAATTGCTCCTTTACAAACAGTCCTAGCCTATTTTTTCCCCTGCTGTCCACTCACTCAGGAAAATATTGATGACATTTTCTGAGAACACAAAGGTAGAAAGCACCACCAATTTCTAGGGTATCACACTATCCCGTAGGCAGGATTGCATAACCATTATTGAATTAATGCATGTTGCATGGAATTATGAAATACAAAGTGTAAGGTCATGCACTCAGCCCTGTTTAAATATTTATGTTATGATCCAGTAGCTTACCTACAGAAAATGTTTGAGAATATATGTATCAGCCACTCTGAGCATCTACATCTGAAATAATCACATGGAGATGCCTTTATAGTCAGACCTGGTAAATGGAGTCTGTGAAGTCATAAAATATCTAACCACCCAAAAAAATCTAAATACATCATACTAAATAGCCCCTAAAACTACCTATTTCTGTCCCTGCCATCCTAGGAGGCAAATTCAGCTGTAGAAATCCACATGTGGCTTGATATGTTGGCCCAAGAGGACCTTCTGGTCCTGTGTTTTCCTATGGTAATTTCAGTGCCTGGCAGCAGAGTTGCTCAGCAGGATTCAAAGAGTTGCTCAGATGAGATTTGAAGTGACCACTTTGGTTAAACTCACTGGAAACTTTTACCTGAAAAAGTCAAATATGCCTGAAACCTGTCTTTCTATTCTGCTTCCATATCTCAGGGAGCCTTTATGGATATTTCTTTCTGTTATAATTTGGCCCATGAGACAGATAGAAATATGGAAATGTTACATTCTTTGGTGGAAGAGGTTTGTGCCTGCCTACATGCCTTTCCTACAAGTCCATGTAGGACAGATGCTTGAAGAGGTCCTTTCTGGGAAAGTCCCATGAAACCTCCATCAGGTTAAAATCAGTGGATTCTCAAGCTGGTCAGACACCAAGAGAACCTCTTTACAAGACATTCATCACCATTTCCCTCTTGAACACATAAAGTCTGTTGATAAAATGTGTTACCAGAGCTGTTCTGACAGACACACTGTTCTGCAGCCAGGGAAGAAAGAAAAATCAAGTTACAGGGTTTTGTGCAACCTGGTCTAGTGGAAGGCTCCATGCCCATGGCAGTAGGGTTGAAACTGGGTGATTTTTAAGGTCCCTTCCAAACCAAAGCAGGAGATGATTCTATGAATGGGAGCAATGTAGAACTTCTTAGTGCTTCCACTTCATCATCTTCTCCTACAAGACTCTCCCTCCTGACCATAAGAACATTGTCCTGAGCTCCACCAATGCAATCTGGATGGGAATAATGGCCTAGAAGGAGGAGAAAGACAAGAGAGATGAAGGATCATTTAGCAAGGATCCTGGCCTGGCAAGTGTGCAAGAGAGAGATTTGGAACTGGGGGGATGGTTTGAGTGGGGAAGAGAAATTACTGCAGCTTTATGTGAACAAATTCACAACAATTACCTTCCCTGAATCACTTTCCTAAACAACAGACCCTAAGCAATATAAGGTGTCATTGGGTCCCATGTGTCTATCTAATACTTTTTTTTTTTGCTTTATTTGCTAAAGTTGCCTTTAGTTCAATGTTTAGAGTCAAGAAAACAAATCAAAAACCACAAAAGAGGCATCTGTAATATGTAGTGTGTAAATGTGTGAGACAGGGCTGACATTTGGATTGCATTGTCTTCAGCATGGGGGCTTTGCTTCTGTATAAACCATTTTCTAGAATTAATTATTGGGTGTCACTAACTGAGCACCACAATCTCCAGTTAAGGAACATCAGAGTGAGTCTATGTGGCCACCTAGGAAGGAGAACTGGTAGCCCACCCTTTGGGAATCCATCAACTGGCTGGCTGTATGGGAGTTGCACATGTCTATCCCAGCTGGAATATTGTGGTCAGTGCAGAGTAGGAAGAAGTTTAATAAAATGGATCAAGATGATCTTTTGAGTTTGCCCTCAGTGCCAGAAAATATCCCTGAGCACATTTAATTTATTAGTGTAGGAGTATCCATAAAGTCCTGTCTCACTCAATGCTGATGCTTCTCCATCACTGCAAATTTCTCAGCGGATCATGACCAGGCTTGAAAGAGGCTTATGGTAATGTCAGATTTTCTCTTTGTTTAAATGAAATGGGTACACAGAACTATCATTATCCTTTGTGGTGAAACCAGAAGTAATAGCAAAATAGCATCTTACCGGCCTGGGTAAAAGTGGATTACAATTTTACATTTCAAGAGCTCAGACAACCAAAGCATATTAGGATGGTCAAAGGTGGTCTTCAGATGGAGATTTGTATTTCTGCCTGACATGATAGGGCTGTCACTGATGGAAGATACATCAAAACCCCAATGCTTTTAAAAGACAGGGAGCATTTAAAACAGGGAATTTCAATACAAAACTTTTTAAAGGGTGATGGAGGGTTGTTTTACCCCAAAAAAGTACAAGACCTCTTTATTTCAGATTACCTTTGTCAATAAATTAATGAAAATGGAACTCTGATGACACATGATAGCACTTTCCCAGCTATCTCCTTATTTTCTTTTCAAATTATGTACAAATCTAGAATACCAAGACCCCATTTTTGCAGTTTTTGCTGCCTATCCCCAGAGAAATTCTTTACTCAAGGGTTCCAGCAAGACTTGCTGCCCTGAATCAAGTAATTATTTTTTCATTTAATGACAAACATGGCTTACTCATGAGGGCCGCTGAAGACATCCACTGCACGAATAAAGGTTAATCTCCTTGGAGGAAAATGTAGTATTTGTATTGCATCTAATAATTAATATAAACAAAGTGGAATTTTAAAATATTGGGTACCTTCTAATTGCAAATCTAACTAGGTTAGATCTGCTTGCTGGAAATTAAAGCAGGTTTGGGAAGAAAGTATGACAGCCCAAATTACAACATTTAGGGGTTTGATTTTTAGTTTTTGAACCACAGTGGAGGTCTACAGTGTCCTCAAGTTTTATATGTAGTACTTCTAACTCTAAGCACATAGTCACCTTGCGGCCCATCTATTCCACTTCTTGCACAATGGAAGGAAGAGAGGATAAGATGCAACTGTGTGAAACCCATGGAAAATCAGCTTTTTGCAAGGAGCAGGGAAGCCATAGGAGATTTGAAGAGAGTTCAGGTTGTCCCAAGTCTTACATGAAAACTCCCTTCCTTCCCTCCCTCTCTCACAATGTTCATCCAGGGACGCTGCTGTTCACCTTATCTGCTCTTTCAGCAGCTCCCAACATTCTGGAAATATGCATTTGTGTTTTGGTTGCATCATCTAAGAGGGCCAGCAGATAAACAGGCAAGAATAAGCATGTCAGGAGCAGTCATTGTCAGGACAGACAAAATGTGCAAAGCAGTGAGCTAAAGGCACGTGGGGCACTAAGGAGGAGGAGGATTGATCAGAAGACTGCAGGAGCCATAATGAGAGCTGGGAAATACTGGCAACAAGAGCTGGAGAGTTTGAGGGTCCTTCAGAAGCCAAGGGAGCCCAAGGGATCATGAGCAAGAAGTGGAAGTGTCATTTGAGTCTGTCTCATTAGCTTGGACACTTACATAAGGGAGTAAGTGACTTGACTTTCCTGAGTCATGTGCAGCTCTGCAGGAGAGCAGCCCAGAATCCATGAATATCTCAATTGACAACCCATGAATAAGCTCAACTGGGGACACAGAAAAAATGGTGTCAGAACAACTGTCAGCATGTCAGCGTGCTCCTTGCTTCTCCTCATTTGTTCCTTCAGCTGGCAGTGGGAACATTTGGTGTGATACTGGAGAGCTCAAACCTCAGAGGGAGACAGCTAAACCCCAGCACATTTCCCAGCTTCTCCCTTCATAATTTCCATGCCAGCTACCTGAACACTCCGTGTGTCCCAAAGCAATTTTAGCTATTTGTATTCCCCATTATCCATCCTTTCTTGAGAAGTGCCTGGGAAGCAGAGCACTCGGGTAGTCAGTGCTTTTTGTCAAACATCTGGCTATGTCTGCTTAAGTATTAAACATCTTCAGGGTTAAAGAAATGTCCACCAGAAACAGATTGCATCGTCTGATGCTTAAAAAAAATAAATTCTGACACCAACCATCAATCAATCCAGTTGCTTCTGATGTCTCCTAGTAGAGATAGAAAACCTCCATCCTCTTGTGGGTTATTTTAAATACAAAGTTTTTGCCTGACACTCCAGGCTTTAAGAGCTGTATGATTTATCAGTACCTACAGAAATAACTGTAATTTATTTTTATTGGGTAGATATATCCCGCCCCCATCTGTAACACCAGATGCTGGCGCTAAAAATCTGGGGAAATTAACCTTACTCTATTTATGGTGAGCCATCAAAGACTGCTGGGTTTCAAAAATGCCTTTCTATGATAGATTGAGTGATTCAAGTCTGGATGGTTTAGGGCTGCTTTGCCCAAGATATGTGAGGGAAATGCACCTGAAAATAGATGGGAGGAGTAACTACTTTCAAAACCTACTTCTAAAAATTAATCTGCTTATTTTTATTACTTCAGATGTATGAGAGTCTGAACCCTGCTAAAGGCTCAGTTGTTTCTTTTCAAGAGTTGTGTCTTGGCACTTGGTGACTAAATCTGAGCTGGCATCTTGTGTAGGGGACAAGTGTGTTTTCAAGGTGTTCATGTTGAATATATGCTAAAATCTGCCAATTTTCCCCCTGCAATATTCACCCACAGAAAGGTAGATATTTGAAAATACAGCTAGCTCAAATCCCAGTAGAAGATGGCATACAGAAGAGGAGTGACCTTTTGCTTGTGATGCAGCTCAAAGGAGGCTGAGAACAAAAAGTGGACTAAGGCTTTTGGTTGTTTTTTTCTGTTTTTATTTTAATTTATTTATTTATTTGTGACATAAGCAATTCCCAAAGCAATAATCCGAGGCAGATTCATTAATGGACTGTGACAGATTTTGGCATTTGGTGCAGATTTTCATTGGTAGAATTATAAATATTGCTTCTTGATCTATAAATGAGTCACTGGGATATATCAGAGAGAAATAAAATCTGTTAATAATGCTAGTGCTCTTCCATAAGCCTATATATAAGGGAATACAAAACTATCTTCCATTAACCTTTATGGGTATGAGGTGTCTTGGATATATGAAGGAAGAAGAATGGTAATACATTAATTCAATCAACTCAACCCCTTGGAAACCATCCTCATGCCTTTTGTTCTAATTGTGTTTCCAAATCAAAGATATTTCTCTAAAAATATTGTTTAAGCATTGACTCCATTGTATGAACTACTGACAAGAGGAAATGTTTTAAATGAGATATACCATATGTATGTTTTATGTTCTCATACATATTTTATTTGTGAAGATTCTAGTGGATTCTTTACAGAGATTAGTTGTATTCCAGGGGGTCGAAGGGGAGCTAAGTTATTATTTGGAAAACTGCAGCCCTGTTGATGTAGTAGGCATCAGTAGGGTTAACCTGCCCATTTTTTTTGTACTACATGTGTCCTTGATTATCAGTGTAAGTAGGGGTTTGTCAGTGGTTAAGTTCTTGCTAATAGCTGGGTACTTATTAAAAGTCTAGAAGGCACTGAGTCAAATATAATTGGGCAAGAGTGTGCAAAGGTAGGTACAACTAAATGTGTCTCTTTTTATTAATGTCACAGTGTGTCTGGATGTCATTGAAAGGGTAATGACAACAGAATTATTCCTAACGTGTTGAGGGAAAGGCGAGGTTTTAATGCTAAAATAGACCAGGTGGTACAAAATTAATACATTATTCACTACTCCTGAACATCTTATTTTTGTGGGTTTTCTTTAAATGTTATAAATATTATTTTTTCTTCACCAAAACTAAGAAGTGAGTTGTTTATTCTAACAGTTGCCTCTAGAAATATCTTGTTTAAAAGAATAGGTGAAACAAGTAGTGAGTCATGACAGACTTAACCTTGTCAGCAGGTGTATGATATTTAAGAGACACTAGAATTTATCTTTTCCAAGCACAGTGCACATTCATATCTGGATTTCTCCACCCAGCACATATGAGGCAACATGGTCTGTGGCTTCCTAAGGAAAAATGCTGAATAATGCATTTGGAAAATAAATGTAGTACAGAGGATCAGAAACCAATTTCCTGCCTTTTGGGGTCTCACTGAACAGTAAGAAATTCCTGCAGTCATATTGCATTTGGTCTACTGCTAGCATTCCATATTTCTTCATATTTCTGAAAATCCACGTGTCTGTGTCTTACTGTGTTAAACTTCTCTAAATTCAATAAACTCACTGACCCCCACTCACTGAGGAGAAACTCCAACAGATACAGATCTACTTCATCAATTTTATATTACTGTGAACAATACAAAGGAAAGGACCATCAAACCTATTGATTTTTCATCACTCTTGTAATTTTTGTATCTTTGCTGCTATTTAAGTCCCTCTTTTTCTGTTTCCTTGACTGCAGACTCATGTGTTAATTTTTTTCCCCCGTTTTATTTGGGTCATCCTTAGCCGCAATCTTGTTTAAATCAGTTCTAATTGAATATGAACCAAAACTGCCATTCCTTTAATTATCTTCTACCTTAAATGTATTTTCTTCCATTTTGGTCAGTTCTGGCCTTCATTTTCCTAGAATCAAAGAGTGGTTTATGTTGGAAGTGACCTTAAAGATCATCTCATTCCAGCCCCCCTGCCATGGGCAGGGACGCTTTCACTAGACCAGGTTGCTCCAGGGCCCTTCCAACATGGCCGTGAATTCTTCCAGGGATGGAACAGTCACAGCTTCTCTGGGAAACCTCTTTCAGTGCCTCACCACTGTCACAGTGTAAAATTTCTTTCTTAGATATAATCTAAATCTTTCATTTTTCAGTTTAAAGCCATTATCCCTTGTCCTATCACTCCATGCCCTTGTCCCAAGTCCCTCTCCAGCTCTCTTGGAGCCTCTTTAGGCACTGGAAGGTTCTCTAAGGTCTTCCCAGAGCCTTCTCTTCTCCAGGCTGAAGTCCCTTAACTCTCCCATCCTACCTTCACAGGAGAGGTGATTATAATTTCCTTTTTCACATTGCCTCATATCTCTGCTGCAATCTTCTTGGTCTGACTCTTAGAGCAAACCTCTTCCTGTTTCCACATGGCTCTGAATTTCTGCAGTCCATCACATCTTCTCCAAGCTCCATCTCACTGTGTATCTTGACTTCACCTTTCCCAATACATCAGCAAGTTCCAAGATGATATCCTGAACCCATTTGAAATTCTTGTAATTGATTCAACGCAAAAGGGGTTTTATGTTTTGACCAAGCTTTGCTGTCTGTAGGTCATAGTCATATTTTCTCGTGGAAAGGGTACATGCCACTTGACCTTAGCATTTGGATTGAAATATACTTGATGTTTTCCATGCTGAATTTTCATGGAAAGTTCCAAAATCTTTGGGAATGGAAGGTTTTCAAGGAGCTCTGCTTGCAGTTTACACTCTTTTCTCTCTGTTTGCAGCCCCCTCCCCACTGCAAGTTCCCTTCTTTCTGGCCCTCCTCACACAGACTCATTCATAAGAGCACTCTCTTGCTCCTTGTATTATAAACTCTCTTGTACAGGTGTTTCTTCCAGGAGGAAGATGTCTCTTGTCTCTCACATTTGGATGTTGTTCCATCCTGTTTCTGAGAGATTCAGCAAGTGCAATGTGCCTGCTGAAGAATCTCTGTTCAAAAACATAGGCAGGTGGCTTCCTCTAGAAACCAAGGCATGAAAACAAACATTATGAGCATCCCTCTCCTGTCTTGGTTAGAATATTCCCTGGCCACCCCATCCCAGCTGGTACCTGGGCATTCAGGGAACAGCCCTGGCTGGGGAGAGCAGCCACAAAGGGGGAACAGAAGTCAGCTGCTTGCCCTCAGGGATGGGGAACAGGCCTTGGCTGGTCTCTGTTTAGTACTGAAATGCAATTTTTAGATCATAAAATGGCCAAGCTGCCTGGATCTCAGTTCCTGCTTTCTCTCTAGCAGACTGACAGAGAGAAGAAACCCATAGAAATGTCCTTAGGACAACAGACACTACTGAATTTCTCTTTTGCTTACACACCTTGCACTAAAAGTTTTTAGTAACCCCAGTTGCTAGGATATCTGCCAGACACCCAAGATATGATTAATAAATAAAACAATTTTCAAATTTGCACATCAGCAAAATGCCTTTGTGTTTTCTGATATAAGGAAGTCAGAGGTGAGGTCATCTTGCCTGGAAAGAAGGGTTTGCTTTGATCATGTGGTGGAGAACAGATTTGAATTGAAGGATGCTGCTAGCCAATCCTCCTTGGAGTGCTTTTCTTATGCTTCTAGTAAGTATTCTCTAAAAAGTACAGCTCAGAGCCAGCTTTATTCTGTAGGATAAGGACATTCGCCTCCTTCCCTTCTTTCCCATGGATATCTCCCTGGGAATTTAAGAACAATTAAGAGATGTGCAGAATTAGCCACAGCTGAGCCAAAGACTCAAGGGGATGGGCTGACCATTGAGGTCACTGTGGGACCCAGGAGCAGGTGCTGGCAGATGAAAGGAGTCACTTTTTAGGACAGCAGTGAGGTGTGCGTGTCAGCAACTCCCACCTTGCAGGGCATGGCTTTCATTTTGGAGATGTAACAGGCACCACTGCTGCTAAATCCTCCTCTTTCTTTAAGGGGATGTGGGGGTTTGCCCCACTTCTGAGCCATGGGGCTTCTCCAGCAGAGGTCTGTGAAAGCCACAAGCCCAGCCACGGGCTGTGAAGGCAAGAGATTTCATACTGTGAAAAATGACTGGTAGAAACCTATTTTGGAGCTTTTCTGAAAGAAGGCCTCCTGGGTGGCAGGCAGTTGTGTGGCTTTGTTCCGCCCTTCCAGGAACCTGCACTTGCAAAATGAACAAATCAGAACATCCTTACACCTCCCAAATTCACTGTAGAGGTATCCTTTTCACATTTTACTTAATAGGAAAATGTGATTTTTGTCATGGAACCCGAATTATAATATTAAACCTGAGAAATTTATTAGAAAGTAAGATTTTTAAGGGAAACCATTTTCTCCCTGAAATTTTAAAAAAAAATGTGGGAAAAGAGAATATTAATTAATTCTTGACTTTCTGATTTAATTTTCAAGTCTCTGGGTTTACCTTCATGCTGGTTTTTCTTTGGTGTAATATATTGGCCACAGGGACCCATTACTTTCTGTATCTGTTATCACTGGTTTTCTTTCAATTTTACTCTGTTTTCATGTGGGGTTTTCTTATTCTTTTGGTTGTCAGTGGCTTACATTTCCCTGAATGTTTTCTGCCATGTGTGAATGAGAATTACCTCTTTTTTTTTGATCTCCAGACCTGACTGCCCACGGGACATGATGGCCTTGAGATGACTGAGGGCAAAACTTAGCACAGTCCTTGGTCACAGCTGCATGTCCCTCTCTCTGTGGAGTTGTAGGATGTGAATTTTAAAAGGATGACTCCAGGGATCCAACTCTGCCTGGACTGGGCAGTGTCCTCCACATGAGCCCTCCTAAGATTAGGCTTGGTGTGATCTTCTGGTGAAAACTGCAGAGCTTAAGCATCCAAAATTTCCTTGTGTCTAGCCATTGTATGATAATTCATAGAGCAGCTGTTACTTGCATGTAGCCAGTGAAAATATTCCAGGGATAATGCAGGTGTTTTTTACTGATCACTGCTCCTCCCAGGGAGCAGCAACAGCAAAGACTCTCCAGTGTGTTCAGTCAGCCCTGTCCTCTCTGGTTGTCCTGACATCCTTCTCAGCAGGACAGCCAAACAATTTTGTTGACTTAGCAGAAGGGTAATTGTCTCTTGGTTTGCAAGCAATAAACTTTCCATAGTTTCCCTAATGTTTTTTGGGGTACATTGAGCCTTTAACATCATAAACACAGCTGGTTTTACTGGGACAAGTTTTCAACTGGACTTGTCTCAGTGTGTTTTGTGTGTCTAGACAGTGGTTTGAGAAGTCCACAACAGCTCTGATGGAGCCCTTGCTACTCTGGTGAACTAATGTTGTTTTGGTTTCTGATGAAAAACCTGCAGGAACATGTTTGTTTTTATGCTGTGGCTCCAGTAGTGGAAAGAATTTATCTGACTCCACTCACCATCTCTCCCTCCTCACATATAACATTTGGAGACTCAGAATTTCAGATCAGAAAACACTTGGTTTCCAAAGACTCATCTTCTAATACTTCCAAGGGACATAGAAAAAAGATAACACTGAAAGTCATCAGCTACAAAAGAAATCTAAGTTCAGTAGCTCTTCACCAGATTTGGAGTGGTACCGTTTGTCTGCATGGCTATATGCACGTAGGTGGATAACAAATGAAAAAGTCTTGGTAGCATGAGGCAACCACCATGTTGTGGTAGGAAGTGTTATGGGTTGCCTCAGATTTATGTTTCCAGGATTATGTTTCAAGTGGCAAGGACACAGTCACCTCGCTCTTCCAGCTTGTGTGATGCTGCAGGACCTGGGGATGAGGAGAGCCAGAGGCTAGAGGTTGTTCTCCCCTCTGTAAAGTGACGAGAACAGGACTGAGGAGTCTGCCTCATTAGTTACAGATACCCCATTAAACTCTGAAGTGAGAAAATGGGTGATCATTCCCCACCCCATCAAGCGCAGGTGAGCACAGCTGCCATCCAGCATCACTTCTCTGCCCTGCACTGCTCAGAGGCCAACAGCTGCCCCAGAGACACCAGAACTGCAGGGAAACATAGAGTTAAATACCTAAAGAGGAGAACAGCCAGTAAAAACCCAGCTTTGTTGTAAATACCACAAAAACATTCAGGGTAGGGGGAGCACCCTCAACTCAGCCCCTTCTTAGAGTCTGCCTAAAGATGGCTAAAGCTGTCTCAGTCTCCCTACTTATTCTTCATAGGCCAGAAGTAAAATTAAGCCTTGTTGTCCCCCTTTTCTGGGTAAATAGAAGTCATTCACATGAAATTGCTGAAATCACAGCCACTTTTTGCATATGAAATAATTATTCTTACCATATTACTTACATTTTTTTTCTTTCCTAATGGGAACATCCGCTCTCATTACCATCATGAAGTAGTTCAGAGATTTTAGTTAGAAAATAGATAGTATTTTCTGTGTAGTTCTTATTAAAATTCATTTTCTTATATTTAAACAGACAAACCAGTTATTTTACCTAAGAGATTAATAAAGAGTTGATGAGAAAAAATTCGTGTTGGAAGAATTGGTACTACAGTGGTACTATAGTGCCCCACAACCCTCCCATCTGCAGCTGCTGTCCTGCTTGTAGGTTCAAACACTTTCCACTTGGACAGTTGTGTGTCTGCAAGGCAGGAAATTCATATTCCCATTTCCATGTGCTTTCTTAGCTGGTCTTGGGCAAGAAAACTGAAGGAGATCAGTGATGCTCCAACCTGTGCTCTCCCTCACTTGCCTCAGGCCACAGGGACCTCTTGCCAATCTTGTGATATCATGATCATTTTGACAGCAAGAAACTAAGATATCAGAAGAATGGGAATATGAGATTGACTGCAGGATAAAGAGAAAATGGGCTGGGAGGATATAAGCTTCTTATCCAAACACAAATAGCTGAAAGAATAGGAAAGGGAATATAGAAAATAACTGATCATGTAAATTGCTTTTTGCAGGAATACTCTCTTAGAGTCTCTTACACTTTGCCCTGGGATGAAAACATACAAAGGATTGGAAAATACACTTCCAAGGAAAGAGATATTCCTCCAGAGAGACTGACTACATTACTGACCTATTACTGCAGGTCTCAGACTTACATCTAGCACTCACTCAGTCCAATGAAAGCCCCTTTCTGAGCAGTTTTTTCTTTAGAATTTAATGGATTTTGCTACAGTAAGCAGAATATTATAATTGGTACCTATTTTGTTAGGCTTGCTAAAAGGTCTCCAAAGAACGAACTGCATCTTTCCCATCTGTGCTAGCCAAAGACCAGTGCAGATATCCACTGCCATCCATGAGCAGGGAGGAAGAAAATCAGATATTTTCACAGGTCAGAGAGTACCTGAAGAGCTTTTTGCTGGTCTGTATCTGCCAGGCACTGCAGGTGCATGGGCCCTGTTTTACCCACAATAAAAAAGCATTAAACTATCCTGGCAGGTATTTCACATGCACTGTCTTGCCTTTCCTATGCAGCTGAGTGACAGAAGTGACAGTGAGCTCCCACAGGGTTGCAGTTTGGCTTAATGGCTTGCTTTTTGCATGATGGATTTCACTGAGGGGGGTATTTTCTGCTCTGGACCCTATTGTTACAGCAAAACTTGCTTGGCTGGCTCCCAGGGGATTTATCTTCCACAGGGAAGCAAGGTGTCAAATCCCCTCCCCTCCTTCTGGGTGACACCAGTGAGGGTCCAGGCCAGTGAATGCAGTGCTAAGTCAATCCACAGGAGCTCAGGAGACCTGCACAGTGTCTGACTGAATGACAGATGGAAGGTTAAATACATAAAGATTTATATTGCTCCACTTTTGCCAAATCAAGGTAAATAAAAAGACGGAAGGGAAAGGAAGAAGTAGTCTCATGCTTTTGTTCCAGAAGTATTCTAACTTCAGCAGCAGATCTATCTGCAAACAGGATTTGATGAGATGGTGTCATCTGAATTGAAATTGTCTGATTTTGCCCCCCGTTGACACAGAAAGGATGATGGAGCAGAGATTGTCAGACTGCAGCCTACCAGAGCAGCATACGTGTCTCCCAGCCTCCACCAGCACTCCCTGCCTAGAGCTTTTTTGGGAGGATGGTTGCTTCCAGCAGCCTGTGTCTTCCCCATGGATGGGGAGCTTGGAATCAGCCTCACAGCTCCAGGCCTCTGTGCTTTTCCCTTGCTGCCACCATGGAATTGATGCGGCATTTTGCCCGGTGCCTGCCTTGTTACCTGTGTGCTGCTGCTCAAGGTGGGGCTGCAGCACCCTGAGCTCTCCTCTGCCCTGGGGAAGGCTGTCTGTGATACAGGCTGGTCACCACTGTCCTGGAGTGTGATTGTCACCAAGATGGGCTGCCTGGGCACCTGCTGGCCGTGACAATAGACAGTGTTGTTAGTCACACGATTTAGTTTTAGATAGACCTGCAGGGAGCTGGACTTGATGATCCTATGGGTCCTTCCAGCTTGAGATAGTCTGTGATTCTGTGTGGTTTATTTGATCTTTAATCCAGCTCTGAGATACAAAATCCAAGCTTGCTTAGTCTACAGTGGACACTGCTCAGCTACTCAACATCTCCTGGGATGCCAGATTGTCTCCATTGTCTACAGACATCCTGGGAAAACTCCATCTTAAGCACCTCAGGGAGGCACCTGACATAAGGCTGGATTAATCTGATCATTTTTGCCTTACACTGGCACAACCAGAGTCACGAGCTTTGGAAAAGGCATTAAAAGTGAGAAGGTCAATGAAAGCATGCTGGATTGTCATTAGGCTAAAAGCTTAACATAATTATACTAAAAGAATTTGGAGATCTTTGAGTGCATCTGTCATTTGATTCCCAACTTCAAAGACCAAAAAAGGGACCTGCTTTCACAGTCTGGCTGCTCAGTGTCACTGGAAAGCAGATTTCTTTATAAGGGGATCCACATGGACATACAAATCTGCCATTGCTTTTGAAAACTGAGGTAATCTCTAGCTTGCTTTTACTTAAACTTAAAACACTGGGTTAGCAGCTAGGAGGACTGGGTGTTATTAGTAATCTTTTACAGGAAATGTGGTGTGTCATAGGTTAGGCATATATTTTTTTCTGGAAAATGCGATGCACACTGAAATGTGGGGATAAGTAAACATAAAGTGCTTATTCAGCAGTTCATTCTGTTTGCATGCCCAGCAATGCAACTCTGAGGTTACCTCTTAAAAGAAGCAGGGAATTTTATTTGAGATTTATTTTTGGCTAAAAGCATGAAGTGCAAATAGCTCTTTGTGCAAAATGTCAGCTGCTTTTCTGGGAAGCAAATAAGATTGTTTAATAATCCATGGTAAATAAGAGCGCTGAAGATGCTGCCACCTATTACATGTACTACATGCAGGTGTATCTAGACAAATATATCCAACGTGTATATGTAGCTTGATGTCTGAAATGAACTCAGCAAAGAGAAATGAGGCATTTCAAACCTTTTGTGAACAACAGTTAATGAAGTACAAGATGAAATTCAGCTTCAGATAATGGAATTAGAGATATTTTACATACATACATATACATAGAGATATTCATGTATGGAGATATCTGAGCTACCACTACTCTGCAGAGATCTGAGACTTGACTCAGTTCTGCCTGAGAACCACTGGGGGTACTGCAGGGTATCCATCCTGACCTCCAGCTGGACACAGATCTCCCATAAGTGTGTCCTTCTGGCCAAGTGCCTGAGCATGACTTGGGCATGGAAGGGTCACCTGGCACTAGAAGTATTGGCAGATGCATGTAGCCCTGGCACAGTAACCTGTGCTTGGTCAGTCTCTATTGCCCACAAGATGAATTTCTGTTTGAAGTGGGGCTTAGATGCACCACTTGACCCTCAGAATCTGGTGTCTGAGGCTGGAGGCAGCTGCCATCCTTGGTGAGCAATTCAGTCCCCTAAATTTGGCCAGTCTGTCTCCTCCTGTAACACACTAGGATGCCCTGGTTTGATGGCAGCTGGAGCTTTGGGAGGATACAGACCTCCTGGTGCAGATCTCTCAGATACCCTCCAACATCACCAGACTTAACTTCTGTTAAGTTAATTGAATTGTACCTATAGAGACCAGAACATTTTTGTTACATATTCCTTTATTCCCTCCCTTCCTCCAGCTGCTTCCTCTTACATATACACATGCTTATTTTGAGGGCACTTGTAGCAATATGGTTATCTCTGAGACCTCATCCTGCTGTCAAGCTGGGTTGAAAATGGCTAAAGGGGATCTATCAGTGCCTCCTTCCATGTTGGGCTGTCACCTGCTTGGCTGCAAACCCACTGCTCTGGTTTAAGACAGCATCGCTTGCAATACCTGTGAGTGGGGTGTGAAAGGAAAGATTGATTCCCACCAGGCCCCCACAGCAATGACAGACCCGCACAAGCTGTCAGTGTGGTGGGCCAGCTATGAAACAATTAGCTTTAATCTCACTGTACTTTAGAATAGGGCAGTGCTCAGAGCAGTGATGGTTTATTCAGTGGTTCATAATGGACGGGGGCATCTGCTGTGCTACCAACTGCTTTTGTTTTTTAATCACAGTGATTGCAAAGGGTCCTTTACAAAACAGCGCTGACAGGGCACTTCAAACACAGTGTCATCAGAGTGATTAGGACCAGGTTTTCAGAATTCTATCCCTTACGTTCTGAATATTTGAAATAAGAGAGGACAGGGTAAGGGGATGATAGCAAATGATTGTGGCTCTTTGGTAAGTCCCAGTTAAATAGAAGCACTTTTTATACTCTGTAAGTTGGTCTAGCAGGTGTTATCAACTTAAAGTACTATCAGAAAGAGAGAAGTCAGGGGGCTTACAGGTATTTCTGGTAGCATTAAGAGATCACAGAGAAAATACCTGCACAAAGTCCATTTTATTGCTGTAAATGGCAGGAGTGCTGCAGCGCTGATCTCTCCTTGGCAATACCCAGAGCTGGCACCCACCCACCTGGTACAGGCAGCAGTTGAGTTGATACCAGGCAATTTGGGATTGGATTGTTTTGGGGTAAATATATTTTAGCTGATATTAGTCTGAGTCACCTTTTCCCTGTTCCTGTCATCCCAACCATCCATCTCCAGTGTGAACTTTTTGCCCTGATAAATCCAGCATAAAAGCTGTAATTTGCTTCTTCTCAGACCATGAGCAGATGTAATGTTCAATATACAACAACTGGTGACTGCCCTGTGAGATATATTACTGGGGATGATCTTTGAGAAAAAGTTGGTTTTAATTCTTGGATATAATGGTATTTAATTGGGGCAGTTGTGTCCAATCTTGCCATGCACTGACAGCAAAAGTAGAGAGTTTAGAAATGACAAGAACAAGAGGAAGTTAATTCACAATCTCAAGATCAGTTTTGATGTCTTCATAGACCTGTGAAAAATCTTCAAATAGCTTTTTTCCTGACTAATAAGAGCATTTTCAGGACCAAGCCTGCTTTGGGAGTGAGTCCTGCTCAGATTTAGCCTCAGTAATCTGGTTGTGGTGGCTTGTTTTAGCCTGGAGGGAGAAGTTTTTGAAGCTATATGACCTCTGAGGTGTTTATTCACAGTCACAATAGATTTCCCTCATGGCCCAGAGGACATTTGAAACAAGACTGTCTGTGAAAATGCATTCAAATGTTTAGAAATGTTTCCAAATGTGCAATTTGGTTGAAGTGTCTTACCTATGTACATCATTGTCATAGAATTCTGGAAGAATTTGGGTTGGAAGGGACCTTTAAAGGGCACCTAGTCCAAACCCCTGCAGTGAACAGGGACATTTTTAACTAGATCAGGTTGTTCAGAGCCCCATCCAGCCTGACTTTAAATGTTTCCAGTGATGGGAATCTGTACCTCAGCCTAAATTGAGTCTGAGACTCCCCTCTTTTAGTTTAAAGCTGTTTCCCCTTGTGATATTACAACAATCCTACTAAAAAGTTTTTCCCCATCTTTCCTATAGACCCTGTTTAAGCACTGAAACGCCACAATAAGGTCTTTCTGGGGCATTTTGGGTTTGTTTGTTTTTTTTTTTTAAATTCTGCTTCTGAGCTTTACGTTTTATTTTCCATGTTTTGGGGTGTTGGGGGTGGGGAGAGGGGGAAGGCATTGTCAGAGTGGGTTCTGCCCCTGATGGCAGCACTTGAAAATGCCTGCAGACTCCTTTTCCTGCTGGAACCAGCTGCAATTAGAGGGAATTCCATGATGGCGTCACAGTGCCACAGATGAGATGAAACTCAGACCCTCCTGTTTCCAGGACCAAACAGGCACTCTCCACGTTTAAAGTTCACCAGTTTCCTTTGTACTCGTTTCAGGTGCTCAACCTGTTCCTCGCCTTGCTGCTGAGCTCCTTCAGTGCTGACAACCTCTCAGCGCCGGACGAGGACGGCGAGATGAACAACCTGCAGCTCGCTTTCGCCCGCATCAACAGGGGCCTTCAGTACGCCAAAAAAGCCGCTTGGAGCTTTTGCTGCAACGTCCTCCGGCACCCCAAGACCACGGCTGAGAAGAAGGCCATGATGAAACTCGCTGCCCAGAACCCAGGAGCCCTCAACAACTGTGTGAACAGCCACACGACCGCTGAGCTCGGCAAGGACGTGGAGAACCACAAGGAGAATCATGCTGAGGATGGAGTGAACAAAAACGGAGAGAAACACCCAGCAATTACAGATGACGATTTTATGACCAATCCTGACCTGTCCATTTGTGTTCCTATTGCTGTGGGAGAGTCGGATATCGAGGAGGAGGATGAGGAGCAGAGCACCTTTACAGAAATGGAGCAGGTATGCAATTGTAATGTTTGTTCATTTCAGCTTATTAAGGTCCCCTTTGTTCCTACCCTTAGTCTGGATCTATGGCTAGTGATGCAAATGTCCTATGGCCTAATCCTGCCTTTGATATGATGCTAACTTCAGAAGAAGTTACAGATGCATATCCAAGTGCAAAATTCAGTTTCCAACAAGAGGAATTTCCTTTTTTTTGTATTCTTTGTGCTTGTCTAGATTAATTCTTCTAACCAAAGCAATTAAATATTTTCTCATACAGCAGACTGGTTCTTTTCCCTTCCAGCTGAATCATGGGAATGCTGCAGAACAAATCTTAGTCTAGTGGAAGAATTTTCTCAAAATGGTCAGTGTATTGATTTCAATTGTGCAACAAGAATTGACGGTCAAGTAGTTCTCTTTAAAATACAGTAAGACAGAGGATGATATGACAAGGCACCTGAGAAAGAGAGAAGATGTGTTATCATTTGTATTCTGACAAGAGAAACAGTTATTCACCTGCTCTTTGGTGTGACATAGCAGATTTTCTTTTTTTTTTTTCTTCCAGAGCACTCAATAGTAAAGGCTGAAAAATCCTGTGCAGTTTGAAGTGTTGTGTGAAATGAAGAAATATCTTTAGGGGAATACTTTTCTTTCTCTCCTTCTCCCCCTCTCCCTTTTCTATCAGCTTTATCTCTTGGTTCCACACACCATATCTAGGCAATGTTTTCCAGACCCTCCAGCCTTGATCCAGCACCTTCTGATTCTGGCTGAAACCAATGGAGTTCAGCAAGCACTGGATCAAAGCTCCTGCTCCAGATCCAGCTGTCAGGAGGGATCTTCGATCCCATGGTTGAGAGGAAGAAAGTTTGAAAGCAAAATAGTTGTTAAAGAAGGAAGGACTGTCATAAAAAAGCTCCAAGGAAGGATTCTGTGTCAGGAGTTGGGCACAAATCAGCTGCTAAAAGTTAATTTCTGCTGCTGTGTTGAGGAAATCTCTTCAGTGTCAATGCATCACTAAAAAGTCTTTCACAGTGATCATCTCACTGGGGAGTGGAACTGCAAGATGTCAGAAAACTTAATCACCAAGCTTCACTGTCCAAATGGAAACCTAGGTAACAAAAATACAAGTCTGCAATTTTTGGCAAACACTTTTAGGGTGGGTTTTTCTGGGTCTGTTTAGGGACTATTTTATTGAAACGATCTGTGGATCAGTGTGGGTAGTAGGAATAGTATCTATTTTTCTCTTTGAAGTCCTTCTCTATTCCCCGGCTGTATTTGAACCAACAAGCAGAGAACATTTGGAAAGTAAAATAGGAATGCAGTAGACGAAGAAAAGAATTGGAAAAAAAAAAAAAAAAAAAGAAGTAAACATCGTGACTTGAGATAACGAGAGTTTAAAAGGAAAGAAAGAAAAGATATAATTATAGTAGTGGAACTAGAATATGCAAAACAAGTGATGCTCAAGGCATTTGCTCACCGTTTGTTGATCAGTGCCCAGGCAGGTCACAATCAGTGGCTCCTGGCCAGCTTTCCCCCCAGTTTACATACTGAGCATTTATTCTCATTCTCAATCCAAAACACAGCTTGTAGCAGCTACTGGGAAGAAAAGTAACTGTGCCATCTTAAACCAGGACTGTTCCTTAGTATCAGGTGGTGTGTAAATATTGCCTACTGTACATGCAGATAGTAGTGCATAAATATCTTTCGTTACGGAATTTTTTTTTCTTTTTGGTCTTTAAAGATGCCCACACTTTTCTTCTATGTCTGATAGATGGTAACAATCTCAAACACTCTCATATTTTCTTTCGTTCACACTGAAAGCAAAAGCCTGTTGAAACTTTGCACTCAAGTGTCCATGAAGTCTGGAAGTGCATGCACTTCCACACACATGGTGTGTGTTGCACCAATGTATCATCCCTCTCTCAAGATAAATAATAGCATTCACAATTACAAGATAAATCCCAGCACTGGGCGTGGAGGGCTGGGGATTTTTATGTCTTAATGTGCTTTAAAAGCATAGAAATGCAGATTTCTGTTTAGCTGCACTATGTGCTGGTGTGTAAATAAGTGGAAGAAACAGGTTACTACCATTTTATTCTGTAAATGTGGAATTAGAGCTTTAGTAAGATCTATTAGAGTCATGAAAGAAAGAGCTGATGCAGAAAAACAGGCATTTCACTGAAACAATATTATGAATAAAAGTTGATTTGGAAATATTAAGAAAACTCCTAATAGTTTCAATAATATTGAAATGTCCTCACATGTAACACTGAGTATTCAGAATGAAGCAAAATAGGGGGAAACAAAACCCAGTAGGAGAAGTAAACCAAGATACTGCCTTCCCACTGTATCTTTTAATGAAATTCTCAACAAACATTAGAGGAACATTGTCGCATTACCACGAGATATTTGGATTGTAGTGAAATAATGTGGTTCACTGCTGGCATGTGCATTAAACAGAAGGCATGGAGTTGAGAAATGAATTAATTAGCTTTGTCACTAGTGCTTTCCAGGCTTGGACAAACAGCTGCTGCAGGTCACTGCTGTTCCCCTGTGCAGAGCCCTGATCAATGGTTTGCAGTTTTTATCTGCAGGTCTGAGGGGTTTACTGCTGAAAAGGTTCAAACAAGAAGCAAGTTCATATATCCAGAAAGCAATTTTAACAAATTCCTAGAGGGGAAAATGTGTGTATACAAGGCCATTCCATCTCAAAAACTCAAAATACATTGGCATAATAAATAAACAAAAATAGGAAGAAGATTAACAGCAGAAATGATAATTGTGTGATGAGCTTTGCATTTGCTTTTCTTCAAAACCCTAATAAATTTGCACAGCTGTAAATATCTCCAAAAGGAGCAGAGCCTTGAGAAAGCAGATGCCAACAAATTCAAAGATCTGTCATTTTTACTGGTGCCCATTCCAAAGATGTACAATCTCTGGGTTCAGAGAAAAATTCTCTTGATCAACATGTGGGTTACTGCAGAAGGAATGACTGCATCTGAAGGCTGATATGAAATCCTAGTTCCCTGGATATTGAGTTGTGGGGCTGACCCTTTTACCAAGGACGTTCCTGTGGGACTGTGGGAAATAAATTTCCTCACTCTCTGCCAGAGGCTTTAATCCTGCAGGCCACAGCTCCATGGGTGTCCTTGCCTCCTCCCCTCCAGGATGTCCAGGATAACCAGATTAGAGCTCCCAAAGGAAGAACAACATGAACAAGAGGAAAATTTACATGATTGCACTGAGAGGGGCACAATTAGGGTGAAGTATCATTTTGTGTGGAGGGCATCACACAGAAACCAAACAAGAAATACCAAGGGTATGCTAAACATTCAAATCTATTCCAACTTTCCCCTAATTACAATCCATATTTTTACATATTTCAATATTTTAGTATGTACAAAGGGAATGTGTATGTACATTCACTTCTCAAGAGAAGACAATGTACCCTGCTTCCCTTTAATGCTGTTGGCTGACCTGGAACTGAGCAGCCCTTTGGCAGCATTGCCAGAATGTGTCTTCTTCCTCCTGCATGTGGATATTTGTGCATGTGCATGGAAGAGGAGGTGACAGGAGATTCATAAAAAGGGGTAGTGGGGATGAATGCCTCTGCAGTGCACAGCTGGTAAACCTACACAAATCTTACACACCCTTTACACATTCTCTGTCAGTTGAAGATGCCAGACCAGATAGCCTGTGCTTCCATCAGTCTGACTTGTCCAGTCTAAAAGAGAGAAGCAAAAGGGATGCTGGTCTCAGGCAGAACCACAGTTATTGATCCTAATGGGGTGTTTTATGGGGAAGAATCATCTCAACTTACAGCCCCTGTACCAATGCTGGGCTCTTCCCAGAAAGTCACAAAACTACTCTAAAATAAGCCCTTGTGGCTATGAGAAATGGGCCCCAGAGCATTGGACATGGCAGCTTGAAATTTCAGATGATGAGAAAACCTTCTGTGACTGCACATTTTCCTCTGAGTAATAGAAATGTCTAAGTTTAAATTTCAGCTGCCATTTCTATTATCAAAGCTTGCACTGGCAGCAGCCGTCTTCCTGAAAGCTACCAATTTGTGGCACAGTCACTGAGAGGGTTTTGAAGGAATGAGCCCACCTGATGGCTCCCAAATCTCCTTTGATTACTGAGATGCAAGTGAGATGCTCTGCCAGCTCGGAGAGCCAGGGGACATGTACCTGTAGCCCACACATCCTACAGAGAAAGGATCCAAAAGGAAACAGAACAATGAAAGTCAGCACAGGTGCAAGAAACAAGGAGTGAGGCTGAGAAAGAACTGCCTTGAGCTGAATTAATTTCTCACTGTTGTGTGATCTGTGTGTTGCTGCTGGTCACTGCAGCATTTTAGTTTGTGACTTTATCTAATCCCTTCTCCTTGACCTGTTCATAGTGCTGGGGAAGTCTCTCCCTCTCAGTCCACAGGATTTCTTAAGGATTTAATCATTTTAGCCTCATAATGAGAAAAAGAATAACTATCTTTCAATTTTTTTTTTCTTTGACATGTAAAATGCACGTTTTCCCATATGGAAAACAGCTCCCAAAAGCTCAGCAGCAACCACAGAAATGTACTGGCTGCATCTTCTTGAGGTTCTTTTGGGTTCCTAGATGATTAAAATGTGGAAGTTACCATCTTGAGTCTCTACAGAGCATCTTGTAATTGCTTTATGACCATTTATTCATATGTGGCACCCCGTTTCAGTCCCCTAAAGAAGGAAGAAATAGATTGTGGGGACAGCAAGGTGATGGGACAATTAAGTGGATACAGTCCAGACCAAGCAATGCAATGGATTCTACAACTGACCTGCAATTTAGCTACAGTGAAGGTTTCAGACATCAGAGGGGTTTGTGCTGTTTGCATTGGATATATCTAAATGCAAAGCTTTTCTCTTCAGAAGTTCCTGCTTTAGTTTTGCTTTCCTTTCACGTAGCCCATAGCTATAGCCCAGAAGAGCGTGTGCCTTTTTCACAGTGACATTACTTTTTGGTTCAGAGGAGTCCTGTGATAAATGGACAAAAAGGAGTTTCCAGGTGAGTAATGCTGGGTGTCCTAAATCAGCCCCCAAAGTACAACATCCTGCACTTACAGTTAACTCTATCTTGTACCTATTACAACAGTCACAACGAGGTTCAGGTTTTGGGGCTCACTGTCTGGATCCTTTTGCTCATCCGTGAGTTCCTACAGGCAGGAAATTTTAATAGTACCTCCTAAAGAAATGGCTCTACCTTTTCCTTGTCATTTGAGTCAGTCCAACAGGCTTGTTACATCTTTCTGCCCTTCCTTAAATTGAGTTACTACATGTGTTGCCTTACTCGAACCTCTTGCTTATGGCCACCCAGCACGCCACTGAGGAGAAAACCCATGCTGCAGTGGCTAGTAGCTCTGTGGCTCTGTGGCCACATCTCACATTCAGCCCTTCTGCAGTCACAGAACCTGGCCCGGACGCCAATTTTCCACAGAGATCACACCTTAGTGCCTCCACTTGCAGCACAGTGCCGAGCCAGCAGCACTTGCCTGCTTGTCTCCAGAAGATGCCATTATTGATTTGTTCCGATGGAGTGGCTAATTGGGTCATACAGAAAGTGCTGGCTGCCTGCTGCCGGACCCAGCACTTCCCAGCCCAGCCTTGGCTGCAGGCACGCACGCCCCAGCAGAGATGACTTTCTGTGCTCCCTGCCCAGCTCCCAGCTCCCCCCACAGCCAGTTTGTGCCATCCCCAATGAGGTCTGGCCCATTCTCTTGCCTCAGGCTCACCCTTGGCTCCAGGAATCCTTAAACTGCAGAGAGTTTTTGCTGTGTCTCCTGGGGCTCAGCTTTCCCCGACCTGGCAGGGAATATTGCCTGCAGGACTGTGTTTCTCACTGCGTCTCAGGCTCTCACATTTTCCCACCTGCACAGCTCCAATTCTCACTGGGAATTTTCCTGGACCACTCTGGGCACAGCAGCAGCTCTACTGCCATTTTTGGGATGTTTGGATCTGAGTCTGCACAGAGGACCCAAGGGCTGGTCATTACCTGGATTTTGCACACCGGGTGGATGTTCTTTGCTCCAGAGCACACTTTGCTCTCTCAATCCTACTTTTTTCTCAATTGACAGTCTGTCCCCCCCCACCTTGTATACCCTTGCGTGGACTTCACCAAACACATTTCCCAGAGAAAACAGGTTTCCAGCTGTAGATGAGTAAGACCAACTGTCCCTATCCACATCAAAGGTAGAGCTGGCTGCCCTCAGTCTCTATTCCATTAATGCAGTCTCTATATTGCCCTGAACTGGATCAAAACCCCAAGTTTTTATTCTCTTCTTCCCCTTATATATTTCAGAATTACTAACTAATTACATTTATCAAGGTGAAACAAATTCTGATGGCTTTTCTTCTGAGTTTTTAGCAGTAAGAGATTCGTAATTTTGAGGTCAGAGACGACCATTCAAATATGATGGTTTTGCTTTCTTGTAGCACTGAGTCAAGGACTACAGTTAATTCCTGCAGAGAGCCTGTAAGGTTTTTTTAGCTATGATACATCATTTGTAAGATGGGGAAAAAAAGAATTAAATTTCTCAGGTAGCAGAAAGTTCACCATCTGCATGCAGATCCACATCTGTTTCCTTTGTATACAGCTGAAATTTTATTGTACAATTCCTGTTCATTACAAACCTGCTTCTAAACCTGAAGGGATTCTGTAAAAGGCAATGGAATTATTCCAGGTTGATGTAAGTGTAGCTGCAATTACTGAAAATTTCTATAAAAATGCCAGTGCCCAAAGATTTTGTTATAAAGTTGTTTGTGACAATATCTTATGCTTCTAATAATTCTAACCCCCTATAAATCAGAGATACCATGAAACCATGTGTTTATTTGACAGTGTACATTAATTTCAGCATTTTACTGCAGGGAATATACTTTGCTGTCAGGAGCCCTAATGCCCTTTTCAAATAGTATTTATATTCTGTCTGTTTGCAGTTCCAGTCTGTGGGACACGTTCTCTCTGAGTGTAACTGGATAAAATACCACTGAATCCTTTTGATGACTCCCCAGTTCTCACTGGGAGGAGAGTAAGCCCGCTTGTGTACATGCATGCTGCATACAGTAAATCTTACAGCATCCTTCTTGTCACCTTTATTTGGGTCAATATTTTTCTGATCATTAAATAAGATAGCAGGGGGGGTTTCATTATTATTCTGTACATAGTTTGCCTGGATTTATCACTTTTTAAGCCGTATGTTCTGCTTTGTGTTTCTTGAAAACTGCCTAGAACTCAATTATTAGCTAATTATTTTTGGCAATAAAAGAGAACATTTCTAGGTTTATTGTCTTCAGAAGAATAGCAGCAAGGACGTTAGAAAAAAGAAACAGGACTGTAAATCCCAGTAACAGATTTAAAGCACCTATGTCCTCATCTTGGCTTCTACATGTAGAAAGAGGCTTGTGTTTATTTTGGGGCAGAAACTCCCGTGTCAGATCTCTGCTGGCGTGACTGGAGCAGCCACACCACAAACAGAGGTTTTAGGGTGTTTATTCAGTTCTCGGTGGCAGGGAAACGTATTTGTCCACAGCATAATGCCTAAGGTGCAGGAAACACAGGGAGCTGATGGAGGAGAGAAAGAAAGGGAGGGGGGGAAAGCCAGGCTGGCATTGAAAGAGCCGATATCAGGCGTAGCAGAGTTGACAACATGCGTTTGGACAAGTGCCCGGACCCGGACTGCACGTCACTCACAGCTTGCTGGATGCCATTTCCCAGTATCCGTATCCCTCCCTGGAGCAAAAGGCTGACCAGAAATGAGCAATTTCTCACTGTTTCTCCCTTTGGGAATAAAAATGCCGACACTTAGCATTTTGGACAAAAGGAGCAGCAGCCAGTTCCCCAAGAGTTCCTGTGCCACGGAAGGCAGTGAGTGCGTGTGTTGGAGGGGTGAAACTGCTCCCATTAATTATACTCCAAAATAATGCTTCAAATAATGATTATTTTGTTGCTGTAGCCTGTAATAATATGAAACTTTCTTAATGTTCAAAATATTACCATCTTAATTGGGTGAAAGGTTCTGGGTTATTTCAGGCACTCGCACTGACTGCACTCCAAGGCAAATTTCCAAAATTTAAACTTCCGTCAGAGAAGCCCATTAGTTCGAGGTTTTCATATTATACTGTGGAGAGATACCAATTACCAAAAGAAACATAAAGTAGATTGTGATTAAACTTCAAAATGCAATTTAGCAGAAGGTATTAGCTTGAACTCTGAACAATGAACACTTATGAAACGCTTTCACTGCCTATTTAAGCCTATTGAATTGATAACGGGATAAATTAACTTTGGCAGCCCATCTTTTTGCCAAGTTCTCCCTCTCAGACAAGTTTTAAGAGTCAACCTTTGATGTAATGAATTTCTGTTTTATTGTGGTCACTGTGGTAAAAGATCTAGGGCCAGGAAGGCAGAAGCCATTAAAAAAAACAAAACATGCCTTGCTCCTCTGCAGCCAAAGTTCAAAGGCTTAAAATATTCTGGATTAATCCAAGAAGGAACACTATTGAACTGCTGTTTCTGAGGGATGATGTTTGGCAAAGCATCCAGCAGTCATGCAGAGACCAATAGCTAGTGATGAGGCTGTGATGAGGTTTGTCTGGCAAAGTTTTAGTTCACCTTTATTCAAAATGGAAGAAAATGCCAGGTCAGGTTGGTTCATGGGGAATTTTTGCTGTTAACATCCTCTGCTAAGCAGCTGTGGTTTCTGGCCAGCCCTAGCCTTGGACAACCTGAATTTTAATGACCAGATTCTGTTAATTTTATCCAGCTAAGTACTCACAGGTGCCTTATTTTTCTAGAGCAGGTACTGGAGTTTTCTTGCAAATACCCTATGACTTTTGGGGGGAAAATGTGTTTCTTAGGTCAAATAGGAGGACAAGATCTATGTTTAACTTACATAGGTGTAACTTCAGACTTCTCTGCCCTTAAGTCTGACAGGTGACAGCACACAGGGAAAATCACCTGGGACCTGCAGACATCCAGGTTGGGGGCATCATCTACCCAGGGGCTGCTCTTTCTGAACTCAGAGACTATTATGTTTAATCTAATTTTCCCACGTGGCTCTTATGCACATGTTAGTGATTTGGATTTTTGTAAACATGGTTCCTATAAAGGCTGAGTCATCGAGAAAGTGAAAAAAATGCATGTGTATTCACAGAGCAAATGTCAGCACCACCTTCTAATTTTCAAGTTTTACTACTCCCCTTAAACCATTTTGTTTCTGGCTTTTGCATAGATGGATGACAAGAGAAATTACAGGGAGGGTTGGATAAATGCTGCAAAATTGAACAAAATCAGTGTTCTAAGCTGTGCTGTCAGGCTGTTCCTGCTGAAGTGGAATAATGGACCAAGTGGCCTAGAATGGAGAGGGGGCATCACCAGTATCAAATAATCAGGTTTAGACTTTCCTGGCTTTGTCCCCTCTATGAGGAATTTGCAGGTCTTAAATGATACATGTGTGTATCAGCCTTAAGGTAGAACATGACACATTTTATATTGCTATTGCAAATGTTGTAGTCTCCCAATAAAATGCCCCTGTAAATGAACACGGTGTAGCACAAGCCCTTTTTCTGTCTCAGCTATAATCCTAGTGCTGTGCTGTGATATTGCTCCAGGTTTTCCTGTGATTTCCCATTAAACTGAGTAGTGGCAACTCTGCATTACAGAAGCAATTCTTCAAAGCAGCTTAGAGATATTCTTAAAAGTGCACATTTAAAACTGACAGCTGCACTCCAGCCCTCTTTTATTCCTAGCAGAATAAGTGATACTAATCTTCCCCTTCTCATATTAAGGAAGTAAGGGAATTTTCCTGGCATATTTGATGATCTCTCTTGATGCAGAAAGATAAATCCACTGATGTTGTTGGTGCTACAAGGATTTACATTTATTTGTAAAAGAGAAGAACCAGGATCATACATTATCTATTCTGGTAATAAGAACCAACAATTCGTTTCTCTGGTTTGTGGTTATTTATCTCTCTCCTGTTTCAGCTCAGATTTTTCAAGGCTTTTCAGAAAGACTGAATTCAGCATATCTGAGACTGCAGACTGCAGTCTCCTGTTTACTTCACACACGAAACAAGTGCCATCAAAGCAGTAATGCAGGCTCACCGTCTTTCAGCAGCTCTGCAATCTGCTTGCTTTTCCACTTATGTAGAGGTAGTATATAAACAGTTCAGTTTTCACCATCATTTACTTGTTGGCTTCTTTGCAGAGGAAGGGTGCCAGTTACTAGATGCAAACTGTTGCTGAGAAAGGGTGCCAATTGCTACCAGGCACGACAATTTTGTGAAATCCATAGTTGTCTGCAAGGAGGAGCACAAACATCAACAATCACTTTACAGACTAAACAGCCCTCTTGTAGCAATTCCTGTCACACTGCTGAACTGGGTTTACTATACTTGAAAAGCTCTTCAGAGTCCCATTATGGTATCCAAAATTTGGGTCAGGGAACTTTGCAGGTTAAAATATGTTGTCGTCTGTTAAAAGAGCTGGACTTCTTGAGGAGACTCAATGTCATGGCATCACTCATTAATGAATGGCTAAAGCAGAGATTCTTCTGTTGTCAGCATCCTGCTGCTGCTCTGATGGGCAACATCCCTTGGTAAAGGAGGGGTCCACTGGCATGGCCCAGTGTGTGCAGGCATGCATGTGGGGGACAAGGACAAGCCCCACTCCTGAGTCTGTACCTGGAAATGTCCTGACTAGCTCATTCCTGGAATGTGACTGCAGAACTCAGACACCCCTGAATTCCTATTAGTGTGTCAAAAGTGGTTTTCAAAGAGACAGCTGGATCCGTGAGTACAGTGGGGAGTGGAGAACATACGTGGCATCAAAGTTTCCCACTGCATTGTGGCTAAGTAAAAGGCAGTTTGCATTTGCACTGTATCACCAGAGAAAGGGAAAACCCTTATCCTTCTCATAAAATAGTAAAATAATTAACTTCATCCATCTATATAATTTTTTGCTTGCTGTCTCTACAGTGACAATGGCAAGGGAGGAGAGCCCCAGAGCCAGTTCTTTCCTCCCACCTGCTTGGGACAGGAAGCTTCCTGCTATCAAAGGATTTGCACATCTTTCTCACAACAGCCACGGCCAGGGAATCAGGGAACAAATGTCACAAGTTAGGGTCATGATCTAGGGAGTGAGGGAAGCATCAGGAGGACCCATTTGAACCGATCACCATCTGAAAGGCAGGTCCTGGGATCCTCTTTCTAAATTTGTTTGCACAGAATGGAAAAAATGATATTTCCATGGGGAAGGAGTAAAGTGAATCCATGCTGATGACAGGTATTTGCCTTGTTTTGCCAGCAGCAAGTCCTCTTTCCAGAGGAGTGGCATTTATACTAATCCCTGTTTGAGCCTGGAACAATTAGCCAATCTGTGCTTTTCAGAGGCACAACGCAGCGTGGAGCCTTTGCATTTATTTGTGTCAGCAAACAAGTATGTGGGTCCGTGCACCAGCACTCTTGAGATGTCACCCAGATTATGCTCTGTTTCCAATCTGGTAGCTGTTCTCCTGGTGCTGCAATTGGCCTGCAGCATGAGAGGGACAACACTGTCCACCCTCCTCCCCGTGCTGATCACTGGTATGCGTTGGCAGATCACCTCTTTTTAGGGCCCATGTCAGAGCAGAGGTGAGCAAACTTTTGGTTTATGCTGAGGTCAGTCCTGGGCTCCCAACCCTCCCTTTGCATGCCAAAGTTTTAGTGCCATTCAATGCTTTTACTTTACAAATGAAGAAAGCAACTGAATTGATAAATATTAACATAATGTGTATTGCCTTGGCAACATGGCAATTTATACAAAAATTAAAAATAAATTATGGAAACCACCCACGGTGGGAAGCTTTACAGGAGAAAGACCTGCTGCCGTTGCTGCCAGAAGAACAAATCATCTGGAATCAAGACAAAAGCAAACAGCCCAGAGCTGAACAACATAAACCAAAGATACCTTTCCCCAGACAGGACTCTGCTGGTTTTCAGGTGCTGTGTGCAGGAAGTGAGACTGGCTCATCTCAAGAGAATGGCTCACCAGGACCATCACTGTTTGCTTGCACAAACTCAGCTGATTCCCTAATACTCCTTTTGGGAACAGTCTACACCACCAGATTCTTTGGAACAGTCTATTTCTCTTATTCATTTTCTCCCAGCTTACAAATTTAGAGGACAAGTCTGAAAACACACATTGATGGACCAAATCATTGTCTGAGCACATGAGCATGATGCCTCCATTGAAAATTTTGCCAGGATATATTTCATCAGTTTTATTAATATTAACTTTATTAATATTAACTCATTGGATAGTAGGTACAAGTGTGATTTCTGGGAAGAAGCCAGGTCCACATTTCCTGGTGTTTAGTCTATAGGAAAGCATTGCTAAGTCCTGGTACCACACATAGGGAATAGAGAATTGGTTTGAGTTTGGTGTTTCACTCTAGCTTAACACAATAATTTACTAAACAGTTAGAGTATTCATCAGATCAGCTGTGTTACAGGGTCTGTCCTCTTACAGTGCACAGTTTTTAATGAATCTGAGTGCTCAATCTTTCTGCATAAATGAACTTGAGACGTCACCTCAGATTGTGTTGCACTTTCAACATGAAACAATTGTTTCTG
The DNA here is from genome assembly GCF_963662255.1 of Cinclus cinclus. Taxonomy (NCBI): domain Eukaryota; kingdom Metazoa; phylum Chordata; class Aves; order Passeriformes; family Cinclidae; genus Cinclus; species Cinclus cinclus. The sequence goes on from NC_085046.1 coordinate 5,084,433, forward strand.
TTATTCCAGTGCTATAACCAATATCATGCCATTAAGATTACTTGGTACTAAGTTGTATGCACATTGCATTAAAAAAAGAACTTTTCATGGCTGAGTGCCTTGGTTGTGTGTACTGTGCCTTCCACATTGCCTTCTCTCCTGAATATTACACTATTTCCAGAGATAAAGGTTGCTGAAAAGCCTTAAAAAGTGTAAGTTTTTGCCAGAGATATAGTGGTAGCTCTGTAGTTATTGGCCAATGAAGATCAGTGCTAACGTGTGACTAGAAATTGTATGTAGCACCTTCCTATGCAGAGGGTAAAGGTTTGGACGTGCATAATTTGATTTATTAAAGTTAGAATATATTTTAGACCACATGCCCTCTGAAGCAGGAAACAAGTAATTTGATTTTAAATTAATTTCCCAGAAACACACAACGACATTTGAAAAGACTGGTACAAACCTGACAGTCCAAAAGTATTTACACAGAGAGCAATTTGCTTAACCAACTGCTTCCTTTGTGTCATTCGGTCTTTCAGATAGTTACATTTGGAATAAAGTGTTTTTCTGCTCCGGGTACCTCTTGAGGGACTTCCTGTGGTGATGTGGCTTTAAAATTGAGGCAGGTAGTCTGAGACTCCCTGGGGAAGAGAAATTTGCTTAATACCTGAATAACACTGAATGTCAGTCAAGCCAATGGAAAGAAAAAAAATAAAGCTGGACAAGTGAAAGATAAATAGGTTTAAATAATTACTATTGAAATCCGGTTATGCTTGTAATTTTTTTCTCAGCATGGAAGTCCCTCTGTAAGCAATTCAGCACAGCCCTTTGAATCTGGCTGAAGTTTTATTAATATTTCAGTAGCTGCGTTTGTAATGGCACAAACAGTGGTAGTGCTGTGATGAGCTGTGGACTTTTCAGTGAAATCCCTGCCTTAGGATCAATAAAGCCACACAAACGGAGAACCTGGGCCTCCAGAGGGAGGGACCGACCCTGCAAACATCCTTTCCTCTGCCATTAGTGCTGGGAGAACTTTTTGAGAGCTCAGCAGCAATAATCACCACCCCAGGAAGAAGTGGCTGGATTTAATGGCACCACGCATACTAGCAAGCACTAGGTCTAGTCAAATGTGTTTACTGAGAGAACAAAATATTGCTGTGCTTCCAGAGTCCATCCCCTTTCAGGGAAGTGCTTCTGAGTGTGCTCTCCTTGCAGCCTGTGCTTGACCCCCCTGTGCTTCCGTAGTGCAAAGTAGCCTTAAGTGTTTTCTGAATAGGAGCCTCATATATTTGCATGTTTACCTGTAGTTTTTCCATATCTATTTTCAGATACCTCTTATCTTTTCCAGTGAACTTATAATTTTCTTCTCCTTTAGTGTGTATCTTTTCTTCTCTGGGTATAGGGAGCCTTTTTCAAGCAGAGTCCTAGAACAATATTGGGTTTTGCCCTCGTGTCTTTCTCCAGCTTTTACATTGAGTGTCACCACCTGATTGAGACTTTTCAGAGTACACCCCTTGGTTATTTGACAGTCACCTCTCTCTGCACCTCAGGTCACTGGAGGAAGTTTGTGTCTCAAAATGGAGATGGCAAAATAATTTCCTCCCACATCAGCAACAACAGTTCAGAAAAAAAGTTGGTCTTTTTGTATGTCCATTCTCTGTAGCCGAATATCTTGGTATATCCAAGTTGCTAAAGCCCAAAATTTGCAACATAAACTTGTGTTATCTCATTTCTTGCCATTTTCCTTAGGATGTCATCCCCTGACGAGAATAGTCCAGGCTGTTTTCTCTTCTAGCTGGAGAGTTCTCCTTAAGAAATAAGCATGCTATCAAAGAAAAAGAAAATAAACCCATCTAGGATTATTTCCAGCAGGAAAAGCAGCTGCAGCTGAGGGGGCAGCGATGCCAAAGCCCAGGAGTCCGGAGTCAGAACTCAGAGATTTATGAAGAGTTAAGTGAGTTGCACATGGATAAGCAGTTGAAGGCTGAGCCACCACCTCCAGTAGGGCAAAAAGAGGTAACACAAAAAACTTTCCTACCTGGTACTGCATGAAATTCATTGCACCAGCTCCATAGTGCATGCCACTGGTTTTTGTGGGGTTTATGGTTTGCAAAAATACGTGTTTGTCAAGGGGTAGGAAAGCAATAGTGTGTGATAGGTATTACAGTCTTAGTAAAGCAGAGAGAGGATTTTGTCATTATAAAAGTAATTGGAAAGCTTGGGAAACTTGCATTATAAATTAAGATGGAATTTTAAGAGGCTTTGGGGAAAAAATAATAACCACAAAGTCATCAATAATGTTACTGTCTCGTTTTAGGAGAAAATATGTGTGTGATTTCCCACTGAAAAGCATCTCTAGGAATGGCATCTGCTGACTTGGCAGACCTGAATGTTGAGTTCACTGGAGGGCATCTGCTCTCTGTCACAGACTAACATTTCTTTTCCTGTTAACACACGCCCAAGAAAGGTGCAAGGATTTAAGTAGCTGATGTGAAGGTACTAACTAAAGAGCAAGCCCTGGTATTATTCAGTTGATTTGGCCAAAGTGTGGCTCATTAATTGTTTCTTATGTGTACACACTGACATTTACTTTCAAGTTGTAGGATTACGTTGTCCTTATAAACATAAATATAAAAATAATGTGTTTATACTGTGCTCTGGCCCCAGGCTGTGTATTTGTCTGTATCCTCCTTGCTGACTTGTTGGGGTTCTTCCCCTCCAGATTTTGAATTTTATTGACATAGCATTGCCTTTATTATTAGAGAGTGATGGATTCCTTTCTTTGAAATCAGGAAATGGAGGTTTGGATGTCCTGAGAGTTTAGAGAACTCCAGAGATGCTTGAAATTGGAACCAGGGATGGCTGTGTGGGACAAAAATTAATGAAAGAGAAAGGATGGCACAGTACTCATACGCAATACGCCCTTTCCCAGTTCTGCTATAAAACTTCTGGCAAGTTTGTGCACAGCAGGAGCAATCCCATGGAGCAATCTTGATAAGACAACAGGAAACAGACCCGTCCCAGAACCAGGGCTCCCCTTCTCCAAGCTTGCTGATTTGTGTTGTCATATGGCATAGAATTTACTGAACTAAATGTACAAAATCTGCAATCTGAACTTGTCATCTGAGCCCTCTGTATAGACAATGTAGGCAGGTAAATGCGTCTCCAGCTGAAACCAGCATTTACATTAGGTCAGATCTCATAAAAGTGCCTATTTCTCTCGAATAACTATAAAGGAAGCACTTAGTTTGCACACTTAGGTGAGATAAATTCCACTCACAGGAACCAGAAATCCTCCAGCCATGAAGCATTTCTTTAAAGGGCAATCCTTGCCAGAGTACTTCTTGGCATATTCATCTTCAGAAAGAAAACACCCTGAATTTACTGAATTTAGAGGAAGGAGACTCAAATATTTGATATCCTGGTCTCAGGGAGAAAAAAATTTAATGTATATTTATCAAAGGAACACAAAATTTTCAAACAATGTAAAGAAGCATTATAACTAGGAGGAATTAGAAGACCATGCCAGGCATTTTTCTCTCAGGGGATTAGGTATCCTTCATGTTTAAATAACTTTTCAAGACAAATGAGCCCTGTAATCCTAACAGGGAAGCCAGAAAACTATGTCCATCTTTAGTGCTACGACAAAATGTCATGATAAGTCAGGAACATTCTAGCCTCGGTATATTCAGCAACATCGTGATAAAGAAATAATCCCCATTTCCTCCCTCAACTTTCAAAGGATCCTGAGACACAAATGCCACCTCTCTATAGCAGAGTATAATTGATTCTATTTGCAGCTGCTTAGAAAGAGGTGGAGGGACATGGCAATAATCCAGGGATGACTTGAAATCAAACGGAAGTTCACACGAGGCTATGAATGCCAACATAAAAAGAGCAAATCCCAAAGGATGCTATTTTGGAAGGGCAGATCTCGTGTGGACATGGCATACTCACAGTCCCCCTGTGCAGAAGTGATCTTTGTGCCGGCACACGAGGACATGCTCGTCATATTTTTGATGAATGTCCCAAGAAGTTGCAACTGGCCAAATAAAGGCAGCAACTGCAAGGGAGTAACAGATTTGGTATGCCCAAGAGGCAGGGCTTTCAGGGATTGTCAGTAACAGGGAACGCTGGGCGTGTTCTGAGTAAAACACTGCCGGTGGCAGTAAAGGGTATGTTATATGATTAAAAATACGTTCTATATAAATCATCAGAAAGGAACCACAGAAATAAAGTCATTGGTGTCATGGGTGGAGCAGAATTTAGGGTACAAACTCGTTGCTTTCTCTGCCAAAATGCTGACCCGAAAACTATTTTGTACAACTTTGTGGAATCTGGCTTTAAATGGATCAGGCAACTTAGATTCCTTTATTTGCCAAAAGGAATAATTCACTTGCTAAAAAGAAACATCCAAAGTCTGGGTGTATTTCCTTAAATACCATCCTTTTTTCACCTTTTTTTTCCTCTTTCAGAGTGCCATTTCACTGCTGTATTTTACCAGTTTTATCCATCAGTCTCTTTGTATGAATTAATATCACTTACTTTAACAGACTGTTGCTTGCTTCCTATTGTCTAGGGCTTACCCCCTGAAGTCACACACCACTGTTCTTTCATTTTGTTATTTCTTGTGCATCAATATCTCTGTGCCCTTTTTCTCACTTTTTTTTACCACTTTCTTTGCAACTCCCTCTACGGTTCTTTTTCTTTTGCCAAGAACCCAGGACAATATTCCAAATACAATTTCTACAGAACTATAAAAGAAGAAATAATATCTCATTACATGGGCATATGATGCTTTCATATGGTTTTTATACATAATTATATCCCACTTCAAAATAATTTCTAATTTTTTTAAATATTACTCTACGTTTCCAAAATGTCCATTGAAATTTTTCTATAACTCGCCCATTTGTACTTTTTAAAATCATGTCCCATTTTGCTGTATTCTCTCCATTCTTCCCTTCTCTTTTCCCTTCTGCTTCCTCGATTTCAATACTCTCTCCAGTTTAATATTATCAGCTAACATGAGGATTATATCGGTCAGGACCTTTTCTGTATCTTCAGGGAAGATAATGCTGACCCTAATCCCCACAGATTTCCTTCTCTGAAGAGAAAGTTTGTGCTATACTTGGGTCCTTAGAATGGCTTTTCTCCTCACAGCAATGGGTGAACCCAAGCCAATTACAATTTATTTTAAAAGTAGGCTTTTCTATAACAGACATCCAGCTGTTTTCTTAAGGTTTATATATCGTGTGTCAATTTGATAGATTAAGGCTCCGATTTTCAGATGTGAGGCAGAGAAGAAGGGAGGTAAGAGGGCTAAGCCTTGAGAAAGCATCAACTTTCGATGAGATTTCAGCGTCTCACTGCTAAAGGCTTTTTGAAAAACACTTTCAGATCAATTTGCTGCTATTACAGGCACAAGCAGTGGGTGTGGAAACCCTGTCTGAGTACTTAAAACAGTCACTCCACCAACAAACACTTTAAAAACTGCCTTCTGCAACATGAATTTATGCACATGGGGAAGATGTTCCAAAGGGGTATCTGACAGATCCTGTTGCCTCTGCCTGGCACATTTCCTCCACTCACCTATTCCAAGAAAGAAGGAGAAGATTCTATGTTTGTCCTTTTTGCCTACTTTTGACCTCTTTTCACCCTGTTTGTGCAGAGTTCTCTTAGCACACAGGAGAGCCACCTCACTGCTTTTGTGTCTATGACATTTCACTCCGAGTAAGCACTCTCCTTTTCTCCTCTCCATCTTTATTTAATTTACTTTAATCACAGGCTACAGCAAGTGTTTAGTGATCTGTGATTCCCATGATTATTCCCTTTTCCTCCTCTCTCAGCTCAGTGTTGTGTTTGCTTATTGCTGCTCTCCTGGGCCATTTCCAGTTTTCCATGAGCATTCACTATTGATTGCTAATGATGTGTTAACTGGGTGTATTGGATCTCTTTATGCTCTGCAGCATGCCTTGCCTGGATCTGCTGGTTTGTATATGTATATATAGGCTTTCTAGATATTTCTCTACTTACATTTATATTAATTCTAACAGAGTCTCTCCCTTCTTGTTATTGATCTCCTTGTTGGATGATTTTAAGAAGTGTTTATTTTCTTAGACAACTGAATTTTGATTAGCTACATTCCCCTCATCAATTGCTCTTGTGTCCCTGACTCTTCCCTGAGTTCATGAAAACCTTCTTAATCCCTTTAACCTTTCTGGCAAAGAGTAACCTTTGCTTCCTTCCCAGAACCATCTCTAATCTTTTCCTTCTCTCTCCTATGTCTGGTTCCTTTCTCTAGTCCCTGTTCAGACCCTTGGAACCTTAATCTACTGTTTTCTGAATCCATGTTCATTGTCTCTTCTTCTTTGAAGGCTTTTCAGAAAAAAAAAAAACCCTGTCTGTTTGCCTTGCATGTTCCCCACCTCCCTTTGACACTGATGGATTCTAATATTGCCTGGAAACTTCTCCTAATAAATAACTAAATAGTCTATGATAATTTCATTGTATTGTGTCTGTGAATTTCCTAACCTGTCTCTGCTAAATCCAGCTCTCTAGTTGAAAATGTTATCGAGCTGACATTGCTCTCATGGTCTTCTTTGATTTCTGGCTATTGGTAAGAATTATACCCAACAAAGCTTCTCTTCTCATTGGAATCCCTATTTTCTACATCCTACAGCTGCGTATGATTTAGGACTATTTCAGTGATCTCTGTTTTGACATCTTCATAACAGAACACATAATGACTAAATGCATTCCCTAATGAACAGTATCATAAAGTTCTGACTGTGCTAAAACTTGGTATGACATTTTTTTCCACCATCATGCACTGTTGTGAGTCTGTAGGAAATTGGGCTCTATATGAGAGCTGCATTCTGAATATGGGTTTTCAGAAGCTTTATCCGTATCTTGGACCTGTTCTGTTCTTTCTGTTCTGACTATCTTTTTAAAAGGTCTCTTTTCAATTGTTTGCAGATCTTTTGAGTAGAGCATTAAAAACCCTAACCAAGACTATGACCTTCTGGATGCTGCAGCTAATTGCAAACAAGTAGCTTCCACCCCCGCTTGCAAGCGCTGCTGGAATGTTCAGTCTTGCCCATTTTACCCCAGGTTCAGCATTTCTCTGAATTCAGCTATAAATTTTGCATTGACTGTGTGTGCCGGAAAACAGAGGGCCCATTTTCACATTAATAATAAATATATAAAGCTGTGCCTAGTCTCTTACTCCATCACCATCATGCTTATGAAAATAATACTTTATCTGTACGTGCCATCTCTCTTATAACTATCTCACAGGCTGTTTAAAAGCATGGGTAAGTATTATTGCCTTCATTTTTTTAAAATGAAGGCAGTAGTATTGCAAGATGAAGCATAAAAACTTTTGAGTGGGAACTCAGAGAACAGAGTGAACCAGTTCACAAATAACACACCTCTCCTGCTTGGAGCTATTTGTCATTGCCATGACCCATAGAAAATACCAGCTTTGGTATTTCTCACTTATACCAGATAATGCTCTAATACATCCAGAAACAAACTGTGAACAGGACTGGGCAAATATCACGTCTTCCACTTTAGTGGCCAAGCTATTTAGCTTGTAAAATTTACAAGCCAATCAAGTAAAATCTAATTTTGGATTAAAACAAAATAGAAATCCTTTATTTTACCTAGCAAAATAAAATTGGGGGGAGGGGAACATTACCTATTTTGTTCTAAAGAAAGTGTCTTGATTTTCTAAAAGGAAAGTTTAACTTGAAATAAAATTTCTATTTCATGTAACATATGTCTTTTAATCATGAGTTCAGCCTTCAAAACAGATTTTGAAAATAATATATTCCCCAGAATTTTATTTTTTTTTACCCAGATCTACTTGAGAGTTCCTGCTCTAAATAGATGAGACAACCAGTGCTCCAGGGAGTGGGAATAATCTTGCCCCATTTTGCAGAGGACAATCTGAAAAATGTTGAATTTAAACAATGTACCTAAGATGATGGTGTCAAATATTTCAGGCAAGTGGTAGACCCCTTGAGACACTTGCAAAAGCCATGAGTCCCTCCTCCTACATCACCTGGAGATCAGAAAGGTGTGACAGAAAGGCAAGGGGCCATGTTATGTGGTGAGAATAAGTCAGGCACAGGATGAGACAGCAGGAAGAGCCCTCTCACATATTTGTGCTTTAGCTTCCTGTGACTGGACACTGGCAACAGGAATTTCTGCTCCTCTTGGAGGAGAGGCTGTCAGCAGGAGCAGAGGATGGTCCTGACTGTGCAGGTTCAGATTTCACCCACCAGCTGCAGGTGAGGAACCTCAGGAATGAGGCCCAAAAGACAGGAACCCAGGGCAGGTCATCCAATGCATCCTTCCTCATTTCAGAAGATAGGTCCTAATTCTGGTACTCCCCACCCAAAGGTATGAGCCTTCAGGATGTCAAACAGATGAAGTCCCTCATTCCAAGGTTCCATCTACCATTAACCAGAGCAACCTGGGATAGTGGAAGGTGTCCCTGTTCATGGCAGGGGGGCTGGAGCTGGGTGATCTTGAAGATCCCTTCCAACCCAACCATTTTAAGATTCAGTGATTAATATTCAGTGGCTGTTCACTCTCTTTATGTGGTTTGCTTGTCTTTTGTTTCAAAAAGTAAGTTCTATATGTTAAGTAGTTGTTGTTGATGGGTCAGCCCCTGGTCTCAGGGTAGGCAGAGCTGTCACCAAGGAGTGGCATTGTGAGAAGTGCATGGCAATGTCTCTGTTGTGGTGGCTTCAGCTGGGGTGTTGCTCAGTGGAATGATAACTCAGCTACTTCCTTCAGGGCCACTGATCAATTTGTTTTCCTCATCTTTGCCCTTGTCGACAACAAGCTGGATGAAATCAGTCTTTCTGAAGGCAGCACAGTGGATTTGACAAATCCTGCAGAGCTGCTGGAGCAGATCCCTGAGTTTGCTGAGGAGCTGATGGAGCCCGAAGATTGCTTCCCCGAAGGTAAGAGCCTGCATGTTTCACTGCAGTGCTGAGGTAAGAAACCTCCTATTCTTTTACTGAACTTCTCCAACCTTCTCGCCATGTTGCTCTGGTTTCCTTGCAGTAGTATTTCACTAGATGCACTTCATTTCCTAGGCACTAAAATGTTCCAAACAGACAATCAAAATCCCTTGTTATCATCAGTCTTTGGATTTCCAAGGTGAGATAAGCCAAGAGCATGCTCTAAAAATACTCTGCAGCTTCTAAAGTCTTAGGCTTTTAAAATCATAATTTGTGCCATAAAGATTTGTTTGTTGTTTGTTTTGGTTTTTTTTAATGATGATATTTGTCATTTGACCAGTGAAGATTTTTGCCTTCCAATATATGCACATGATCAATTTTGGTAAAGAACTGATCAGATCAGGATGTTTCTGTTGCTTAAATGTATCCAGGAAGTTCATAAAATCTGTCTGGAGGGTTCACGAGTCTTAGGGACTCTCTTCCATTTATTTTAAAGAGTGTCAGGGTTAGCACATGCAGTAAGTTTCATCTGGTCAGAGAAGTGCTATGTAAAAGGCCTTTAACATAATTATCTTAGATAACAATTGACCACATTCACATATCTCTTTTAATACTGAAATTCACCATCATTTTATTAATATTTTAACACCAACCTGCTCCAAAACACTGATTTTAAACACAGCTACATCAAAAGAACTATGTTGAAATAAATATATAAAGTAAATAATATCCTAAATTATTTCTTCTCAGTGTGAATTCTATTCCAAATATTATCTCAGACAAATTCTTCATTTTCCTTTAAATCTGGGTTGGAAAAAATAGGGTTAGCTGAATGTAAGAACAGTCCCTTGAAAATTCAAGCATTATTATAAACAAAAACAGAGCAGCTCAGATGGGATCAGACAGAGATGATTTGCTGGGTATATGAATGCCCCTGAAGTCAGCAAAAATGTGCTTCTCTATATCTGTGAGAAAGATGATTGAATGAGGTAAGGGAGCCCTGCAGGGCTTACAAATGTCCCTAGGATCTAAACATTTTTTTGGCAGCTCTGCTTAAAAGCAGTAGCCAAAAATTAATGCAGTTGACGGAAGAAAGCATGGTGTAACTATTCAGGCCATTGCAATAACATTTAGAAATTAGATCTTGTGTTTTCACTCTTTCACAATATATTTCTTAATGGGGCTAGTGAGCAGCAATTTCTGTTGTGCCCTGCAAAGTGATTATGTTACAGATGCTTAAACAAGCCGGTGCTGTGAGATCAGTGCTGTTCAGACGCCAGTTTACAAATTCTCAAACTATGGGTGGCCATGACCACCATCCAGTTTTTAAAATAAATGAGGCAGACATCTCACAACACGTTCCCAGAGCAGCAGCACTCTGTAATTTATCTGTCTTAAAATAACCAGACCTGCCTGAAATTCCACGGTGCAGGAACAAAATGGAGCCAACCCAGTTTGTCAGATCTTCCTCAGTGCTGTCAGTAGGATGCAGGGTAGCAAGCAGGGCTCTCCTGGATGGATCACTGGCAGTATTTACCCAGCTTTGAAGCCTGATCATTCTGGCAGCAGAGAAATGCAGAAATGAAGGCACTGTGGGCTGAGCCCTAAGCTTTGTTTGGGTTACATCCACCCAGGTTCTGGCTCCTTCACCCTTCCTCCCTCAGCATTTCTGTTCCTGCATTTTGTCTTTACTTCTAATCTCTCCTAGCTCCTCACCAGTGCCTGTGCAAGTCAAGGTGTTTTTCTCTTCTCCCAGGATGCAGCCAGCTGAGCCTTGAGCTCTAAATGGGACTTGAAGGAGAGCCTGCTCCCAGCCCTCAGCCCAGTGCATGGTGCCCAGGGACACCTGCAGGTGCAGGTGACATCCTCCTCAACACATCTACTCTCCTTTCCCATGCAGCACGTGTTATCCATGCACATTTTTTCAGAGTTTACTGTTTCAGCTAAATGTGATCACTTTGCTCATGGATTTAGCAAAAATTCCCAAACACCATGTGATAATTTGCTCATAAAATTTCAAGTCAATTTGCCATAGATTGAAAGTCCAAATGATTCTTACAGCAATAACATTAACATTAGGTTTGATTTATGCAGGGAAATAAAGTGTTTTCCTGTAATCAGCTGCTATTAAATATTTCCAATATTTTTTGCCCAAACTTACTATTGCGATTAAACCTCATGCAGCTGTCACTTCAATCTAGTTAAAAACCAAGTAAGCCAATAAACAACAGTCTAATTAGCTGAGATGACAAGGCTTTAAACTATTAAAATGAAAATATTAAAGGGCATGCACTGGGCACGTTTATCCAGTGCTACTTTTACTGACTTTTTATAAAGAGATACAACAATATTTGGTATATTTGGGAGTATGGAAGTTAATATTTGTGAAAGAGGGAGATTATGTGAAAAAGAAGAGTGGGAGGGGAAGGGTTGATTTCTTAACTTCTTTAGCTATCTAAATTCAAACTATGACATTTCTAAACACATCCAGCATAGGTTATGTCCTTAACAAATATGTTCCAGATTCAGGCCCCTTTTTTCAGATAACAAAGGCAACAAAGATAATGCATGTTCTTGAAATAGTTGCTGAAAGTTTGCTGAGGTCACAGTTTTCCGGGAGTTGGGTGACCCAGATAAGCCATAGGTCGTTTTTCTTGGGGAGACTTGTTAATGTGTTATCATCTCAAAATAGCTTTGATTAGGGTCAACAGGGAACATTCTTGGGTCAGGAAATGTGAAGCCAAGGTAGGGTCACAGCCCTGGCAGCTAGCAAGTATTGCTGGGAAAAACCTGATAGAAATGGAGAGACCATTTCAGGTTGCCAGATGATGGGAAAGGAACATTTATCCAATGCCAGCTATTTGGGTACTTTTTCCTCCAGATGCCTTGCAACACTCCAGTCCTGTTACCTCCATCGCTATGTGCTCTCTGCAGCAAAATTTTCTCCCTGTTTGGACATTGTCTTCTGTGTCTCACAGAAGGTCATCTAAAGAGAGCCTTTGAGCCACAGCACCCTCCTCTATCCCAGACCCTAATAGGAGAAAGATTCCACCAAGTCCTTAGGCGTAATTCCCCGGACACGGCCCGCTGGCAGAGGTTTCAAGGGAATATCACCCGAGGGTCATGCGAGAATGAGCAACCTCACTCAGCGCGTGGTTGGTCACAACTCGTGACACCAAGGATGCCCAGAACCATCTTTCCATGTGACCATGGTAGGAGCCATTATCGCTCCTAAAACGCCCAAACATCAGCTGGAAAATGCCACGCTCTCTAGTGAACTTGCTCTGATTAGTGGTGGGATCTGTGTGCTGCTCTTCCCAACTGCTGTTTAGAAGCACAAAAGGGAAAAGAAGGAAAAAAATAGACCATTAAACAAAATAAATCTAGACAGAGTTACAGGGACTGCCACAAGATGATTTTTAAAGGCTGAATAAAACTGAACCAAGCCCAACAAATGTGCACATTGGCATCCTAGGAAAATATCATGGAACAAACCCAAGTTTTAAAGTATCGCTTCCCTCTGGCTGTCATACCTGAGGTACTCTGTTTTTTTCCACCAGGAACGGCGTGCTGACATGATGTTTTATACAATTTTCAGGCATCATAAAACTCTTACAGCCCTATTACGCATTCAGAATTAAATTAATAAAGGTTGGACAGGACCTCTAGATTTAAAACTCATCCGCCCCCTCACTCAAAGCATGGATGACATCAGTGGCAGCCCAGGCTGCCCACTGCCTTTCCTCCAAGGCATCACAATTCTATTTGTTGTGACCTGCTAGTTGATGTGTTTTGAGGAGAGTAGCAGCAGATAAACAGGAAAAGTACCTTTGTTAAGGCCTTGGAAGGGTGAAAAATACCTGGCTATGGTTTTGTCAGATGCCCTCTTGGCAGCCTCCAGTTGTAGCACACTTGTAAAATCTCAGATCTCCTGATGTGTCTTAGGTACCCAAATGCTGGAGACATTGATTGTAAATCTCCCTTTCACACTGTAAAACGCAGCTGTGCAGTCACAGAATCATGGAATGGTTCAGGTTGCAAGGGACCTTAAAGGTTGTCCAGTTCCAACCCCCGAGTGAGTTAGTAGCAAGTCCAGGAGATGAGGAAAAAGTTAAATAAGAAGATTCTGCTGAGATCATGTTCCCTCCAGTGTGGGGAGAGAGTTGGAGTCTTTCAAAGGGGATACATTAGTGTTTGCTCTCATATTTGTTCATGCCCAGGTAGCCAGACTGGTCATTAGAAACCCAGCTTGGCATATATGTATATGTATATAAACCCATTTTATGAATTCTTTCCTGCTTGAATGCATGCTGAGGAAGCTGTACTTTGTGTCAAACCAAGCAATGCTGTAACCAACGTTCAAAGCTAAGAAAAATACTGTTTTGTTCTAAAAATGACTGTCCCGATAATTGAGAACTCTTGTGTAAAGGCACTCAAAAAATTGCTGTGGTTTGAGCACAAGGTACCACTCTTGCTGGACAACCGAATGGAAGAAATTAATTTGGGTTCCTGGTTTATTGAGAGAGCCAGCAGCCCAATACATCCAAAGCTAAATAATAATTTTATGAAAATGTAAATATATATATTGGAGTGAACAAGCAGTGGATTTGTAAATTCTTTGCCCATAAGCCTAAAATAAGTAGGCTTGGCTGTCAGGCATTGAGGACGAAAGCTTTGCAGTATAACTACAAAAAAAAAAAAAAAGAGATCTTTTTCCCAGTGCACCATGGTAATGCAATCAAGTCTAAGAGCTCCATGATTAGAGTGCACCAGGCTAGAAATGTGAATATGGAATGAAAGGAATATTTACAATGAATGCATTTTATATTAAATTCGTTCTCCTTTTTTTTTAAATATATATATATTTTTTAATCTTCAGTCTCTGATTCAGCTATAGGGACACCCTAACGACTGAAGAGACTATGTCCCTTGGTTTGAAATACAACCAAAAAATATATAATATCATGGGGTATTAATGCATTTGGAAAGGTCTGTTGGTAAATAGACCTTTTTTATGAGAAATGGTATGAAATGTCCAAATGTCAATTGAAAACACACATTGTTCTTGGACAGCTGGACCAGGGATGCAGCTCAGAACAGCTTCAGAGATTTACCAGGAAACAATTCAACCCTTTAGGGAGGACTTCTTCCACTGTTCTGTGCTCTGATGAGCAGTAATCTACCAACCAAAGGATGGTGGAAATGAGTCAGTTTGCTCTCAAAAATTATGCATCTCAACATGAATTACAGTGGCATAACTAAGCCCTGGCAAAACCACAAAGTGGTCAGAGTCTTCTGCACAGCTCATTCCCTTCCAGCACAGATTTCAGTGGGATAGCACAAATCTGTTAGACCAGGCAAGATGAGTAACTGTCATAAGAAATGCCATTGGTTTTATTCCTGCCTTGCCACTTGCTGTGATAAAAGGTGTTAATGAATGGTCTCCTTCCTGTGGATAAAAAGTGCACCAAACATGGGCTTTGCTGACCACCTGCCTTATTATAGAAACAGCTGGAGTTAGGATTGCTCAGACTCTCTCCAGATCATGCTTTAGACTCATTGAAATTATTTTGATATTTTGATTTCACAGAAATGGAAAAAACAAAAAAAAACAAAAAAAAAAAAAAAAAAAAAAAAAAAAAAAAAAAAAAAAACAACCAAAGTTTTGGACTACAGACCAAGGTCAAGTAAATTTTCCTGTTTGGTTAAGTGAAGTTTCTAACTCAACATGTAAGCTTAGGTCAAGATGACCAGTAGGCTACCAGCATTAGAGAGACTCCAGAAAAGCACAAGCATGAAAGAACAGTCAGGGAGGAAAATCACAAAATTTAAATAGAAACAGGTTTCTGCTAATTCATTAAAAGACCTGTTTGGGGTCAGTTTTCTTCTTGCCTTTTTTCCTTTGTGAATAGTTAAAAGCAGCATTTCGTCTGAATTGCAGACAGCACGATTATTCACGGAAGTGCTACTTGACATTAGCAATTGTAGCAGAATCTGGTCTAAACATTTCTGAATTGGGCCCAATCAAAAGCATGGGATTTAATAGCACTATGATTTTGGGTTGACTCATCTGATAAGCTATTTTGGATTTTTCGAGGTATTGCTGCCATTAACTAAGACTTTTTTCAGATCAAAATTACATGAAAGCAATCAAAGAGCATTAAAAAAAAATCAGTAGTGCTACCTGGCTTTCTGTCTTTAAAAATACCTCTTTGTACTTGTAGATTATCAAATGGAAGCCAGCTGAATAACCTGGTTTAACTGTGTTGTATTTCCCATCACAAATGCAGTGCCTTTGGAACCCGCAGTGCCCTGCTCATTAGTTTCTTAATATGAAGGTGATCCCTAATTTTAGCTGTGCCTGGGCTCAGGTAATCGTGTAGTGGAACAGGTAGTCCCTGTGTAGTGGAACTCCTCCAGGGAATGATTCATCCAATTATCTTATGGTAGGGAAAACCGCTTCCTGGGAGATCCTAACCTTTTCCAACAGTATTTACAGAGCATTTATACTCTGTAGGAGCATGGCAGAGCAGGTCATGCCTGTTACTGGCTGGGTTTAGGCATTCTTCTAAGAGACGAAGAAGCCAAGTAACCATCTAGGTAGAAACTTATGAGAAAAGAGAGAAAAGTTTCTGTATAGATGTTTAAAGAAAGAAAAAAAAAAGATGATTTTGTTTTCCAAGTTGAAATGGGTTTTGGGAAGGAGACAGATGCAAGGACAGTTAATTCTACTACAAGCAGTGGCTACTTCCAATACAAAGGGAGATTTCTGCTTAACACAAAAAACCCACACTTACAGAGTGAACAATCTGCTCGTTAAGCCGATCATTTGATAAGTGAGGGATTTCTGCCCAAGTCCTTGATCTTCTTGATTCAAAGCTGGGGTGACAATGAGGTGGGCAGTCTCTCTGAATTATAAGCACAGAGTGTGAGCCAGGCACCTGGAAAGTGGTTATGACCATGTGGGCTGTGGGGTGAGAAGCCGTGCAAGAGTTTTCTGGCAGCGCTGCTGAGAGATGCAGCTGATGGTGCCCTCGGTCATGTTGTGTTGGTGGGGTTCTCCTGATGGGCCTCTCTCAGCAGAGAATCTGCTTTGTGAAGTCTCTTCTGTGTACCTACTTCCTAAAATACACCCAAACCCACATTCACTGCCAGCTGTGAGCGCTGTACTGGTTTTAGCAAAACGTTGTGACTAACATGGTGTCCTTTTATCGCTTACCTTGATTCTTTAGTCTTTGGGATTGAAGTGCTTAGAAAGATAATTCTTGCCTTTGCTGAAGTGGTACCTGACCTACAAAGAGACAGAGAGTTGGTTCTTACATTTCCATCTTCTCCCAGTATTATGCCTTTTGAAAAAATTTGAACAATTTAGTGTATTTCAGCTGAGGCCAGGATCTCTCTGAGTTCCAGAATACAGTGGTAAACTGGGAGCTGCTGTGGGCCTGTGTGATGCAGGTGTTTGGAGAACAAGTAGTTACATGCTACAGTTATCTTTACATGAATGGTTTACTGTCCTTTTAGCTCCACACCAAAGCTTAGCACAGCCAAGAGTCTACACCTCACCAAAACCTCAGAAAAGTGAGGGGAAAAGTTCTGGAGTAGTTCCTCTATGAAAGATCCTACAGTTCTGCTGCTGCATAGGAAGGATCTGGAATAACAAAAACTCACAGAAAATGCCAGGAGCACCACAGCAGACTTAGCAGTTGTCTTCCTCCTGGCAGAGCCTGCTGCCAGCACAGCCTCACTTCCAGCTGCTTGGGAATCCCAGCATCCCAGGAGCTGCACTTGATCTCCTTCCATATCACAGGCAGCTCAGGCGCCTCAGTTATGCCACCTTGAATTAGCAGCATCTGCTCTCTCTGTAACCTTGGCACTCGCCCTCTTTCCTCCCTAAACTGCCCCGCCTAAATATTATTTCTGCTTGCAAAAACATTGCATTGCATCACCGTGGTGAGGCATCCTCCCTTGTCACTTCTGAGCAGTGGCTCTATGTTTCAAGACATGTTGGTGACCTTGGCCATCTTCCAGCTAGAGAATCAGTTGGCCTGTGGCTTTTTTTCTCATTATGGGGTTGATAAACCTCCATTGTTATATCTCTTCCTGCACAACATAAGGAATAAATACAGGGTAAGAAGCTTGCTTTTTGAAAATAGTTTCTGAGGGTCATTATCATCAGCAAATGTGTTGTTTGAGTCAGATTATCTGACATAAGATTGACTGGCTAGGACAATTCCTGGCTCCCAGGGTCCTCTCACACCATTTTAGGTTCTTGCCCAGCACAAGGCAATGCACATGGTGTTTTTGAAGTGGGAGAGATGGATCTGTCTGTTACCAATGACAATGTCTTTTCGCTATAACAAATGAGTGTTGCTAAGGAAACTAAAAATGTCCATGGTCTTGCCTATCAGAAATCCTTGTGTGGGCCCCATTACCAGCACAGCACTTAACTATCACACACTATTTGTCACTGAGGTCAGAAAGTGCTGCAAAGCATCATTGGGGATCCTGCCATGGAGCAGATATCTAAATTTCTGTGACATCAGAGGGGATTTAACTGTCTCAGTATAATTCCAAGATTGTTCTAATGCCTTATTTAAGCTAATTAGAGTCCAAGAGATCAAATTCTGCTCCTGCTTTTGCTGCCTGAGTCTCTTCAGCACACTGGCTCCATCTGCACTGTAGCACCTGCTCTCATCATCTCTCTTTCATTAGATTGCCACTTTTAATCAGTAATTCCAGTGGTATTGTACTAGCAAGAAAATAACCTTCCTCCATTCAAAAGGATGTGGAAGCTATCATTAATAACCTCCTAGAGTTATTAGTCCTGATCAGAAGTGCTGCCTGAGCTCAGTTAACACTTTTTGAATGACCTAAGGCACTGGTGACTCATGACCAATATATTCTGTATCACAAAAATCATTGGGAGAACTCCCTGGGACACATTTTAAGTGATTTTGAATGTTTTTAATAGAGAAAGTGAGAAAGGGAAATGGAAGGCAGAGCAGGGAAGTTTTGTGAGAAACAAGAGGGAGGAAAGACAGTGTGCAGCAATCTATTGCTAAAAGAAATCTTCCTTAGGAGCTTCTTATTGCAGCTTTAATGATGAAATGGGCTTTTTTTTCACAATCCCTTTGGTTTTGTTTTATTTCTTACAGTCTGTGTGCGATTCTTCCCATGCTGTTCAGTGGACATCACAAAATTTCCAGGCAAAATTTGGTGGAGGCTGCGAAAGACCTGCTACAGAATCGTGGAGCACAACTGGTTTGAAACGTTCATCATCTTCATGATCCTGCTGAGCAGTGGAGCCCTGGTAAATGTGACAGCATTTCCTAACTGGTTAAAAGTGGACATGGGTCTCCAGTGTTCTCCAGTTTAGCTGTCTCTAAGATTTTATGAACCCTTTTCATTTCTCAAAGCAAAGCATTCAGTCTGGGCCTAAAAGAGGTTGTCATATTTTCTGATTTCACCTGCCTTTACCATATGGCAGGGAGCTTTCTTCCGCTGTGACATAAAAACTGACTTGCACATGTTTTGAAGAGAAAAATCTCGAGGAAGTCTGTGTAAGGAAGTTTGCCAGCATTGCTGCTTCAACAATATCCCATAGCTGCTTAGCTGCTTCTCCATGAGAGTTCCCAGCTGGAGGCTTGCATTTTGCTCGAGGGTTGGCTTTGTTTTTCTTTCTTTTTTTTTTTTTTTTTTTTTTTTAGCATATTCTGTAACCAGCAAATCAGAATTATAAAAGACACAGAGGACACTGAATCAGTGCTACCCATGCCGCTAGTGGGTGCCTGTATTCCTGTTTTGAATACACCCCAGGTTAACACTCAGTACCTTCCCTGCATAGGTCCTGTTTGTGTCCAGGTGAACGTGTGTGTATGGACACTGGTTGGTCATTGACCAGGACTCTGATAGGGGATCCTCTCCTCCTAAGATTCCCCTGCATTCTGGAATCATCCTCTGTGCATTTTCACTCCTGGGTTCTTAACAGGGGTGCATTTA
Source organism: Cinclus cinclus (assembly GCF_963662255.1). Classification (NCBI taxonomy): domain Eukaryota; kingdom Metazoa; phylum Chordata; class Aves; order Passeriformes; family Cinclidae; genus Cinclus; species Cinclus cinclus. The sequence goes on from NC_085046.1 coordinate 5,103,389, forward strand.
TATTTCTCTTTTGTTTGTCAAGAATGTGCCTGGAACTGCTGGGATTTCTCCCAGGTTTTCACCCTGACTTAGAGCAGAGATGTGCAGCAAGAGTTCTCCCAGCTTTAGTCTGGTGGTCACGGGTCATCTCCTTTGTAATGAAGACATACACTTATTAAATATGCCATGTTTGGACAGGTTGTCCATGCATTTCCAGAGGTCAGGATTGACTTCAGCCAAGTGGATGAATCTGCTTTAAGTAGTAAGGCAAACATCATCTTAGAAAGGTTCCTGCTTCACCTTACCAGGAATAATCATGGGCAGAAAGGTGTGATGAAGGATGCAAAGGAGCAGGTTTACTAGAAAGAACTGGAGAGGGAGCAGGCAACAAACAGAATAAAGTCCATCACAGCCCTCCACAAAAGCCAAACACCCCATTGGACTGTATAAATTATTCTGTTCTTCCACTCCAGCTGGCATCAAGGAGGCCTCAGCTGGAGCACTGGCTTCAGCTCTGGGCACTTCACTTTGGGAAAGACATGGGCTAATTGAAGAAACTCCAGAGAAGAGGAACACAAATTATCAGTGGCCTAAAAAAAAAGAGGAAAACACAAAATTATTGGATTTATGTAGCTCAAAGAAAGTCTCTGAAGGGAGAGAGGAAGGTGGAAATACATAAATGTTGATGCAAAAAAGAAAAGAAAATAGACTGTTGTCCTGGTCTACCAGGGATGGGCTGAAATGTAACCTAGGGGGTTTTATTTTATTATGACAAATAAAAGGCTGAAAAATTTGGGTAAATAGTAGGCTTCTGAAAATTGCCATAGCTTTTCTGAAATTAATGGACTCTGACAGTTTTTGCACCAGCTTGAGCATCAGAATGTTAATTTTTGAACACATTTTAGAGGAGGAATGTCACTTGCTATAATATGCTTTAGATTAATACACTTCCTTACATATGTAATTAAAAGTGCCTTAGATAACTGAAGACTGCAATATAAAGCTCATTTAATTTAAATCGCATGCATTGATTTAATTTTTGTGACTTTCCAATGCAGTTCTGTACAAGGCCAAATTATCCTGCATTTTCTCATATATCAACACTGTGCTTCAGTATTTGGACTGGAAATATTGGAGGCAACACAAAAAACTTTCCCCTGTTATTCTGGGTTGCTCTCTTCCAAAAACTGAGTTCATCTGGCTGCATCCCTGGGACACCCTAAGTTCATAAGGGAGAAGAACTATATATACCTTTAAGCCAATAGATATGTGTATGTGGTTAAACCATCAAAATATATCTTTAGCTTACTGCAGAAGATCCAAAAGCCTTTATTACGATTATAAGCCATAAGCACCCAAACTGGAAGCCTACTTTTTAATAGTAATTTTGGATAACACTGCAGGTATTCTGCTTAAGTCTTTTTTAACACACGAAGAAAAGCAGAAAACAACAACAAAACAAAGAAAACCCTTCTTGGTATTCTATATGGCAGAGGTTTCATCTGTTGTCACCATGAAAAAATGCAAAGCACCAGAATTTTGTCATTTAGGTAATATCCACAGCTTTTTCAGAAGTACAGAAGTGTCCAGGTAGCACATTTTTCATCCCTTAATAAGCCGCTTCCTGACTCACAGTGTGCTTTTAGGAGAAAAAACACAATGTACTTTCGGACAAGTTAAGAGAAAGTAGGGAGAGCAAAGGAGGGAGAGGAGGAAATCACTTAAAATGGTTTGTTGTTATTTTTGCAGTAATTGAAAGTACAGCAAGTCATCTGACAGAGTCAGCGAGCCCCTACGAGAAGTGATAAACTCCAATCTGTGCATTGTTTTCAGGCTTTCTCCAACAACTCTTTCACACCCTTGAAATATCATTTTTGAAGGCAAGATAGGAGACAGGGTTGCAGCGAAAACGTCACCCCAAAGTGTGGGGACAAATGGACAAGCTTTGGCACAGGCTGCCAAACCTTTCTTGTCAGTTTAGTTACTGTTCCCTGGCAGGCAAAAGAGCAGTGTGACTGCCTGAGTGACAAGTACCACACTTCTTGTATCTCCAGGCACTGGGTGTTTGCTAACTTTTTGAAGCTTCTCAGAAAGTAGCTACAGACCGGGAAATATGTAAATGCAGATAATTCAGATAATTAGCACAGACCCTCTCAAATTATGTTTCTTGCTGCCAAGTGCTCTGGGTCACACGATGGGATGAGAGTAATATGTCACAGCTTGGGTTATTCAGGTTACAGGGACTTGGGAGCAGCTTGTGTGACAGCAGTGGCAAAAGTAACGGGGGAAGCAGACCATAAATTGACTTAGAAGCCCCAAAGCAGGCTGCACGTTGGCAATCCTGACACCAGGATCCTGCCTTTTATTTGACTTACATCACAAAGTGAAGACTAAATTATAAGGCATCTTTGTTTTCTTTCTTTTGGGAGGCATATATTGGTTTAGATCATAAATATTTTAAAGGGGTTGTCCAGTTGCTCGTATTTGATACAGGTACTGAAACTCTTTTCATAATGCTCTGCATGAGATTAGAGATCTCCATCTGCATGGAGAGACAGATGAGATGGGGAGATAGATACCCTGACCTTTAAAACATTATTGTTCTGCTAAGTGAATAATAATGAGCATTTCTTGAGGCAGAGAGCTGTAGCCACCTGAAATGTGATGGCTGAACAGAAGCCAGGGAACTCCAGTACTCCATAACACAGGCAGGTTAATAACCCAATTTGTCATCATTGCAATAAGATTTATTTGGCGAAATGCAAGGGTCATATTCTGCCTCCTAAATATAGACATCTTGTGCCCTGGGACATCTGAGGTGCCTGGGTAGCATTGGCACAGCCAACAGGACATGAGGCAGGATAAATCTGGGAATTTTGGGGTGGCACCCTGCCCATGGCTTCATGCTCCAAATTCAGGGTGCAGAAGCTCTTCCTACACTCAAAGGATGTCCAACCAGTACAGTCAGTAGAAGCTGGAGAGAGATAGCCAAGCCTGTGTCCATTGTAGGGGAAAGCTGAACAGATCTCTGTCAGGTCAGGGTCAGTCCTTTTTGTGCCTGAACACTCTTTTTAATTGTAATGTTAAACTATATCAGAAATCACAGACTGTGAATGATATTTTATCAAATATAGACCTGCAGTGCAGCACCCATGCTTTCCAACAGGACTCAGGAGCAGTTATTTACCAATTCTTTGTTCTTCCAGGCCTTTGAAGATATTTACCTTGAAGATAGAAAAAACATAAAAACCATGCTGGAATATGCTGACAAAGTGTTCACTTACATCTTCGTCTTGGAGATGCTCCTGAAGTGGGTGGCTTATGGCTTCAAGAAGTATTTCACCAATGCCTGGTGCTGGCTGGACTTCCTCATCGTAGATGTGAGTATCATTTTGGAACTGAAACCCTTCTCGTGTTGGACTTTGCAGTGGGTGGAAAAGGGCAGTCAGGTTTGGCAGCTTCGCATCTGTGAAATGGCAGCTGTCACTCTGATTCTGAGCATCAACCCCAGGCAGAGCTCAAAGGAGGTTTGGATGTGTAACTGTGCATCCCCAGAGCAGACAGGAACGCCTTTAGTGGTGACGTGGATGCGTCACCCTGCTCATCTGAGTCACATCCCCTTCCCATCCCCTGGTATTCTCCCTTTCTTTCAGCGTTTAACATCTCATTCCCAGCTAGCACAAGGTCCAGTTACCTCAGCCTGCCCTGCACATGACCTGGGCACACAAGTTTTCGGCAGATTAGAGGAGCTGTCCTTGGCAGAGCTCCCTGGCGAGGCTGCCAGCAGTGTGTAACAGGATGTTCAGTACTGGACCCCAAATATTTACCAGTGCAGGAGTCCAGAAGAAGGTGTGAAAAGTCCTCTTGGCAAAGTGTCTTCACTACTACAAAACATTCAAAATGCTCCAAATCCTTGGAATACCGTCACACTTACTTCTCCTAATTTAAGGATAATCCTTAAGGGTCTGAACAAAAGCAAGTTCATGGCCCAGGAGTGTTGCTAGTACCAGATTTGGCTCCTCCTAAGATTCACTTTGAATTTTGATGTGGGATCTGCCAAATCTGGGAAAAGTCAGCAACACCACGTCCTCCAGATGAAGTTGAACATTTCATCTCAGTGTATCAATGAGGAGGCAATTATCTCCCTGAGGCTATTTCTTATTAGCTTGAGGTATTAATGTGGGAGGCTGGCCAAGCTTTGCCATGATTATGCAACTTACTAAACTTCAGAGAAATTATTTTTCCCCATTTTACATCTGAACATTGACTCAAGGGAAGAACTACAATTTCTTTGGCCCCAGCCCAGGAGAGCACTTCAATGGGACAATTTGCTTGTTTGAAGTTATGGACATGTGTAAGTGCACTGCTGGATCAGAGCCTTTGGAAGCTTCTCCAGATCTTTAATAAATTGATTTATGAAAAGGAAATTCTTTACATAAATTGTAGGTCATAAATTCTTCTTTACATATATGCTTAGAAACCTTTTAAAGGGAAGGCACTAATTTTTCTCAGATTAGCCCCAGCAGAAGAGGAGGGCCTGGTTTAATTATTTAACCACAAAATTGGAATATGCCAGTTCCTAAGTTATAGCCCAGCTCTGAAATTCTGTTATTCTGTTCTGTTATTTAGGTGACATAGCTTTTCTTTTCTGGTTTTCTCCATCTATGAAATGGGACTAATAGGACTCACCTAAAATACTGGATGGGCTTCCAGGAATTTGTTGTTGGAGTTATTGTTTCAGTGAGCTTTTGAAGACTAGAAGGGCTGGATGAGGGATGAATGTTGTCACAACCATAAGCAGAGGTCTCCCTGATGGGAGCAACAGTGTGCTGGATCAATTCACTGAGGCAGTTTGGAGCTCTCAAAATTAGTTCCACACTTGTGGAATAACATCTCATTAAGACCAAAGAGAGTAAACCACAAACAAAGCTAAATTCTGTCCTCTGTGCAAAGCCCCCCCCCCCTTGGAATTGGAGCCACACAAGAACACAGAGCCCAAACGTAAATTCGCTGCATGTTTGCCTTTTAATGGTGGAGTTTATAATGACAGGCTGGAGAAACAGCCACAGATGGCCTGGGAAAGAGGCTTCACCTTCCCCTGCCACACATCCAAGCACCTGTGGCATAAAACAGAGGGGACACCAGCCCTGGGACTGCCCTTGTCCCCAGAAAATCCATCCCAGAGCCTTCTTACTGACCTGGAATGGTTTATTTTCTCAACCCACATTTAAATATCTCACCCAAATTTAAATGTCCATTTGGCAAGCTTCCAGTCGCACCAAAAAATTGCTCCACCTTGAGTTGTTTTGGTTTTTGATTGCCTCTAGGCCATCACTTGGTCTTTAAAGTTCTCAATGAATAAATCTTTTCCCCCTGCAGTATTCTTTTCTTAAAAATATTTTCCCAGTGCAGATTATAAGAACCTGGTACTATATTTTTAGCAGGTTTAACAGATGCTTTTCTCCTACCCTACTGCTAACCCTGCCACTCTGAATTGGCAGAGTAATATCCTATAATTTTTCCAGCACACTTTTTATTTCAATTTACATTTTCTTTTTGGGCCTTTGAGAATCAAATCACTGCAACTGAGCTGCAGAAGGGAGTGAATGGGTGAATTAGCTGCTCCAAAAGAAGCAGATGAACCACTTGTCTGATTTTCTCAAATTTATTTGTTTAAAATTATTCACTTAAAAATTCCTGATCTGCAAATTATTCATTAGTGGTTTGGTATCAGTATTCAAAATTCAAGCTGCAGTGGTCGATTTTTGGTTGGACATGTGAAACCATCTCTCATCTGTGTTTTCTCATTGTACAAATGCAACTTTGAATCTATTTTCTGTTTTGAATAATTCATTAAACCAGCTCAAAATTTTCAAGTATTCAATATTTCTAAATGGGATTTGAACTCAGAGGGTATATAAGCATATTGTTGCTGATTTTTTTTTTTTAATATATATATCCTGCCTTGTGAAAGACCTTTGACACTGATTTGGGCCAGTGGAGCAGCAGAGGCTCCATCTGACAATTGTGGATTACTAAAGAAAATTCTGTTTTGCAATGCCTAAACATCAGAACACAGAGTAATCCACAAACTGAGCTATTTCTGCTGGATGTAGAATCCCTAAAGGATGATCTCTGGTAATGGGCTTCTCAGCCTCTCAAAGAAGTGTGCTAGTGTAGCAGAGAGTGCTTTCACAATACAGTAATGTCCTATCAACAACTCTGCTAGAGATCTCTTTGGGAGGAAAGAGAAAGGGTTAATCAAACCACAAAATGCAGGCTCATTTCAGCTCAGGACACCTGGGAAAGATGCCTTAGATGTCTGCTGAAAGTTGGGCATACCGTACAAACAACATCAAAGTACATCTATACAAGTTACCCTGCAAAAAAAGAAACGTACTGCTTAAAGTAATGCCCTTCTGCACTGCAAATATCAGTTCTCTGTGCTCATGTACTGCAGTGGTGGGCACTCAATCCACAGCTCTTTTCACATGAGGGAAAGGCAGAGACTGTAGTATATCTGTGCAGACAGATAGAAGTGTAGACAGACATCAATATCACCATCAGGAATGGCATTTATGCACAATCCTCTTTCTTAGGATGCATAGGCAAGCATTTCCACAAAGAATAGACATTTTCTGAACATCCATGCAATCTAAACCTCTTTGGACAAAGCAGATTGAACGAGGAGTCTGAACTTGGCCAGGGAGGGAGGCGAGTGGCACCAAAAGTGAATCTTTGTGGGAACTGCTCTCTACCGGACCTGTCCTGCAGAAGCAGACAGAGCTGGGCTTTGAAACAAGGAGCAGAGAGGCTCCACCAGTTGTGCATGCTGGTGTCATGCTCGATGTTCCTTTCAATTGTTTCCGCAGACCTATAAATATTATCTTGAGCTTATCTAGCTTGAGCTTCAGCCAATTAATTCTGAGCTATGTCCCAGTCTCTGCTGACAGCGGATGGATTATTCCAGTGCATGGTCAGTTTGGTAAAGACATCTGTCTGGGGCTTAGCATCATTCAGAGTCTGGAGGTGTTGCAGTCAACAGCTTCTTCAGCCACTGCTCATGCACTGAAGGCAGAGGTGAGAGGCTGGAACCCCGGACAAGCTGTCATGAGAAAGTTCCTGGGAAAGTGGTGTGAACTTCCAACTCATTAGTAAGAACGCTCAGGAAAAAAGTCACAGCTAAGCTTCATTGCCTATGGCATTCACAGAGAAATCCTCTTAAAACAGGACTAATGTCATCACTCCACAGAAGTCCATTATTACAAATCCATCATCTCCATTGCAGCTTTTGTGTTCAATTTAATTGACAAAACATTAGTCCCAATCAGGCTTACAAAAACCCAGCCTGATTGTCGTGTTCTGATTTCAGAGATGAGGGTTTCTCCACCAATTCTTTCCAAGATTATCCTGTCATTCAAGTCTTCACATGTGGAGAAAGCTATTTGCTTAAGCAATTGCTTTGTTAGGGATGCTGGCAGCCTCCTTCCCCTCCAGCCATCTCCAGCAAAGTCTGGTCTTTCCACTATGTCCTGTAGCAGGGAGGGGTGAACATGAATCCTCAGTTTTTGCCCTGATGCCCCACTAGTTTCTCTCCAGCTGGGTCACCAGGGATGAAGACTGTTCTTTCCATCCTCTTTCTATCTCCCCTGCCATGGAGGCAGAGGTTCACAAGAGTTTTGGGTAGTAGTCTGCAAAATAGCTCAAGCACAGCACAGCAATGGATTTGAAGGCCAAGCATCTCAAAACAGTTATTAAACAAATCCACTAGGCAGGATTTTGTAGATGCTTTTATAAAAATGAAATTATATGTATTTTTCAGTCTCCTCAATAACTTTTGTGAGTGGTTCTAACACAGTGTGTTTCTAGTGTTTGCCTGGAGCTGCTGAGTTGGTAACTAGAGGTCTATATTCCCCACTGAGCAGCTTTCCAAATTTTCTGTTTGCTGCCAGATTTCCTCTGTGCTTGTATGAGATCAGCTCATGTTCAGGCATTAAATGCACCATCACTTTCCCTGAACACTTTTACAAAACAAAAGTATTACATTTTCCAATATAGTTCCTGGAAAGCACTTGTTCTAAGATTTCTGCTTCAAATACTTCACTGTCAGACAAGTAAAGAAGTAGCTAATAATCCTTGAATCTGAGATGAACAATTTAAAACAGTCTTTCTCTCCCTAGTTAAAATTGAATTGAATTAAATTATGCCCTTGTGTCGGATTGTCTTCAAGTGACAATTAAAAACTTGCTGTGTGAAGTAAATATTGATGGCTTATGATTACTTTAATTGTTTTTTTTCCATCTGTATTCCCTGTTGATTAACAAGGTGATTTCTGTTTGCTGTACCAGTAATTGCACAAGCTGCTGTAATGAGTTGTTCCCAAACAGCACTGAAATCCAATTTGTATTCTTGGGACATTACCCTAGGAGCATGTGAATTTTGTCTTGTTTCTGTTCAGAAAAGCACACAGGAGCAGAATGACAAAAATACAGCCAAAGCAAATTAAAGATAATATGTCTTGTCACTTGGAGTAGCATCTTAAGAGAGAACTTATTAGTGTTCTCTGTGACTTGTCAAAAGTCCATTGGTACAACAGGGTATTATAACTTCAGAGTTTGGTTTTTGACTAGTTTTTTTTTAAATTCCTCAAAGCAAATGCACATGTGAGATCTTTGAAGTTGTCTCAGTGCACATTCTCCGAGATAACTAATAGGAGTGACATTCCCTCTCTAAAAGAAGCCAGGGAGCCTGGTTTTGAAGAGGAAAAGAAAAAAAAGGAAGGAAGGAAGGAAGGAAGGAAGGAAGGAAGGAAGGAAGGAAGGAAGGAAGGAAGGAAGGAAGAAAGAAAGAAAGAAAGAAAGAAAGAAAGAAAGAAAGAAAGAAAGAAAGAAAGAAAGAAAGAAAGAAAGAAAGAAAGAAAGCTCTTTTAGTACATATTGGCTAATTCAGGATAAGTGAAAAGAAAAAATATCAAGATGAAGAGAAATGTTTTTAATGTGTCCTAGCAGGCCAGCTGGGGCTGTAAACCTCCCTTCTGCCACCCCACACTTTACCTCAACACAGCACATGCAAAAACATCCAAATGTCTGGTCTTGTCTGGGTTTGCACCTCATGTTCACTACTGCTGGATGCTAAAAGGGGACAAGCCAGGCTTTGCTGAGAGGAAGCACAAGCTGAGTTTCAGACAAGGCACAGCAGGACCAAACATGCTGCAGCTGCAGGAAAAGGGGTGGAAAATGGAGGTGAAGAGAAAAGTCCACAGTAAGCCTAGTTCACCATCTGCCTGCACCTTGCAAAGTGGTTGGGAGATAAATAATTACTACAAATGCTGATGAATTTCAATTACTAAAGCAGATTTTCAACTTTCAAACTTGCTGTAAAATTCCATCTCCACTCCGATTTTGCTGAGCTGGATTTGCCATATTTATTTCTCAAAGTTAGTTAAAAATTGAGCACTTTTCAATGCCCTTTTTTAAGAAGACTATGCTTTAAATGAAAATAATTAATAAAATCCCGGCGTTCTTGCATGCAGCTCGCTTTCCATCACTGGGAGTGGGTCCACCAAATTCCATACACAGAGATGTTGTCCCTTGCATGCAAGAGCTGAGCTGGGAGAGACACATTGGCTGCATTTAACAGTCCAGAGTCCCACAAACTCTCCAGGGACAGAGGGGGATGGGGAATTGTCCACAGCTCCTCTCCCTGATGACCAGTGCCTTTGAAACCCAACTTGAAAACCAAAAAAAAAAATCTTCCCACCATCCAGGATGGTCTGGAGCAGCTCAAGAGACTCCTCCTGAGGAGGAGGGAAAAGGAAGAAAGGAAGGGATAGAAGCAGCCTGCAGAGGGACAGGGATTCTTTATTAGTGAAGGACAGATGAAAGGAATTGGGATGAAACTTTAAAGCTGTGCCTTGGTGATGTAGAGACTTTGTGCAGACCTCCTACCCTGGTATGGCTGACTTTGGGATGTTTGTGCTAAGGCAAGTGAAGATAAACATCAACATTCCCACTTTTGGCATGTACTCCTACTTGTACCATTATCCTCCTAGCAAAAGTCAGGGATCCTGCAATTCTTGAGAGTGCCTCTCCATTCTGGCATATTTAATACAATATGGACATATTCAATACAGTCAGAATCTGAATGAATCAGATTCAAGAACCCAACTAAATTGAGCTGATTTTCAAGCTAAGACTGTCATGTTTCTCAAAACAATTTGGTAATTTTTCATATTGATTTAGAACATCTGATTAAATAAATGCTTTAGGGAAACAAGCAAATCCAGAACAGCACCTTAAGGAGGCAACACAAACAGATTATTTCTCTTTTTTTTTTTAACTTTGTTTTGTTTTCTGGCTGGTTTGGTTTGGTTTAGTTTGGTTTGGTTTGGTTTGTTTGTTTTGGGGTTTTGGTTTTCTTTGGGTTTTGGTTTGGGTTTGGGGCTTTTGTTGCTGTTTTTTGTTTGCTTTTTTCATTATGTCATACCTAAGTAGGGTTGATCCTAATCCCATCCAGAGAGAAACTTGCCTTTACCTCAGCACCCCAACTCCCACCAGCTGGGATGGAAATGCAGCAGAGTTGATGAGGCTGAGCCCCAGGGAAATGTTCTGTCAGCAATCTGCGTGCACCCCTGCAATTATGTCTTCACACAATAAACAATAATTGAGTCCACTCCTGATTACAGCATTCAGCATCAGGAAGGTTCCCTGGGATGAAACATGAGGTAGATTGGAGATCTTTTTAAGGGGAGATTGTCTTTCCTCTCCAGCTGCCCTAAATCCAGGCTGTCTCCACAGAGCATTTGGATGAGGAGCAGAACAGAGTTGATGATGAAGAAATTGTTTTGCTCTAAATCCTAACAGAAACTTTTCAAGGCATCTGCACCTGCACAGCCACTGCAGAGGGAACCCCTGGGACCTGACCAAGCTTTGTCTGATCAAGTTACATCACGTGGTCCCCAAAATTCACAGGAATTCGAAGCAGGCTGCCTAGGGAAGTGGTCACAGTACCAAGCCTGACAGAGTTTAGACAGTGCTCTCAGGCACAAGGTGCGACTTTTGGGGTGTTCTGTGCAGGGCCAGGAGTTGGACTCCATGATCTTTGTGTGTCCCTTCCAACTCAGCAGATCCTATGATGATGTGATCACTCCCCAGTGCTAACAAGGAGGATGTCAAGGTGTGGCAAAGGTGCCTGTTTGCAATAAAAAAGGTGAATCCAGACAATCTGAAAATCAATTGGTAAATGGTGAGGGGGAGAAAACTGCAGATCAATAAAATCAGTTTGCTGCCTCGCTGGGTAAAAGCTCACAGTCGACTTGCCCTCGGAAATTAGCTGAGGTTTAATTCTTGATTCTCAGCCATCTGCCCTGGGAATTGACTGGAGCTGTTAGAAAAGCCTGAGCAGGTGTAGGGGAGGTGACAGATTAAGAGAACAGCAAGACGTAAAGAGGTTCTTCTGGAAACCGCCAGGAAACAATTAGGATGCAGGAATGATTTATTTAAAAGCATTTAACCCAACAAGAGTGACACATGCTGTTTGCAACAAGGCTGCCCTCTAAAAAGGAAATGTTGCCTTGAAAAGCTTGGACATGAGGACCTGGAGACAAGCTGAGAGCATGGAATATTAACAGAATCTTCTAGCCTTAGTCTGAGTAATAGATGGAGAAAAAGAATTAAAAGAAGGTGGAAAAGTCATGGAGAAACAGAAAGAAAAATTAAAAAAAGTGGATGGAGTAAACGAGTTTTTAAATCTGAGCAATAGGAAGTAGCACTGGGCTTTCCAGGAGGTAATTTTTGTTTATAATTAATCTAGGCACTCATGGAGCCCATCGTGTTATAATTCATGAGAGCACTCCAGGAGCAGTAATGAACTGCTGCAGTGAGGGAAGCCCTTTGATAGCTCATTTCCAGACACGTTTTCACCTCCAGGCCATGGGCCAACCCCAGAGCAATCTGAAGGAGTTTGTAGTCTTTACCTGAACGTGAGGGCTGTGATTCAAGGAAACAGGGAGCAGGGATGGGAATTTAGGTCACCTTAGTGTCTCTCTAATGTCCTATTTTTAAGACTTTCATCTAACTTTATGCCTTTCTTTCATAATGTGCAATTTCTGGATTGGCAAGTGCAATCATACAGTTTGGCATCTGTATGACAGAAAATGCAGTGTCAGAATGAAAGGATAAAGGGACATTTAAAAACAAACAAAAAAAAGACAATAAAAGCCTGCTCACAAAGGGTGGATGCTGAAAGGAACACCAACCTCATTACAAGCTCCCTTTTCCCAGCCATATTTCAGAGAGCCAAAAGAAGGTCCATGTATTTCAGTTTGTTTGCAAAGTCCCCTTTCCCTGTGGGTTTTCCAGCTTGTATGTGGGGTAAAAACTGAATTTTGTTCCCTTTCCGATTAAGAGGAGAAACTTGTAACTTCAGGGCTGGCTCTGAAAGAAACTGGATAGTGATGAGGTCTCTGAGTGGTCCTATCCTTGGCAGCAAAAGACAGGAGAAGCCAGGCTGGATTGGAAAAAGGCACCCACAGCAATGCAAGCACTATTTCTTCTATTTTTTTTTTTTTTCAAGGCACAATTAGAGAGGGCAAGACAGGTGTTTCTGGGGCACACAAAAAGCTATTTGAAAGCACCAGGGGCCTGCATTAGCTGGAACTGCTTATTTAAATAAGTGGCCAGAGCTTTCAGCTCAGCTGCTGTGCTTCCATTCAGATGTCTTTTTTTTTTTTTTAACTTTCTTTTTTTGCCTGCTGTTCCTTCCCCTCTAATTTGAACAAGCAGGTTAATTTGATGAAATCCCTGGCTAAATAAAGCATATGTTGTTGCCCATACCAGGAAGGAGATCTCCTCTTATCCCTGAGACAGATTCACAAGGCATTGCTCTCAGATGTGTGCAGCAGCAAGCATTTAGTGGAGATTCTGGTTGGTTTTAGGATTTATATGATTACCCAAGGATGATTTTTGAAGTTGTTCAGGCAGAATTCCTTATTTTCAGGGCTCTGCTATTAATTAATCTCAGTGGTGGTCAGGGGTTAATTAAAACATGCAGTCTGTTCTGGGTAATGCCTGCCTGGGAATGGTGCTGCTCAGGTCTATCTGCTTCCAGCCTGCTCTAGTGGATGCTCCCAGGTTATCTGAAATCATGTGCTTTTAGGAATGGGGAAAAAAAAAAAAAAAAGGAAAAAAAAAAGAGAGAGAGAGAGGAGCAGCCTTTATTCCAGCTCAAACAATTTATTCCAGTTTCTCCTCGCTATAGGAACCTCCACCAGCCACGGGTGAAACATTGCTCCCAAACTCTGTGCCCTTGACTCCTTGTAACCCCCATAGACTGGGAGTCTGTGGAGGCTGCTAATATAATATTAAAATGTGTTCATGTAGGGAGGAACCCACTGCCATTGTAAGTGCAATCAGTCCTTGAGAAAAAACCCTCTATGGTTTTCTAATTAAAGGCCTTTTTCCCCTCTATGTGCTGCATTATCACACTCCCTACTTTGTAATTGTTTTTCTGCCACCTTAAAATTGTGCTCTGGTGGCTTTACTGGGTTTACATTGGTTTGCAACACTGATTGCTTAGGTCAGATAATGAAGACACGTAAAATTGTTGTAATATTTTATCTCTGTGTGTTCATGGTGAATAATTTAAATAGTCAGACAATGCACAATCTGTAACTGGTGAATGACAGAGACCAGTGTGAGCAGACTGGGAATTTAACACTATTCCAGGTGCCACCTGAACACATACACAAGTCATACTTTTTACCTTAAGAATGACAGAAATTCTTCAAAGCAGTGAAATTGTGACAAGAAATTGGAAATTACTGAAAAAAATGTTCTATTTCCTGGACAAGACTTTGAAGTGGTTTGTCAAAACTATTAAGGCATTCAGAAATTACTCTCATAGTTATATTATGTATGTATTTATATAATTTATACAGCTAGCAGTGAGTCTAACCTTTCAGCAGAAATCCCTCCCTGTGTTCTAGCACTCTAAAGTCATTGATTCTTCTTGATTTTGCCGTGGAAACGCATATGAATGTCGTACAATGGGACACTCCAGATCCAAGCTGGAGTCACCAAGGCACACAGATACCAGGAGATTAGCTTTCAAAACACCAGACACAGATTTATTTACCCACATGGTTGGTGTTTCTAGTGCCCAGTGCACCAAAATTAAAAACTCTCATTTTTCCCTTGATCATGAGACTGAAAATGGCAACTGTAAAATCTGTGGAGTTCATTTATCTCTCCCTTTGCCCAGCTTCAGGCATCTGTCATGCAAATCATTGTAAAATATATACAGATAAACTTGTGCGTGGATATATGTGGGAATATAGAAATATGTGGGAATATAGAAATACAGGTCTATATTTATCGACACAATATTCTTATAAGTACATAGATAAAACTATTTCTGAGCATTGAAAGTCAGGAACAGGGGCAAAAATCTTCCCTGAATGCCAGGATCAGAGAGAGCTCCACACTCACTGCCTGTCTATGATAGCAAGAACATGAATTGTTTAGGTAAGACCTATAAGGCTTTGCCAGGAGCCTGAGCTTTGCTGGGAAACTCTGCAACTGAACTGGGCAGTAAATGCTGACTCTTTCAGGGTTTCTGCTCTTTTGGGCTGGAATAAATTTTGGAGTGTCTGACAGTACTGAGGCTGTGCTGAGATGATCCAGGGGATGCAAAAGGGAAGAGTTGCCACATGGTTGACATCCTAGTCCATGAGATCAGTGAGACTTGTGTGACACAGGCTGAAGTCTGCAGAGGCAGGATTGCACACACTGATTTATGAGGACCCCTCTCCCCCTTAGGGACCCTCATTGCTGGCCAGGTTGTGCACTGGACTTCAGGTTAGGCAGAAAATTCCAGTGACAGCATTGTTCTGGAGACTTCAGGGTGACTACATGAGCATCAAGGAGATAAGGAACAGTCTAGACCTAACACAGGGAAACTATTCCCTGATTAAGTTAAATGGAAATCTGTAAAAGCTTCTTAGTAAGATCTAGCAAGTTCTGGAAAGACCTCCAAGGGAAATGCTGGAGGTAGAGCAAATGGGAGCTGTGACAAATCTGCTGGGCTCAGAAATGCACAGGAGGATGAGGGATTCCATAGCTTACCTGTAACCTGCTGTGTAAAAATTGAGGTGAAAGCTCAAGGTCAACAGCAAATTGGGTGTTTTATGGGAAATTATTCCAAGAGATTGTGACTCCTTAGGATTCACTTGCCCTCCACCATGTTACCCCCTGCTTCAGGGGTAGGTTGTCATGAAAAAACCTACAAAACTGTTTGCAAATAGGTACTGAAAAGATTAGAAATGTGTGTGTGACTTATTCTGAATCTGGAGGTTACATTGACCCTAGAGGTGTTTTCTGGGTGCCAGCACATTTTTGATTCTGAGCATAGCACAAAGCAGAACTTTAGAGCAGCTCTGGGCTGCATAGCCTTGCAACAGAAAAAAAAAAAAAAAAAAACAGAAATAGCTGACTTCACCTTTTGTTGTGATTATGTGGGGCAGTCAGCACCAATTTTGAAAACTGCTTGATTTTTTTCCTAAAAATAACCTTTCGGGTCACTTTTAATCAAGTCCAAATGGCCAAGTCCCCGCGTTGGTGATTCTCCTATAAATAAAATTTGACAAGGATACCTTCAAAACCAACATCCAAGCATTTAAACAAGTTGTCTCAAACCCTGTTCTGACTCTAGCCTTGTAAATCATTGCCAAATACCACACAGCCTCCTGACCTAATCCTCTGCAGAGATATCTAATGCTGTGCAAATCTGTGTTAGGAGGGCTACACCACCTGTGATGTGTTTCAGGGTGACATTTGTGGCACTCAAAAGAAAATGGGGTCCCACTCAGATCCAAAGTCTGGTCTTGCAGGATTTGAACCAAAAGCCTTCTGCCTTGGGAGAAAAGGCAGTAATGGGGCACAAATCCAGGATGAGGGAGGGATTGTGCAGATGCCCCAACCAAAGCAGTTTGAAGACCTTGACAAGATTTGACTTCCAGTCAACATGAGTGAAACTAGCAAAGAAGGATGTTGAGTAATCTGTATTTGATTAATTTTAATTAAATAGCTACATTCATTTTATGGATCAATTTTACAAATCAGTGAGCTTCCCTTGGTATGAGATCCTGGTTTCTACCTCTGAGCATACAATCACTGAGCTGTTTTTTCATAAATTCAGCTCTTTTGGATAGGAGCCCCCAAGGCTTTGTGGGGTTAGGGCTCTTTCCTGCACTGAAATTTCCACCAAAGACAGAAATATGTGCTACAGTGTTACTGCTGTCATGATTTCTCCTTAATGCCAGTTACTTTTTAGACTCTTAGGATGACTTAATTGAATGGCTTTAGTATGTAACTATGGTGCACACTTGCTTACTGCTGTTGGACAAATCCTCAGCTCTTCATCATTATTTAGGCAACATTACATTAGTAGGAAGAGTGAATAAAAGGAGGAGGATTTGAACTCTGTGTCAATGCAGCTTAAGAGTACAGGATGTAAACCAGACTGGTGAGGAACAGGGAAGGCAGGGAAATGGGTGCATTGGTGAGCTGAAAATGGTTAAGTTAAACCCAGATTTTCTTCTTCAACTGTGAGCCTTGAGTGAGCAGGATTTGGGTTAAAGGGGCATGCCAAAGCTATGGCCTTGCTTACTATGAAATGACTCGGGCATCATGCTCAGGTCACAGGTCCAAATCTGCTTTCCTAGAGATGGAAGCAAAGGCTTTGCAGGTGATTTTCACCTCCCCAGTGTCTATGGGGCCTAAGGCATCAGACCCTGAACCCAGTCTGCCTGTCTGCTGTGATGTTCTCACAGGACACTCAGCACTAAAAGGCAGAAGTGTTTATTAAGCCCTTCCTTCTGCCCCAGCTGCTGGGTGTACACAGGAGGTGAGCCTGTGTCACCCCCTGTAAAAGAGTGACAAGTAACAGGGTGACAGCCAGCCTCTGTGCCACTTAGTCATCTGCAGGGAGGGGGGCTGACTTATCCTGGCAGAATCCCCAGCTCAGGCTTGGTTTCTCTCAGACCTCCTCCCCTTAGTCACCCACATGACACAATAAAGCCATCAGCAGGTAAATAATTTAAGAAATTGAGCAAGTTTTTACAAAGGTGCTCAGCTGTGCAGACAGTGCTGGTATGTAAATAAATGCATATTCAGGAGGAAGGCTGCTCCATAGGGGTACTGCCTTGAGCCTTAGGGACCAGGCTGGTCTTGCCCTGATTTATCCCAGACCTCATGGGTGATGCTGGGTTGGTCAGCCAGCAGCAGGCTTCAGAGTAAAAATCATCCCATCCTAAAATTAAAGCAAGGTTTCCCTCTGGAGCTGTCAGTGTTTAAGGGGGTGCTGGAGTTCCCTCACACTAAGCACCTATTTTTTTTATAATGTAAAAGGGTACCTTCTTTTAGGCTTAGCTGCTATCTTGAAAATGGCAAGAGCACCCACTCCTCACAGATGAGCTTTGCACACTCCCATGGTGAGCATGGGCTATCCAATACTGTGATAAATGGGGTTGTGAAAATGGTAAGTAAGGAAAAAAGAAAATTAAGAGGGAAGAAAATTAACTGTGATAAGCAATATACACTGGTTTCTCCTTCTAAAAACATAGTATTTTATAGTATGTGGTGATTAATTTTGGTTGGGATTTTTTGTTGTTTTGGGTTTTTTAATGCATGCAAATTGGCGTGATACCTACAGTGTTGGAGAGCTGTTTGTTTTCACCCTTTGCTCAGTAAGATTTCAGGCTGTGAACACTGATTTGAGCATACAAAACCCTATTGCTCTATGTGCTCATAATCTCCACTGCCACTCAGTTAATTCAGAATCCAGTCCTGTGCCTGATGCCACCCACATTTCTGACCAACTAGGGCACTACAAAATCTCTGAGAACATGAAGAGCATGGGAACCCCTCCATGCTGCTTCCAGATTCAGGTAGCTAATTTTAAAGAAATAGTCTTTGACAGGTGTGAACCTCAACACTGAGCACCTGTCAAATTTCCATCTCCTTTAGAGACTGTGCAGAAATCAGAGAAAGTGAATAAGAACAGAATGGAAGAGCCATGCACATCATTATTTTAAGGTCTGTGTTACAGTCACGTCTTCCAGCAATGTAGAAGACTTGTTTCTAATCACTTAGCTGAAGACTGGTGAATAAATGTAAATACCAAAATCCTTTATCTCTCTAAAGGGTTAGATGTGCTTTCTTCCAAAAAGCTCCAAACTGTAACACTTACCTGACTCATATTTTGGGCAGTGGGAGATGCATACACCTCGGGGAATGCACAGAAAACAGCACAGAGTGGTGGGTCTGTTATGGTGATCTCCTTTCTCATCCCCTTTGTGAAGGACCATCCTTTCTCCTGTGTGGATCCAGTGCAATGGCTCCCATTTCAGACTCTTTTCCCCACTGTTCCACTAACCAGCTGCTTCTTTCCAGGGAGGAAAGTCAGAAGAGAAGGAAAATGGCAGGAGTGCTCTAACAAGTTAAATTTTCACTTTGTGTCTCCATCCAGGTCTCTTTGATCAGCCTGGTTGCCAGCACTCTTGGATACTCTGAGATGGGTCCCATCAAATCCCTCAGGACCCTCCGGGCTCTGCGGCCGCTGAGAGCCTTGTCACGGTTTGAAGGGATGAGGGTAAGAGGACACAGAGCATCCATCAAAGCTCAACCTCGTGGGGATCAAGGTGTAACAGGGGATTGTTGCATGTGGTTTTGTCAGCGGAAGGAAATGATTGTGCTTTATCAAAGCAACAAAGAAATCCTTCCTGGGTCTTGGCTGCAGTTGTATCATTACATCTTTATTCTTGGGTGGATTTAGTGATAAAATAATCCTGCTGCCTAACTTATCATACTACGCCTTAAAAAATAGCTTTCTGGATGAGGAAGCAGCTGACTATCAATTACCTCTCAATTATAAGGTGCACCAGGGGAACAACCAAGCTAAAGTTTGTTTCCTGTTTTGACATGCATTAAAATGAGAGTGACTAGAAAGTTCTTGAGGAAGTTTTCACTAATAATTAAACCAAAAATTAGAAATGCTAAATATAGGGAAAGCAAATGAATGAATTATCCCCCCCCCCTTTGAACAGATTGCAATTTTAATAAGGAATGCTGAGATTAACATTAAAACCATGCAGCTTGTGCTTGTTTCTCCATCTTTTGCATCCATCTCTTTATTTTCTGCATTCCTTTGCCGCCGTAGCTATATTCCCACAGCATACCTCTTTATTTGTTAAGCTTACCTGCTAACAAGGATCAATTATTGTTTAGATAAGCACTTTATTTAATTCCTCACACCATGCATGACTTGCAGGTGGTGACAGCTGTGTTCTGTGTGAGCTGAGGTTACTGCTAACCTTGCAGATTGCATAGCAAGGTATAGCAAATCTGTGACAAAATTCTGTGTCAAATTATACTGATGATCCCAAAACTCTCTGCTAGGCCAAGGAAAATGCTACATATTTCACAGTGATGTATATTCAGGGTAAAGCTTTCCTGTGGACAAAATTTTGGTCTGAATCATCAGTGACTAAATGTGTATTTCATGCGCTGATCTCCCAGCAATGAATTAATTATTCTCACTGCAATGCTCTCACAGCAAGAGACTGAAAGCTGGAGAACCTAACAACCGAGATGAGCCAGGAAATATGGTGATACAGCAGTGTAGGAAAACCCCACATCCATTCTGCTCCTCTTCTGTGGATGACCAGATTTGGCAATATAATGCTTTGTTCCAAAGATTTTGTGATTAGCTAAATCACATTAACTTTCTGGATGACGATGAGGCAAGTATTGTTGCAGACCATCTCTATGTTACCACTAAGACAAAAAGATTCAAAGGGCTCTGTTTATCCAGGCTCCCAAACCTGATCTGTTTTGGTCACCACAAACTTTCCAGCAGTCAGGCAATATTTTTCAGGTAATTGACCAAATAAAAGAAAAACAGGGTGCAAAAGACACCAAGTGAGGTTGCACTACTGACAATAGTTAAAGCTCTCACTCCTACCATTTGATGACCTCATTCCAAGTCTTTATTAAACATTCCCAGATTGAACTGTTTCAGCATTCAGTATTAGCAAAAACACTCTGGTTTAACTACGAGAGTGATCTGTGCACAGGTTCTCTCAAATCAGTTTAGGTCTGGCTTATGAAGGCTTAGCTTTTACTGGTGGATTTACAAGCCCAAGCAAAACTCATTGTGTTCTAAGCTGGCATACAGTTGTTTACTCATGATTTCACATTAGTTTAACTAAATTGGATTCAAACCTGAATAGCAGTGAGGAAAGGAGCCAAAAACATCAGAAAATCATTAGTAGAATAGAGAAAAATAACATGAAGAACTCCTCATTTCTCTCTGAGAATAGTAAGAGGCTGGCTTGGTGAAGATCTTAACATGGATCAGCCCAGCAAATTTCCTTCCCAACATGCTTATTTTTACAGGCCCCTCAGTCCCTGACTCAATATCCCCTTTTCTTTCCTGTACCGTTGCTGCAGTTGAAATATATTCAATCATTCTGAGCTATCTGAGGGGGTGAATTAGCTTGTAAACCATGATAAAGTATAATTGAGAATACGTGCTATTGGAAAAGCAAATCATTTTAGTTCTAGTTTGTCTAACCACACTTAACAAGACTAGGGACAGTTAGACCTTTCATTATTAGGAGTTCATATGCTCCAAAATGCACAGGAAAATTGCCAGCGCAGTGATGGATTAAATAATGATAATGTTGAGAAGCAAACACTGACAGTGAGAAAATAATAATAATAATAATAATAGTTTGCTCTAATATAATGCCCTTCTTGAATAACTGAAACAGCTCTGCAGGGCTAGAACAGGAGCAAGAAAGTTCTCATTTACTGCAGCAAGAAACTTACTTCATTGATGTTGTGCCTAAATTTTGGAAGCAATTTTCCCTGTGACAAAGGCTGAGTAGCACTTGGGTAGGCAAGAGAACCTGTTGCCATCAGATCTCAGTTCTTTCCCTGTCTTCAAACAGTCTGGGACCTGTGCAAGTTTGACACAAATCTCAGCAGCTCCTGTGCCATGACATGAGAGGTCTGAAAAATAAGGATGAGCTGGTGCTATTCTGCCACTCAATACTCAGAAAAAGACCCCAGAAAGAGCAGGATCCCACCTGACAGTACTGTAGACCCAGAGGCTTTCCACTCATCAGCCCAGAACAAAGTAGCTTAGATCTGCCTGTCCCAAATAATGACATCTCTCATGTCTCCTCATTTATTGTCCATCAGGGAATTATTTCAGAGGTGGCACATCCCTGCAAAGGAGGTTATTGCAGTACTTTAGAAGGATGAGGGGGATGATGAGAGACCATTTAATGTGAAAATGATACTGGGAGAAGTCATGGTGAGACTGCTACAAGATATATGCAGGAAAGAAATAGCATAATTAATGCTAGCTAGCATGATTTCATGGGAATAGTTCTTGTTAAACTGATATGGGCCTTTGATTTGATTACAAATTATGCTGATGACAGTAATTGTGCTGATACAGAATCCTTGGATTTCAGAGAGGAACCTGATACCATGAGACATTGTGATGAAAACATGAGCTTTGTACCAAGACAAGTAAACACGTTTTAAAATGGGTGATGGATCTCAACAATTGTAAGCAGTGACCAGACTGACACGCTGTAAATTTGGTGATGAGCACCTCAGGGTGAGGGATTGTTCAGAATGAGAGCTACCTTTAACCTGAACTTTAACAGCATCTGGAAGGAAACATAAAATCTTTGCTGACAGCACTCAAAATGAGTGTAAGTGAAATTATAGATAAGGGAATTATGCTGGCTGATCTGGATCACAGTGAAAAATAGATCTATTGTACAACACACATTTTAATAAACCCACACACAATGACTACCTTGGCAGGAAGAATGTCGGTCACTCTGAAGGATGTTTCTTGGAAAACAGCAGCTGAGAAGGACATAGGCATCAGGATGACTGTTCAACAGGACACAAGATTTTGGGCTGGTCTGACAAATGAGGTGACTGTTAGAATCCCTGAATATGCAGGAAAATAACCTGGCAAACAGAGGGAGAGTGCAGTGCTTCAACACTGGGACTCCATGAAAGTGCTGGAAAGGGGGAATTAAAAATGGGGAAGTCTCTGCAGGGAACTACAAATGTGATTAAAAATCTGAAAGAACCATGCTAGGTACAAGGAAGCTCTGATTTTTTAATTACCCGGAGCAATGAGTAGTGGTAACTCCCCCCCCCCCACCCAGTGAAGATGGGAATGACAGGAGAAGACATCTAAGAGCAGATGCCTTGAGTTCAACAAATTCCACCTAAAAATGCAGCAACTGTTTCTAACACTGAGGACAAAGGGCACCAGGAACAGATTATTTAATAATACGTTTTTTTTCCTCTGTTATTTGACATCATGACACTGTAAATTAGATGTCTTTGCAAAAGCTGTGCCTGAGCTTCCCTGGGAGTTATAGCCTGGGCCTGAAATCACTGTGGGGAGTCTGATGGGCTCTCTCAGAGCAAAGGGAGGATTAGCTCATCATGCAAGTCTATTTCTGGATTAAAATTCTGAATCAGCTTTGGTTGAGGAGGTGGCCTGTAAGGCCAGCAGAGCTGGGGACCAAACACAGGTCATAGATTGCACCACTCTGAGTTAGGGCAGAGGGTGGCTCATTTTCTAACCTGTCCCTAAAGAAGTCACCTGGAAGGTGGTTTCACCTGTAAAGGTGTTGATGGAAACCAGCAAGTATGAAACCTTTTCTTATAAACGGATATATATGTTGCTAAAAGTGCAGCAGAAATTCATCCTTTTCCATGGCAAGGTGGGCAGCTGAAATTTTATTATAAATTTATGATAATATCCTGCCTTTATGTATCCAGGGTCTTCCTCCCACTTGTCTCACTGCAAAACAAGAATACTTCCACCAGAACAAATGGCATCACACTGGTGTAAGAGCAGAAGCAGCAAGGGGAGAATGAACCCCCCTGTTAATAATTCATTCAGAGAGGTGTTGCGGGATTTGCTCCAGCCTCATGTCGTGTTCTGTTATCTACAGGCCATTGAACATAACTCAGCAGAAGGAGAAAAGCAGGATGTGGGCACGGCCATCACTTGTACTGCTGAAACCTGGACATCTGTGTCCTGTCACTGGGAGCTGGGTTCAGCAGCACATGTAACACAAATGCATGTGCTATTGCTGGCATGGGTTAAAACTGAAGGAAAAGATTGCTGTGCAGAGAAGCAAATGAAAACTAGTTTGAAAAGTGCCACGGATATATCCAACAAGCCCTTGATTTGAGAATTATTTGGCATTTTGGTTAACATGGTAAATTTGGTCTAAAAATGATGAGGTTAGGAATTGATTGACTTCCAAAACTGAAAGATAAAATTAGCAAACAAACAAAACAAAACAAAACAAAAAAAAAAAAAAGAAAACAAAAAAGTCATCAGGAATGGGCCAATATAGAAAAACAAAACAAAACATTTGGTCAAGCAGCATTTCCTGTGTGAAAATCAGCTTCATTCATTTCATTCATAAATGCACAAAATATAAATCTGAGTTTTGGAAGATCTACATAATTTTATATTGTGTGCTGTTGAGTAAGCTGCTGCTATACATGCACAAAAGCCATTTCACTCCTCTGGGTATTTTTCTTCCACAGCAATGCAAAAATGATGGAGAAGTGAATGTTACATTATTAGCTTGTCAGAAAATTGGACACTAACACAAGAGAAAAGAAGAGCTGACATTTTCTATAATCAAATTCACCAATTGAATAAAGTACAATTTTTATGGATCAATATCACCTTGTCTCAGTTTCAGAAATGTAGATGGAGAAGAGGAAGAGCTGAGTGCCCACCTATCAGATTTTAATCTCCAAAGTATCAGAGAGGGATGGAGACAAATTCATGTTGTGGGGCTGGTGGCTGCAGCTGTCTGGGAGGCAGCATGGCCTGGACCATGCAAAGGCAACATCTCCAAAGGCTGTGAACATTGAGAAACCTGGTTGGCATAGGAAGGGGAAAACTACATTTTGTGATAGAGTTCTTATATCAGAAAACTTCATGCATGGTGTGACTCTGGGGGTGTCCTGTGCAGGACTGGGAGTTGTGCTCAGTGATCCTTGTGGGACCCTTCCAGCTCAGGATATTCTGTGATTCTCTGATTCTTTAGTGTTAGGTTTGACATGCACAGATGCCTTAGCCACCTTAAACACTGACAGTGCTCAAAACAATAAAAAATATGCACCTTACCTGCTTGGTGTAGTGGTATTACAGTACTGCATTCAAACCTGGAAGCTGTAGAGGGTCTCTAAATAGTCTGAACTTTGGTTTTTTGCTTGGCTTTGTTATTTCCAGTGCCATCATTCACACACCTTAAAATCTCCTTCAGCTTTTCATTTTAATGTGTGATTTTATGCAGTGGTTTGCAGCCCTGCCTGGGTTAATGTGTAGGAATTTTACAGCGTGACAAAGGAAAAAACATTTTTTTTGTTAAATTAGAGTGATTTTGCCCTTTTAATCATGCATACTGATCAGACAGGGGAAGCTGGCTTAGTACGGTATGTCCCAATCTGTTATTATTTAATTAAGCAAAATTTATCACAGCTATATAGTTCACAACCCACTGGCTACAGAGGCCTGAGTGGAGTCAAAGATATCAGAAGTCTTTTTTTCTCTATTTTGAGTCACTGTAGTGCACCCCAGCCATTTCCAATTAATAACATCATTATTGTAGTTTGAAGTGTACTATCCAGAAAGATTTGAGAGGTCAAGATGACTTCTGAATTCAGTGTTTCCTCTTGAAAAAGCATCATCCCTTGGGTGGGATGCCAACATATTCTTTCTTTGATTACCAAAAGGAAAAAAATAGTCAAGTTTGAAGCCTTTAGAGGTGGTCTGGCTCCTTAGGCAGTGTCAGTGCTTATCCACTGTCACCATGTGAGGGTTCAAAACAGCTTGTTAATGAAGTGTCTATACAAGTGCTGACATTAATTCTGTTTTCCCTTTCCTGTTTCCCCCAAGGTTGTGGTCAATGCCCTTGTGGGAGCCATCCCTTCCATCATGAATGTTCTGCTTGTCTGCCTCATCTTCTGGCTCATCTTCAGCATCATGGGAGTGAACCTCTTTGCTGGGAAGTTTGGGAAGTGCATTAATAAGACAGAAGGAGATATGCCTTTGGACTCTAAAATTATTAACAACATGAGTGACTGCATACTTTACAACGTGTCAGGCAACTTCTACTGGACAAAAGTTAAAGTTAACTTCGATAATG
Source organism: Cinclus cinclus (assembly GCF_963662255.1). Classification (NCBI taxonomy): domain Eukaryota; kingdom Metazoa; phylum Chordata; class Aves; order Passeriformes; family Cinclidae; genus Cinclus; species Cinclus cinclus. The sequence continues at coordinate 5,128,647 of NC_085046.1, forward strand.
TTGGTGCTGGGTACCTGGCTCTGCTGCAAGTGGTAAGTGTGACCACCAGAAACTAATGGGCAGTTGTTGCTGGCTCTCCCTGAAACCATCAGTTTAAAAGCTCTGGTTAACCTCTGGAGTTTTGTGAGTTTTTCAGCCTTACGTATCAGGACAATGCCTTTCCTCAAGTGTAAATAAATTATATTTTGCCTATTAACTTGGCCTAGAGAAATTATGTCAGTTTGTGGTTTTAATTTGAGTTTCTGCTGTGACACTAATACAGTTCGCTGGGAGGTGATTGTACTACTGAGGTGAATTAAAGACCCTTTTGTCAATATAGTAATCCAGAGCAAAGTTCACTTCCAGAAAACAAATCTATGATACAGGAAGGACTGTCCATGCAGACAGAGTGCACTGGTCTTCCTGAGCAGCCTGGGATTTCACAATATCCTGCTGAGGATAAAATGAAGTAGTGCCTTAAGTTTCCCAGCTAAAGTTACTGTGTAAGTCTGTAGTCTTAATTTATGGCACTCTGCTCACTTCCCATTTTTGAGAAGGACACTGGTGCCTCTCATTCCGGTTCCTCACTTTGTGTCCACCTGCTAAAATAATGATTCTGATTGAATGTAACCATGGATCATGGTGGAGATCAGGTTGGTGACACTGCCCCCCCAGCCCAGCCTCTCTGGGAAAGTGGCAAGAGCAAAGCAGAAAAGAGGCTGCTGAGGTTCAAAGATGTTGGCAATATTTGAGCTATAAAAGTCAAAAAAACCACTTCTGCAACGTTTTTCGCCATCAAATGTAAAATATAGATAAATGTGTTATATGCACTGAGATTCACTGTGTTTTGACATAGGACAACCTAAGAGAAAGAGCCACAGGAGACTCCTCCTTGTCCAGGTCCTGCTGCTGGACTGCTGGGTGATTTCAGTTAAATTGTTTTGTGTTTCAACTCCATAAGGACCTCACATAAACTAGTGGTTATGATGCTTATTTCCATTGTCCCTAGTCTGGAGCCAAATGATGACAGGGGCTGGATGTGCACTTGGAGCATTTGCTGCATTGCATTTTTTTGAATGCAGAGTTAAATAAGCTCCTTGCTACATCTTTGGACAGGGAGGTTTCTTTCTTAGAACACCTGTGATGGCATCCCTCGATTCTGGGATTAAAAAATTGTGTTCTGGGAGCTCAATTCATTTGTCACATGTGGAATCCAGCCTTTGCAGCAGGGTGATGCCTTCAGCCCCCTCCTGCCCTTCCAAAGGGGCACGAGCCTCCCACAGATCCCCATCAGATCTGCCAGCCCTTCTCCTTCCCTGCAAGTGAGTTTGTTTTTCCCAGGTCTGGATTTCTCTGTCACAGATGCATGGAACAGCTCCATGAAGCAATTTTCCTCTCTTGTAGAAATCCTTTTTCTGATGTGTGGAGTTCCTGGTACACAAACACTTGAGTTTGACATCTTCTGATTGCTGTCCATTGAGTTTTTGCTTTCACGCCCTCTGAAAAGCAGAAACATTGGAATGGGCACAACCACTTTTGATTCTTTCCATGACATAAACTTGCTGAGAGTGAGAGCTTTTATCTGTTGCACATAATTACAATATTCAGCTCAGCCATGAAGGGTAGATTATTTCACTTTGAACTAACTTTGACTTTAATTAGATCTTCTGTTCTGTGTAGTGTTTGTTTGTCTTTCATTTAAACATCCAATGAAGATGAGCAAGAATTTCCAGATTTAAAATATTGTGCCTTACCTGAAGTTTCTTAAATCCTCTGATTACATAACAATTGTCTACTTTTTTAAATTTATTTTTGGGTTTTTTTGGGGGGGTAGAGGGGGTGCAGAATTCCATCAGAGAGATAGCTATTCCTTCACCATTTCTTCTCTAAGAATCAAGGTCCAGTTTTATGAAAATCTTTGGCTTTTCATAAATTGACATTTCATAAGGAATATCCTGAAGCAGTCTTTTCTAGTCACTTCTGTTGGGATCAGTGGTGGCACAAAAAATATAATTGTTGTAAGGTGGATCTCAGCACACATTTGAAGTGAATAGGCTAATATTGCTCTTTTCCAGTTGAAAATGGAATTGATGACCCTGCAGGTTCCTTTCAAACCTGTGATTCTGATTTTCCAGTTGCAAAAGTACAAAACAAGTGTTATAAACCTAGGCCTGGTCCTGTTGAACAAACTGATTTTAGCAGGAAACAAGATCAGGTTCTATGGCAGGTGGCAATTCCTTCTTCACAGAGGAAGAGCAGGAGCCAATTTCCATTAGGGGATTGGTTTTGACTTTAATCCTGCACCTGGAGCTCTTATGTCTGCTGCTGACCACAGGCAACAAAGTGAAGAGGTGACACACAAAAAGGGGTCCAAACATCTGGATCTCCTTTGCCAGGAGTGTCACTTACAGGTGCCCCTAGCCAAATATTCTCCATAAGGGGTCACATTTCACAAGCAACCCCCCGTGGGAAATGCAGGGGCTCAGCTGACAGCCTAGCTCTCCTAGAGAGACAGACATGTCTGTTCATCCCTGTGCACAGCAGGGCAAGGAGGAGATTAGCATTTGGGTAACAACCCTCCAGGATCCAAAACATGAGTGTTTAAGTGTGACTTGCCTTTTGACTGCTGACATTTTCAGCTGCCACAGCACGAATCCGAGTGACTCTGAAGTTCCTTTGGAATGCCTGCAAATCCAAATGGAAATGTGTAAAACAAATCTGCTTGGTGTTCTGTCTTCTTCAGCAGCATATTTGAAAGAAATGAAAGTTGCTACTATGGAAATTTTAGGGCATGATTCTACCCAGAGGAAAGCTTTCTGACAATGTAGTTGAGAACTGCATGAAATTTGCCTCAAATATCTTCTGCTCTTTTCCTACCTTGATTGGGATCCTTTGTGTTGTCCCGAAGATGCCACTTGGGGTTAATGAGTCTGAGAAAACATTTAGGCAAAGTCAAGAGTCAAGCTTCTCCAACTAGCAAATAGGCTGTCCCAAAACAGGTTAATAAAATAACAGAGGTAACTAATCTGCTCACTCTACAAGCAAAAGGAATGTCTCATTCATGGAGAGGGAAAGATCTTTGTCATCACAACTTTTTGACTTGCAAGAAGGGTGATTCACTTTCCTGGTGATTTAACACTCCTAAAACCCTAATCTAACAGGAAAAAGGTCTTGTTAAAACCCAGTGTTTCAGTAATAGCTTTTCTGTATTCCAAATTTGCTTAAAGTATCACAAGACCTATGTTCTGTAAATCTGAATTTGAGCTGATCAAGGAAATATCTTAAATTGCAAGTAGTAGTTTTGCATTTCCCTTGCATAATCCCATCTTTTCACCCTGTGATCACCTCCACATATTTTTTTGCAATGTATTTTGATATTTCAGCCATTCATTGAAGAATGCCCAGGAAATAAGTGGTCTTTCCTGCAGCATCTGGCTTGTTTGGAAAAGTTCTTCTTATAGAGAATGGACTTAAATTGACTGTATTCTACTTATCTTTGGATATGTCCTATTAACTCTGTCACTTTGGGACTCCAGATAAGGAATGGGGAGATAACAGAAGCACTCCTAGACCAGCACAGCAAGCAGGAACTGCAAAGTTAAAGCAGCTCCTCATGCCAGGTTTGAAGTCCTGCCTGGGACCATAAATCAGACACAAAATGGTTGTGAGGCAGCATTGTGTGTCTAAAGTTACTGTGTTATATGATCTCTTGGACTCGTGTAAACTTCAATGCCTGATTTTGCTGTCACTGGATGCAAAACGTGCAAATAAGTCTCTGGTTTAGCTTTCAGAGACTTTTCTCATCAACAGTACTGCCCAAAGAAACATTTCAGCAATGTGAAGGCCAGTGTTTCAGCCATGAAAAGCAAACGTTTTTGTTGAACAATTTCCTTTCCTAGGGGAAAAAAAAAAAAAAGAAAGAAAGAAGGAAAAAGAAAAGAAAAAGAGAAAAGGGGAAAAAAGGAAAAGGGAAAAAGAAAAAGGCCCAAAAGCTTACAGATTTAAAGACTTGCTTTACTTCAAGGCACCATTTGGTTTGAGGGCAGCCAGTGCCATCCCACCTATCCTCCTCCCCACTAATTTGCTGCATTGCAGCCCTAACCACCAGTGAAATAACGAAATGTAATCCCATCCCAGGATGAGTTTATCAGTAGATAATCTCATCACATGACAGTTTCAGTAGAAAATGGTGTTTCTCTGGATAGCTTCCAGGCAGGATAATATCACAAACACTCCCATGAAGACTTTGTCACTTCCTTATCCAGAGTGTAAGTGGTTACTAATTCCAGATAAATAATTTCTGTTTTCAGTGTTATATTTCTTTCATTCTCAGTGTCTTTTGCCCTCCGCAGCTGAAGTATCCAGGGAAGCTTTCCAGATGTCCCACAGATTTGTAATTCTCTTGCTTCTCGACAAATGGGGGAAACAGAAAACCACAGCACTTCATTCTCTTAATATTTACTTTTGTCAGATCACTTCATCATCCTTTATCACTACAAACCACTGTGCCTTGCAGGAGAATCATTCGTGTCTGTGGTACAAGTTGAGGGGTAAAATAGCTTCTCAAGAGAAAATATTTCCCCCCAAGTGGGAGAAAAGTACAGGCTAAGATTATATCATTTTGTGCCACAGGAAAAGGATTTCATGTTTCATCCCAGCCACCCTTCCTGAGCAGCAGTCTGAGCTGAAAGCTCTAATGGCACCAGAAATTCTTTAGCTGGATTAGAAAGAGAACAGAAAAAAGGAAAATATTGGAATATTTTAGGAATATCAACATGGCAGGTTCAAATAATTATTTGTTTTGATAAAACTGCTGATTGTTCCTGTAGATACTTTTAATCTAAAGTGGTTTATAACACACAACACCATGGAAGAGATTTTCCAAAGGGTTCTGATTTGGGGGAGTGGGTTAATCTCTTTCAAGCAGTAGATAAGAATAGGTGCAACCATTCAAACACTATTTTATATATACTTCCATGAGAAATATCATTGATCTCTTCTACATTTTCCTTTGACTCAGTAGCTTTCAGAAGGAATTGGGAAGGCAACATTACCTCCAGCACTCAATATAATAATAGAGAGTTCTAAAATGACTGAATGTACCCATCTCAGCTCAGCTGCTTGGGTTTCTCTTGGTAACCTCTGGCCAAATTCCTGGTAACATTACCTGGAATTTTATGTCTACAGAATAGGGCAAAATTCAACTTAAGTATCAGTAGGATGCAAAAAAAAAAAAAAAATTTGGGGTGTGGGTCTTACATGCACACCAGTGTAAATCTGATGAATAAATCTAAGAATGCCTCATTATCTGCTCACACTTCCTTAGGTCAGGGTAAGTCTAAATAGGTCAGAAGTCAAATGAGAAACAACTCTAGAGAATCTAAATAAAGGCAGAGGGGCTTAGGCCAGAGTCAGACCTGATGCCAGGTGTGCTTGGCACCAGGCTGTGCCTAATAAAAGGCATATATTGAGATCAAAGAGTCATGGGTTTGCTACAGAATAGCAAAAAGTCACTTCCCTGTGTTTCTCCTAGGAGTGCTGTCTCTCCTTCTGCATTGAATATTATAATGAGAGACACTGACTTCTATGGAATCTTTTATTCTTTAAACAATTATTAAAAAAAATATTAAAACTGCTGACTTTATAGAGCTTAATAAAAGGAAAACCTGGACAGCAAAGCAGATTGAGTTTCCAGGGCCAGGCTCACAGCAGGAGTTGATTGCCTTTGCTTCTTTCAAATCAGCTGTGATTTAAGCAACTCCCTGGGATTTGATATTGTCGTGATTTACCCTGGTTTAGAAGAGGGCAGACTCCAAGCTTCAGCAGGATATGGATGGGATCCATCTCACCTAGTGCAAGATAACATTGTTTAATGTTGTGTGTAGCCATATCTCTTCATTACTTGAAATTTTTAAGGTCAGGACTTCCAAAGATTTAACTGTTGTTTTCTCTCCTTCTCAAAATCTCTTCTAAAAACCTCTCTTTCATCCCTTCTGCAAGTGCAGAAAGTCAAAAAACAGAAATGGGAAAATCCAGGAGAAAACCATTCTGGAATGAATTTAAATACCTAATGAGCATAAACTCAAGGACACATGTTAGGCTGCAAGGCAGGCATTGCATTAATTGTGAAGTACATGTTCAACATTGCATTTTGAAAGTTCATCATAGAGATGTTATCATTTCAGGATGTACTTGTTTAATATGCTTATATCTCATGTGTGATTTTTTTCAGGCCACATTTAAAGGCTGGATGGATATTATGTATGCAGCAGTGGATTCAAGAGAGGTAAGTCTCTGCAAGGAAATTAATAATTTCCTTTTCCATTGCCTTTTGCAGTACTGATGATGCTTAACAACAAACACAACAAAATAAAATGCATGCAGGGTGCCAGTCCCTATCTTATTCTTGCTGGGACAGTTGCAGACCCTCATTATTTGTAGCTGTACTGAAGCATAATGAGCCTGAAATTAAAGTAAATATGGCCCTTACTCCTACCCAAGGGATTTATCTATTCCTACTGCAGAACTCCCAGCACACAGAGGCACCTCAAGAATTAGTCTGAGTCCACCAAAGACCAAAATTTTTCTCTATATTTTTTCCCCTCTCCCTGTTTACTTCCTTATTTTCCAATTTCTGATGATAAAATATCTTTAAAAGTGCTGGGTTTAAGTTGAATTGCCCTGTGAGACAAATATTTAACCCTCCCTACACCTTCACTTTGAACAAGTGCTTTTTCTGCAGCCAGCAGCTAGCTCCACTGGAGGAGTGTGGAGAAGCTGCTGGCAAACAAAGAGGGTAGTGTGAACTTCCAACTCTGACTTGAGATGTGGTGGTGACTGGTGACAGCTCAGTTCTTACCTGAAACTGTTCAACTTTCAGGTTTCCAACACAAAAAAAACAAACAAACAAAAAAAAAAAAAAAAAAAAAAACCAAAAAAAAACAAAAAAAAACCAAAACAAAACAAAAAGCATTTCCCTTGCTACACCATGTGTAGTTTATCTTTTTTTTTTTGAAAGATCTGTAGTATTCTTTCCTTCTTTTAATTATGTAAGACGAACAAATTTACACTTACTATTAATTTTTGAGGTATATGTCTGGTACTAGGGATTTAGGATAAAAGTCAAGGCCTAAGGCGAGGAATAAGGGGTGGAAAAACTTCATGGCACCACAGGAGCAGAGAAGTACCTTTGCATAACATAGCTCATGATGGCAATTTATTCTGGTACTACATGTGCACAAGTGTCCTCCCTGCTGCTGAATGAAACTCATGGATTACCCACAAAAAATATGGCATTTAGGGAATGTCCCTTGTTTTAGATACCAGGAGCTGATGGGGAAAATATGAGCACTGTTGCCAAACATGGCAGGGGTGACTTGAGGTTATCAGACTGTGTTGCTCAGTTCTTCAGCAATAGACCTTATTCTATTCCACCCCTCATTAAAAAAAAATATATACTTAAAAAACCAGTGTTTTTCAGTAGGATTCAGTTGTACTGCAATCAGACTTCTGTTTTGTTATAAGTGCCGTTAGTTCATTAGGACAATCTGAAAATTGTTTATTTTCCGCTTCTGGGTTCAGACTGAGAACATTTTGTAGGATTTATTCTGGAGCTGCCCTTTCTGGAGCTGCCCTTTCTGGAGCAGTGTGATTCCTCTGACAGTGTTGTGGAAGTGCTGCTGAAATGACTTTGTCTTCAGAGACTTCAGAGACTGAGGAGAGCTGACTGCTCACAGGACTTACAGTATTTTTCTCATGTTTCATAACTTTTATTTCCAATGGACAGCATTGTTCTGACTGCATCAATATTTTGATGTGTGCAGAGGTGGTGTCATTTTCACACTTTCCCTTTTCCCTTTGCAGTGCGAGGAGCAGCCTGAATGGGAATGCAATTTATACATGTACCTTTACTTTGTGATTTTCATCATCTTCGGGTCTTTCTTCACATTGAACCTCTTCATCGGTGTCATCATTGACAATTTTAACCAACAAAAGAAAAAGATAAGTAGTGCATATGCTACACATCTTGTGACTACTGCAGGGACCAAGGCCAGGAACAGGTTTCTCAGCAGTGGCTTTGCTACAGCATCCTTGAGATCAGCAGTGGCAGAGCATCTGCAGAAACCACCTTGCAGGACTTGTACGAAGGCACAGCTGTAGCCATCCCTAGTGTCCCTAGAGCATGAACATCCTGAAAATATAGGGTGGGGCATTCTATTCCTCACAAAGAGCTCAGGCAGAGGCGATCTCTGGCACAAAATGTGGCACAGGGGCACAGACTGGCCTGGTGTCCTCTGTGCACAAACACTACTGTCCCTCTGAGCAGTCCAACCTGATGAAAGCTACATTAAACGGGAAATTAAACAGAAGAGGATTCACCCTTGAACTTTGGAAGGGGGCAGGGGTGAGCTGTCTTCATCAAAAGTAATAGTGTTGTTCTCACCCTATACTTAGGTGGCCAGGACATCTTCATGACAGAAGAACAGAAAAAATATTATAATGCAATGAAAAAGCTGGGATCTAAGAAACCTCAAAAGCCAATCCCAAGGCCACTGGTAAGAACAGCATAATTCATTTGGACTTTGTGCACTAGCTGAATGTTTATTTACTAGAATAACCACTGTTCAACTCTCCAGTGGAGGAAGGTTTATTGCTCTCAGATGAAAGGCACTTAATAATTATATGTTTTGGTTTTGGATGATATTTGCAAATCCAGTGACCTGTGGTACAAAATTCCCTCTGTTCTGCAGGGTTGACTAACATTGCAATTTACATGTGCCAGTTACATATGCCAGTGGCCACCTGCCTGCTCTGAATAAATTCATGGCCACAATCCAATGTCTTGTTTACAGTAATTTCAAAAAGCATTAGGAGCAAATGGCCTTGAAAACTCCATCAAAAAAAAGTCATCATCACTTCTAAGTTTATGAAGTTCCAATTAGATGCAATATATTGTCTGTTTTCCTCTAATTTCTGATCAATCAGGAGAAAATTGCATAATTTTTACATGACTCAAATTTCCCAACTAAACCTTATCCTTTCCCCCAGAACAAATATCAAGGTTTTATTTTTGATGTCGTCTCAAAACAAGCCTTCGATGTCTCCATCATGATTCTCATCTGCCTTAACATGGTTACCATGATGGTGGAAACAGATGACCAAAGTCAAGAAAAAGTGAATATCCTCCATAAAATCAACATGCTTTTTGTTGCCATCTTCACCGGGGAATGCATCTTCAAAATGCTGGCTCTGCGACACTACTACTTCACCAATGGCTGGAACATTTTTGATTTTGTGGTTGTGATTCTGTCCATCGTAGGTAGGTGACCCTGGATCTTCACCCAGACTCCAACGTTAGAAAGGCAGACATAAAATTGATTAGCAAAGTTTGAGGGTTGGTGTAATAGTATATGCTTTCAACTCAGAAAATTGAATCCTAAACACAATTTTAATTTGTAATTATAACTAGCATTTTGCTTAACAAAAACTGGTTTGATCAGCAAAATTAGGAGGTTTATCAAACTCTACACGTAATGTTTGATGGTGGTAAAACATGAACTGGCCACCACATACACTTAACAGCAGTTCTGCACAACAGCCAACAACAGAGAAGTAAAAAAGCCACGTAAACGTGGCACATGTGGGTTTCTATTGCTTTGCTATTTGCTTTTTATTACAGAAGTTTAAAACAGTCCTTTAGGGAAGGTTTAGGCAGGGCAGTGAGCCTGACTTTTCTCAGCCTTGTCACTAGAGTTCTGCGTCCTTGTATAGTCAAGGGATGAAACAGAAAGATACAGTTTTACTGTTAGCTTGTGCCATTTGCTTTTCTGCAGCCCCAAACAGAGAAGTATTTAGATGCTAAAGAATGTAGGCCAAATGAATCCAAGATCCTGCCAAAAGAGTTTTCACTAAAGTTGCATGTAGAAGCAACTGGAAGATGATGAACTGATCCAGTGAGCAAAAGGAGCTCAAAAATTTAACTTTTCTGAAAAAAAAGTTTCCATTTTGAGGGAGAGAACAAGTGAATTAAAAAGTGTTATGTTAGGAAAACATCAGCTGATACTCCTGCTGCTCTGAAAAACCCTGTAATGGACTGGGGAAGCTGCAAGATCCCAATGCAGATCTCTGGTGCTCAGGCACCCATTTGTGCTTTGGGGGCATTGACCAGTCTGGATTCCACAGGTTTGGGTCACCCAGGGACCGTCACTGCCACACAGCTGTCACCAGAACCTTGAGGTCAGATGCTCTGGACATGCCCATAGCACACAATTATTAACCAGAGCTGTCATGCAGTTCACAGTGGGCCATGCCAGTGAGCCCTTTTCCTGTCAGGAAACTCCTGACAGGAGCTCAGCATGACCCAGTGCATTCAGGGACTTGGCATTAGATTGTCTGGACCAAGTGTTCTGCTCCTGTAGGAAGAGTTTAGTACAGGGGTGCAAGCTCATTTCCTTGCTTGCACAGCCTCAGCCCTTAGTTCCCTCCCAACCCATCAGGAAAACTGGAAAAATTTATAAGCAAACAACCAAGCAAGTGAATACGCAGGACAAACCTGCACTGTTCTGGTGGTAAAAAAAAAACAGGCCCAACACACCAGCATTTCTGACTCATTATTTTACAGTCAAAAATGTTGTCATATCAGACAAATTCTGACATCTGCACTCAAGATAAATTTGTCAGGTGGGTCATGGCCAAAAAGCTGCAGTTATCTGTGTCTTGACTTGATCTTGGTTTCTCATTACCAACAGAAAACTTTCCCTTAATAAAACTGCCACTACCATTCTTTGCTTACGGTCTCACAAGTTCTTATGGATTAAGTGGGCATGAAAAAGTACTGGTGCCTTTCCCTTAATTGTGAGCCTTCCAATCTGGGCAACTTTCCATTTATTTTCTCAATAATCCTGACTGTTTTAAAAGGAAAGCCTGGGATTATTTCCCATGTACTAACTTGCTGTATGCCTCTTTTCTTTTCAAGGCACTGTACTTTCTGACATCATCCAGAAATATTTCTTCTCTCCCACACTCTTCAGAGTCATTCGTTTGGCCCGGATTGGCCGGATCCTGAGACTCATCCGGGGAGCCAAAGGAATTCGAACTCTGCTCTTTGCCTTAATGATGTCCCTACCTGCTCTGTTCAACATTGGCCTCTTGCTGTTTCTGGTCATGTTCATTTATGCCATTTTTGGCATGGCTAACTTTGCCTATGTGAAGAAGGAGTATGGGATTGATGACATGTTCAACTTCCAAACCTTTGCTAACAGCATGCTCTGTCTCTTCCAAATCACCACGTCAGCTGGCTGGGATGGTCTTCTCAATCCTATTTTAAACACTGGACCACCGTATTGTGACCCAAACCTTCCCAATGCAAATGGTTCAAAGGGAGACTGCGGGAGCCCTGCTGTAGGGATTTTATTCTTTGTTACGTATATAATTATATCATTTCTCATCGTTGTAAACATGTATATAGCCATTATTTTAGAGAACTTCAGTGTAGCCACTGAGGAAAGTACAGAGCCTCTAAGCGAGGATGATTTTGATATGTTCTATGAAATCTGGGAGAAGTTCGACCCCGAAGCCACTCAGTTTATTGAGTACTCTGCACTTTCAGACTTTGCAGACGCGCTGTCAGAACCTTTGCGCATAGCGAAACCGAACAAAATCAAACTGATAGCGATGGACCTACCCATGGTCAGTGGAGACAGGATCCATTGCTTGGATATTTTGTTTGCTTTTACAAAAAGGGTGCTAGGAGAATCCGGAGAGATGGATGCCCTTAAAATACAGATGGAAGAGAAGTTCATGGCAGCGAATCCCTCTAAGATCTCCTACGAGCCGATTACAACTACTCTCAGGCGGAAACAAGAAGAGGTCTCTGCCATCGTCATCCAGAGGGCCTACAGGAGACATTTGTTCCGGCGCTCCATGAAGCAGGCATCCTACTTGTACCGGCACAGAACTTTGGAAAGCAGCATCCTGGAGGACGATGCACCCGAGAAGGAGGGTCTCATTGCGTTCATGATGAACGAAAACTACGGCAGGCCAATAGACAAGTCAGAAACTCTGTCCTCCACCTCTTTCCCTCCATCCTACGACAGCGTCACCAGAGGCACGAGTGAAAACCTCCAGCTGAAGATAACGGACGTGAGCAAAAGCGATGAGGCTATAGATTGTCTTCTCTCACCCGACAAGGATAAAGAATCAATTGTTTAAATGTTTGTTTAGAATGCTTTAAAACATTGTTTACAGAATGTAATGCTGTAACTACACAATGATTGAAGCAGCCTTCTTATTAAAAATTAGTTGCAAAAGAAACAGTGGAGTTTTTACCCTTAACTACAGGAATCTAATAAGTCATATAACATTTGACCCTGCTCTTTTAGACTTGGCTCAATATTTATATTTATATATGCACAGGAAGATACTATGCAGGGTCATAGCTGTTATATCAATGGTGTGAATAAGATTAGGCTAGACTGTAAAACAGTAAACACAGTGTATATCTCTCCACAGATAAAGCCTGGCTGTATATATTCATTTAAGGTCTTACTCATATTAGTGTGTTTACTTATGGCGATGTATGACCTTGCATTCTAAAAAAAAAAAAAAATCACAGCTGCTGTAGCAAAATGTAACACTTACTGTATATGTTGTGAATGGTCTTTCATAAATTTATTATATTTGATATTTTTTTACTTAAAAAAAGAAGTCTCTTTTTCCATGGAGATTAATGATCCTTACACTCTTCATGTTGAACTCTTGAGTCAAGGTATTAGGAACTTATGGGATCCCCATCACTTCAAGAGAAAAGTTGATGCAAACAGAAGTATCAAACATGTAAACTGTTGATTACACTAAGCCCTCCCTCTTGGGATTTGCAACTGCACATCAGCAGAAACACACACACACAAAAAAACAAAACAAAACAAAAAAAACAAAAAAAACCAGAAGCGAATTATATTTAAAAAAAGAGACAAATGGCTTGTTCTATCCTTCAGGAAACTAGATAATAATGGATTCTGTTTGTAAAACTGTTAATAAAAGCACTAATTTTTTAGTATGTTTCAAGAATCTGCTTTGAAATCTGCAATCAAACTCACCATAGAAGTAGCGCATCACATTTGTGTGTAGTGATCCAAAGCACCCTCTAGGCTGGCAAAGTTTCTGTTAACGTAGTGGGATAAGTTATATTTTCCCCAGGAACTCTAAGCTGAGCAGCCTGATTTGGAACTCTGTGCATCAATTTACTGAAAAAAAATATTACTAATACTACTAATAGTAATAAATCAATGCCAACTGGGCCGTGCAGAACGGCTGCGACAGTGTGATCGAGATGTTGGGAGGGGAATTACTCCTGGATCTGTACACAAATTTTGAGGGTTTGAATCCTTTTAACTCAAAGTCCGTCTTTCATTTTCTCAGATAGTACAGTTAGATTTCTGGGGAAGGACAAGAAATACAGGAACCAATTAAAAACATCTACTAGATAGTAGCTGTAGCCTCATTCCTGTAGACAAAGTAATATTTACAGTGGATGTGTCCTTCAGCTTCAGGCCAAAGAAATGACAATGGGGTGAAAGGTGGATGTGTGGCTGTAGGAAAGTATTAGAGGTTTTTACGTGCTAACATAGATTATTTATTATCTTTCAGCCTCGATAGAATGTGAGAATTTATTTATGGAATATAGAGACATGTCCATCATTACAGACAAGTTCTTTCTTTTTCAAACTAATTGTTCTTGGGTTTGGTTGGAGTTCATGGAAAATCTTGAGATTTCTGTAATGAGCCATTGCACTTTAAAGGAAGAGTAATTGTGCTTTTTCACCTTGGAGAAGAAAAGATATCAAGAATGTATTTAAGGTGTATTGTCATTAACATTTAGTTACATCCCAGATTGTGAAGGAGTCAGAAAATCACATGGGGGTGGCAACAAAGAATTAAAGCAACATGTTACAGTCAAGTTTATCTATGGCCATTGTTATCTGTCCTCTAAACAAGTCAGAATATGTATGACAACATGTCAAAAGGATGACAATGTATCTGTGTAAATATGGGCTAATATGTTCTCTCCGTTCATTGAGAGGTGTCTCAGGCATTCACTTGAGAGTGGTCTATCGGTTAATTCAGAGGATTTGCCATCAGGATTCCTGGGGTCTATTCCTGATTCTTACTACATGATTTTTAGGCAAATAATTTAACCTGTCTGTGCCTCAGTTTACCCATCTGTAAAATGGGAATAATAATACTTACCTACCTCACAGGGGTGTTGTAAGACTTTCTGATTGCAAAGTGCTATAAGGGAATGAACCATGCTATATAAGTATTATTATAATCTTGCTCTCTTGCCCTTTTAACCCCATGTCTATGGTGTATAATATAGGGCTGTTCCTCTGGGCATTTTGTTGCCTTTAAATCTTGTATGTAATTAGATTCTAACTTAAGGGCACTACTTGTTGTTCCTTGAAGTAAAAACATTCTTTATTCCTCCCCCCCTCCCTGCCCCTCACCTCCCCCAAAAACTCAGAACTGCTCAAGGCTTCTCAATTAGAGAAACTTTATATGAATTCCCTGTGTATTTATGCTGTAATGTTATTCTGACTGTACATATCACCCAGAAAGAGTATGCGATTTTTATATTTATATGCATATATATATACACACACATACGTATATCTATACATATATATGTATCTTGTGAGTTTATAGAGTGGCTGACACTCAGAGGACACGACTTACTGATTAAAATGTTTTCTCCTCAATGGGATTTATCGATCATTAGCAACAAGCTGCTGCCTATAATGAAACTGTTTAATTAGAAAATAGTACATTCATTACTTGCTGAACAAGCATTTATTGGCTGACAACTAGCAAAATTATTTTCCTTTCAAGGCTTTAGAATTAAAACAAAAATTAAAAGAGGGGGAAATACTAAGGAAAAGGATAATTTCTCATGTGATTTCTTTTCATGTATGATGTAAACTGTCTGAAACCCAAGGAAAATGCCAGCCTGCACTCAGTAGTGAGTTGTTGGTTATGCCGCTTTAACAGTATTTTAATTATTTGCAACTTATATTAGAAAATACTCAACTGCTGTTCTTATTAAGAGTCAGGCCCAGCAATGAATAGAATGTAAAGAGACAATTAGCTGGTCCCCGATTTTATTAGAGAAGAGCCCTTCCTTTGGTCATTTCAGCCTTGAGTTAACCATTTTATTGTCATTACTGTGAGACCCTATAGTACTGATGCAATTACAAATGGTTCTTTTAGCCAAAACCTCTAAAAAAAAAAGCAAAAAAAAAATCTGAAAGAGGGTCTTAACTTTAGATGTTTACAGTGCAACTTTCTAAAATGGAATTGTAAATTACTTTCAAAAACCTTTGTAACTGGAAGGTCGGTTTTCTATTGGGTTTTGTATTGTTCTCTGGCACGTTCCTTTAGGGATGACGAGGGAATGTTATCTTTCTATGGTATGCAGAACTCCCCTTAAAAATATCAAATAACCTCAGTTGTAGATCTTTGTTACTGGAGATGCCGATCCCAATCGAGACATGATACAACCTCCCAGTGCAGTGGTTTAGTTTAAGACACTAACTCAATATTGGCCCACACTGTCTATAAGCATGGTGAGTGCTGCCATTTTTTTCTGTTGATTTGTTCAATAAAGGCTACCACATGAATCACTCAAGCTACAAAAAGAGCAAGGAAAATATCAGCCAATATCATAGGACATATTAAGCTGTTTGTACCTGGAAAAATTCAAGTTTATTATGTTTCTTTATTAAATAAATAAGGATAACAAATATTTCCTCTGCCTTTTTTTTTTTTTTTTGTTATGTTGTCAACAATTATGTTATTATTTCTCTGGCTCTTTTTCCACATACTTGTTTGGGAAATGCATGGTGACTTTTGCTAGAAGGTTTGTTGATGAAAACCCCTCCAGTTCATCTTATATTGGAAGGAAACATACAGAGCATTAAAGGTTTGATCTGAAACTTCGTGAAATCAGTGGAGATTTTCTGGCTACATCAGATGAATTCAAAGCAGATTCAAAAGTCTCTTCTCAAACAGAATCATTTATAGTATGAACCCAACATTGATATTTCAACCCATCCTGCCCAGTAGAATTAGCTGGAGGATGAAAACTAGTTTGAACTGCAATGAAAAAATTCAGTCAGACCTTTGGATTAGATTAATAAAATCAGTTTATAATTCTGTTTTATATCAGCCTGGGGCAGCCTGACTTGTGAAGAAGACTTTTTTTTAATAAGCATTTGCTAAAATATATCATACAATAATTTGACCTCTGAGTCAATGTTTATAGAATGAATCTGTCTGAAATTCAGAAAAATATTTTTTTGTTGGAAGGAGCAGTTTGCTGAAATGAGAATTCTCCATGGAGACATGTCAGATTAGTTACGGAAATTCCTCATTAGAATTTGTGGTCAAAATTCCCATGTGGAGGAAGTTCAGTGTCATGATCCCCCCCAGGAAGATTTTCACATCTAGATTTTTACCAGAATTGCCTAATTTCTATAGATGTGTTCCCATCACTGTGCTAGGGGCTGCTTTGGCTTACAGGACTCTCCTTATTTTCATGCAGGTCTTGGGAAAGTTTCCGAAGACTTTCAGATTTTCTAATTTTCAGGATGAAATTTTTAAAAAACCCCAAAATTTGCCAAATGGATTTCTTGTTTTCCAGACCTAGCAAGGAACTTGGAGGACACTGTATCCTCAAAAAAATATGGATTTTTATTTTTTTTTTAACATGGAATTACTTGGGTTGGAATGAGCCCAAAGCATCACCTAGTTCCTAATCCCCCCTGCCATGGGCAGGGACACCCTCTAGTAGACCAGGTTGCTTCAAGCCCAGTCCAACCTGGTCCAGGATAGGGCAGCCACAGCTTCTCTGGAAAACCTGTTCCATTGTCTCATTAATTTTTTCCTAATATCAAATTTAAAACTTGTAGCTTAACCACATTAATAAGTAAAATTAAGCTGATTTTACAAAGCAGCATAGCTATTAATTCAAGCCTTGGTGCAATCCATGAGTTTGGAGTCAGGGCCTGCAATTTCTGGATTAATTTTGAGATTTCTTTTTCTTTAGTGGTTTCTGTTCCTTTTTACTTTTGATGCAAAGTTTCTTATTAAATATCAAGATAACTTTGGAAAAAAGTCAGTGTTAAGAGAAAGAGTTAACAGCAGCACCCAGGCAGCTTTCTTAGGAAAAGTCACATATTGGTAATTTGCTGGAGATCAGAGGAGGCTTTTTAAAGTCAGCAAACATTGCTGTAGGAAGGGGAGAAATGAAGAATAAATGCTTTGCAGTGCAAAGTCTCCGCTGGGCTCTAAAGAACACCCATGTAGGATGGCAGTGTCGTGTTTCTGGCACCAGGAATGCTTTTTCCTGCTGTGTGCCAGGGGTGTGGAGACTAGAGCAGAACTGGATTTATAACTGGAGAAAACAGGCAGGAGCACAGCACACGGAGAGGAAGCGCCTGCGGAGCGGCTGCTCCTTCTTGTCAATTCTCCCATCGAGCCGTGAAAGACCGTGCATGCCGGGTGAAGAACAAACATGGAAATCCTCCTGAGTGTTTACATATTGCAAAGAAATAGCAGCCGTGTCAAAGGGAAAGCATGTGAAAGCAAATAGTCCTCGGGGAATAGCTATTGGCAGCCAGCAAAAAAATGCTTCACAGTCAAACGTCACCGATAACCCCACGAGGGCTGGAGGTGTTGGGCTGTGGTGCAGGCATGGGTTTGTCAGCACCTCCGCCTGAGCTATTTTAGCCAGCTGACAAGCAGGGCTTTGGGCAGCCCCTGGCCCACGTGCTTTTGCCATGGCAAAGTTTCTGAGACCGCTGCTGCAGATGTTTTTCCCTGGAATCTCATTGCTTTGCGTTGGGTTGTGAGTCCCAGCCGGGTCAGAGCACCGGAGTTCCTTTTTTCCTAGAAAATAACTGCAGTCCCAGAAACCACTATCCAGTGTTCAAACATCAGTAGAGGGGCTTAAACAAGATTTTTATTCAAAAGAATCGTCTTTTCCTTCTTTTTCTTCTTCTCATTATTATTATTACTAGTACCACCATTATTTTATTTTTAATGCTCCAAAACTACAAGTTTATGTGATCTGGTCATATTTTCAAGCTTTCTGTTTTTCTAACAGCTATGTTAGTAAAAAAAAATAGGGCTTTCAAGAGAAAAAAAACAGAAGACACAGACAATAATGATAAAACTATGCATGATTCTAAAAGTTTAAAGGTGATTTGAACTCTGTAGCTCTACTTTAGAACCTTTGTGGCTTCTGTGGAATCTCATTTTCTCTAAAGCTACAGGGAATTTAGCAATTCCCATAGGGAAACCAGGTTTCTAACACTTTTTTTTCACATAGATGGACTGTCCCTTCTGCACAAGTTTGTCTTAATCCTCTTTCAAAACTTGCAGACCAAGCAAAATTAAAATAATTTTCAATTTTAGCTCAGGGACACGCTGTGTTCATTATAAGAATTTCTACAGAGGATGCAAACCTTGTGCCACAGGCTACAATGCAATATGGGACAGTTCAGTCCCTGGTGACAGTGTTGGTCACATAGACTCATTGAATCTTGGAAAAGTTTCGGTTTGAAAGGACCTTTAAAAGTCATCCAATCCAACTGTCCTGCAGTGAGCAGGGACACCTTCCACCAGACCAGGCTGCTCAGACCCCCTTTCAATCTGGCCTTGAACACTTCCAAGGATGGGGCAGCCACAGCTCCTCTGGGTGACTTGTTCTAGTGCCTCACCAGCCTCATCATAAAAAATTTATTCCCTATACTAGTCTGAATCTCCTATCTTTTAGTTTAGAACCATTACGTCTTTTCCTATCACAACAGAACTCCCCTAAAACATTTATCTTCCTTACAGGTCCCCTTTAAGTCATAAAAAAGCCATGAGTTGCAGGCACAGCCATGCTAAACTTTAAATAGGAGAGGACATCACCTCCACCTGTCCTTGCCTTACCCCACAGGCCAGACAAGGCAGACAAAGAGCCAGTGGGAGCTTAGATCAAATTCCTTTTTCCTATTACTTGAGTGGGGACTGAAGGGATGCTCTGGGGCTTGGCTGAGTTTGTTGGAGTCTGAATTTGCTGGCAAGTTTTCTGGAAATTCTTTGAGGGAGGCAGAAGAGAAGTAGGTCCTTCTTGTGAGGAAGTGGGATGCTGTGGTTTGAGGGTGAGTTGCTCTGGATGTTGCACGAGGAGGTTTGTAGCTGTGCCAAGTGATTCAGCAGCTCTGTGCTGCACATGAGCAGGGTCTTCTCTAAAGCCTCTGGTTGAAATGGGGTAAAGATAATTGAAATGGGATAAAGATAGTTGAAATGGGGTAAAGATAGCTGTTTCTTCTGTGCAGTAGGAGAAGGGAGCTTCTTACCCAGACAGGGAAGATGTCAGCCTTCAAAGGAGGGCAGGTACCTCTCAGGACCCACCTGGCTGCTACTATAATAATACGTCACAGGGTCCGTA
The DNA here is from genome assembly GCF_963662255.1 of Cinclus cinclus. Classification (NCBI taxonomy): domain Eukaryota; kingdom Metazoa; phylum Chordata; class Aves; order Passeriformes; family Cinclidae; genus Cinclus; species Cinclus cinclus. The sequence goes on from NC_085046.1 coordinate 5,148,121, forward strand.
CACCTTTGACTCTTTCTCCCTTGGCCTGTTTCAGTCCAGTTTGATTGAGGGATGGATGACTCAGAGATAAATGAATTCCTATGAGTTTTGCAAAAATAATCAACTGAGGAAGATGTGAAAATCTGGAAAGCAGGAAAGGTTGTAAAAAGAGGCCAGGTCTTAAGGAAAGATAAAACATTTCCACACAGAGGCACAGGTAGGTCATATAAACACCTCACACAGGCAGGAAATATAAATGCCTCATACTGTAGGAGGAACAATTAATTTGCATTTGCTTTGCCCCCAAGGACTACCAATTCCATGACACAAAACCGAAAAAAAATATGTTTTTAGTTCTGGTGCCCTGAGCTTTGTTTGGATTGACTTCATTATCCAGTGGGAAGGTACTTGAGATGGAATGTATTTTATTTTTTGTTTTCCAGGAGGAGCTGGGGTGATAGCTATGCGTCTTAGAGGTAAGATCCTCCCTGTGCCTCTTTCCACAGCTGTACAGCTGCAAAGTGCTTCTCAGAAAAAAGTTGAAGGGGTTGAGAAAATAGTGGGAGAAGCTAGGTGGGTCTTAGAAGTTTTCAAGTACCTTGATTTGCTTCTGTAGGAGCAGTTACTGAATAGTGTGGTGGGCAGGTGAAGGGGGTAATCTCAGTAGTGATGGCACTGTCCTAAATCTCTCACAGGAGGTGACAGTCACCTGGGTAGCATCAGCAGTGATGCAGCTTGTGAGCAGCTCAGGGCTGCGTGCAGTGCCACCACAGACACCTCTGCGTGTGCACAGCACAGGTAACTGCTTGTCTGCGTGCCTGCTGCTCCAGGAATCATTTCTCTCCACAGAAATGCTGCAGGGTTGAGCTGGGCAAGCTCTCCAGCCCCGGGATTTCACTGCACTGTCCTCTCCAGGCAGTGAGAAGGTGCAGAGGGCAGCAATCTCCATGTGTTCCTGTCAGTGGGGCTCCAGCAGTTGGATTCACCTCCCAGAGTTCATCACAAAGCACCGTGGTACACTAAGTCAAAAGAGAAGATGTGGTGAGCTAAAAAATATGTCCACTGGAAATAAGATCCTCTTAAGTTATTTGGTTTTTAAAACTCGTGGCTGTGTTGGGGAACTTGGACTCAAGTCCTTCTTCTCCCCACTGTCAGAGGAAGGCCCCTCTGAAATTCTGTAGTATTTATCCCCAGTGATGTTACTCTTTTGAGCAATTATAAGCCAAGCTGTTTCTCTCCTTTCCTTACAGGAGGGCACACTGCAGAGATGGATGTTAGTATAGGATACAAAAAAAAAAAAAAAAAAAAAGCCCTGTTTTAAGGCCAAAATTTTTTGCCATTCAAGCCATGGTGAAATTTATTTTGCCAGGAGTGGCTGCCTGGGAATAAAGCAGCTCCTTGCAATGCCAGGAGAGCTGGACTGAGTGAATTATCCCACTGTCCACTGAGAAGACAACAGAGGCCAGAAAATGCCTAACTTCTCACTCACAGAGGCTTTCTAGGCTTCAGGGAGGACATCTTTCTCTTGCTGCACAGTTGTACGAGAATGGGAAACACTCAGCTGAAATCGTGTTTCTGACCCTATTCTGAGCCTGACATTGGACTGCCTCAGTGCAGCCAAAGATACATTGTCCCCCTTCAAAACAGGAGTGCCTGCTCAGGGGTCCACAAGTCAGGTGTGACCACCAAGGACAAAGCCCCAGTTTTTCACTCCACTGCTGTCCTATCCTACTGCACCGTAAGAAAATCTTGCCTTTCACATCTGGGATGCATATGACAGGAGACTTAAACCCACAAAGGCTGCAAAGCTCACTTTTGGGTAGGGTCTTGAGGACTTAACAGCTTCAGGAGCAAGAGTGTGAGCCTGCTACCCAGCAGCTGTGATCCCCTCTCACCTCAGCCTCTCTGGGAAGGATGGGAACATCAGCCTGAAGATTAGTCAGCCTTCACATTCTTGGAGTGTTTGGCATAGAAACACTCCTGGACACTGACAGGGGGAAGGTAGAGAGCTACCCAGGCCCTAAAAGGTGGTAAATGTGGCCCTGGTCCAAGTCTAACAGGGCTGGTAAGGATGTTGCTTTATAAGGTTGCAGAGACACAGGGAGGGATGACTTGCTGCTTTACCCCTCTCAAGTCCATTCAGTGTTGTAACTTGTATTGAGAAGGGTGGACAAAGCACACTCCTTTGTGCTCACACTGGACTCCCCTCCTTAGTTTCCTCTGAAAGGAATTTAAGTGTTTAGAACTGGTGGGGGGGATTTTCAGTAAAACTATATTGTCACCTCCATGTAGGCAAGCAGGACATGTCTTCCTCAGCATTCTATCCTGAAGTAAACACCAAAAGAAGTTAAAAGAAACTTCCCAGAGTAAAGAAGGAGATGAAACATGATCTGGTAGCAATCCTTTTATCTGATGATGTTTGAAATTATGAATCTGAGCTTTTTTAATCCTCTCCATTCTTGGTGTAGGCAGTTGATGCTTGCAAGTATCACAGTTCTGGTCTCAGAGCTGTGTCCAAATCCCTGAAGCCTGAAGCTTAAGGTCCTTACCCAGCTCTAATTTGAGAGCTTTGACTCTCACACCAGCTGACTGTGTGGATTAAATGCATGTAAATACCTTCATAGTGACTGGCAAAACATACTCGTGATGCTATCCTAAATTGGGATGCTCTCCCTCCAGGGGTGTCAGTTTGATGTTATCACCTACTCAGCAGATAAATCCCTTTATTGAAGGAGGGAGAATTCTTGCTCTCCATCAGGCCCACAATCAGCTTCTTTACCCTGTCAGTCTGTTTTCTCCTCTTCCTTGCCATCACCAAAGCTGGTTTTCCTAACTCTGTGAAGATGCTGCTATTAATGCTTCGATATCATCTCTATTTCATCTCAGCTTGCTGTGAGTCACTCCAGTGTTTGCACCTTGGTGCTCTGTCTTACTGGTCTATGAAAGAGCCAGGATGAGAGTTTCCATTCCAAACACTCATCTCCCTCCCAAGCTAATGGGGTCAGACAGGTCTGTCTGCAAGGCTCAGATTTCCTTAAGGGCATCATGTCACTGACAAAAGCAATGAGAAGCTGGTTGCTTCAATGTGAATAAAGTATTCCCTGGTTTACAGCTCTGTCTGCAAACCTGGGCACAAGGCAGTACCTCGCATCCAGCACGAGACATGCTGCACTCCCTCTCTCCTCCAAAATGCTTGAGATGCCCTGCACTGGTTCCAAACACTAGTTTTCTGTTAATTTTCCTCTTTGTAAGGATATACATTAACTTCCAACCATTGGGTTTGGGTTTTTTTTTACTCTGTCTTTAGCTTTTAAGTGAGCCAAATAAAAGCATGCCCTCTGTTAAATCAGTCATCAGTAGTTTTGGGGCAGTGAGACAGTCTGGTTTGTTAATCTGCATGGACCACATCTCGGGCTGTGTTTGCAGCTCATATGTTACATTCCTCCTTGGTACCAAAGTCAGACACAGGCTGCTTTTCTTGCCAGAGGCTTAATAGGACAGCAGGACTAAACTCTGGTTCTTCTGAGTGGGGTCTCACCTTCCAGCCTGCTTAGCTGAAGAAGTTCTTAGTCTGGACCCTCAAAATCATGTCTGGGAGACTGACCTAAATCAGAGCTGTCCCAAGGATCCTTCCCTGCTCACCTATCAGGGCATGCTGCTAGACCTGTGCCTCCCAAAACCTCCAAACCTTCCTGGATGGGAAATGGCTGCTGGAAAAATAAATGTTAGTAGAACAGGCAGCTGGAGATGGGAGACAATCAGAAATTGGGAAAGGTATGAGGGTGCAGAGGGATGAAATATGGGTGGCATGGGATGACCTGGGGACAGCACCAAGCAGGAAGCACACAGAGAGGAAGTGCTGCAACACTCAGAGCAACTTTGTAGTCTGGATGATGGTGTGGCAGCACTGAAGTCTGTGTCTGGTTGTGTCTTGTTCAGTGGCATAGGAATAATCACTCTGACAAGGGGCTCTTCCAGCCGGGGAGAAGCCTGGGAAGTTCCCTAGGACAGGCTGTTTCTCCATCTGTTCAGTCTCAGTGAGAAACCTGGCTGGTTTGTCAAGCTACCAAAAAAGGTGATAGATGGTGGTTTCAGAGCTCTCCTTGGTAAGCTCCCAGAAACTGGGGAATCTGGGGACGGGAGGCCTGCTGATTTGTTTCCCCTCTAAGTCTAAACAATATTTTAAAATATATTTTAAATAATATTTTTTAAATTATAATATTTAAGATAATTAAGTTTAAGATTTAATTAATTATAATTTCAATTATAACATTAATATAATATTTTAAATACAATATTTTTAAAATATAATATTGTAATATATTTATAATATTTAAAATGTTATATTTATTAAAATAATATTTAAGGAAAAAAAACCAGAAAAGCAGAGCTCTGCATTCATGTGTGAGTATACATGGAAATAGGTGGTTTCAGAAGGAATTTCTGAAAGCAATTCACCTGGAGAGGACTCCTCATCTCCATCCTGGGCTTTTGAGGACATTTCTCTGAGCCAAAACATGTTCTTCATTTTCTGAGGATGGAAAAGGTAGGCTATTTCATACTCTAAAAATGAGTGCAATGTCAGTGAAACCAAAGCCACAGAAGGGCTCAATTACACTTGTATTACAAAGTAACCACAAAATCTAGTGGTGGTGGGGTTCAAATGTCTGCTGGCTTGCAAGATGATGACCACAGAGAATGCAAAGCACGAGCTGGCTACTGCTGTCACCACTCCTGGGCAGCAAACCTGCTGGGCCAAAATGCCATTCCAAGCAATGACCCAAGATGTGAGTACAGTTTGGTGGTGGTGTTGTTGATTCCTGCTTGTTAAATCTCTTTATGTTCATCAGCGATATTCCTTGTGCTAGGACAGCTCACTTCGCTGTGTGACAGCAACATCATCCCAGGACCCAAGGTCACAAGGGGACAAATGCATCTGACTCAGCAGTAAATCCACTTTCCTTCTCTCCCCATGTGCTGCTGAGCCACAAAGGGTGCTGTGGGCAGCTCTCCCTACAGCAGCTGTCTCTGTGTGCCCAGCAAAGAGGCGTCTAAGAAATCTTGGTGTGTCTCCTGCCACACTCAGCAGGAAGGCTCAAGCTGCACTGCAGGCTAAAAGTGATCTAGCAGCAGGGCCAGGAGGTTCAACACCCAGTCGTCCTTGTCATAGCACATTAAAAGCCAGTGATCACTCAGCTGTGAGGGAGCAAAGGCTTTCATGTAGAGCAAATGTAATTTCTGCTGCAGACCAGCACGAGAAGCAGTGGGCAAGTTCCAGGAGTGAGCTTTCTGCTGACACTTGCAATCTCAGAGAGGAAAACAAGCCAAGGATTCCCCTTTTCCTCTCAAAATGCTTTCTGAAGAGCAGTGGCAGTGGATGTCCTCCAGCCCTGGGGCAGGCTCAGTGTGTCCTGCTGCCCATGGCTGATGTTTGGAACTCATGGGATCCTTCATGGGAGGCCACATGGCACTCCGAGAGTATCGGCCATGCCAAGGTACTCTCAAGAAACACCAGAGCTCCTCACCCCTTTCCCTCCCCCAGGCATGGAGATCTGCAGCTCATCACTGGTTAATTCTTGGCCAGGATTTTCCCTAACTTTCAGTGAGAGTAGTGCAGCCAACAGATGGTTTACTTTCAATAGTTGAACAAAGTCCCAAATTCAGATTGTTTGGGCAACTTTATGTTAAACATTTTGACTGAACCAAAACTATGTTTATATTTATTAAGGGCAGCCTTGGCTGAAGACACCATATTGAAATGTTGTGCTCAAGCATTTGTACTCCTCAGTTTTCTCTCTGAATATGCTGTTCCTTTATCTGCCTTTTGTTGCATTAAGATTCAGGCTACAATTTCAATCTTTGGTCAAGCTTGGGCATCCAGCTCACACCAGATGTCTCTGGCAATACAGGCAAAATTTAATTCCTCTCCAGTAGCACTCTAAAGCTCTACCATGACCTGGATGTGGGAGTCTCTGTTTCTCACTGGAGTTTTTGTAGCACCTGGAAGTGCCTCTCTATTGTGAGGCAGTGAGCACAGCTGGGAGCACTGTGATTACAGAGGGAGGAAAGATGCCCCAGATCTGCCCAGATCCAGCCTGCTCCCCTAAAAATCCATGTCAAGCCCATTCCTGGCCTTGAGCAAAACTAGCCTTTGTCCCAGGTGGCTGATGCTGTAAAGAACCAAGGTCAACGAATATCTCTTCAATGCATATATTCTTAATATTCTACTGACAATTGAATTATACCCAACCTCATGCATATTTGAAAAGGGAGTTGAGAAGTATCCTGCTGTGCATCAGCAACTAAAAGCTGTTACCTGAAGCCTGCTTGATCTGCTGTAACATTTTATGGCTCCTCTGCCATGTTAGTTTTCCCTGGAACAGCCTAAAAGAATGACCACTGTCCTAGAGGATTTAGGTGGCAATGGTGATGTCAATAATCACTATAATCACAATAATCATCCTTCCAGACACACAGTGCAACGTGTGATAAATACTTCTCTGGGTATTGCTGGGTATGTGGGACTCAGCCTGTGGGGTCATGATAAGTTGCAATCCCATCTCTTGTTGCTTTCCCACAGAAGCAGAGAAGCTGGGTTGAAGATACATGGCTTGTACTGCCCAGTGCCAGAAATGCCATGGCACCCTGGACCTGCCACTCTTCTACCACAATCAGCTTCATTAAAAGGTCACTGCTCTTCCTCCTGTGGTTCAGCACCTCTAATATCCTCGATTAGGTAACTACTGAACCATTTGTGGTGGGATTCAGCTGACAGCTGCTCTTAAACAGCAAATAGATGATCACCTGCTCTTGCATTCAATGTGAAGGAACAAACCCCCTGTAACCATGTAGCTCCACGCTTGTGTCTCTCACTTTAAGGACACAAACCCCTAAGGACAGCCTGCACACATGTTTCTTGTGGGTTAGTAAATATTCACATTGCGACAGCCATTGCTGAAATGTGGTCACTTCTGGGAAGCAAAGCAGCTGCTGTTTACCAGGAGAAGGGAGGATTTGTGGTTTGGACAGTGGCTGGAGCCCAAGATTTTATTCTGGTGACACCCCTGCTAGGAGCTGCAGCATTGTGTAGACATGCCTTTGGGAAATGGATATTACACAGCTCAGGTACTGATGGCAGTGTGAACACAGACATGAGGCAGAGCCCTCTGTGCTCTGATTCTTCTGCTGGCTTGGGGACATGTTTCGACCCATGCTAACCCACATGCTGTTCTAACCTGGAAGTCAACAGGCTTAAAATGAACTCAGGTATTGCTGGTTCCCAGCCCCGAAAGGTCCTGAAATGCAAACACACGGTTACAATGCAGAATAGACCCTTGAAGAATCTTTCAGTAACCTCTGCCCATTGTGATACGGGAGTGTGTGTACGCAGATGAGGTGGAAGGGCAAAAAATGGAATAATTACAGTGTTAATTAGAAAGTAACACATGTCTGCAGCCCAGCAAAGTCCAATCCTCCTTAGGTTAAGGCTCCATCTGACCTGTCACTGTTCAGGACTGTGAGTGAAGATATTGTTACTCAGATGAGACTGGGAAGTAGGATGAATCTCCTGGGTAGGCCTTCCCAAGGCACATTATGAGGCAAATTTTTCCCAAAGAAGTGGTGGATACCCTACCCCTTGAAGTGTCCAAACTGGGTTAGGTGGGGCTTTGGTCAGCCTGGTAAAGTGGATACTTTCCTACCCATGGCAGGGGAGTAGGAACAATATTATCTTTAAGGTCCTTTCCAATCTGAATGGCTCTATTTATCTATGTATGAAATCTAAGGCACTTGGACAGCTTTCAGATCTCCTTTTAGCTCCTTTCTCAGAAATGCCCCTTCTCAGTGGGGATTTAGAAAACAAATGAAGTAAATTGGGAATTTTCCTAGAGCTCCCTGTGGAGAGATGGGATATCCCATGGTGCGTAAGCCATGACAATGTAGCACTCCTTCTTATCTCCCTGCCTGTCCCAAGCGCAGAAATAACAAAAGGCTAGTTTTGCCAGATACCAGAAACAAAAAAAAACCAAACAAACAAACAAAAAAAAAAAAAAAAGAAACTGGAAATGGCCAAATGGGGATGAGTAGGAGGTGGCCTGATGATTTTTTTACTTAATGAGGAAAGGGATCCAGTTGGATCCTATCCCTAGTATGGCTTACCCTTTTCTGTAAAGGTAGCATGAAGTGCAGGCACATATCTCAAACCAGACACCACCAGTGTTACTAGAAATGTTTGTTCATTTAGTCTTACATCTGGATGAGCTTTATTTAGTAACCAGACTCAATAGGTATTTTAATGGGATCCAGATGTGAAACAACCTTTAAGGACTAACAAGGAGAGGTCTGAATCTGCTGGGTGCAGCTCTTCCTCATCTATCACTCTAATGTGATGTAGCAGCCCAGGATTTTGGAGGGATGTGCTGGGAGTCATCAGGCAGCAGTGACTGTGTCTGTCAAACTGCAGGACACTTGGGAGGCTGTTTGCAGCCCCTGGGGAGGGTGAGGACTGCATTGATCAGTCAGACACAGAAAGTTTCTCAAGGGTGGAGACAGGGAGCAGCGCTGCTGTGAGCAGCAGCTGGAGATTCTCCTTCTGCTTCCCTCCCATCTACCTACCTGGAAAAAACTCAGCAACAGATGGCTCGTGAGATTTCCTGGATGAGAGAGCAGATTGGGGTTGGTAAGGTAGCATTTTGATACTGAAAGCTTCTCCAGGCGCTGTCCCATCCCCATGATGACATCCTGCTGCACATGACACAGTGCCAAGTCACAGCTCTGGAAAAAGTGACCTGATAGGTCATGTAGACCTTATAGACTCGATAGGCCAAACGTGGTGAACCACAAAGGAGCATGAAGAAATGTGCAGTCAGGCACTCAGCCACCGGTAAACCTCAGACATCCTGGGATCACTACATCATCTCCCCCGAAAGAGACACCCTGTCTGACACACTCCTGTCTGACACACCCTGACACACCCCTGTCTTACACACCCGTGTCTGACACACCCCTGTCTTACATACACCTGTCTGACGCACTCCTGTCTGACACACTCCTGTCTGACACACTCCTGTCTGACACACACCTGTTTGACACACCCCTATCTGACACACCCTGTCTGACACACCCCTGTCTGACACACCCCTAACACACACCTGTCTGACACACCCCTGTCTGACACAGCCGTGTCTTACACACCCCTGTCTTACATACACCTGTCTGACGCACTCCTGTCTGACACACTCCTGTCTGACCCACTCCTGTCTGACACACTCCTGTCTGACACACCCCTGTCTGACACACCCCTAACACACACCTGTCTGACACACCCCTGTCTTACATACACCTGTCTGACACACTCCTGTCTGACACACTCCTGTCTGACACACTCCTGTCTGACACACACCTGTTTGACACACCCCTAACACACACCTGTCTGACACACCCCTGTCTGACACAGCCGTGTCTTACACACCCCTGTCTTACACACCCCTATCTGACACACCCTGTCTGACACACCCCTGTTTGACACACCCTGTCTGGCACACCCCTGTCTGACACACCCCTAACACACACCTGTCTGACACACCCGTGTCTGACACACCCTGTCTGACACACCCCTGTCTTACACACCCGTGTCTGACACACCCCTGACACACCCCTGTCTGACACAGCCGTGTCTTACACACCCCTGTCTTACACACCCCTGTCTTACACACCCCTGTCTTACACACCCCTGTTTGACACACCCCTATCTGACACAGCCGTGTCTTACACACCCATGTCTTACACACCCCTGTCTGACACACCCTGTCTGGCACACCCGTTTGACACACCCTGTCTGGCACACCCCTGACACACACCTGTCTGACACACCCCTATCTGACACACCCCTATCTGACACAGCCGTGTCTTACACACCCCTGTCTTACACACACCTGTCTGACACACCCCTGTCTGACACACCCTGTCTGACACAGCCGTGTCTTACACACCCCTGTCTTACACACCCCTATCTGACACACCCTGTCTGACACACCCCTATCTGACACAGCCGTGTCTTACACACCCCTGTCTGACACACACCTGTCTGACAAACCCCTGTCTGACACACCCATGTCTGACCCACTCCTGTCTGACACACTCCTGTCTGACACACACCTGTCTGACACACCCCTAACACACACCTGTCTGACACACCCCTGTCTTGCATACACCTGTCTGACGCACTCCTGTCTGACACACTCCTGTCTGACACACTCCTGTCTGACACACACCTGTTTGACACACCCCTAACACACACCTGTCTGACACACCCCTGTCTGACACAGCCGTGTCTTACACACCCCTGTCTTACACACCCCTATCTGACACACCCTGTCTGACACACCCCTGTTTGACACACCCTGTCTGGCACACCCCTGTCTGACACACCCCTAACACACACCTGTCTGACACACCCGTGTCTGACACACCCTGTCTGACACACCCCTGTCTTACACACCCGTGTCTGACACACCCCTGACACACCCCTGTCTGACACAGCCGTGTCTTACACACCCCTGTCTTACACACCCCTGTCTTACACACCCCTGTCTTACACACCCCTGTTTGACACACCCCTATCTGACACAGCCGTGTCTTACACACCCATGTCTTACACACCCCTGTCTGACACACCCTGTCTGGCACACCCGTTTGACACACCCTGTCTGGCACACCCCTGACACACACCTGTCTGACACACCCCTATCTGACACACCCCTATCTGACACAGCCGTGTCTTACACACCCCTGTCTTACACACACCTGTCTGACACACCCCTGTCTGACACACCCTGTCTGACACAGCCGTGTCTTACACACCCCTGTCTTACACACCCCTATCTGACACACCCTGTCTGACACACCCCTATCTGACACAGCCGTGTCTTACACACCCCTGTCTGACACACACCTGTCTGACAAACCCCTGTCTGACACACCCATGTCTGACACACACCTGTCTTACACACCCCTGTCTTGCACACCCCTGTCTGACACACCCACGTCTGGCAGCTGCTACAACCCTGGGTCACAGCCTACCATGTGCCTCTGGCCACGCCCGGATGTGCAGGATTTGCTGAATTTTCCAGGGTGTTTTGTTGTTGTTTTTGCTGCTGCTCCCACTGCAGCCTCCTGTCTCCATCCCAGCTGTGCAGGACTGCAGGGAAGAGTCACCCGGAGCTTCACTCAATCCCCTGCTCCACGGAGGTGGCTGCATTTGTCAGAAAGCTGCCATTACTCGTGCATGCCAGCTATAATCTCCCAACCCAAGCACAGCAGCATCTGCTCCAGAGCCAGTATTATATAACCACAATTGGCCTGTCCAGGGCATGTTAAAGCCATGGGCAGCAGAGAGAGCCACTGGCTCCACCACAGAGCTTGTCTTTAGTAAGAGCCTTTCTGTGAGTCTACAAACTTGCATTGGTGGTTTATTATCTTGGTTGAATTTGGGGGCTGTGTCTCTTGCAAATATTATAAATCTTAAATTTCCAGTTCTGGGCTACAAGAAATTAAGAAGAGTTTTTTAAAAAAACACTTAGTGAGAATACACACAAGGGAAACTCCACTGTGTCAGATTTTTTGAGAGGCTACAAATATGTCCCTTTTTTAGAGAAAGGACAAAGTGTCTGGCAAATAGAATTAATCTGAGACAGTCTGAGGCAGATAGGGGGATTATACAGCAACTCATTTAGGACTGTAACATTCATTTTCAGGCGCTCCTTTGCAAAATGCTCAGTGACTCCTGTGCACCCGACAGAAGGTCTCTGAAAGCAGTGTGGAGAGCCCAGGGAGGGACTCCAGCCCCATTATGCCCAACTGCAAATCTCTGAGTAGAACATCATTAACTGTACTCAAATGACAGCCAAGATTAACTTGGCTGAAAGCAAACATAGCGTAGAAACATGTAAGAATAAATTCAAGGATGCCTCAGAAACTGTGGGGATAATCCATCACAACAACAGCTTTAGGCATGAGAAGCCAAAAGGACTTTCCAGATGGACTTTTCTGATGTCCTATGGAGCTGATACACTGGGTTTGAGTGGTTCTCTGTGTGCTTATACACAGCACACATGCACAGATATGCACACAATCCCTCCTTTCTTCTGTGGGGTACTGGAAGACCCTCTCAATGTGTAGCCATGGTCAATCACTCAGCCTTACTGACCCTCCTGCTCCTGCTCTCAGGGCTGTCAGGTGGCTTTGTGAAGGAGCATGAGCAAAACCTCAGGATTTCCCACACCGTCTCCCTCCAGGATACTTCAAGCCTGAGACTGCAAAGATAGGTGGTTTAACACAGACAACCATCACAGGAAGGGGGAGTCCACAGGAGGAAAGGCCAGTCTGCCTGAAAACATGAGGGTCACTGCCCAGGAAGAAGGAGCTGGGAGTCAAGAGCACCTTTGGTTTCCAAATGCCACGTTGGTTCTTGGAGGGCACCAGCAGCACCCTCTGGTGACCTGAGCTGTCCCAGACAGCAGCAGCTACTGAAGAGAAGAGGTTGGACTCTGCAGGACTTTTACCATTACTGGAATAAAGCATTCAAAACTCTGACAGTCTGCTGGGGGAATTTGAGGTCATGGAAAAGTGATAGGGCAGGAGAAGAAAGAACTGCCTGCTGAGGCTTGCAGGAGATGGATGAAGGTTACCTTTGTGTAGTCATTCTGTACCAGGGCTGCCCTAGAATGCAGAGGCACTTGCTTAAGCAGGTCACAGTGATGTGGGCAGGAGAGCTGTTAGTAGCTGCTGCCTGCCCCAGTTTCTGCCTGCAAAAAGCTGGTAAGAGGTTATCAATGCTACAGACTCTTGGAGGGACAATTTTCTTGGTGCCTTAGAGATTTCTCAGGCATGATGCAGTGTCCTACCATGAGCAACACCTGCTAAATGCATGAGCATCACCCAGAAATTTAGTCTTTCTATTCTCTCCTGCCCGAACATCCTTTTCTACTGACCAGAGAAGATGTTTGTTAATGTTTCCTTTCAGGTAGCACAGTGCAAAATGCCTGACATGGGGAACCCAGGCAGCAGCGAGCTGAGGGTCTCCCTCAGCTCCCTCTCCCTCTCCCTCTCCCTCTCCCTCTCCCTCTCCCTCTCCCTCTCCCTCTCCCTCTCCCTCTCCCTCTCCCTCTCCCTCTCCCTCTCCTTTTCCCTCCCTGGTGATATCAGCTCTGCACTCACATTAGAACTCCTGTTCTTCTTATGCTGCCCAGGGACTACCAGATCAAATTCACAGTCCTTAGTCCCTACCTTACAAAGCATGTCAAGTATGCCAAAGTATCTGAAAAAATGCCTGTGGCAAAAGTAAAATTCATGGTTTATAACTTAGATTGCAGCTGGGTAAGTCAGTAATGTGCTATGAAATCATAAAACTATTCAGGACCTTCGAGGTCCAATGCCCTGCTCAAGCAGGGTTCACATCAAGTATTTGATATTGAATCAGGTGGCTCAGAGCACATCTAATCAGTTTCAAATTTCAGCAAGGACAGGGATGGCACAGGCTCCCCGGAACACTATTCCAGGCTACCTCACTCTTCTGGGCATTTTTTCTTCTTTTATATGTAATTTTGCCACAAACTGTGCCATTGCCTTTTAATGTTTTTCTGTGATCCTTGGGAAAAGATATGGGTCTGTATTCTCATTAATCCCACATCAGGTTGGTGTAAACATCAGATCCTCAGTCAGGACTGTTAGTTTTGACTGCCAGATCCCAGGGTGGGTTTAGCTGTCACCATGGGCAATGCCACAGTGTAGTTTGTTGAAAAGATCTTAGCAAGATTAAGATGGTGATGCTGGTTCTGTACTCTCAAAAATTCCCTTTCTTTAGCCTTGCTTATCTTGTTTACTTTGGAAAAGGGAGAAAACAGGAGTGAATTTTACAATTTTACTCTTCCCTGCCTGTGTTCAAAATAGGATGTCTACCCTTCAGGTTTTTATATCATTGTCTCTTACATATTTTTAATGTAATGAACCTTAGTCATAAAAGCACTATCTGTTATCTTCTCTAATTGATTCATTTTACTATGCCTCAGGTTTTTTTGCTTAGTCTCTTCTTACAAGGATGACAAAGCTCCATTTGTTTTCCACCATCTTGTAGGCCTGGGGAAAGCAGAAAATACTGGAAATAGATGGTACATGTATGTCTGCATACACAGGTAGGGAAAAATACTGCTTTTCTTTGTGCTCATCTCCAAAGCAGACCCAGAGTGTGATGCAGGAAAGCTTGAATGGCCCCACTGGGTTGGCCAACAAATGGTGAAGCTCATTTTTTTCCTAATATCCATCAGAAGGCCTCCTGTGGGAGCCCTCTACCCAAGATATGTGAAGTCAGTCTGAGAACCAGACTACTCTAGAAAAAGCACCAGCTGGTCACCCTGACTGAGATAAGTGACTTTTCAGTTCAAATAACGCTTCATCCATACTTATATCAACATTACCTAACCACAGAATCATTTATGTTGGATCTCTAAGAACACCAACTCCAATCATTAACCCAACACTACCAAGTCCATCACTGATTCATACCCCTAAGTACCACATCTACAGAGCTTAGAAATTCCTCCAGAGATGCGGAGGAATTTTTGAGAAAGTGGCTGCACCCCTCCACTGGGAACCCTGTTCCAGTGCTTGACAACCTTTTCAATGAAGACATTTTTCCCTAGTATCCAATCTAAACCTCCCTTGGAACATGATGCTTTTTCTTCTTGCCCTATCCCTTTTTACCTGGAAAAAGAGACCAACCCCCACCTGCTACAGCCTCCTTTCAGGTAGTTGTAGGGAGTAAGAAGGTCTCCCATAATCACATCAGACCTTTTTGACACTCTTTTTTTGTGAGAGAGGCTGAGCTCTGAGGAAGATGTGCAGGAGGGATCATTCAGGGGCTGCGGCCAGGGTGGTGAGAATTTCAGGGAGAGTGGCACTGAATGTGGGTGCTTAGCTCTCCAAGTTTGGTTGTCTGTGGAGGAAAGGCTTTCACTCAGCCCAAGAAAAGTCTTTTGTTCCAATTATTACGAAGCTGACGACTGTGTGAGAAACTCAAATCTTATTTTAAATGTGAATTTCCTTCAGTCTGCAGAGGGGTATAATCTGCTGCCAGGTCACCTGGCTCTGGTGGGTGAACTGTGTGGGAGGTCTGCATGAATCACTGCTGGACCAGCATCCCACTGATGGAAGTACTTCAACAGAAAATCTTCCTAAGAAAATGTAGGTTCTCTGGATGGGTATGCTGCTCTTTCCACATGGGGAATCTTTAAAAAGGTGTTTTGAAGGGAGAAATAGTAAAAACAAAATGGGAAAATTTCCCAGACTAGGTAAATTAGAAGACAAAGATTGTGGTGTGGACATTGCTCTCACATTGTTCTACTTCACAAAGGGTAAAGTTAAAACCTGCTTTATGTTCTAACATTGGAGATATGACTAATTGTAACTGTAAATTTTATATAATTTTAACCTTGACCCTTTAATTGAGAGGCTGAAAAATCCTGTTGGAAGTCCCTAAAACAGCAAATCTTCTCTTCCAAATTCTCCATTTGGGGCTTCCTGCGAGTTAACAAGACGTTTGTTTTCATGCAGGTGGAATTCTCCAAGTATAGATGAGAGTCACAGAGCTACACAATTTCTGCCCCAGAATAAATGTAGAAACCTGAACTCACAGTGCTTAGGTCAGCAGCCTACTTCTGCAGCTGGGGATGGAGGATATTATTACTTTGAGTGTGCCATTATTATTTTTAGTTCACATGGCCTTACCACCTTCCTCACCTGCTTAACCTGATTTCCAACTGCTTTTACAGATGGGGTGATGCACACAGTCCCAGGACCTAGCAAGAGCAAACTTTATACTGCTTTATTTAGCAGCCTCTCCTGACTGCTGAGCTGGCTATTTGGGTATCTGCTGGGCTTGGCCTGCAAGACAGAACTACCCACACCACTGCTGGTACAAAGCTGCTCCTTCCATCATGGAATAAATATCTCAGTGCTGACTGGACCTGTCGGGAAGGTGGCTGGCCCAGTTCCCAGCACAGGGCTCTTAGAAGGTGTCACAACTCCTGGTCAGCTCCATCAGGATGCTGCAGAGCCTGGCAGGTGTTCTCTGCAGGTAGTGCAAGGCAGGGTGATCTCAACACTTGTGACCCAGAGCCTGTCTCAATGAAACTGTTTTCTTCTGGGTATGAAACAAGAAGAAAAGAAAGGAAAATTTTTCCCAGCAGGTTTGAAGGAAGAGGGCAAAATAAAGCCCTGCTAGAGTGCGGGGCCTGAGGTTGGCTTCCTGTCCAGAACTGAGTGATTTCCTATTTAAAAGCTGATTAATCCAAATGCTTTTCAATTTAGAAGGCAGAGATCAATCAATAATTATCCCATTTAATCCCAACATAAATCCTTTAATTTTTTTTTAATTAAAAGCAGCCAAGCACCACTGGCTGGGATACACCAAATTGCATTAAAACCCTGGAGTCCCAGGGGAGAGGCCCAGGCAGCAAATTGTGCATGTGATTTTCTTCTTTCACTGATGGGTTTAATGGCCATTCTCTCTCCCTCCTGGTAGAAAATGATGAGCTTGGGGTGTGTCTGGCAACGAGGAGGCCACTTACACATTTCTTCCAAGCATTCAATGACTCACTCATCAGAGAAGCGTCGCCTTTCTGGAAGGAAAACCAGGAAAGGGGGAAATTCGTCAACGCCTCCTTCCCTGCAACAGTGCCCAACAGAGGTAAAGGACTTTGGCCATCCAGGATCCATAAGATTCAAAGCTCCCAGCTCCATTTGTGCAAGATTTGGGTATCTCCTAAACATGCCTCTTGTCTGAGAATTTCAATGGAACCTAAAGCACATCTTATTTTTTACCTGCCTGCCTACAGCAGAGGCCTCCCTTCTCAGCAATTATCACAATGTAATTGTAGGTCTAATCAATTGTTTCACCTAAACAAGGGCTGTATCTCAGCTGTCATGAAACTGCACAGGCACCATGGCAGTAAAGGCTGCAGGACAGCCACAGGGTGTGCAGCAAATGCTTTTGTTTACAGTCTTAATTTGGTGCCAATTCTCTGATACAACCCAGTTCTACCTCCACTGGTCTAAGCAATTAAAATGAGGTCACACCTTTCTTCTTTGGTGCCAAGGAAATCTTCATTATATTTTTATCTAAGCATGCTCCTGCTACAGCTTTGATGATAAAATTTAATTAAAAGCATCTCTAATTAAATCAAGCTGGGCTGTGTGACTGTACATGTATTCCATGCTCCTTACCTGCAGTAATGAGTCATGTGGGGGACACAACTATTGAAAGGGTCAGAGGCTCACAAGGCTGGAGGATCCTTTCTACAAAAAAAAAAAAAAAAAGCCTGTGTATAAACCTCCTCCTACTCCTCCAGCTTGATGTGAACACAATCAGGGTTTTATGAAATGTAGGAACTGGCTGAAAATGGTGATGCTGCCTCTTACATAGCAGGATGGCAAGGGATCCCCAAGGCACTGTGCTGGAGAGAAAGCCCTTCCCATTTGTTTCTTTGCAGAAGAAGCCTGGAAGGAGCAGCAAACCCCCCATGACTGCAAGCCAGAAATGAAGAGTGAGGGTCATAAAAGCAAACAGGCTCAAATCCATGAAACATTCCCCCTGGCTTCTAGAGTAACTTTCAGTGTAATCTGACAACAATTTTTCTCAAACCCTAATCTGATGGCCTTTTAAAGACTTCTTTGGATTTTAAAAGGCTGTTTATATTGAGCTGAAAAAGGGGCTTTGCAGCACTGTCCAGCAACAGCAACTACAGCACAAAGGACCCTTATTTAAATGCCTCCTTTGTGCTCTGCTTTTGAAGTGTGGGTAATTTAGATTACTCTGTAAAAGCAACCCTTCCTTCTTTTCTTGGAGTTTGAGGGTTTATTTTCTGCCAGCTGTTCTTTGAAAGCCTTTGAATAGAGCAAAGATTAATTATCCATAGAAAAGAAATTTAAAAAAATAAAAAAGCCTAGTTATTTTGAAATGATTGAGGCTTTTCAGAAAATAAATTGTCAAATAGATGTCACACCTGGGAAAAGTGAAAGTTTTGGTAGAGCCACACCATGCAAGCATCCCCTAAAGTCTTAGGTTTTTCCTAAGACCTGGGAATATTTTGGATTTCAGCAAAGGCTACAGCATCACAGAACTTTGCACATTGGGCTGTTAGGGGTGTCTTGAAGATCAAATCCTTTAACTAGAATTTTATGTGCTGGCCTGGCCCTCATCTGCCTCAGCTCTGGAACATGATACTACTTGAGCAGAATGACCTGGGGGAACAGACATCTGACATCTCCACACGTCTGCTCCCTGAAAGGAAAGTGTTGAAGAATTCAAAACCTGTTGGTGATGTCTAGGGCAATCACTGATGTAGAAACAGAGCTGTGGGTGTTGGAGGAGAGGTTGGGCATTTTGGTGATGGCATTTTAGCTGCTTTTAGAACTGCAGGCAGAGTCTGGGAGCAGCAGAAGGTATCAAGACCTGGGGTCAAGATGCCAACCATGACCAACATCCAAATCCACCTTCCCTGACCTCTGGGTCTGGGCATGTCTGGACATTCCCTGGATGTCCCATCTCCCTGGAGCAGTCCTTTGCTTCCAGAAGCCTTCTCTTGAATCTGTCTGAGCAGCAAGTACAGTGTTTGTAGTCACTCCACTCAAGTTTGCTGCATGCAGAGCCTTCATGGCTCCTGTCTTTGAGTATTTTTGTTGAGGGTGGGGATGGGATACACCCCCCGCAATTCTGTCCAAGTTGCAACCTGTGTCACCTCCAGTTTCCTTCTCAGATCACTCGTGCTTCAGGATTAACAATTCTGCCAGCTCTCTGGGTGGCTGGGGAATGTCTCTGGGGTGGGCTGCACGTGCTGCTGTCATGCTGAGGGTACTCTGCAGACTCAGCACAGCAGCAGCATGACAATTCCAGCACTGGTTTTCCTCAGCTGTGTTTCAAGGACACCAAATGTAGGTTTGGGCACCTGCTGCTGTGCATAAGCAAGGAGAAGGAAGCATGCCCGGGACAAGGAAGCATGCCCTGCTCCAAACACAAGGCATTGAGATTTGAGGAGGCCATCAACTCCTGGCTTATATCCCTGCTGAACTTGGGCATGGCTGCTGCTGCAGTTTGTCTTCGTGCTCTTGTGAGCATCACCCTTATCCCAGACAGCTCTGCAATGCCTCCAGAGCACAGCTGTCAACATCCAACCCTTGGAATCCTGAGGGGAGGAGGGACCTGCTGGTGTCTCGGAGATAAGCACTGAGAGCTTGGTGTGACCTGGTGCTCCCTAGGGATGCTGTGCAGGAGGGATATTCCCCTGTGCGGGAGCAATCCCTGCAGACAAGATGTGCTATAACCCACTGCCCACTGAATTTTCCAGATGGAATTCACCAAAGAGATAAAGAGCCCTTTTGCACAATGTCTCTGAACTGCTGCAGGAGCAGGGGCTGGTTTACATAGAGTTCAAGCTGTGAATCCACAGTTCTAAGGAAACTCATCCGTGCTCTGGCTGGAGTCCACATCTTCAAACATGGGTCACATGAGAGGACACTGGAGGAGAGGAGAACTTCACTGCCCACTGTGAGACACCTGGAATTTTGGCCTCCAGAGTGAGGTGGCAGCAGGGGTAGCAAGAGAGGTTGGCAGCATCTGTGTACAGTGGAGGTGGTGCAAACTCCAGGGCCACAAATGCTCTGGGAAGGTTCTGTGGTGTCTGTCAGAGGAGTAAATGAGTTTACCCTGAGTAAATGTCTATTATCCATGCAGTCTGGCAGCCAGAGAGCTGGGTTATGCTGCTGCACACCACCACTGACAGCCTGTCCCTTCCAGCCCAGGACATTAACAATAACTGGGAAGAACTACCACACAGCACAGGCCATAATTAATTATTAGCCCTGTCACACAGCCCATAGAAAAGGAGAGGCCCAAACCCATTATTTATTTATCCTTTAGCCTGAAGCCTATGGTTTAGGTTAGCTATGAGGAAGAATATTTTATTTTATATTTTTAGCTTTGAGGGAAGTGAGACATTGGAACAGGTTACCCAGAGAAGCTGTGGCTGCTCCATTCCTGGAAGAGTCCAAGGCCAGGCTGGATGGGGTCTTGAGCAGCCTGACCTAGGAAAAAGTGTCCAGCCCATGGAAGAGGGGTTGGAATGAGATGGTCTTTAAAGTCCCTTCCAACCCAAACCATTTGATGATTCTGTGTTTCTGTGTCTTCCAAGTGAGTCCATTTTCCACATATGTCATTATTAATGCTTTTCCCTGCCCCTGTCCTGTGTTAAGACACACAAGCTCTTACAAGCACAGAAAGGAAATCCTTGTTTCACAACCATGAGTATCCCTGGGATGTATCACAGCATGAGGCAGCCTCAAGTTACCTTTGCCCTGGCAGTTCCAGCATCTTTTCACTTTTTAACATGTTTCATTAATCAAAGAAATCCTTCTACTGTGTCTGTGACCCACTCTGCAAGGACATCAGATAAGCTGTTAGTGAATAATGATGTTAATGAGTTACAATTTCACTGCTTCTGGCTTTGGATCCCTTTATTGCACCCCCTTGGTATTTAACTGGTGTTGAGCTGAAGGAATATCCTTGGATCTGAATAGTAAATTCACATTTTAATTTGCCTCTTGCCTCTGCATGGACTGTAAGCTGTAGAAGTGGACTTTGAGAAAAAAGAAATCATATTTTTTCTTGCTGTTGTGATCACACCTGCCTTCAGATTATGTTCAATGACACCATGGCTGTATAGAAAATGAGGACAGGAGATGATGTATCTTGGAAAACTGCCTTTTTCCTTTGTAAACCTTATATTTTTATATTCTTCAGAGTAAATGTGAGAGAGTGAAGTTCAGAGCAAAACAGTATTTCTAAATCTGTGTTGCAGTACAAGGATTGTGTTCTTCTGGTACATTCTTGGTACCTAGCTAGTGAAATCCCTGTCATTTGTCATCCATCAGCAAAATCCAAGTCCTTCAGGTTGCTTCTTTCAAAGCTCTGCCAGTATTTTATGTAAAGGGCTCCGATTTATGGGCATAAGCTGAGGAAAATATTCTACATTTGGATTTCTACACATGCAGCTGAGGGCAAAGCTTGCTCTGCCTCTTGCTCCTGGCGTCATCTCTGTTCCAGCCAAAATCCAGCTGCAGTGAGAAGGCTGCAGGACACAGTCCTGTCCCCACATGCCCCACTAGGCTTGTTAAAGCAAATGCCTCTGTGAGTTGGGGATGTGGAGCTGCTCCCTGCTGTGGTCTATGGCCAGACCTCCCAAGTATGGGCTCAGCCCAGAGAAAACTTTTTGGATGCTAATGGTGCATGCACCTGATTCAAGAGCCATTAGCAGCAGGGCTGTGGAGATTTTGGCAGTGATAAATTGTTCAACTGACAGGACAGGTTCTCAGATCTCCAAACCCCTCTTCACACTGGATCCAGGTTTTACTTTCTGCAGCAGATTTTGACATCAATAGACTTTCTTCTTCCTTTCCAGTCTTTTCCCTAGGACGGGCTTGACAGGATAGGGCTGGAAGGCTTAACCTTGATAATGCTCTTCAAGCTGACCCAAACACAGAGAAGGAAGCTGTGGATTCCCCATCCCTGGAAGTGTTCAAGGATAATTTGGATGTGGTTTGGAGCAACCTGGTCTAGTGGAAGGTGGAGGTTGGAAATAGATGATTTTTAAGGTCCCTTCCGAACCAAAACCATTCCATGAATCTGTGATGAGTCTATGAAATACAAAAATACTGGGCAAATATCTTTCCACAGGAAAGCTGTGGATCAATGACTTTCCTTCTGCAGTCAAAGCTGCAGCCCACTGCAGGCAGGTGTGAAAGAAGGCAGAGAGACATCTCTGGCAAGGACTGGTTATGGATCCTGCTGGAGGCCCTACAGCTCAGCAGCCCAGAAAGCACTGGCAGCCTAAAGCATGAGCATTAATTTTGGTATAGATATATTCAATGGACTAAAATCAGCGTGCACCCAAGCCTAGTGTCCACTCCAAGGCACTCCAAGTTGTGTTTGGATTCAGCTCACACAGCTGAAACATTTCTGACCAAGTAACCCTCATGCCAGTGCACAAAAAGGAGAGCTTAGGGAAAAGGAAAGCTGAGCACTGTCTGTCCAGCA
This sequence comes from Cinclus cinclus, assembly GCF_963662255.1. Lineage (NCBI taxonomy): Eukaryota > Metazoa > Chordata > Aves > Passeriformes > Cinclidae > Cinclus > Cinclus cinclus. Next base: position 5,170,241 of record NC_085046.1, read on the forward strand.
AAATCCCCTTTCACTGAGAAATTGACTCTGCAGTGAAGCCATCTGTTCTGAGAACTGTTTGCTTGTGATTAACAAGTTTCAGTTTTATAAGGAAACCAAATCATTTTATTAAAACAAAGCAGAATAAAACTAACCAAACACCAAAAACCAAACCAAATCAAACCGACTTTTTGAAAAGGAAAAATAGACAAACCACTAAATATCCTTTTAAGGAAAACCAAAATTATTCTTAACTTCTGTGTAATCCATATATTTAGGAATACCCTTCTGCCCAGCCTTGAGTGACTCTACTCCGGGGGAGCATCCATCTCCAAGAGGTCATGTTCCCCTTGGCTGCTGGAATTACAAATACAAATCAAATACAAATGCTCCTAAATAATGACTGGCTTCCCCTTTTATCTCCCTTCCTGCCCCCAAAAGCAGGGTGGGAGAAGGAAACAGTATTAAAAGAAAAGAAAAAAAAAAATTCTCTGTTTTTTTATTTTTTTTCCTTTTGTTTCTGACATTTCAGCATCTGCAGGTCACATTTTCAGGCCGCAAGATGAATGGCATGAACTTCCATGCCCTGTAAGACAAAACACTTGCTTTTTAAAAATCCTTCCAAAAGAAATTGTTTTAAACATCTCACCACTACATTCCCAAAGCCAGGACTTTAAGGAGAACACAGGTTACAGCAAAATAAGTACATTTAAGAGTAAGCACTAACAGCATGTGCTCCTTCATCCGTGGCTCTCACAGACCTAAAGGTTTTTACCACCTCTCCCCAGGTTAGGAGACACCTCTTTTTGCTCACTGAAATAGTTTTATCCCTTTATTTGGTGTCTGAAAGGATTACTTTGTTTAGCAAGCAGTGCTAGTACAGCATTACCACACCCACAGGCACTCTCTGCCCTTGGGCTGCCAGCATTTTCACAGGATGCAGAGGGAGTTTTTCCCATTTCATCACTCGATACCCTGCTCCTGGTTTTGCAAACATGTGCCAGTGCCGACGCAAATATTATTTGCATCCAGTAACCTTTGTGCCTGAGCCTCCTGAGAATACATTTCTCCTCTCTGTATCGCCTTGTAAAATACTTACAGTGAATGGGCAGTAATACACAGATATTACTCCATGGAGCAACCATCCGGTATGTAAAGTCAGGAGTTCAAAGAGGATTAAGGATTGCTGGCAATGAGAAAGCTGCATTGCTTGTGGATATGGAAGCAGCCACAGCTGCTCTCGCTTTTCATGCGCTGGAATTATTTCAGCGTCAGTAGAGGATTGCTCTGGAGTTTTTCCCTCTCCAAAAGCCATTGACCCATATTTGTTGTGTTTGGCAGAATGAAGGGGCGCAGGGTTAGGGGAGACATCCTGCCCAGCAGACATGAGGAAGCTGTTAGGCACTCAGTGGGAGAAATCTCACTGCATGCCTGCAAGGTGCAAGGCAGGCTTTCTCCATCTAGAAACATTCCTTGTACTCCAGTCAAAAAATGTGAAGGATTCTCCATCCCATTCATGTCATCCCTCTCACAACCACTGGCTGCTTATTCTAGTATTTGGACTGTCACATCACACAGGGTGTCCTGGCTGGCTCATTTCAAATGCATGTCTATTTTTCAGCTAAGAATAATTAAGAGAACCAAGGTAATAGCACAAGAAAAAGGTACTACAGAGTAATACTACTTGGTCAGTTATGTGTACTCAAAAGAGCTGTTATTTGGGACTATTATAACAATCTTTTCCATGCTGGTAATAAAAAAGTAAACACAGGCAAAAACCTTTTGGGTGCCTTTCCATATCCCGTCTTCAGAACATCATTTAAATGTTTGTGGATAAAATAAGGTGTCTGAAATTTGGGCCACCTCACAAGACATGAGAATTGCCTCTTGCAAAATCCACAATTATGGGAACAGTGATATAGATCTTAATTAGCATGAGCAAGTATTACAAACACCCACTGGCTGCTGAGGAGATGGGGGCATGGTATCTCTCAGTGCCATTTGGTCTGGAGAGCCTGGCTAGATGACAGCTGCCAAGGAAGGCTTCATTCCTGCATGGGTTGACAGCTCTTCCCATCCTCCCTTCTCCAGCCTCAGGGATGTGCCCACAGCTCCCAGCTCTCACCCCTGAGTCAGGGGGAACGAGCCTTTCCAACATAGAGATGCTCTTGGTGCCTGGGCAACCTGCTCTGGGCACAGGCTGACCCAGCAGCTCATCTGCAGGTGCCCCTGTGACATCCCTCTTGAAGATGCAGCCAGACAAGAGCTGGTGCTCTGTGCAGCAGCTGCACACAGCTGTGCATTGTCCAGCTGGGATTTCCTGAGGGAAGGATCAAGTCTGCAAGTACAGCTACACTGAGTGAGGCCACCTTTTGCTTTGATTGCGTTTGTGATACACAGGACTACTGAACAGGAACAGGGTGAAATAATTTTTGCCAATGAAATGCTCGTTCCTGGATGCAGAATAGGGAGTGCAACTGTGCTCATGGAGTATGGACATTTTTTTTTAATCCTTCTATAAAACTTTGTGTCAGTATTTATAAACTCTAAGTTTTTACCCTCTTGTTACAAATCCTGCTGGAAAGCCCTTAACTGCCTTCATGAAATTAAGTTGTGGAAAATCTTAACTTAAGGGAATTGGAGAATTTGCACATGGATCTTGTTTCTCTTTACTGCTCTTTTTAAGGCTGAATAGCTGAGTGCTTACCTTCAGAGATGCTCATGGCCCATGGGTTATGTCACTGCAAAGTAGGCTCTTCTGTGGTGGTTTATTTGTGATAGAGATCCATGTAAATGTAAACCCAGAATATTTGACGTGGGATAGTTTTCCCTCTAACTCTGCCAGTTTGCTTGGTAGCAAGGTATAATGGTAAGAGGAAACCCTCTGGAAGGCAGGTAAACCTTTTGTAGATCTGCTCAGGGTCTCTCCTGTGGAATTCAATTTGGTTTAGCCATAGAGTTGCTTTCTAGAATACGCAATTTTTACCAGCTGCTTTGAGCTGTGGGGTGATGTGCCCTGGGTACTGCAAAGCCATGGTAAAGGTTGCTCCAGGGGCTGGTTGTCACTGGCAGAATCCAGGTCATCTCCTCTCTCTGACTTTCTCGCCTAAAATGATGTTTCACTCAGAGACAGAATCTCTCAGTTCCACTGGAAGTGAGCAGAACCAATTTCAGAAGCAGTTCCCCATGGACAGCCATATCAGGAGAAGATGGATCACTCTCCTGAGACACCTATTTCTCTCCATTAACTTAAAGACAGCCTGGAGCAACAGTTCAGATGAGGTCCCTTGGCAGAAGAGTCTCACCCCGGCTCTGTCCACCCTCTTAGAGAAGCCACAGTCACAGACTCACTGTCTGTTCCTTGTCCTTGAAGTGACAATTCACCACAGTCTCTACAAGGACAGCCTGCCAATGTGTTCATGTCCAAAAACAGGAGGGTCTACACCTGTGTATTTCATGCCCAGAATTTGTTATCTGCCCAGCTAAATTTTGCTCCATTGGGGCTTCAAAATTCCAGATTTATTCATCCAGGTCTCAGCCCCCAACAGGTAAAGTAGGAATGATTTAATCTCTGCTCCCCTCAGGGTTTCTGCAAGGACAAATATACAGTCAGGCCTTGAGAAAAGCAGCTCCTATAGGAGTTGTGGAGAGAGATGGCAGAAAAACACTTAACTGGCATTTTCAAGAGGGCCTGTGACAGAAGCCACTGGCATTCTGCTATTTGGGAAAAGGTCGGCTCATACCCTAGGAAGAAATGTTTTAAACAACTTCGTTGGATGTTGAATTAAGTTTGTCATTCTGCTTTTTCAGATTATGTAAAGTTTAAACAAATTTTTAACAGATGGAAAAGTTTTAAATCCCTGTATTCTTCTTTTGCTGTCTGTGAACATAATCTGAGCCCAGATAAGCCCCAGACAGATGTTTATCTTAAGTGCATTCTCATACAAGATAATACCAGGGGCTTGGAATGAAGATAAGTGACCTTACAAAAAAAGCCTCAGTGTGGGTGTTCAGCTCTCTGATCCTGGTGCAAGATCCTTGGTAAGATAAAACCCAAAAATAAGCAATACAAAATTATGTGAAAAACCCACTGCAAGAGCATATCCATCTCCCTGGTGATGAAAGGAAACTGTGAGCTCTTGAATATTAGAATTGTTAATGTAGGAAATGACCTTTGAGACCATCAAGTCCAACCACCAAGTGCACCATTAAACCATGTCCTCAAGTGCTCTATCTACACATCTTTGAACACTTCCAGGGATGGCGACTCCAGCAGTCCCCTGGGGATTCTGTACCAATGCTTTGCAATTCTTTGAAAAAAAAAAAAAAACGTTTCCTAATGCCTAATCTAAACCTCCCCTGATGCAACTTGAGCCTGTTTCCTCTCATCCTGTCACTTGCTAACTGGGTGAGGGAAGAGACACACAACCATCTCACTATAAGTCCTTTCAGGGAGTTGTAGGGCATGATTAGGTCACCCCTGAGCTTCCTTTTCTCCAGGCCAAGTAACCCATCTCCCTCAACCACATCCCATAGCCCTTCCACGCCCAGTCAGAGGAGACTGTGACCCACGAGAGCCCCAGAAGAGTCCTTAGCTATGGCAAAAGGGAGCCCTTGTGACTTTGGAGATTTCCTGGCATGTTTGGATTTCTGCAAACATTCAATAGGCAGCAGAGAGGGTTGATTATGGACAGGGAAGTATGAAAAAATGAGACAGAAGGGCTAAAAATACAGCAGGATTGAACTGATTTATGTACGATGAAAATATAGGTTTATACAGGTGTGTTGTGAAAAGACTAGGCAAGTGTTAGGAAAAGTGAGTTATGTTATGTTCTTTTCTACCCATATCTAACCTCATGTTAGCTACTGAGGAACAGGTATCAGCAGAATCTGATTCTTAGCTTATAGTAGTGGCTCGTAGGAATGGAGATTGCTTCAGTCCATAAAAGGACCTGGACACTTTAAAACACCATAATATAAGTGATAAAAGAAAGAAAAGAGAAAATCATAGCTAAACTAAAGTCTGATAACAAAATTAATTGTGTTTTATGCTTGGTTTTCTGGTTACAGAGACACACCCTCAGCAACACCTTTGATACCCAGAAACAGCACAGCACTGCTTGAGGAACTGTGCCATTATGACCAACTCCAAATCAAGCAGAATAACACAAAAATCAGCCCAAAGTGCAGTATTTTAGCTCTGATGGCTCTTCAGACAGCTCATTTTTCAGCTTTCATTTAGCCACTGGTTCCTTTACCATATCACACAGATGCCCCAAGAAGAGCTTGGCAAACACTGATTGCAAGCAGCAGCAAAGCAGGCTCAGAGAAAGTTTTTGCAGCAAAAAAGCTACAAATATGCACAAAAAAATTAGATCTGCCTTTAGGGGAAACAATGCTGGGAAAAAGGTTTGAGAAACAATGGGAAGAAGAACCCTTTACCCCTCATGGTCTTGTCCTTTCTGCTTGCAAACAAGCAGCCTTAGTGTCTATTTTTTCCCCTTTTAGTGTCTAAGGTTGGTTACTGTCAAAGGCCAATAATGTTCCTTGCTCAGTCTGATCTTGACCACAGCTCTTGACCACAGCTGGTCTTGAACCAGCAGAGGAGCTGGGGATATAATTAAAGAGATCTGTAGTGTCCAAACTGCAAAAGAGAGTGTAGAAAACGGGAGTGTGACATCAGGCAGCATCTCTCTCACCGTATGTGGGAGTTCACCTGGAGTTCACATCTGACTTTAACGTGAAGTTGGAGCTGATGCGTGGGCTCACATCCATCACATCCCTTGGCTGTAAGGAATTCAGCGGGGGAGCTTGTTTTGGTGGAGGAAGATCACAGGGATCTGCCAGCAGGAACTGAGCAGCAGCAAAGACTCCAGGCAGAGACAGGAAGGAGGAGGAGGAGTTTTAGGTAACACCATACACGTAGGTGTGAAACGCATTGATTCTCCCAACCCCAAATTGCAAAGCCTGTATTTCAGTTTTAACTCCCTGACTGTATTCAAACAAGAGGCATGAGAAGAGACTTGTTGAAATATTTCTTTTTTTAATCAGAGCTTTTTTCTGTCTCTAGTGTTTTTGAGCTCTCCGAGTCACAGCAGTGGGATGTTTTTTACAAACTACACAAGCACTCATGAATGTACAGCAAAGACTGAAGCTAAGTTTATAACATGCAGTGCAGGCAGGTTTGAGCTTGTTTTGATAAAACAGGGTCAAACCATAGAAGCCCCATGGCCACACTTGCACTTCCAGCCTGGTTTACCCTCGTCGGGGCAATGCAAAGTGAATGGGGGCTGCACACCAGCAGTGATACAAACCCCTTCCCCAAATGCCATGCAGTGCACCCTTTAAGCTGTGTGCAGGGAGCACAGGACTCAAAACTGCCTGACATTTCCCCCTGACACTTTGAGTGGATGACCTGAGTCTCTTTGTCTACCACCATCCCCTTGAGACAGTCGGGTGAGCCTTGGTGCTGTAAAAGCACTCAGCGATACAAGGTTTGGCATCAATCTCTGCAAAGCTGGCTTTATTCAGCACTCTTCTGACAGCCCTGCAGAGCACTCCCTGTTAGAGCAGGATGGCAAAACAAAGAAAGAAGCAGCAAGAAAAACCTGCAGCAAGAAAAACCTCTTCATGGTTGTTGGTGTGCTCTGTCTGGCCTGAAATGTGTATACAGGCTGCGTCCTAAGTGCCCTGATAAGATTGGGGCTCCAGAATGTGTTGTCCTGAGAACATTTGCTGCTGTTTATCTGCGAGCTGAAAAACTTTCCAAAGTCCCCCGGCCATCAGCCCCGACACCCTGGCTCAGAGCAGATGACAGGCAGAGGTGATACCCAACAGCTTTCGTGCCATGGGGTGATACCAAAGTAGCCGAGAACCCAAAAGCTCAACCTGAGCTGTTGAGTGGGGTCTGCTGACACGGTGGTGGCTGGTGATACCCAGCACTGCTGCTCTTGTGGCATCCTGTGGGAAAGGGTGGGATCTGTCCCCTCCCCAGACCCTCCTCATCCTCCTGGAGTTGGAAGTCAGGAGTGACAGCCCCATCCTCCCTTCTCCTCTCATCCAGGCTGTCAGAGCCAAGTTAGGGGTGAATACATGCATTATCAGCTTATGAGTACATATAAATATATATATAGATTTCTCCAGCACAGGTGTGTTTAATGTGATGGAAAGGTGCCAGAGGCCTTCTGTGTGGGCACCTGTACTTTCCAAAGCATAGGAACTTTGCAGTGCCAGTGGGTAGGGGTTGTTTTAAAGTTGAGGGGATTGACACTGAGTTGTGCCTACTTTCCTTCAAAGTACAGGATAAGGAAATGTGGAGAAACATCCCAGTGTGGTGCTCACTGATGTGGTCCCAAGACTACCCACCCACAACCTGCCTGTCTCTGATTTGCTGACATTATCCCAATATATTGGATGTTTAAGTCACTTCTATAGAAAAAGTAATTTCTGGATTTATTTTTCCATTTTCCAGCCAACCCCCCCACCCCAAACTACTAGGAGTAAAACTTAATCTTCTTCCAGTACACATCCTACAAATCCTTCCAGACTCAGTGGGGTGTTGTATGGTTTAGTGGCTTAATTAGTGAATGTTTATGAAGCACTTATGTTATCTTTGCACAAAAGATGCTGTAGAAGCACAAACTTACAATATTTTCATCACCCAATTAAGTGTCAAGCAACATATAGGGAAGAGATTTATTTACATAACTTAAGAATTTTATAATTCTTACAGAGCTTGCAAAAACCTCAGAGAAGGCTTCAGCTGCTCCAGATACCAACTGCTGACAGTCCTGGAGGTTTCTGGTAACCTGTGTCCTGTGGGAAGGGAAACATTTTCTCTAAGAAGTTGGTGTTTTTTTCAATCCTGCACAGTCTGCCAGGTGGTGAAACATGTTTGGCACCAGGGCTTTCCCCTACAGTTGAATTCCGGGCAGTAGTTGCACTAGAGAAAACCAGTGAAGACTCTGGAGTTAGGCACTATTTCTGGAAGTCCTCCTCATCAAACAAGCTAAAAATAACAGTAAATGCCCCAAGATTTCAGCAGGGGGGCAGCAACCAGGGCCCATGATGACTTGTTCCCACCTACACAGCTCTGGAGTAAAGGTTTATTTTAAAAGTTATTTGCTTTCTTCTCATCCACCCCTGATGTCTGTTAGCAGCAGTGGTTTCAGTCAGTGATTTATGTGCTTTTTTGTATCCAGAACAAAACCAGAGACATTGATTTCCCCCGACGTGTACCACTTTGTTCGTGTGACTTGAAGTTTTAAAATCTCTAGTTCTCTTCCCAGCTGAGCTAGGAATTTGCCTTGTGCCACCACCACACAGCCAATTCCAGACAGAGGTGGGAAACCCCCCCTCTATTTTGGAGAAATTGCTGCAATATAGGAAAGAAATCCAGGAGATGAAGCAGGTATTCTAAGAAACTGTCGGCTGAATGGCTGGTCTTGAGCAGCAAAAAAAAAACTTTTAGGCATTGCTGGGAGAGATACCAACATACTGCTCCATAAATGTGGGGTGAGTCCTCACCAGGTTCCCATCTCCCCCTTGCCCAAAAGATGCTGCTGAGCTGGTGTAGAGAAGGGTGACAGTCAGGATCAAAGGTATGGAACAGCTCTTGTGTGAGGATGGATTTAATAGAGGCAACTCTTCTGCCTGCAGGGCAGATAAAGTGAAGAAGGATGTGATAGAAGGATATAAAATCACGACTGGCCTGGAAAAATATGAACAGAGAAGGAGTCTCTGGCTCCTCTGATCCAAGGACTAGAGAGGTGTAAAATAAACCAGCAAATGGCATGTGGGATAGAAATAAAATGAGATATTCTGCACTGTCTGTGCACTGCAGCTTTGGAGCTTGCACTAGGGGATGCTCTATATGTTCTGGGGTTTATTGTGGTTTCAAAATGTGACAGTGCAAAGCAATGAATGAAAGATCCTCCAGGGACTGCCAAGCACAGAGAGTTTGCTGGGATGTCACAGGGCATCCTGTCTGCCCACCCTGCCCTTGCTCAAGGTGACAGTGGGACACTGGGCAGGATTGAGCTCTGGCTTGGCACAGCACAGATATTTTTGCGTTTCTTATGAGACATTAATTCCTGTTAGCATCTGCAAGCAACAGCTCTGCTCTAACACAGCAGGACTGAGCCCAAGACGCAGCATTCAGAGTGAAGCCTTCCTGCTCTGGAAAACCTTCTGTGTGATGGTTCTCACCCAGACATGTAAGGGGCCTCCAGCACATGACCAGGCAATGTAATTTCCATATTTTCTCCTCAAGGTTTCTGAAAAGAAGTTTAGCCACAAAACCTGTTGAGGAGCTCAACACTGATTTTATCCTTCCTATTTCATCCCCTGAACACAAAAGCCTCTTCCTCATTTTGATTTTGTGATTAAATCGAAGCTCATTCTTCATCATTGTTATGAGGGCATTACAAAATCCTTACTGATGTGCTTCCTGACTCTACACCTCCTAAAATAACTCCCAAAACCTGGGGACTCCATTCCCCTTCGAGGTGATCAGACAGCACCATCTTCTCTCTTTGTTCAGCTACAGTTCCATTTTGATGGACTTCTAAAATGTGGAATTGTGAAATACCTCAAGTTGGAAGGGACCCATAAGGATCACTAATTCCATCACCTTGCTCCTCGCAGGACCACCTAAAATTGACCTCATGACTAAGAGCACCATTTCGTGAATTCTGGCAGATTTGGTGCTGTCACCATTTCCCTGAGGAGCCATTCTGGTGGCTGACCATCGTCTCAGTGAGGAACCTTCTCCTGATGTCCAAACTGAATTTAGCCTGGCACAGCTTCATTCCATTTCCTCGTGTCCTATCACTGGCCATTGTCACGAGTCTGCTCTGATCTTCCTCCCACCTAAGCCCATGTAAATTTGAAACATTCCCTCTGCCTTTGATCCAGGTTGCCAGCGTGAAGAATCTGGCTCTGAAGTCTGGACAGAGGATGTAGCCAAAAGAGCTGATAGAATTCCAAATCCAAAGTTATCCACAGGACTGTCTTAGTCTTCTGGCTCGCTAGAGACCTGATCATGTGCAGGTCCACGTGTTTCTTCAGTGTTAGTGAAATTTGGAGAGATGTAATGCACTGCTTTTAGCATAGGCAAAATACAACAGATAAACAAATTATTTCAGTCTCATTTACAATAGATTATTGCCGTATACCATCCATCCTCCCTCCTTCACTGGCTGTATTTTCACTTTTCCATAGAATGGGCCTTTCAAACATTGCACTGCCATCATTGCTTCTAATTCAGGATTGTTTCAGGCCCCTATGTCCCTGTGTACACTCGGAGAGCACAGGGCTCAGATAGCAAAATAAATCTTTGAGTCTTGAAGCCATTTTTTTAGTTTATCATTTTATTTGGAGATCACATAGGGTTTCCCCTCAGCTGTGAAATTACAGCCTGTACATTAGTAGTTATTTTGTCCCTCAAAACACCTTGTCACTGAATTATTTCATGCAGGAACCTTCTTATAACTTATCTCCTCCTCTGACTTTTTCACACTTAAAGGTCACAATCCTCTGGCTCCAATATCACCAGCTCTCACTGCAGAAAGGGTAAGAGTCCCAACATGTGGCAGGAATTTGAGGAGGAGACAAAGCTCTGCAGGAAAAAGAAAAGCATCTTTGATTCGTTTTGGGTTTTTTTAACAGATAATTTACAGGCTGTTAGAGAGGACAGAAAAAGAGGTAAAATGTAGGGAAAAGGAGATTCTGGTTGGAGCCATGCAGGACAGACATTGCCAACCAGAACTCATGGCTACACACAGACGTGGTCCCCACCTCTCCCCTGCTGCCTGTATGGATTTTGCTGCCTATCTCACCACTTCTGAGAAATATTGTTAAAAAACCCCATCACCTGAGTGGCAACCACTCCCCTGCCTACCCAACAGCAAGGTGCCCTTGTAACAGGCCATCTAAATACAGCCTGCAAAATGTTCAGTGGGGTATCTGCACTTGCAACAGGAGCCCAAGGCAGGGGTGAAGTCAACGTAAAGTCACCTTAAACCGAATTACCGAATTCCCCCCAAAACAGCCCAGTTTCAAATTTGGATTTCATTAGTGTGCAAACCAGGACAGAAAGATCTCTTAGACAAAAGAGACCGGGACATGCTGGGTGAGACATATGGAAGTAAAATAGGCTGGGGATGGCTGCAGATAGTACTTCTGCTCCTGGAGGCTTTCAGCTGCTTGTACCCTGCAGCCAGGTGTGCTCAGAGACACCCACATGTCCTATTCCAAGGTCAGCATCAGCTACAAAACTCCCGGTGTCCAGATTTAGACTGGAATCCAAAACACATGAGGGACAAGTTAATTTTGCCTGTGATAAAACGGAGAGAGGGGGTAGGGCTGGCCAGCAGATTTTTGCTGTCCTTTCAGTAGCAAGTGGAAAAGAAAGGCAAGGACTATCCCCAGAGGTGGCCCACTCAGGCTACACAACTCGGGTTTCCATTTGGCAGGAAATATGTTAAAGCTAAATGGATTTCTTTTGGAAAAGCAGAAGCTTAACAGAGGCAACACACTGTTTTAACATGCTTTTAAAGTAATAAAAACTGTTGTAGAGGTTCTGCAAACAGCCAGAGCAGCAGGTTCTCCCAAACCAAACCATATTCCACCACTATGTGTTATGCAAGGAGCAGAAAACCAGGCAATGACAGAACAATGGATAAAGAGATGGAAGGGCATTTACAGACAAATAGGGATTTGTAAATATTACATTGAGTCTTAATGGAATTGCATTCTCTGCCAACATATTTACAAGGAAAAAGGATTAACAAGGAGTTTGGCACAAAGACCTCCATCTACAGAGCTGTTTTTCAGGAGGACCTGTTCTTTGAGAAAAACCTTTATGTGGGCAGTCTAAAAACACTACTGTGGAAAATCCATCTCTCAAACAGATGTTGACTTGTAAAATGTTTGGTTTTTCGCTTTCCATGATGAGCAGAGCCTGATATCTGCACCACTGCACTGAGGTGGATTCTGCCTCTGGAAGGACTGTTTAAATGCCTTATTATGAAATGATACAGATGTGCTTGGCTTTGTTGATTTCCAACAGGTCTGTGTGAATAATTGTTTTTGTTCTGTATTGCCAAAGGAGAAAACTTAGAGGGGGAAGCAGAGTATTAAATAAAAACTATTTTTCATGTTTCTTCTAATCAAAGCCATACGGTGCTTTGTTTAGTTTTGTTGTCTCATCAGTGTTAGTCCACTTCAAATTCATAAGAAAAGTGAACAGGTCTGTTAATAATTGTGCATTTATTGATGGGGAGTTACTTGGGTGCACTACATCTGTATCCAAAGAGTGGAAAGATGAATTGTGTGGGTCTGAGCTGCCCACTGGGGTTAAACCATGACTGTGGGAATTGTCATTTCTCCCACAGCACTCCTGGTTCTCCACACCTCTGAAATAACTTGCCCATTACAATCCACCTGAATGCAGTCACTGTCTCAGGTTGCTGTAGCAACTTCATTAATTTCAAGCTGAATTGAGCTGATTATGTCCCAGGATAGCACCCACCTTAGCCTGCATTCCCACTGACCTTTAATCAAATTGTTGCTCTTCTCAGTGGGAGAAGAAGCAGCCACCCACGAGCCTCACAAGATGAGAGTTTCCTATCTTTATCACAATATATTACAGCCTGACTCCTTCCCTGCACCTTCTGAACCCTCAGCATTACTGCACTATTCAGGAGCATGAAATGCTTGTGTATCCATACTGGATTTGGTCTTTCTATGCCATTTTCGTTCATACCTGTCCCTCATCCCTGCCTCACAGATTCTGTTCATCCCAGGCAGGACTCTGCAGCACAAACATCTCCTGTGCAGGAACAATGTTTGATATTTTCCTTATTTTTTGCTTCCCCCAAAGTCTATTTTTATTCTGATCGCAAACTAAAACTTAAAATCTCAAAATTTTAACAAATCAAAGCCAAATATTTTGCAGTAGAATTGTTGGTTTAAGTGTAGAAACCTGGGGAACAAGGAGCGAATGCACTGCCACATCTCAAACTCTGAGAGATGGAGAAGGGGGCTGTGAGGAGATAGGACAGCATTTCCCTTGGGATCAACTTCCATTTGCTGGTCCACGGAGACCACACAGCACAGAACCACAGGAGCACAGGAATGGAATGGACGAATGGAAAGAAAAGTAGAGGGGCATTAAGGTAATCAAAGGCCCTCAAAGGCCTCTGACCCATTTCCAGAAGGATCCAGGGGAGCTGACTGCACTTGCATTTGCATGAGAAATGAGAAACTTAATCCCAGAGCAGGGAAACCTTAGCTGTGAAAAGGTGCCCTCACAAAACCTGGGCAGTGCTCGCAGGATCCCGGACACGCTGTTGGCTGGATATCGGTGCTGGAACCAGGACTTGTGATCTCCTTTCCTCTCCTGTCTGATCTCCCTTTCACTGTCTCTTTCTTCCCTCTTTTCTTTTATGCTTTTACTCCTCTTATTGCTAGAGAGTAGGGGCAAAACTTACCAAGATCCACACTGAGTGTGTAGCTTGCTAATAAAACTCTGTCAGCTTTGTTTTGGGACCATTTTGGCTTTTGCCACTCTTTTTTGACCACAAACATCTACCATTCTTGGGTCTTCCCTCTGCACAGGAATGGGACACAACAGTAAGGGGAAACTTCAGATCTGCCAAACTCAAACATTTACATTTATTTGGGTAGTTCAGAAAACCCTAGATGAGAACACCTGGAATGCATGCAGTGAATGGATCACTACTTTACCCATCCACATTTACCAAAGCAAGGTCCATTTTTGTAGATACATGCTTTTTAAGACACCTCTGAATCCAGAGTTTCAAAAATACCAGGTATCAATTTGTTCCATTATATTAGGACACCATCACCATTACGCCGCTGCCGTGTTTGGTTGCAGTTGTTATTAAGTCCTCTGATGTTCATGCAAGGGAAAAAATCACTGCACTTCAGATTATTTAACACCTAAATGAAATGGAGCTTGTTCATCCCACGGAGTTGCTAGGCAGCCATGGCAGAGCAGTGAGCAAGGACAAATAAACAGCTCAAGGAATATGAGCTGCAGCAGGGTAGACCCTACTCCTACAAGCGTGTGCAAACCCGACATTTTGTGAGCAGAAAATTATGCAATTAGGAGGAGAATAAGGCAAACTGCTTATGAAGATGTTCTGAAACTTTCCAGCATTTTTTCCCCTTTCATAAATTTCAGACACGAACAAGTCGGTACCCAGGTTCTGTGCTACTCTTCCTTATGGAACAGGGATGGAAGGAATTGGCTCCTTTTCTATTATAGGACACTCTACAGAAGAAAAATTCAGCCTGTGGATTTCAGAAACTTCAGAGAAGTTAAGGGTTTTCATTTTACAAAGGGCACTATACTTGTAATTATCAATTAAATGGGTAAAAAGTTCAAAATATTTCACACTGTCATAAGCTTTCCAGAGGCTCAAGAGGAGACTGCCTCCACTGTCAGAAGAAACTAATTTATCAATATCCCAGCCTGATATTCTCACACCTATTTTTTTTCAAAACTGACCATAAAAATCCTGATCCAACTCCAAAAATTACCAGTTGCTAAGATATCCATCCACAGCACCCTCTGACACATTTCATGTTGATGCATGATCAACAAGGTAGAGGTTACAGTCATGAAGGAACAGGGATCATGGAGAAAGGTGCATTCTTCTCCTGGGAAGAGGAGAATTTCCCCACTGGAAAATTGGCACTGGGCCCTCTGAGTCTGGCTTATGAACAACATCCTTTGGTGCAGCGCCCTGGGCTTTATGAAGCTGGATATATCTAGAGCTGTTTCTCAGCAGCACAGTGGCTATAATAAAGTTCAAAAAGAGATGTATGTCAGGAAATGTAGCAACCAGTCACTTCATATTTTTTCTTTCTTTCAAATGCAAAATAGCTGTTTTGAGCTGAGTCTGACAAGGCTGGAATTTTGTCACAAATTTACAAGTTCTTGACTTGGAAAGAATAGTTCATATTTATTTTAAAATATTTCAAGCTTAGTTTTCTGGATATAAACAACATTCATGAACTGCCTTAACAACATGTCATTTTGTTCTGGAGTACCTGCATGAAGTGCTTTTCATCTGTTTGAAGATGAAAGAACTCATTTATTAAAACAAACAAACAAAAAAGGTCGAGTAATTATTTTTGAAGTGGGGGGTGGGAAAAAAGTATGTAAAGATGTGCCAGGTTTCACATGCAACTGATGGGTTTGTTTGTCTAAGTGAGAATGTCTGGGTCTGGTGGGGGACACCAACTGGTAGAACCAGGGAGGAGAAAAACACTTTATGGTCTCCATGGTCTGGCTCCAACCAGGGCAGAAAAGCAGTGCCAGAAGTGCCCCAGTCTCCAGAGTGACGTCAGTGGGAGTTTGCAGCATTTCTGCAGGTGCCTGCATGGTAGACACCTTAACTGAAATGAGGATAATCCCCTCCCAAAGGTGGTTACAGGAGGCAGAGAGGCTGCACTGCTCTGGGATCAGCTTTTAGAGGGAGTGGTTGGACGATGAGCTCTGTCACTGCACTGGGGCTCTCTGCCTGCTGTCTGACCCCTCACAGAGCTGCCTTATGCATCAGATATTTGGGAGATCTGAGCCCATCCAGCTCTGCCATATAAGGGATTTCACAGAGCGTGTCTCCATCATGCCTGTTGGGTATTATCTGTATAACCCCCTCGGGCTGGATTATCTCCTCTACTGAAATCTGCTCCATATAAGGGGCTGGGAAAGGGCTGTGCTCCTCCATCTGCTTGAGCCTTGGAGTGGCGAAAGGACTGTGTGCCTGCGAGGACTTGGCTCCAACCCCAAACCCCCCCATGATGACAGGGATGGAGCAGTTGGCATGGGAGCTTGTTCTCCCTGTGATTTGCCACCCTCCACACCTTCCCCGTGGAAGTTCTTCAGAAATTGGGTAGTTTGGTTAGATAATGGTCTTTAGTGCTGGGTAGGTGATGCCCAAATGCTGATGCAAAGTATGAAATTAGCTCTGGAAGACGTCATCCCTAGGAGAAGTCAATGCCCAAACCTTGTGCCAGCACCCAGGAAAGTGTGACCAGTTTGTCATGGAACTGCTACAATTCATTTTATCTGTGGCAAATGCACTGTCTAATCTCCTTTATTAGTACTAAAATGCAGTAGCTGTAGGTAAGATTGATGTAGCACAAGCAAAGGAGAGACTTTGAGAAACAAAAAGGTTTTCCACTCATTCCTGGGATGCATAATAAAAAGTTAATGGCACAAACCAACTCATGGTCAAAGCAACTTTTGCATCCCTCCCATGAGTATGTGGTCTGTTTTGTATATGAGTGATCCTTTATAGAATTTTATTCCCATAAAAGCTTTGCTTTCCTCATTTTGTACATGTGCCAAGTGGCAAGGAAAGCCAAAGGCAATTAAAACAAATATGGCTTGAATTACAGGCTTGATCCCACAAGACCATGTGATAAGTAAACGGGATAAGATGTGCAACAAGGAAAAGTAAATGCTGTAGAGAGGCCACTTTCTCAGAACTGGAATTGGCCCTGACTTTCTTGTGCTCACTCCTGTCCCTGTGAGCCAGGGTCTCTCCAGCACCACTCCATGCAGTATGGATGAAAAGGGCTGCACCTCCATTCAGTGCCAGGTCTCCATAATCCTGCAGCCTGGAGCCATGCCTGCTAAAAGGCCAAGTTTTACCTCCCCAGCCCAAATTCCAGCACCTAATTCCAATGTGTTTTTTCTATAGGTGAAAGAAAGTTAAGAGCTTCATTTTCCCCAAGAAAAGAGAGTAAGAATATCAAAATACTAAAAAATGAGGGAACATTAAGAAGGTTGTCCCTCTTAGACCTCTGCTGTCACATCAGATCAGGAAAGGTAGAAAAGGTCAGAATATTTATTATTTCAGTAATACATTTCCTATGGTAGGCTCTTGTTAGTGCCACTTTCTTCACTGTGATAAAAGGATAGATATTTGGGGGAATGCTGCATCCTGTGCTACCCCTAAGGAAGGCATGGTCCAAGTGCAAGCTCAGTCATGTTCAAAGGGACACCTTCAAGGTATACCAAAGTTTTCCACTCATTTTAACACGGATTTGAGAAGGAAATTGGAGAAATGCTGTGTTGCAGAATGACCCCAATGCAAGTGTTGATCAGGAAAGTATTAATGAGAGTGGTCTGGTCTGGCATGAGGCTCCCTCAAAAGGTCAAGGAGAGAAAAATCATCTGGACATCACAGTGGTGTCCCTCTCTTATAACAAATTTCTGTTCCACACAATCTCAATCTTTTACACTGTTGTGATACATACATTAAACCTCGTACTCAGTCCTTCTCCATGAAATTCTGGGCTTTGATCTCCTTTTGCATTGCATTTCTGGTGCCTGGGGTGGACCTTGACATCACCATGGGTTTGAGTCACAGGAACACTATTAATCACCAGGGAAAATGAAGTCCCAGCAGAAAGCTTTAAATAAAGTCACACTTCAATATCTTCAGATTGTTTAATGTCCTCAAAAGCCAGGGCTTGGTCCACAACCCTTATGCTGATTGGTCTGGCACAGAACCATTTGAATGGATAACTGGTAATTCCCCTCTGGCTTTTGGCCAAAACTCTCCAAAAGAAATTTTTATTCAGCTGACATTTCTTTTCTTTTCTTTTCTTTTCTTTTCTTTTCTTTTCTTTTCTTTTCTTTTCTTTTCTTTTCTTTTCTTTTCTTTTCTTTTCTTTTCTTTTCTTTTCTTTTCTTTTCTTTTCTTTTCTTTTCTTTTCTTTTCTTTTCTTTTCTTTTCTTTTCTTTTCTTTTCTTTTCTTGTGCTGGCAACATGATTTTGAAAACTAGGAAAAAGTGGTGCCTTTGGAATGGTGCCTATGCTTCCCTGAGCTGGGGGAGATTAGGAGAAAGAGAAATCATTCTTGTTTCACTGTCAAAGAAAATGAACCATACAGCTTAATTTGAAAATTCCATGTAAAACAATGCTATTTTAACAACTTTTGCTATTTTTTCCTTAAGAAAATGTTAATTTGATTTTTTTTTCCTTCATTGTCCTATCACTAATTCCATAGAGGACAGAATCTAAGGAATCTGTGGGTAGAACATGTTGAGAAACTTGTTGCAAGGTATAAGAGAGAGGTAGCAGGAGGAACAAGGTGACTTTTTTTTTTTTGGCTCTGTATTTTATGCTGCAGGAAAGAACATCCCAGACTTTAATCACAACCTCCACACTGGTTCAAAGTGAAAAGGAGACCTTAAAAATAGTGCAGCTTGAGATTGCAAGGGCTCAGTTCAGGGCTTTTTACCTTTCATGTTCCCATTGCATTTCCACTCAACACTCTTCCTTCTGCAGGTGAATTTTCCATATCTCCCATGCACACTTGGGACTAGTATTTGCTGATGTCAAACACCTACAAAACAAGATCTGCCAAAGCTGGTGTAGGTGACACACTGCAAAGATCCAGCTGAATTCTTCAGTCTTGTGACCAGTGACAGTACTAGAGGAAATGACACAAAGCAGGGTTGGGGAGGTTTATGCTAAATATCAAGAAAATTATTTTCACTCAGAAGGTGAGTGGGAATTGGAACCCAGAGCAGTGGTCACAGCACCAAGCCTGACAGAGTTCAAGAAGCATTTGGACAATGCTTTCAGGGACATGGGGGGATTTTGGGTGTTGTGTGCAGGGCCAGGAGTTGGAGTCCAAGATGATGATGGATCCCTTCCAACTCAACATATTCTGTGAACAGAGAAGGAAGGAGGGAACATGTGACTATCTGAGTTAGAGCTTAAGTCTTAACACAGACCACAGATTTAGACAGTTAGGAAGAGATGAATGGAGTCAAAAAATAGTGAGAGCTATATCTTAAATGGACAAATAAATATAACATTGCTGACCTGGTTTTCCTTGCCAGATGTAATTTCTCATTGAGAACAGTTACTAATGTTAAGTATTTACAATATGTACATCAATTTATGAGCCTTCCTACACCCAGGATGCTGTGCCAGAGACGTTTTTAAAACTTTTGCTTACAGGCAAAATTTATCCTAAAAGGGAATTTGTGAGCTGGTCAACAGATGCTCTAAGTCTGAACCCCCCATAAATTGGTGGCAGTATTATTGTACGTATAAACAGCAATAGTGCAATTTCTCTTAACCCAGTGCAAATAATTATGCAATATTTTGCTGGCCTAAGAGGTCAGACTGTCCTCACCTGGCTCCCTGCTTTGACAAATGGTCTGGCTTAGCCCTGTGCCAAACATGGGTGATGGCTCCAGTTGTTCCAGTCTGCTCTTTAGGGACCCATCTCATCTCAACACTGTTCCTACACATTCTTCTAGTCCAGCAAGAGGAAAGGAATAATTCCCCAGGAGCACAGGTCTGTCCAGGGCATAAACAGTGTGAACTTCTTGTCAATGCAGCCCTGTATGATCTGGAGGAAAACAAAAAAACAAAAACACTTTTGCACATGGCAACTCCTCTTCTGGTGATTAATACCCTTATTTTATCATATTTGCACCTTTTAATGATCACATTACACTGAGCCCCACAATGCTGCTCTAATCAGTCTCTAGGTCAGTTGTGGGTCATGTGTGGGTCAACACAAATTGTCCTGAGCCTCAGCCATGCCTCCTACAACAGTGGTAAAACTGGGGAGGATGAGCACCAACTAGAATTATCATTACCATGGCTGAATGAGGAGGCACAGCCCTCATTCAGAGGGTGGAAAACATTGATTTTTACCTGATTTATTGCTATTTATGCACATGATTATCCTGTCTCCCGGAAATAGGTACAAAGGCTTCAACTGATCTACTCGTGTGAGTTAAGTACTTCAGAGTTTGCAGGCTTTGGGCCTAAATCCATGAAAGCAAAGCATCTTACCACATGCCTTGAATTTATCTAGACCAGAAACCTTTATTTCAGCTTGAAACTTCCCAGATTCTCTGCCTGTGCTTTCATAAGAGGATGACCTTAAGCCCCTGACATATTCTGTTGAAATGTGATTTAAAGTTCTGGCAGAAAGGCAAAACTACTTTTTTTTTCTTTTTTTTTTCCCAAGAAAAACACAATAAACAAACATAAGTTGCTGCCTTTCTCTGTCTCTTTACTTATTCTAGCAGATGGATTCCTCGGTCAGACAGGTAAGACACAAGTGAATTTGTGAGCTTAATGCATATCAGTTCATGCACCCTAGACTAGCTCCCAAAACTGCACATTGCACCATCTGTTGTGAATAGGTGGAGGGCAAATGGCAAAAGAAAATCTGCCTTGTGAGACCGAAGAAAATCATTAGCTCTGGAAAAGGTGCTGTTACCTGAATAAAAGGCAACACATGCCTCAGGGAATGAGAGCTCATTAGAGTGCTTGTCTCTCTTTCCTTTATTGTTAACCTTTGTGGGTAAACACAAGCCCAAATGTTCATTTAAAGGATTTTAATGCTCAGTCACACGTAATTTTCAAGCACTTCCTAGATGTCTGCTGTTTTTTCTCTTCTTCACAGCATTTGTACTTTCCCTCCATATTTCTCCACATCTCAGCTACTGGCTCTCCATAATAGCCTCTCTATGAAAATATTTCATTTTTTCAGTCCTCCCCCTCACAAAATACCACCAGAAGCCATCAGCTTCCTCATGGGGCTGCTCTCCATCGTGGAGAAGTGCATGGGACAGGCCAGGCATTGCCAAGACTGCTTCAAGGCAGTCTGTACAACCAAGAGTCCAAATTACATCAGTCAGGCATTTGTTAAACATCTCCACATTCCCCAGGCTTCCCCCTAATTCCAGGTGGTAACAGTTGTGTGAATGGGTTGTGCCTTCAGTGAGGTTTGGACTATTGTCCTTCCATATGATACAGGGGTGCTGCCATGCCAAAATCCCCATTTTATTTTTTTTTTTCACTCATCAGCCTAGAGGATGCCAGCATTCCCTTTTCATTTAAATGATTCAATTACAAACTTCTCGAGTGCTCGCTCTGTAATAAATTCCTTGATCACAAATACTCGAGACGTTGCTAGTTCTGGGTATAATTGAATCTTTGTTCTGTGACTTGAACCTGCTTTCAATGCTTATTGAAGAACTGAGCACACACTTGTCCACTGAGTGCTTAAAAGTAACTCGGGTTATTATGTTGTGGTTGATTTGCAACAAAACCATCTGAATTATGAACTGTGTGAGGAAGAGCTAATTCAATTTGAAATGTTAAGGCTGATGGTACTTCAGACTGTGATTAATACCAAGTCAAAAGCCTTCCCCAGGGATGTTGGCATCAAGAGATGTTCAACAGATCCACACACAAGATTTTATAGTAGGACAAGTATTTCATTGGCAAAATGGGATTTAACTTTTCAGAGATGATTAATCCACAAGTTAACCCAGTATGAGCTGCGGAAGGTTACAATGGGAAAGTTGCTGAATTTTGAGAGAATCAAGAAAAACAATAAAATCCCACATCAGACTGATTTTCTTTCTCCATATTTTAGCTCTCAAATTTATGGAGGCAGTTTTAACCAGGTGCCTACATGCAACTTAACTTGAAGATTTAAATGCCAAGAGCAAATTTGGTGCTATTGCTGCTGCTCTGAGAACACTAAACTCTACATTATTAATCGAACCTAATAAAGAGTTGGTGGAGAGGGATAAATTCTTCCGGAGTCTGATTCATCCCACTTAAACAAGATATCTAATTTAAGAGGGGATGATTTATCCTTTGTGAGGCACCCATGTATCTTCAGAGACTTCAACTGGACCTTTTTGCACCTAACCTTGTGAGAAATTACATTAAAGGAAGTGCTTGGAATGGCCATCTGAGACAGGAGATAACCTCTTGCTCAGTTTGTGTGACCAACCTTTGCTCCTGTTTTCCCTGCTATCTTCCTCCCAGTGATAAGACCTGGGTGTATATTGTCTGGTCCATCAATGCAGAGAACAGAAAAACTACAGAGGCACATGAGATGCAAGATTAATTCCCTTCAACTTCAGCCATTTGCCATCCAGGGTCCTGCATGTCATCAGGCTTAGCTCTTGCTGCAGTCCGTGCAGAGAAACATTCACTTTGTGGACATGATTCACCTGACCAGCTTTAAAGGACAAGGTGGACTGTGTTTCCAAACCCACGCACACTTCTAATTCCCAACTCCATTATTTAGAATAAATAACTCATAAATGGGTGCTTTCAGCAGTGTAAGATATTTAATCACATGCGACCCACTTTCATAGTCATTACTACTGGTTACCAGGATGGATCCAAATAGACCAGAGCAGGAAATGTTTGGGTGGCTGCTCCTTGAGCAAGAGAGCTACTGAAATATCCAGGATAAGTGTTTGAATTAGATTAAGGCTCTTGATGTCAAGTATTTATTTTTAAGGTCTACTGCATTTCTTTTGAAAACATCTTCATGAGGTTGCTTCCCTCAGACCACTTTAGTCCCTCATCAGACAGGTGGGGGATGAGTTACTTTCTTTCACTCATTTATTCTGTGTCTGTTACTCTAAATACAAGACAGTTTTTAGGGGAAGGAGGGCTTTTGGTCTGATTCTGGCTCCCAGAAGTCCAATGCTTGGGAAGGATAAATGTTCAAGGTTTCTTTCAGCTTTGTTTTTTTGTTTATTTTTTATGAATAGCTGACTTCTACTTTCTATGAAAAGGCACATTTGTCATAGACTTATCATGCACAGTTGTCAAGATTACAAGATCTGTTCCTACTTCTTTTGGTGCTAGCAAAAATAATTCCTAACTCCAGAAGAGTCAGTTATTTGTGGGCAGCTTTAAAGGATATGTTTGTATTTCTTGCTGAATTAATAGCTGCAGATGTGGAAGCACCCAAAAATTTGAGTCCTTAACCAATCCTACTTCTGCAAATACATAAACCAGATGTTCTTGTGATTTCTAAGCTGACATATATTCACTTCAGTGGAGTTAAAGGGATTTCCTGGGTAGATAGGGATTTAAGCCATTAACCCTGGTCATTCCCTCCTCCCAGCTTCCCAAAGTATCAGTTGTCCTCAGTGCCCGTCCCCTTGAACCCCTCTGTGTTGCACCCTCTTCACCTCTGATCAGTTTTTCCAGCTACACATTTTGATGACTCTTACTGCAATACTTGTGCAGATGGCAAAATATAGAATAAATATTATATTCTCCAAAAACCCCACCATAAGAGCGTTATGATGTACCTGGGGAGGGGTTTGTCATGCAGTGTTTCTGCCTTGCCTGCCTGTTAAAAAAAAATGCTGATCCTGCTGTGCATGAGATGACAGATGCCTTTTCTTCCAAAATACCAAAATTACATTCCTGACTCAGGGTCCCCTTTGACTGTGAACAGATGCAGAGGAATGTGCCCATGTCTGCAGCTCCCACTACCATCAAAAGTGGGATTCCCCTCACTCTCTTAATAATCAGATTGTGATGTTGGCATTAAACTTGGCACAGCATTAACCATTTCATGTGTGATCCCAACAGTGAATAGAAAAAGGTTCAGACTGAAAAGAGAGTTCAGGACATAAATTTTGTGTCTGCTGCAAGAAAGCAAATACAGAAGAAAGAGCAGATCCAGTTGAGGGGAAAAGTGAGAATAAAGAGAAAGGTGAATAAAAAAGGGAAGAAAATGGATCGACACTAAAACATTGAGCTCATGCCTCTTCACATTTCTTTTCTGGTAAGGGACATATTCTCCCATTGCTACAAACCACCGGCCATCAGTGGTGATCACTCTGTCTGCATTAGAGATGAAGAAACTTTCCTTTAGCCTTGGCCTACAGGATGTTAATTATAAAATCTGATCTTTTTCCACAGGCAAATGTGATGCTCCTTGACCAGACAATGATAGAAATAGTTTTCTTTAATTTCCTAGATTAAACTACATCTATACCCTTTAGATATTCCTGCAAATTCAACCTCCCCCCTCTCCCTCCAGGCTTCAAGTTCTTGTCTAAATCAACTGCAAAAATGGAGTTTTCTCTGCCCATGAGTAGCTGAGCCAGCCTTTGCAATAAGGCTGACAGGAGAGTAGACCTCTATTAAGAGAGGTGGCAGCAAAGAACAACAGAGTGATTAAATGCAAAATTGAAATCATAATGGAAATTGGGGCACTGAAAAGAAATTTTAATTAAGTAAGCAACTGCAAATCAAACAAATGTATTCATTATTTAATCAACTGGTGAGTGCAGAAATCTCAACTAATCAGGAAAGTCTCGGGGAGCAGATAAAGAAACAAATCAAGAAACCAATTTAAAAGCCATAAGAAAATAGCACATATCCTCACTACAAAAGACTGTTTGTCTGAGAAACAGAAGGGAAGCTTCTTTTTCTCCCCCAACATCATATTTCTTATCTTTGTATGGCTCTATTTTTTCATTTTTTGCTGGGATTTGGGATGCTATTTTCTTGCATAGTTGCTTTTAATCTTTTCCATCACAGAGAGATTGACTGCAAAGTGATGTATTTCCTTGTATATTTCCACCCATTTTTCACCGGCTGCACAGACCCCTTGAGGTGTCACGATAAATGAATTTTTACTAAAGTAGATAAAACACTGGGTGCCCCGAGCTACTGCTCAGCTCCATGTATGAAGTGGGACATTGGCAGTGCAGAGCCCAAAGGAGAGGTGGCTGGGCTGTTTCACAGATGTGAGCAGGGCCAGCAGAGGAGTGTGATCTATTATTAACCAGAGCTTTGCCAGAAATCTGCCAACTTGCTCCTGCTTAAGGGAAAGAAGGGATGCTGAGAACCTCATCTGTGTGGGGTCCAGAGGAGGGACGTGAAGGTGGTCAGAGGACTGGAAAACTCTCCTATCAGAAAAGGCTTCAGAGAGCTGGAGTTGTTCATCCTGGAGAAGAGAAGGCTCTGGGGAGACCTTAGACCCCCTTCCAGTGCCTATAGGGGCTCCAAGAGAGCTGGAGAGGAACTTGGGACAACAGCAGGGAGTGACAGGAATGTGTTCAAACTGAAAGAGGGAGCGTTTAGAAGAGCTATTAGGAAGAAATTCTTTACAGTGAGGGTGCTGAGGCACTGAAACAAGTTTTCCAGAGAAGCCGTGGCTGCCCCATCCCTGGAAGTGTCAAATGCCAGGTTGGATGGGGCTTGGAGCAACCTGGGATAGTGGAAGGTGTCCCTGCCCATGGCAGGGGGGTTGGAATGAGATGATCTTTACAGTCCCTTCCAACCCAAACCATTCTGGGATCCTGGGATCCTGGGGTTCTGGGGTTCTGGTATTCAGACCTGCATAAGACTGTGCCCCTGGGCATGTTTCCCCCCTAAATTTTTTTCTGCCTGGCCCATGTGAGTATCAGAGCAGGTATCCACCATTCACTTCAATGAACACCTTGCAGAGTCAGCAAACAGCTCAGCATGAGCGTGGAGAGCCCTTTCAAGCCTCAGAGCTACTTCAGGGTAACCAAATGAGTCACAAGCAGCCATTTAATTACTTTTCCAGGCTTCCTTACTTAAGAATGTGGGTCTGTGTACAAAAACATGAATCCAGAGAGAATTTGCCATCATACCTTGTGAGTGTAGACATGTTTGCACTCAAAGCAGTTGGGTAGGGGCAGGAGATATGTTAAAGAGTAGTACAAACAAGTCATTTACAACACTGTCTTGTAAGTATAGCCTGTCTACAGCCTAATAAAAACCACATATTTAATTAGTGGCTTCATTCAGCATTGTGTGAACAGTGATTCACTGTGCCAAGACAGAGGAAACGGGTTAAAAATAGACCTTGTGTGAGGTAGCTGAGAAAAAAAGAAAAAAAAGAAAAAGAGGGGAAAAACAGCTGTTTTCTTCAAAGAATAAAAATGTAACAAAGATACATGAGAAAACATGGTGGGGATTTTAAAACACAAGTGTAGCAAACTCTTATACAGAACAAGAGGAAATTGACTCCACCTTTGCACCAAAGGAGTCTGATTTTATACCCAGACTCAGGGAATGGGGCAGCAGATATCTGATTTCTTATTCTTTCCCTTCGGCTGGAGCACAGTGCAAACATTTTTTGTAATTCTGTTCGTCTGCATTATTTGATTGCTCCTACTGGCCAAAGATCCAAGCACTTCACAGTGGTAGCATTTTTCACCTCATCACACCTCTTTTGCAGAAGAGAGTACACATCCCTTCCTCTGCACTGGAGTCCCAATGGCCTCAACAGCTTCTTGGGGCTGCAAGGTGAAAACTTCCCTTGTTCTGCAGAGGCAGGGCTGGGGAGGCTCTCAGGCTCAGAGCTGCTAATATCTTTTTAAATTAGCATTTCCAGGTACTTCAGAGTCTGACAATAACACTTCCCAATGCACCCATCTTGGGAGAACCAAATATCCCAGCACCTTGCTCATTCCTCAGGCTGATCATACGGCAAAATTAGGAGCTGCCAGGTGCAGTTTGGGCTGTAGATGTGCTTCGAAGATGTTTGCAAGATTGCACTTTGCCCTCTCTAAAATTCAACAGTTTCCCCATGCTCCTGCTAAAGGCCCACAACTGCGGAAGCTGATTTTTTTTGGAAGACTAAATCACTGTTCTGCCTCCAACAATAGGAGCAGAACCTCCCATGATGAAAGGCGTCAGAACTAAATGATCTTTAGGGTGCCTTCTAACCTAAATCATTATATAAGAGCCAATTTCCTGGGCTCCGTGGCCATGGAATCATAGGGGATGCTGAAGGGGTGTTGTGTGCTTCATTCCCTGATTTTGATGCAATGTTGGTCTTTGAAATAATTAAATTATAACTGGGCTGGGCTGGGAGGAAGGGAGAAGTGTGATTCTATAGCTTAACAATCAGGGTGCTCCCTTAGGAGGAAGGGTAGCTGACTTCAAGTCCACATAACATCTTACTGCTTAATAAATAAAAACTCTTGGTTTAGTCCAGCTTTGCTGTGAGTTTAGTGTCCCAGCATGGGAAAGCAGAAGCATTGCAAGACCAAATGGATACCTACCACTCCTGTCTCTGGAGGGTCCATGGGAACATCTGCCCACTGGGAGCTCATGGACAGCCCTAGGGAAGCCCAGCTCAAGTTTCACATAGGTTTATTTTTTGCTGTATCAGAGTTGATTTGTCTTAAACTGCAGAAATCACAACAGAAAATAATTTTACGCAGGTGTCATGCTGTTGCTGAGCACTGCTCAGAGCAGTCTCAGCACAGGACATGCTTCAGCCTTCCAGCTCGAGCATATTCCAATTTTACGGCCAGGACAGAGCATCCCTGTGCCCTGCAAGCTGCAACTGCTCCCATACCCAGGGCTTGCACACGTGCTCTGGTGCTGCTTCACCACCACCAGCCAGCATCCCAGAGCATCTCCTGCTCCTTCCTAACCACATTAGCAGGAGGTAATGACGTTGTTGGGATCGAAAGGAAGCAGCAAATTGGATTGTGACCCGCTGGCAGGATGGGTGTGATGGGTGTGCTGTCAGCCAGCACACGCACACGGACCCACGCTCATTGCTATGGAGTGACCTGTCCTCACACACACACCAGGGCTGGCCTCTGCAAACATACTCCCTATTAATTAGACAGAGATGAGAAACGAGCCTCTTAGTCTACCACAGGAGGTAATGCCATTCAGGGCTAAAACTAAAACGATCAGCTGGAAACTGGATGAATAAGACTGGTTTTAAGGAGGGTGAGGTAATTTTTACATCAATATTGCATCCCATTTGATATACTTTGAGAGCATATAGCAATTTCAGCTGTGCTCTAACACCATATTTGAGTGAGCAATCTCAGGAAAGAGGATAGAAATCTTTCTATGCCCAGAAAGCTGCTTTATGAACTTCTCCATCCTACAGCGAAGAAAGTATTATTATCCCCAGAAAATCCATCTCCCCAAAATCCCTGCTTATATGTGGAGCTAGAGGTCAGGATTGTGCTTGCTGGAGGGAAATCCCAGGCAGCACACATCTAATTATGCTACTGTCTTCCAGATCCCACACAGCAGCTCCTGATAAAAGAATAGACAGGAAAAGTGGAATCAGTTGCAGTCTGTTTTATGATTTTGCATTATTAAGCCATTTGGGACTGCCAGACAAGCTGAGAGCTTAGTGAACTGAACTCTCTAAGACCTGCTAAGTACTCAGGAGGCACTATGCAAACCCACAAAACAGGAGCATTAATCATCAGACAGACTTGTCAGGATACTCAATACATGAGTGACAGATGAGAACGGACTGGGAAAAAAAAAGAGGGAAGGGCAAAAAAATAAGAATTAGGAGCCTTCCACAAACCCATCCTCAAAATGTCACAGTTCTTCAGAACTTTCCTCGATTTTCTTTTCTTTTTTATTTTTTTTTTTTTTGAGCAAGCCTTTGTTTTTCATCTCATAAGGGCATATCCATGCTTTAGCACTGATTTCACTGGAATTACTCCAGATTTACTGCAGTCTAGCTGCATGGCATTGGCTCTTTATAATAATGTGCCTCATTAGTAGCTACTTACAGTGTAACTGAATTATAGCACATCTAGTTCTGGGCAGTTGCTGCAAAAAAAGGGGCACTAACTTGACACCTAATAAAGTACTTGTTAGAGCCTTCTGGGAGTTACAATGTTGCATTATTTAAGAAGTGCCATTGTGTTTTTAAAAAAGAAGACCAGATGTTAAAAACTGCTTTATTTACACACTGTCACCAAAGATTAAATCTATTGTCTTGGCTGAGAATACCCCAATCAATGCGATGCATGTGTTGGCTTGGAGCATCCCTGGAGGAGCAGGGATCAGGCATGCCAGGGTCCTCCAAAACCATCTTTGGAGACAGAGTGGTTCAAAGAGGATGTGGCCTGGTTTGAGCACTGAGCCAGATGTTGAAAACTTGGGCAAAAATAAATAGGGGATTGTGTTCTTTCCAGATCTGACTTCCCACAAAGCTTTTTTGTGATAACTCGTGCAGCACTCCTGCTAGTTCTTGGACAGCAGGACACCTCCTAAACAAACAAGAATTCCCCTTTGAGACTTTTGGAAATATACAGATTCTTACCGGCTTTTTTTGTCTTTCTTTTTTTTTTTTTTTTCCCCGAGAAGCAAACCTTTGTATACAAGCTGAATGTGCATTAAAAGAGGCTTCTGCAGTGAGAAGATGAAATGCAGAGTAAAACTTCAATCTCTACAGCAGCAACATGCCATAACCACACTTGCTGCTCCTGCTGCTCGGTGCCCGAGGGCAGCACGTTGCCTGGAGTCCCAGAGCACGTAGGCAGAGGTGTCTCCTGCCACGTAGGAAGTTTAGCCTGGTCCTGCCCCAAGGTTCTGCCACCAGGCTGCTGCAGCTGCCACATCCCAGTGCTGTCACATCCCAGCGCTGCAAAGCCCTCCCTGCCCAGCGTCCCATGAAGGAGAGCCACGCCAAGCTAGGCTGGAGCACTGACAGCCGAGCAGGAGCCTCTCTTGGGGGGAGAAGAAAAATAAAAATAAATTTTAAAAAGTGGGTTTGGGAACTCTGAGGACATTCTCCTCCTTGAACTAAAGGCGATCCAGCCTTTCTGAAACCCACGCATTGGTAAAGCATCTCTCCTGCCAGGCTGGTGCCCAAAGTGCTGCTGAGGCATTGCTGGGCAGGCAGCTCTTATGAGCTCCCACACATCCTCAGCCATGGGGCCCATCACTCCCCTGGGCTTATTTCCAGCTCTGAATATCAGATTGGGTGAAATCACTCCAGTGGTGATATTTTCCTTTTTTTTTTTTTTTTTTTTCAGCAACACATAGAAGCAAGTAACATCTTACCCTCAAAAATGCTGTGTTTTTCGAAGTGCTTTTCTGAGGTGATTTGAGCACTCCTGGAGCCCTCCCAACAGGTGTGACCAGCAGTGTCCAACAGTGTGAGCTGCTGTAAGTAATCACGGCAGCCCCAGCACCACAGAGGTTGTGCTACAAATGTCAGAATTATCCTGTCTGAAGCTTTGCTGAATTTTTGAAGAACACCTGAAGTGGAAGCTTGACAAATGTTGACCCAATTAATTAAAGTATGCATTTCACTAGGAAGTGGGCTTGTCCCTGGGCTTGTCAGAGGAGTCTGGGACTTGTTCTTTGTTTGGGTCCTGCCTGTACAGTCATTTACTATCCTCACTTCCCGCTGGCCTCCATACTCTCACTGCCCCAGTGTTTTCCCCATGGAAGGGAAAACAATTTGGCCCATGAAAGTACCACTGAGCCCCTTCCCACACTGCAGTCAAGCCCCACAAGTCTCTCCCAACCATCATCACTCTCTGAAATCATGCTGAGTACACCAGGGATTTTGAAAGATAGAAGTTTTTCTAAAATAATTCTATAGGAAAAAGAGCTTAGTTCATTTTCTAGAGGGAATGAGTTTCAATTGTGAAATGCTTAAAACCCGAGACTGCTTTTGCTTCCACTGAAGGAAGGCAAACTAGAAATCCTGAGATGGATTCACTGAAAAAGTTAATTTCTGTACAGGAGGCCACTGAGCTCACATGTGCCTTTGAAGTTTTCCCTACAAAGAGGGAATGAGGTATGAAGGGGGCAAGGTTTTGGACAGGATTTCACAGTGGAAACCTCCAAAACTAGGGAGATAATTAGAATAACAAGGGCTGGGGTGGGTGTGAGGGTGATGGGCAAGATGTGTGCTGATGTCTTTGCAAACATTTTCCTGGGTGAGGGGATGGGTGTTAACCCTTTGGAATGGGTCTTAATGTCTCTACCGACTTCAAGCCTCAGGTTTGTTACAGAGCCCAGAGAGTTTGACTCCTGAAACACACAAAGGGTCTGTACAAGCCTGAGTTTCTGAACTTTGGGGGAAAAGGGGATGTTTAAAGGGGGGAATATGTGGCAGGCTGTACCTTCACGGTACCTCAGCAATGGGGAAAGGAAGAGGGCAACGTGTGGCCAGGAGTTTAGGATAAAAGGAGGCTGCACCCTCCAAAACCCGAGACAGAAAACCCCTCCGGGATGTGCCCCAGTAGAAAATGTGTCCCTTTATTCGAATAAAGTAGCAGAACTCTTCTGTCTCCTTTGTGAATAAGGACTTTCCATAGTGGGATTTTCCATGCAAGGGCAAGATTCCTCTTGAAGAAGAAGAAGGCTGGAGCTCCAGGAAACCATCGCCAGCACCAGGGCAGCAGTGGACTTACACAGGGACATGGAGTGGCTGGTGAGCTTTGGACAGGACCAAAATCAGCCTGTGCTGCAAAATATCCCAAGAGATATACTCTATAAAAATAATTGCTTTCCTATAACTCTTTGAATCTTTAACAAAACTTATCCCATGTGGGGTGAACCCAAGAGTGCATGGTGGAGACACCTGGGTGTTTAAGAGGTTTGGGACCTGGTCCCAGCTGTGTTCCATGAAGGTGAGATGGCAATTCCTTATTCAGGAGAGGTGGAGGTGGTAAATAAGCTTTTTACAATGAAAATAGCTGAGTCGCAAGACTGATAAAAGGAACATGTGAGACTGATCAGAATTATTCCATGCAAGCCTGGCTTTACGACTGGATCCAGAGCAGAAACCTGGGCACAGGTGCTGGTGCTGGAAGAGTGCTGTTTTAGGAAAAATGGGGGGGATTATTATTTTATTTATTGTATATTATGTATAATTAATAATAATTGTAATATATAATATTTATATTCTATATTATACTCATATATTTGTATAACATATGTAATTATATGTATGTATTTATTTATTATAAATATTTAGAAAAAAAATAAGAAAAATCATAGAGAAAGGTTGAGGCACTGACTGGAGGAGAGAACCTCGAAGAGGAGACATGTGATCTTATTTGGTTCTGAAGCACTGAGGCACCAAATATGTGCAAGATTACAGACAGTTTCCATCCCTCTGGGAAGCAGCCTGTGGACCCCTCAGTATTCAGGGGAGCAGTAACTCCCACCCTTCAATGAGAGCAGTGCCGTGGCTCTGATGGGTAGGAAAGGCTGTCTCAGAGATAATTCTGCATTTCCCAGGCCTGTGGCTGTGTCACACATCCCTTTACACACCACCTGCTGCAGTGTTCTCCTCCCAGATCCTGCTCAGCTCAGAGCTGGGATGTTCAACCAGCTGTTTGAGTACACCATCGGCAGGGAGTGCATTTCTCCTCCGCTGAAAGCTCGTGAGGACCTCGTAAACTATGTGGGATAAATTAAACCTCGGCTCAGCTCCAGTGGCACAATGAAGCTAAAGCAAGGATGGATTTAATCACAGGATGGTTGGTATTGAGTGGCAGAAGAGTTTCCCTTTGCTGCCTTTGCCATAATGTGAAATGCAGCTGGTGCTGGAAAGGGGAAGCTGCTTCTTGCGGGTAATACCAAAGAGATGCCTGGGAAAGATTTCTGTACTCCCCGTTGAAATGGATACAAACTGCAGTGGTCTCTACAGGTACACACAAACTCCTTTTGTAGGAACAACACTTCAGAGCTGGGTTATTTTTCTCCTGAGGCTACCAGCAAGAAAGTGTGAAGTTTATTGGTTTCCTGTTTGTAAACGCAAACTGAGTCTTAGCTTAGGAAAAGTTTTCCTTCCATTTGCCAATAGCTTTAGCCTTAGAGTGTTTTGTGGCAGGGAGCATCCGGATGAGGCGGATCTGAGCGGTGACCCCAGGACAGCTCGGCTCTGGAGGGGATGAGCAGGAGCAGGGGGCACAGGAAGCACAGGGGGTATTGATTTCAGACTTGCAGACTCCTGCCAAAGGAGGCTCCGAGGCTGTGAGTGCCCTGCCATGCCATTAGCCCGTGTCATTTCCCAGAAGCCGGCCCGTGCCGTGGGCTCCCCTTGCTAATCCGTGAGGCACATTGCCACGCTGTAGGTTTGTTTTGAGGTGGCGGGCAGGGGGAGGCAGGGAGGAGATCGAATTAGCCTCCTAGGCATGGACACGGGCACATTGCCCCCCTCCTGCCTCTCCAGCATCAGCTGCCCATACACAGCTAACCTTGAGAGCCTTACGAAATGCAAACCAGAGGGAAAACACAGCGGGCTCTTCTCCCCCTCCAGATCCAGGAGTGCCTCAAAGAGCTGAACCTGTGAGCAGCTGCCTCCTGCCAAGCCTGCAACATTTGTGACTTGGCTTCTGACTGCTCAGTGCAGGGCAATTCCCCCAGCTGGGGTAAAAAACCCACTGGGGCTCCCTGATGCAGGAGTCTCACAGGAGGAGCTGTGACCATCAGTCTCAAAGGGCTCCATGGGAATTTGTGACAGTTTTTCAGGCAAGGTGAGCACTACAACCACTCCCACAACATTCCCCAGACACATCCAAGCTGACCTTCATCTCATTGAGTCCACAATGGACCACCACCATCACACCAAAGTCAAACCAAACACCCTCACCCTAAAGAGAACCTCACCACCCTCATTCTAAAGAGACCCCCACCACATCACCCCAAAGAGAATCCCATCACCCTCACCCTAATGGAAGCCCCATCACCCTCACCCTAAAGAGAATACTGGGGAGAACACCAGGCATGAACTTGACCCGCTGGTGCTCCTAATGACTATGTATGTGCAAACACTGCCCTCTGTCTCCTGCAGAAAGGCTTTGTTGTCGGGTTGTGGATCTGATGGGTTTTTAATTTTCATCTCCTATGATTACAGGGATTCCTCCAGCCTGGCTGCACACCAACACACAAAGTGTGCCCAGTTTGGCACTGGTAGTGCCAGCCCAAATACTCAGAGCCATGTGGTGAGCAGGCTGTAAAATTCAGCCCTACAATAAGGAAAACCTGGAGATTTTCTTATGTGTCTTATGAAAGGGAGAAATTTGAGCTTGTTTCACCCTTTAGGTTCATATTTTCCAAATTTTCCAATATTTTTCTCCTAGGGGAACGCTTAGGAACATTTTTGTCGGTTTTAACTAACTCCTTGAATCTCTCAAGGGAGGGGGAAAATAAAACGTCATCTGACATAATACCCAACCAGAGACACCTGGCCAGGGCTGATACCCAGGGCATTCCTGGAGGACCAGCAGTGGAGATAAGCACACCAAAGCCAAAGTTGAGCAAGGGGATGTGAGAGCAGAGCAATGAAATGATGTTTCCCAATGTGACAGCTGGCCCAGGGCATGTCCAGAAGTCTTATCTGTGCTCCTGCCTAGCCAGGACAGCAGGATGAAGTCCCCAAGCCCTGCTTGGCTTGCAGGCTGTTCCCAGCTGGCCCCAGGAGAGTACATGAGCTGTATCCCATTGCTGATGCCCCTGGACCTCTTGTGGGGTGCCCGTCACCCAAAAGTCATCACTTCCCTTCACCCCATGAAGGGCAGCAGAGACAGAACCTCCCAGGGACGTCCAGCAGAAAGGAGGTGCCTGGATCCTGTCACACTTTGGGAAACCCCCTTGGCCTTTTATCTGCACCCTGTATGGCCCTGATAGTGCCAGGCTGGAAGAGGCACAGAGGGCAGGGAGGCAGCAGACCAAATCCTGTGAAGAGAAGAAAATGCATGGAGGTTGCACACAAACTATTCTCAAATGAGCCCATAAGAGGAGCTGGGTCTCCCAGGCATGGCCTGTCCTTCCCCAGACTTTGGTTTCACCACTGAGGTGGCAGCTTTGCTTCTATTTCATGTTGTTTTGTCACAGAGGATATCACAGGGAATTCTCCTCTAAAGAATGCATCCTTCTTTTTTTTTTTTCTTTTTTTCCTTTTTTTTCCCCCCTCTTTCTGGTCAATAAAACTGCATTTTGACTTTAGGGTGAAGATTTGGATCAATTCTCATTTTCTACAAAATGATTCTCTCTTATACACTAAGGAATAGAATTGAAAATGTAATCTATCTTGTTGAGAGGTAGAGTCAGGGTCATGAAAATTAACCCCCAAGTGCCATTTAGTGTGTCTTTTCACATGCCAGCAAACAGCAAAGAACATCTTTGTATTACTAAACATTAATTTACTAAAAAATACAATTAGTTTTGCCCAGGCTTCTGAAGGAATCCTGCTGCCAAGTCACTTTTTCTCCATAGTGTAAAAATAACTTAACCTCTTTCAGCTGTGATTTGCTAGCAAATACTCTTGCCAGATGAAAATTTGGATCTGGGTGATTTTGTCTCACAGCATTATATTCTAATATTTGGCTATATAAATTGAAGCAAAACTGGACTCTTGTAATTAAACAATTTCACTTTCAGATCCATAGGATTAAAATTTGGAAAAACATGGAATAAAATGCTATGAGTGTTCTCATTTAAGGCCAGGGAAGTGTGACATTTTAAAATGACTCAGACTGAGACTGATGAAGAGAAAATGAGGTATAGCCAGGCCAACAGAGAAAGCTTTGAGGAGACACTACCCTGATATTGCCTTCAGATTTATAATTTGGACTTCATCCTGCAAGCAGGGTTAGTGGAGACAGATGTTTAATTCATCATGTCACTTGGATAGTTGTTTCTGCTGATCACCAGAGGTGAAGCTTGTAAAGGAGGCCTGGGCTGGATAAAGGAGCAGTGTGGTCCACAAAGGTGTGCAAGAAATGTTGGGGTTTGTGGATGAGGAAGGAGGATGTTGAAATCTTTCTTCACTGAAAGAGTGGTCAGGCATTGGAACAGGCTGCCAGGAAAATGGTGGAATCATCATCCCTGGAAATGTTCAGAAAATGTGCAGGTGTGATGCTTTGGGACATGGCTTAGTGGCGGACATGGCTGGGCCAGTTTAATGGTTGGACTTGATGATCTCAGAAGCCTTTTCCAACCTTATTTTTCTATTAAATAGGAAAAGACCTAGGA
This sequence comes from Cinclus cinclus, assembly GCF_963662255.1. NCBI lineage: Eukaryota > Metazoa > Chordata > Aves > Passeriformes > Cinclidae > Cinclus > Cinclus cinclus. The sequence goes on from NC_085046.1 coordinate 5,205,829, forward strand.
ATGGCTCCTCCTGGTGCAAGGAGATTGTGTCAGCATCAAGATACATCAATGGATCAGCCCTGTAAAAAGCAGCTGGAAACTTTTCTAGGTGTCAGTCTGATGGGGTCCTTTCTGTGAAATTTGTTCAGCAATTGTCTGTCAGGGTTTTGACAAAGCACTTTATTCTCTTTAAACCAAGGAGTGTCTGCTTTCCATTGCTTTGTGCTTTCCATTTGGACAGATTACTTAAGGCAAGGAAAAAAAGGTTACTCAGGATGTTTCTGGTGATGGATGGCAGCAGTTTACACTTTGTGGATCAGGCTGGGTCATGTCTCAGTATGCTGTTTCCAGGGTCTGCATGGTAACACAGGGACTGTGATGCACCACAGCAGTGATGTGGGGGGCAGGTAGGGAAAAGAATTTTGTTAAAACCTCAAGGCTTCAATTCTTTGCAAAAAAAAAAAAAAAAAAAAAGGAAATACAAACAAACAAACAAATAAAACAAAACCAAACAGAAAAACAACAAAAAAACCAAACAAAACCACAAAAGAAACAAACACAAAAAGAAAAAAAAACAGAAAGAAGGAATTTTTGCAGTGCAAAACAAACTAGCCAAACTGACAAAGAAAAGAGCCTTTGGATTTAATTCAAATTATGCATAAAGGAGAAAACTTTGAAAGCAACTCAACTGATTTTTATGCTCAGCTCTGAACTACATAGAAGTGGTCAGGTCTAAATGACTATTATTTTATTTGGCACCTAAGTTCCTACCGCACTTGAGAAAGTTCAGTCTTTGTTCCAGGGTCTAAAAATGTCAAATAAAAAGCTCTCACAAGAGTTTCCAAGCTAAAGGAAAGAAAACATTCAACAACAGGTGCAATGGATTACTGGGAAATGGTGAAGTGGTATCTGTCAGCATCGTGGTCATGATACTCATCCATCAGCACCTTAATTACTACCCAGGGCTCTCTTGCAGCAAGGCAAGTTCAAAGGAGGGCAACGAGGGCACTTTACAGATATTTCTAGGTGTCTGTAGGAAAATACGAAGTTGTTTGTTCAAAAATTGTATGAGTGACAAGGAGAAGGTGTGGGGTGGGTTAGAGCTGGGAATTAGAGGCAGGAAGAAACGGACAGGAGAGGTTTTGAAAACACAGTCTGGCTGCTCTGCCTGATGCAAAAGGAAGGCAAAGCAGGGGAAAGTTAAAAGCAGAAAGGTGTGCCAGCCAACACAAAGGGATGGTGAAATACAGAGCAGGACTCTGCTTGGCAAAGGCCAGAGAAAATACTGCTGCAAATTTGGATAATGTAACTCTGGAGCAAACTTTTGCCTTTTAGGTCTATGGGAGCATAGGAGATGTTGTGTCTGCTGGATGACAGGAAGAAGAAACCAGAAAGAACAAGGAACAACCTGTGTAGGGAGAGGTTGGAGGGGCAGAAGAAGATTCTTATTAAGGACGTTAATAGGAGCCCAGTTCATGCTCTTTGCAGAGATTTGCCAGGGATGGAATCAGCAGCTGAGTTTGGATACCCAAATGCCAGTGAGATAGCTCAGCCCCAAGAATTAGAGGAACACAACTGAACACCTCCCTGCCTTTTTCTGCCATCCCCACACTCAGCAAGTGCGTCCCCGTGGAACAGAAACCGGCAGAGCTGCGAACGTGCCCGGGGCACAGGCGCCCGTGGGTGGGAGATGTTTGCACAAAGCCACCCACTGCCAGTCCACACTGTGACACCCGTGGGTGACAAGGAGAGATGCCACCCAGCACAAAGACATCAGCGTTCCCACATCCCTCGTGGCCGTGTCCCAAAGCAGAGCTGGTGTCAGCTTTTCCGCTCTCGCAACCACCGCTCGAGTGCTGCTCTAGCACATCAAAAGGGGCTGCTGGAGTGGCACTAAGAGCCACCGGGCAAGCCACTGTTATCTATCTTCAGGGATAAGATAAGACATCAAAGTGATTGATTCCCAGCTCTCCACGTCAAAGCAGAGTGGTGGCAGCCCACGCATCCCCCCATCCCGCAGGAGTGTGGTTGCATATGGGGAGGGCTGTCAGATTCCCAATGGCTTTTCTTTTTTTTGTTGTCCTTTTATTTCTCCCCCAACTTTATCTCCTTCCTGTTGGCAACCAAGCTTAATTTGTGCTTTTGAAATGATTTCTTTACCTTTAAATAACAATAAGGAACACCCACGGAAAAATGCCTCGGTGCCCTGACAAGCAGATTTTCAATGGGAAATTGTGACCACCCAGCAGCAAAAAAATGATCATTATAGGCACATAATCCATTCTATCAGTCCACCAATCACCACAGCATGAAATGGCCCCATTAATACCCCCCAAAACCTAATCATTCACCTTCCTCTAATACCCTGTCAAATAAATAGCTCATGGAAATGCCTGTTATTTTCCTGGATGCAAAAGCCCACCTGCTAGCCAGTGGAAAAAGTGAAGTAAAGTTGTAAAAAAAACTATTCCCTGATTTATCTGAAATTTCCTAGCAGATAGTTGTTGAAGTACTTGTGAAGCAGCTGTCAGGCTGTTTTGCCCTCCTGCTCCACTGTCCTTGCTGCCTAATATCCATAGTATCATCCCTCCTCAGCAGCACTGGGAGGAAAACTTTTGTCACACTGCTAACCCGAAGAAAATGAGGACATCTCTTATCAGAGCTGAGCCACCCTGAGAAGGTGCTGGCTGATGGGAGATAGGAAGAGGCTTGTTTGAGAGACCTCTGAAAGCTCCTGATGGCCTGTTGTGAGGTATCTAGATACAGGCTGCCACAGGGTGTTTAATAAGTTTTTTTTTTTAATATTTCGGAGTTTTTAACAGCAGAAAGAAAAATACGTTGTCCCTACTTCCCCCCAGAGTGACTTCTTGGCTGCCACAAGGTCCCAGGTTTATAGTTCTCCTGGTTGATGGATATTCTCACTAGGGAGAACCCAGCTTGCTGTGTTGGTATGGGGTTTTCAGGGATTCTTGGAGGCTGGTTTGTTCAGCCTGGAGAAGGGGAGACTGAGGGGAGATCTCATCATGGTCTGCAGCTTCCTCACAACGGGAAGCAGAGGGGCAGGCACAGATTTCTGCTCTCTATGACCAGTGAAGGGACCTGAGAGAGCAGCATGAAGTTGTGTCAGGGAGAGTTTAAGTTGGATATTAGGAAAAGGTTCTTTACCCAGAAGGTGTTTGGGCACTGGAACAGGCTCCCAAGGACAGTGGTCACAGCACAAAATCCGACAGAGCTCAAGAAGCATTTGAAAAATGGTCTCAAGCCACATGGTGTGAATCTTGGGATGTCCTGTCAGGCCCAGGAGTAGGACTCGATGATCCTTGTGGGTCCCTTCCAACTCAGCTTATTCTGTGATTCTGCTGCTTGAGTGAAGGTCCCCAGACAATGTTTCTTTCACATCCTTCAGATTGTGAAGCATCCCTTTCTGGGGACCACCCATGGACACATATGAAGCCACAAAATTAGGAAACTACTTGGGAAAATGCAAGTCTTTTGCAAAACAGAGCATAGAGGTGAATAGAGTGGTCCTGGAAAGCCAGAGCTGAATAAACTCCTCTTGTTTTTCATTGAAGAAAGACTGTGCTGGGACAACATCAAGCTCCCTAACATGTGGTGTGGAGGAATGAGGATGTGCTGCCTACTGTCCTAAAATCACCTCTTGCTGCACAGCAAGGACCAAATTAATGTGATAAATTGAGTCCTGAGGCTGCTGGAGTGGCAGAGGAAGGAGGGAGAAAGAAAGAGGGAAGGAAAGAGGGAAAGGAAAGGAAAGGAAAGGAAAGGAAAGGAAAGGAAAGGAAAGGAAAGGAAAGGAAAGGAAAGGAAAGGAAAGGAAAGGAAAGGAAAGGAAAGGAAAGGAAAGGAAAGGAAAGGAAAGGAAAGGAAAGGAAAGGAAAGGAAAGGAAAGGAAAGGAAAGGAAAGGAAAGGAAAGGAAAGGAAAGGAAAGGAAAGGAAAGGAAAGGAAAGGAAAGGAAAGGAAAGGAAAGAAAGAAAGAAAGAAAGAAAGAAAGAAAGAAAGAAAGAAAGAAAGAAAGAAAGAAAGAAAGAAAGAAAGAAAGAAAGAAAGAAAGAAAGAAAGAAAGAAAGAAAGAAAGAAAGAAAGAAAGAAAGAGAGAAAGAGAGAAAGAGAGAAAGGAAAGAAAGAGTTACAATCAGTTAAGCAATAGAATAATAAGGCAGGAACACAAATAGCCTGGAGGAACACAGTGATGGCTTTAGCTCTTTTCCATTAGCAGGGAGGGAAGGGCTCAGGACACACAGGGTCACTTTCTGCTGGGGCTCTTCCCAATCAACAGCTCAACCAACAGGTGCAACCTGGTGTTTAAATCTGAACAGGGCCAGTGGAGAGCTGCCAGAGGAGCCAGGAGAGGAGCGGGATGCCGGTGGAGATGAAAGTGGGAGAGCAGCACAGCCAGGAGCAGAGAGCTTCAGCCCAGCCCCAGCACCACGGCTGCTGGATATCCCCTGTAACATGAGTGGGGCATCTGGACACAGTGACAAGAGGTCAAGTATGTGCATCAGAAAGCTGTGGAAATCATGGGAAGTGATTATTAATAGCCCTAGCAGAGAGGCTGAGGACTTGGCAGGTGCTCCTTTCACAAGAGGGATGTACCTGTTTTGCAGGGTCTTGCCCCTTGGTGCTGTCAATCAGGCCCTTTCTCTCTGACAGAAAAGGTCTCTGCTGCAGGAAAAATAAAATGGCAGTGGATAAGAGCAGTAGGTTGGATGTGTGTCCTGCTCTGTCCCACCCTTTATGTGAAACCAAGGGCAAAGCCTCCCCATGCCATCCTATTTCCCATGCCACATATGCAAATTGTTATTGACCATTGTCTCTTTCTTGCGGCCAAGAATTGGACTGATAAGGCACATGGGAATACTGAGGGACATGCTTTTCAAAGGACCTTTGGGTCATGCTTAATACCCTGCCTCATGACTTCTCAGCTGTATGGGCAAAATCTGATTTTCTTACCCCAAAAAATGCGAGCATGGGATGTGCCTTCAGGTAGAGAGAATCTTCCCTGAAGAACTGGACTTCCTCTGCTTCAAGCAGGCATGAGATCCAGCAGCAGCTCCTGCTTTGGGCTGGGTGTCACACATCAGAGGAGACACCAGGTCATAAGCCAGCATTTTTGTCACTGTATCAGCAGTTCCAGTGCTTTCACCCAAACCAAGGCAAGAGCAAGGCCATTTTCTCTCTCTGAATGGGTGACTTCCCATGCAACAGCCTTGTTTCTGCCAATTCTGGCTTTGGTTTGCCTTCCTAGCTTGGGCTCCTATATTTAATCTGTAGCCCAGTTACATGAGATATCCAATTTTACAATAATTTACTGTCCTGGGAGACAGCAGAATGTAACAGATTGGTGCATAATTCTCCTCAGTAAAACACAGATATTTTTCAAAATTGTTTACTTTTGGGGGAAAGAGGGCATTGGGCCAAACTCCATCCAGGAACAACTCTGAGGATGATGCCAGATTTGGAAAACCCCTGAGGATAATTCCAGATTTGGGGCAAGTTATTTCTCTAGTCAGAAAAATTCTTTCTCTCTGGGTGTAAGGATGAGAAAGATGCAGTGTGTGCTCCTTCAAGGGGGTTGGATGGCAGAGGCATCCCTGATGTTTCTTTGAAAGAATTCTTTCTCCTCCACTCTTGTGGAAAAAGAGCTCACAATACCTGCATTTCCATCATGTCTCTTGTAGTCTGAAGCCCAGAACTGTTATCCTGATGCACAAAAAAACCCCATATGTAGATGTAAAATGATTAGAAAATCCCCCATTTGCTAAGCAATAAATACGATCAGTGCTGCTTTGTTCACTCTGAGAGTCTGCAAAAAAAAGGTGTGAAAATTTGAAAATGTAGATTACCAGTAAAACTTAAAGGTCATCTTGACACATAAGGCATTTAATGAATTCTGGATTGATTTTTTTCTTAGTTCTTCTGGAATTGCATTATAATGATTGTATTTGCAAAGTCTTTTTTTTTTCTTTTTTTTTAAACAAAGTGTTTGGTTTCATTAAATAAACTGGGGGCTTTGCTTTCAGAAGCTTAATTGTAACTAAAATATGGATGTAGATGGTACAATAATCATCCAGCTCCATTATTGTTTCAGTAATTCAAATAGTCTGGTGTACAAGAAAGGAAAATAAATTCAGCTTTGAATTGAAGGCTAGGTATACTTGGTATTTTTTACTTCAGGGGATATTTATCAGCAGATTATTTTGAAGGAATTTATGCAGATATGACTACAATTGCATTTTTAAAGAGATTGTGTACAGACACTAAAATAAATGGTCAGTGCTTGTGATAGTCCAGTCTGAAAATCCTCTAATAATGTAGGTCCAAACACTTGAAAAAACTCAGATCCAGGGCTTCCTTATGCAGAGGGCATGACATTTTTATAAATGCTTAAATCTACACAGGAATTATCACTAATTCCAACTTCCAAGAGTTACATTGAAAATGTGTTTATTTAAAATTGCCGTTCAGCAGTTCCTTAATTATAGTTTACAAAGCCTGAGTGTGCAGGAACTCCCACTGGAAGACCTGTAGTTTTTGGCAAAGGGCAGAATTGAAGATGTGGCACTTTTTTTCACGCTCCTGTAAGACAGCCTGGGGAGCTTTCTGCCATTCAGCCTTCTTGGCCTTGCACAAAGGCACCAAACATCTCCAGATTCTGTGTGCAGCTCCCCAACGCCCAGCTCAAGGCTGCAGGGTCCATGAGATGTCAGGGAAATAAAAAGTCTGGATTAATATTGCAGCATTTAACCCAAGTAAGCCAGCTTTCCAGGAGGATTTATGTCCTAGCACAAACTTCAACAGTCAGTCCTGCAATGTGTGTGAAGCTTCTGAAGCCTTATCTTCTCTTTATCAGTTGAATGATACAGGCCTCTACTTAGCCAGACTAAATGGGATTTTAACTGAATGTTTCCTTTTAAAAATCAATGGAAACAGCAGGGTCAGTGCTGCCTGACATGTGCTCCATGCTCCCAAATGATGACATGCACCCCCCAAACACATCCATGTGAGCACTGCAGCTCTAATTCAATTATCATTATTATAATATTCTTCTGAAATCTGCACTCAGCTCTCATTTCCTTGGGCTATGGGTAGGCACACACTTGGGGAGCAGGCAGGAAACTATAAATGCTGCAGCTGGTGCCCATCACTTCACCCAAAAAGCCTGAGAATGCTGCAGGAATTGCTGGGCACATCCTCATGACCTTCCCTCACCATGCAGAAAGGCAAATCAGATGATCACTGTGGTGTCTTCTTGTTTCTGTCCTTGCTAATATAAAAGTCACCCTGCTCCTCCCAAAGGCAAGGGCTGGCTCTCACATGGCTCCTCCAAAAACCCATGCACCGCAGTTTGGATGGGCTTTTGCCTGCCCTGATCTGATTGCAGGAGACAGCTGGCTGTGGATCTGCTTAGGACGGGCAGTCTTTAAGGGCTGGCCTGGTCTTTGACCTAAACAGAGGAAAAATCTCCCTCAAAATGAGTCAGAAGGTCCAGGACTCGATGTGAGCCCCCGGCTGGTTCGGCGCAAGCTTCACCCATCCACAAACAAAGCTGTGCCTCACACTTGGCTCCAGGCACCCTTTGTGTCCCAGTTTCAGCCCTCCCAACAGGAGGGGTGGCCTAAGCAGTAGTTTCATGGTGGTGGGCTCCCAGCACAACTTGGATGACCCACCAGAAATGCTTCTGCTCCACGTCCTCTCCTTGGATGGGATGGGTATTCCCAGCTCAGCTTCTGCAGGTGCTTCTTAGTGGCATCTGCAGCTACAGGGCTCTGTTCCTGCATTTTTCTGACCCTTCCCATGCCCACAATCCATGTCCCTTCGTCTGCCCCTTCTCAGTAATTCTCTGTGCACTGCCTCGGGCCACAGGATTGATTCTGAGCCCATTGGTGCTCACTCAGCTCACAAGAATATGCTGTGTGCTGTAATTCCTGCTGGTTTTTCCTTCCTGTGCCCCAAAAGGAACACATCAGGTTGTTCCCCCTAAAATTGCTTTGCCATGCATGTTCTTGGCCCTTTTCTGGGTGTCCTGGCCCCTCTGATGCAGCTCTGCAAATCTGTCCCCTTTTCCTACACCCCTGTGCTTTCCCCACGTCTTTGCCTTCAATGTGTCCAGACTTACCAAATTTTGAAGCCCTGGGTCAAACAGGGACATTTTTAAGCTGTATGAGCACTCTAGAATGAAATCCTTCTCAAAACTTCCCTTTTATTTTTTTTTCTCTTTACCCAAAATAAGGATGTCATTTTCTGGTTAACTCATAATGTCTGCATCCCTCTTTGCTCCCAGCTACATCCGAGCCACTTCCCAGTAGTAACAGAGAGAAGAATTCTGTGCAGCGTGAGCAGGAGAGACAAGTGCAGCAGCATTTGCTTCTGGGACCACTCCACATTTCCCTTTCCCCTTCTCACCTGAGCAGAGCCTGCATGGATGACTCAGAGCTAAAAAAGGTGCGTCCCCAGTACAGTCTGCACAGCAGAAATCGAGCCCTGTGCTTGTGGAGCTGGAAACTAAAGAATTCATACCAAGATCAAAATGCAGTTATCCCTTTGAGATTTACTGACAATTCAGTGAGGATGAATATCAGTCATCTTCCAGGTCATTACAGCCTTCTCCAACCATTGCTTTCCAAGCTTTGTTTTCCCAACCTGAGGTCTCAGCTATTTTCAAAATACTGCAGTAAGGTAGTTGCAGTTTCAGGGACATTGATGCCAGTTTTGACCAATATAATAAAAAAGACCTTTAAAAATTATTTTCCTTTTTTTTTTTTCCAGTTCCAGGAAGTTCTGCTTCTTCCTTTAAAAGAGCTGTAACTACTAAAATCAGATGTTCTGTAGCCCTCATAGCTCTAGGATGCGCTACTATTGCCCTACCCAAGTTACAGCACATTAATCTCAGCAGCCCCGAGGCAACTTTTTTCCCTTTCACCTCCAGGCTTATGTCACCCATGAGCTGATGGAGGGAAATGCAAAAGCTGGTGTTTTGACTTTGGGGTGAGTTTTTTGGGGGACCATGTGCCACTTACTTTGTCACTGAGCAAGGCAAAGCTGACTCTCCACATCCCCTCCAGTGCTTGGCTGGCTTGGTACCCATGATAATCCCACCAGCTGCCCAGACTCCTTCAGACAGTGCCTTGGCCCATCATCCATTCCCTGAGCTCTCCAGGGAAAGGGCTATTAGAGAGAACATGCTTCCCTCCAACTTCCCCTGGCTCACTCAGGCTTGGAAATTCTCCATTTACAACTGGCTGTAACAAAGGTCAGGGTTTTCTGTCAGCTTTTTTTTCTTCCCTCTCTCTAGCCTGGGGAAAAGCAGCAGAACCACAGGTGATGCAATTTGATTGGAAGCTCCTGAGGCTTAAATTAAGCATAATTATTTATCAAATGTACCAGCCATTAGCCTTGTCTCTAGTAACAGCCATGCCAGCGCCTCTTTCTCTTACCTCCCACATACATTTCCCTTCCCTTCCAAAGGCTCAGTGAGATCTAATAAAATTAATACTCCCCCTTCCTTTTAAAAAAGACAGAAATGGCAATGAGAATAACAAACTTCCTTAGCTGATGAGAATTTATGTTTCAGGAGAGCTGGACTTGTGCATATTTCACCTCTGCCACAACAGCTGGGCTTTATCTGGAGTGAGACCTTATAATGAAAGTCAGACTCAGCTCTGCCTTGTCTCTGGTGCTCAGAGCCCCAAGTCAATCATCAAGTTATTTTCAATGTGAGGTAAATCTGTAGTAGCTGGTAATGTGGCAGATGAACTCTGTGCTGCTGAAAGGAAATCAATAATCTGGCTGAGCCTGGAAATTTTCACTTCTCTGGCTTTCACATTTTATCCCATAGGTTCTGTTTGTCTGATTGAGTCTTTTTCTCTGGGACAAAATCGGTCTGACAGACATGAAATTTCTCTTTACACTGAGAAACTTTGTTCTTTCCTGTTTTCCTGCCTAAGCAAACTAAACATTTTATATTTTAGTCATCTCCAGCATGCCTGCCCTGCAGGAATGTAACTTGTGCAATTTGCAGAGAAATGATGCTGAATAAAAGAGCACAACTCATCCCTTGGTATTTTACACTTCCCCTACCCTTGGCTGATTATCAAAGATTTCAGTTCTATTTAGTATTTCTTCCCAGATTTGTCCGAATTATTTGTCTTGAACAATTTTTGTCTTGAAAGCATGTTGATTTCAGTCTCCCTCATGGGAATCCCAGGACTTCCACTCCAGCCAGGAAATGCTGTGAGTGCAGCCTGTTCCAAAGCAAATAAATCAGCTTGCACAAGGAAAAGTGGCAGGGAAGTCTCCCCTCTAAAATATCATTCACCTCTTGGGCCAAAGTTTAGAACTGCTTCTGTTTGACTTGCAGCAATTTATCAGTTCCCAAAAGAAATGATCACACAGTCCAAATCCAGAGTTACAGTCCAAAGCAGTCAGAAAATGTGGGAAACATGGGGATAAGAAACCCACTGAGCTTTTATGAAGCCTCTATACTTATTTATTTATATGTATAAAGACAAACTTTACAAATATAAAGAAGGTATGGGTTTTCCATCTTTAAAGAAGAGAGGTCTGTGTTTCATTTAATATTTAATTACAAATATCACTCATTAAAGTTCTTCCAAGCTCTTGTTTACTAACTGGAGGCCTGTCATGATGCTTTGAAATGGTATTCAAAGGGAACCTGTATTGAAATAAATGAATATACATGATTAAGATAAGCATAGCTATTGTCTGATTAGGTATACAAGTAATAAAATAAATTTTATTTGAAAGTATGTTCTGACTGCTTCCTGAGCTGGGAGGCAATAAAAAATTAAAAGGCAATTAAAACTGCAGCTTAAAATGTATCAGGCCAGAACTGGTCTTTAGACAAAGGACAAAGAAAAGTCCCAATGCTTAGTGGTCACTCCTAAAGAAAGAATGAGTTCTGGCTTTCTGAGTGGAATGTACTTTTGACAAAACAAGTCATCCTGTGTCTACATTTAATCATAACCTGAAAAATAAAGGGCATTTCAAATGTCACAATGATGTAGTGCTCTGACACGGCTGTGTTTTGCTAAGAAACCTATCTTTAGCTAGATTTCTCTTTAAAGTTTGTACAGGACTCAGCATCCTTTGGATGTTCTGCTGCAGCACCACAGAGATAACCTCGATTCTGGCCTTTTCCCACTTGTCTGAGCTGGACTGCACAACCTTGGTCTGCATGTGGCAAATACTCACTTCAGGAAAGCCATTGAAGGGCTGGAGCATGTCCAGGGAAATGAGCAGAGCTGGAGGAAGGCCTAGAGAGTGAGCCCTATGAGGAACACCTGAGGGAGCTTGGGGGGGCTCAGCCTGGAGCAAAGGAGGCTCAGGGGCGACCTTCTCATTCTCTACAACTCCTGACAGGAAGGTGCAGCCAGCTGGGGTCAGGCTCTGCTCCTGGGAAACAGGTGACAGGAGGAGAGGACACAGCCTCAAGCTGAGCCAGGGTAGGCTCAGGTTGGACACCATGAAAAATTTCTACACAGAAGGGGTGGTAGGGCACTGGTTACTGCCCAGGAAGGTGATGGAGTCAGGATCCCCAGAGGTGTCCCAGGAAAGACTGGACATCACAGTTTGGGCTTTGGTCCAGTTGACACAATAGTGATTGATCAAAGGTTGGACTTGATGATCTTAGAAGTCTTTTCCAACCTAAATGATTCTGTGATTCTGTGAAATAGAGATCCTATTTCCTTCTCCTTACTTTTGCTCCGGTCATTCAGAACCATACAAAGCCAGTGCAAAATGTCACAACCGTGCTCATGCAAAGTCAGTCTATGTCATAATGTCACCTCAAAGTCAATTACCTCCTACTTTTGGAAAGGGGGAGTTGAACTATGAATATAATCCTGAATTTAGTGAAGACAAAAGAGCATTTAATAATTGTGGTTACATTGTTATCCCCAGACACTTTCTAGTTCTGGACAGGATCTGCTCCTCTAGGGCAGGAGGTAATTGCTAATTTCCTTGTACACTTCAGTGATGGGTCTGGAGTAGTTAATGATTTATTAGGAGAGCTGGGAATGTTCAGCTGCTTTTCAAGTCAGCCAGCATCACCGTGGCCAGCACCTCTGATGCTGATAACAAAAAATCCAACAGCCCAGAATCAGGGTCACTAATCAGGAGTGCTGCCAGGCGGTGACACAGCGATGACACAGGCTCTCTGCAGAGATCCCCCTCCTGCCATGAGTCAGGCCTTGGGAAGAAAAGATAATTCTGCTGTTCTGAGGACTCTCCCAACCCTTGTTTAGCTGCTGCAAAAACCTCCTCCAAGCCAGGGGAAGCCCAGCTGCATTGGCACAAAGCCTGTGGTGGGCTGGAACCCTCCCCAGACTTACAGGTCGTCAAATCAGCATTTGCATCAATTTAATTTTCAATGATTCATGATTGAGTGATTCAGTCCCTCTCTGGAAAGCCTTCAAATGGATCTGACCTTTCTTTCAAAGCTTGACCTCAGGTGGGGATATAGAGGAGGAAGAGGAGAATGATTCAAGCACACATGCCAGGGTCAGGCAGCTTTGGCTTCACAAGGTGCAGCTCACAGAGGAAGAGCTGTCACTGCACAGATATCCCTGATTCCTGCTTTCCTGCTGCCTTGGATCCATTAGCAAAGAGGACAGCATGGACAGGGAAAGGGGAGGGAAAGCACTGCAAGGCAGAACAAGAGCACTGAGACTGAAATGTGTCTGTGAGGTGAGACCTACCCCTTGTATGGACTTACCCTGCTGAGCCTCTTTGCCTTGGAGTGTCTTTATTTATTTGTTTGGTTTTTTTTTTCCCCAGAAAAAGCTGGGAAACTGGGAAACACTAATGTTAAATATCAATAGAAGGGAGTATGGAGAAGTATTTGTGGGGGATGCACCAAACTCTCTGAGAGCACAAAGGTCCATCCCTTTTCAACCTCTCTGACAGCTCTTGGCAGCTACGTATGTTGCCTCCAGACACCTCTCTAGAGCACAGAAATGGTGATTTAACACCCAAGCAGTCAGGCAGGGGAGTTTGAAGACCAGTCCCTGTACAAGGTACTTGCAGAGGGACTGTGGACCTATCGCTGCTGGGGCTGCAGCACATGGTTTGAAGGATGCAGAAATCAAATGTGGGAGTGATTTTTGTGCTCTGAGAGATGGGGAAGGCAAAGCACTAATGGGAGACAAGCACCAGAGCAGGAACCCACTGACACCTAGGTAAGATTTGTCAACCCACCCCTGTGGACGCACCTCCTGCTCTAACAAAAGCAGCAAGGGAACAAATATCTAAAGTAGGTGGTCAGTCAGTCTGAAATCTCTCTTTTGTCAATAGTTGTCCAAAATTGCCAAAATGTTGGGCTCAGCCTGGCAGTCCTCCTGAGTGCAGCATGTCACTCTTACCACCACCACCACCTAATGGGACACCAAACAGCAGTTTTTTGAGGATGCCCTGGGCAAAGACCTGAGCAGGTCCAGGTCTACGTTTAACCCATGGTGATCATCCTCCACGTCTTCTTTTCCTGCCTGTGTCACAGATTCTGCATCTACAAAGGTGCAGTATTAAATGGTTCCTCTTAAGCATCTGCTTCTTCACAACATCCCAAATGGTTCAGAATGAAAATCAGGTTGGACAGGACCTGTTCCAGTCCTCCTGTGCTCTCCCACTGTTTCTTGGCAGAAAGTTAAAGGCTTTCAAGGATTAAGGAGGAACTGCTGCGTTTAGGAAGTTCCTGGAAAAAATGACTGCCTTGAGTCCATCTCACCAAGCAGTCAGGTCTCCTGTGCTCCAAAGAGACCCCATTCCCAACACCTCCCTCCCCTTCTTCTTGTGTGCTCCCACTCTTGAGCATCCTCCACATCAAAAAATCCTCCTTGCTTCACTCAAAAACTTTTTTGTCTTGGTTGTTTGACTTACACCAGTTTTGGGAGCCACCAGTAGCCTCTGTACCCTCCTGCAGTCAGGAGGGGCACAAGCCTGATGTGGAACATTCTGTCTTCTCCTGAAGGCTTGTTTTTAGGGAACTCTCTGTTTTCAGAGGTTACTGGCTTGCTCTTATCATGAAAGCTGCCCCTGGCAACACTCGTCCTTCCTTTGTGAGAAAAACATCCCAGGCCTGAAGTTACATAAGTGTCACATGGGTTTAAGGCATTTTTTCCCCTCTCACTCATAAGTGTCAGCTGGAGTTCCTTATCCACAGGCTGGGAGTCCAGGAGCAGTTTGTGTCTCTTTGGCTCCCCTATCTCATCACAGGGCACTTTTCACTTCAGAAATCTCTCTTCCCTTCTCAGGCTGCTCCTCAAGTCAGGAGAAGGACAATCAACTGATGTCTGAAGGGGGGGGTCAGCCCAGAAAGTGGATTGTCAGGGGGTATTTATGAGCCGGAAAGATGCAGGCTTCTGACCCTTTCACCTCACATTTCACTGGGAGGGATTTGAACTGGTAATTTTCCCATGTGTCATCCAAAGAGGCACCAAAGAAAGTCCCTAAAAACTACAGTAAAAACTACACAGCAAGCAGCAAGAGTCCCTTTGCTTGACAAGTGACTGTGTTCACAAACATGCAGATAAGCATGAAAAACTCTGGGAAATTGAGACAAAAAGCAAGAGAAAGAAAAGTAGTCCCAGACTGCTCCCATACTCAAGCACTGAGCCAGCCACATGCAAGCCCAAGCTGGAAAAGCCCAGCAAATCTTTGTACTTTGCTCTGTTGTGGGAATGCTCCTGCAAAAGCATTGCCAAATTCTCCCAGAAACCACTGCCTCTCAGGGTGTGAAGCTGTGGTTGGTTCCCCACAAGCAGCACAAGACAATCACAAACAGGAGTTAGGCTCAAATGTCTCACAAATCGGACAAGATAGATCGGATGGGAAGAGGTCAACCCATTTTTTTCCTGACCAGGAATAATTCCATTTATAATGGTTGTGAGCAAGACACTTTTAGAGGGAAGCACAGGGTTTGGATGAATGTCTCTTGTACCTCTGAAATTTGCCTTGCTGTTCTGTAAACTGCTCCCATGACTCAGCCACAAATTCCAGCTATGGTTTAACACAGGACTCTTTTTTCCTCCTGGTACCTATGCCTGATTCACCTTTTTTCACAGAATCATAGAATCACTGAGGTTGGAAAAGACCTCCAAGACCAGGTCCAATAAAATAAAATTCAGCTAAATACATGCAATGTCACAGAAACATGGTTGCTGCCAAGCAAGGAAATACTTTGCAGACCTGAGGTTTGTGTTCTTGTTGTTCCTTTCTCCTACATGCTTGGACATTACAGTTGGCAGAAAAGTTTAATATCTCAATTCATAGTTCTACTGTGGACACTGCGATGTTAATGATTCGGCCAATGCCCTTAATCCTTGTAGAACGGTGTAATGCATTACCTGGTTTCAGTTTAAATAAATTTTGCCTTTTTTTACCCTGATCCTTCAATCTTTTTCAAGACCTTTACAGCTCACCACTGGGCTCTTTTGATGTTAACTGTTACTGATCAGGACTGATGATGCAGCAAAAGTGTGACATGATGGGTTTCTTCACACCTCAGTCATCCAAATGTTGAGAGCAGTTCCAGATCAATTGTGTTGCTCTGCATAACACCTGCTAAAATTAAATATTTTGATAAATAGCTTGTTTTGAGGTTTTATTTGGTTGCATGTTTTTTGTTGGTTGGTTGGGTTTCTTTACAGGCTACAGGAGTATATCTTGTTTAATATAAACTCAAAATTAGGGAATAAGTGTAGGAGCACCTACAAATAAGACAGCACCTGAGTTGTGACTTTTAGAGCTTGGCTTATGCCAAAATGTCTGTCTTTAATGCTTGTCTTTTGGTTTTTCAGTTAAAGTTTCAAGAGACTGGATTTCACAACTAATTGTACTTCTCCAGAATGTTGTAATGGTCATTAATATGTGCAGTTTATTAAGCAGGCGATAATAGCATTACAACAGGAAAAGAAGGGAAAAAAATCAGTGCAGTAACTTAATCAAGTGGCTAAGCCTGCAAAACGGGGCGAGGGCTTCTGGGTTTCACTGACTCCATGCTTGACCTTGAGACAGCCCTGTCCATCCATCCATTCACCTTCAAAATGATAACCTGCATCATGGTGTTATAAATAAGAAACAAAAAGTCTCGATATTTAGCAAAATTTAGATTGCTTTATTTGATCTAGACGGAGCAAGCAGCACTGGGGAATGTGAGAGGTCACCGTCCGCTCCACGCTCCATTGAACCTGGGTTTGCAGCTCCTTTTTATAATATGGGCTCTTGTTGTCAATTTTAACTTTGCCAGGTAAGCAGTGGTGGTCGAATAAACATCTGTAAAGTCTCTGGGCAATAGTCAGTCTCATAGATAACCATCTGGTCTTGGTAGACAAAAACCAGCAAAAGTTGGGACGTCTGGTCTGTGTAGATAGGCAGCATTGATCAAACGAAGGCAGGAAGTCTGATTTTTCAAAATCTATTGGTCTATCAGAAAGTCTCATTTTGCAAACTGGTAGTAGATAAATTTATTTATCATAACAGGGAGATTTAAAACAGAATGATTTAATCATATATTTTCCTCTATCTAGTGTCCATGCTTCACTTCAGACCTTAGTATTCTGGCTTATAGAAGCCCCAATATGATTAACACAAATCTTTTATCAATTATCACAATGGGTATGCTGCAAGCTCCCAGGATGTGCTCCTGCCTAGGGACAACTCAAGGAGCAGGTGATGAGTGGTACCTGTGTGCCCTCCACAAGCCCAGCTTGCAGCACAGCTGGCAGGGAAATCCTGCCACCAGCGCCAGGGAGCAGTGCCTGTGAAAACACACAAGCACCTGATTCAGACTCCACTGTTCCCTCATTTCCATTTCTTTTAGTAAATTTTTATCATCACCATTGATTGCTCTGCTGATACGGGGCAGCAGCCGGCCAGCCCTCGATCAATTACCTGACCAGGCAGCACACCCCATCACCTGCCTAATTGCAGCCCTGGAAGAAATGGTGCTCAGCCCTGTAATGCTCTGCTTAAAGGTAATACAGTTGTTATGGGAAGCTGCTAATGGTAATGCATCCCGTTTGGAAACAACACAGCTGTTAAAAACTCATTTGGGAGAAAGACACTGAAGGTAGGTATTAAGAGGAGAAGTGATGTAAAGCTTCTGTGTTTGCTGTTCTAATTGTTTAATGCAGGAAAACTGGCCGAGCTTGTCAGCTCTGCCTTTGTTTTGAAGACAGAGCCCAAAATGCGCAGGCACACATGGGGAGGATGGGGCACAGGGCCACTGGCAGGGGCTGGCATTGGCCCAGTGGGGTCACCACGAGGTTTTTCCATCAACAGCAAATCTGGCTCAACAATTACACCTCTCCAAGGAGATAATTGCACGTTTCATGGCAGTCCTTTGTGCTGACTCCTAAATAAAAGTGCATCTCAGAAGTGCTTGACACCAAAGGCTGCAAGCACCATTTGGGTGATCTGCTGAGGGGATTGATATGTGCATAGGGACAGCAAAAATACTCTGTGTTTTGCTACATTGGGATGATCCAGACTGCCTAAAGCATGTCTTGCTATACTGGGATGATCCAGACTCCCTACATCCCCGTGCCTTCAGCAAGAGGAGACCTCTGAAGGTGAAAGCCAGGAAGCTGTAGCTGAACCAGCAGGGTAGGAGGCACCAGGCAGAGACAGGTGCCTGAACTCCTGCCTTTCCTTGGAGCTTGGCTCTCCCATCAAACATCTTCAGTCTTTTTGCACTCCCTTATGAAATCAAATAAGAACTCCTGCTCTCCAAAACGCCACCAGTGAGGGAGCCTGTGCAGGTATATGGGCACTGTGTATCCTGAGGGGTTTATCAGATGGGAGGTTGATTTTCTAAGCAGCAAGAACAGGGTCAAACCTACAGCTCCTCAGTTCCCTCCTCCCACAAGCTGTGGGTGTGCCAAGACTCAGACTTTCTCCATATCCAGCTCTGGAGTTGGGATGGCCAAGACGAAACACTGCCAGGCTAGAGAGACGGAAAGTTAGTCCATCACACTGTTATAAATTCCTTACCAAATTCGGGTAGGTCAATCAATAAGGCAAATTATTAGTTTGTGGATAAGGAACAGGCAAGCAGCGCTGGGGACGCGGGGCGTCTTTGCTTCACCAACACATCCACCTCACCTTTGGTCACTGTCCCTTTCTGTAGGCAGTCTCTGGTGGGCTGTGGCATGCCCACCATGCTGGGATACAAGTCTGAGCAAACCTGAACATGTTGGCTAGCACTCAAGCAGCAGTGGCTACAAGCCCCCACCAGGTCTGGACAAGGCTCAAATATGTTCTCTAGGTTACACTCCTAGCAAGCAGGTAACAGCAGTGACAAGCCTGCTCATGTCCAAACAAGCTTACATTTTCCTTATACATAAAAGTGGATACAATTCATGATTATAGCAAAAAATAATAAAAACCAAAAAAGTTTAAGAATTACAACAAAGTGATTTAAACAAATATAATGAACTTATTAAATTTTCCTGTGTCTTATGTCCATGCTTCACTTTGGAATCAATATTCTTGTTTATAGCGATCCCATCATGTATTTTCATAATGACACAAATCACTATGTAACATCTCACAACCCTGTAGTGCAGGCCACACACAGGAGGACAGAGTTGCTTCTGGCCTCTCCTCACAGGACCATTCCTGAGTTTTACTCAATGACCATCTCCTCCAAAAGGAATAAGCTTAAAACAAGGATCAGCACCCTCAGAGAAGACTCCCAAGGATCACTTGAGCCAGAACATCACACATCACTTCATAGTTAGGATGGCTTTTTCTGAAGCCTAACTTTGATTTTCTCTGATGACCAAATACAGCAATTTATTCCTGCTCTTCCTACATAGATATTCCTCACCATCCCAGATCATAAATTCCTAGCACACAGAGTAGGACTGTGCTTGCTCATTTCCACATTCTGCTCACCATTTTCTTTAGTCACACCTCTAGTATTTAATAAGTGGATGTGACAGCAGTCATATGCCAGAAGCACAGACATGGCATTAGTCATATTTCCTCTGGGCTGGAGTAATGCAATCATGGCTGGGTAATTAAAACTTCCCTCTACTAAGGCTTGGCTTCATGCTTTTCCTTTCGCATATTCAAAATCTGGTCATTTTTCCCTGCTTATCATCCCTGTCTGAAGTGGACAACACCTTGTGAACTGCATGCTGAAGGCAATGCCAGAACACCAAGGAACTAGGGAAGAACAAGCAAAATAATGACAAAAAAATTTAAATTTTTTTTTTTTTAAAAAAAGGAAAAAGTACATGGAAAAAAGTAAGGTAGATGGAAAAAAAAGAGTGAGGGACTACCTGCAAGCCACAAGCATCCTGAGCCATTTTCTTGTACCTGTGCAAAGTCACCTCAAAAATGAAGTGGCAACACACCTCCACCTATAGAGACAAATTTCCTTTTTAGGAAGAGCCTTCTTGAAAGCAATTGAGAATACTTGTGTGAATAAGGGTCTGTAGAATGACACCTGAAAACTTTTAAGCCATTTGGGTAGGAACCTCATCTTCTTATGTACACACAGGTGCAGGAAGTAAACACATAGTTCCTGTTTAATTATATGTCATAGTCAAGACCATGTTGGATCTGTTCTGTGCTCCATTAAAAAGAGTGAATCTACTGGACAGCTACTGGAACTGAAAATCTCACCCTGCGTTTGCAGATAAAATGTCAGATTCAGAGGGACCCCATGCTGAGAATGAGCTCCTCAAGCAGGTCTGTCCTTTCATGACGTTCAAGGCATGGTCAGGTATACCTGTATTAGTAAATTAAGTGGTGTGAGTACAGAATGGCTTGCACTAATTACTGTGTCTCTTCCTTCCCCCCACACTGGCTGCTTTTACCCAGATTTCTCAGGAAGAAAAGTCCCCCAGCCCATGTCATCACCCCACTATGCCCAGATGTGCCACAGAAGAGTGACAGATGGCATGGGCCAAGTTTGTGATGGAAATTGTGCTGCCATTTTGCATTGTACCAGCATGCTGCCTGCTGCCTTGGAGTTCCCAAAAGCTTCTGCAGCCCTCCGACAGCTCAGGCAGCCCCACTGCCTGGGCACAACCCCCTCCAGGGATGTTGGGCACCCTCAGAGAAGGGCACAGGAATGTTGTGTCACCATGGGGGATTTCACCTGCACCAGGTGTCTTCTGGCATTTCCTGTCCTGTCTCCACTAAAATGTGGTGGACCTTTGCTGCCAACTGCCCAGAGGTGGCCTCAGGAAGGACTGGGCTGCTGCTTCTGCAGTGCCCCAGCAGACTCGTGTTGGCAAGTCCTGCCAGGGTGAAAGCAGATCCTTTTGGGATCTGAGCATGCTGAAAACACATCTCTCCTGTGCCTCGCCTTAAAAAAAATACTACACTTCCTTTTGTGAGCCAAATCCTTCTTTCCAGCTCCCAGGGATCTCTGAAAGGTCATGAAAGCTGCAATGACAGTCTTTAGCAATATGTTTCTTTTCTACTTGTGCTATGTTTTGGACGCTGCTTAATAAAACATCTACCTGAAGGGCACAAAAACACCCCCTCAGATGCACACACATATATTCTGTGGGCAAAAGATCCTTCTATCTGCAGCAGGAAATGTGAAATTTCAAACTGTATGGATGATGGCACAAATGATCCCAGGTGAGGAATGGTCCTGGGGAGATTGGGAGAGGGAGTGGGCAATGGATCTATTCCTTTCCAGCTCAGTGCCAATGTGCTGTGGAACATATTTTCTTAATTTAATAAACAGGCCTTCTCTCCCTCACACTACCGACTGCTCAGGAAGCAAATCCAAAGTGGGGAGAGCCTGTGTTGCAGCAAAGGTGGGAAGTTGGTTCTGGGTGTGTGAAAGTTCCTCCACTCATTTGTGCCATATGCAAATGATGTCCTGCTTCCAGCTTGTTAAAGAGGCAGGTGGTTCATTGCCATTGACAGACTTGCAGTTACCATTTAATTCCTTTTTACCTCAAAAGGGAGGAAATCTGTTTCACATTTATTTGATTACAAACATGTATCTTAAATACACCACACATAAAGGTGCTTTATTGCCTGTTGTTGTCCACTCCCCCAGGCTGTCACAGTTCCTGCAGGAAGGCCAAAAAATTATGGTAGATTCAGACCTTCAACTCAGTGTCAACCCACATGTATGCAGTATCCACGAGTTGAAAGGCACTTCAAATGACACACAGACACATTGACACATGAGAATACAGACAATACATTATCTGTCTCTAACTAAAAAGAAATCTCATCTCCCTTTTCCTTACCACCAGCCACTCCCTCCCAGGCATGCATTTGCTGCATGGATTTTTTTTTTTTTCTGTTTTTCTTCTTTATCCTGCCTCCTCTCACAGGCCCAGCCTCTGCCACAGGGTGGGAAGTGCTGGGAGCAAGGCTCAGTCCAGGGTGCCCAATGCCTGGAGACCCAGCACGGGCTCAGCATTGATTAGGTGGGCACAAGGTCCACGAGAGACCACCAGGAAGGGCTGATTGCTGCACGCCTAACTCATATTCCTCAAGGCTTGAACATGCCAAAATTGGGATAGTGTTGCCATCACCAAAGACATCTTCCTGCAGACAAATCCTCAGGATACTTTTAGAAAGTCTGTCGGGGTGGTATACCTCCTGACCCTCCTTTGGGCAGCACAAGAAAGGGGAAATTCATCTTGGGTTCATCTTACAGGTTTCATCCTTCCCTGCCATGGCCTTGCCAGAGCACACGAAGAGAGGGACAGTCCCCATGTGGGAGGCTCTCCCCATGCAGAAGAGCATCAGCAGTCTTTTCAATGGGCAAGCTGTGCAGGATCAGGCATGAGGGACAGATGGATCTGCAGACATCATTGGGATGCTGACACGGAAAACAGGAGACGCCATTCCACAGACTGAGGGAAAATGGAGCGTTTCCTCAGTGACAGTGCAGTGTGAAGTGGGTGGTTTAAGCAGCAAGAGCTGGGAAACGTTCCATGGCTGGCACTGGTGGGCACCTTGGCCTGGGGCTTTCCTTGCCCCAGTGGCAGCCGTGGCCATGGGGGTGGAGGGGTGAGTGCCAGGAGGGACACACACTGTGCTCCTCCCATCTGCCTCCCATCTGGGGACAGTTTGGTGACACCTGGCAGTTTGGTGACAGGGATGGACAAGGCACATCAGGATAGGGGACACCCCACGCAGGGACACAGAGGTGAGTACTGGGATACAATGTCTTCTTGGGCTACCTAAAAACATGGGCAAGACAAAATTAAGATAATAGAAAGTAGTTCTATTTATTTAAAGGCCTTCAGGTACATTGCAGGCAGCCCCTAAGCCCCTCCAGGGGCTACACCCAAAATGGATGACAGGTCACAGGTTTTCACACGTTTATAAGTTTGGTCCATTTCCATACTGGGGGTTGATCTTCCAATTACATCTTCGGGTAATGAAGTCATTTACCCCAAGTTTGCTCCCCCCAACTCACATTTCTTGGGGCCTGAGACAGTGAGATGTCCTTGATTCCCAGGCCTAGAGAGAAATTGTTGTGTCTGACCAAAATGGATCAGAAAAGATTTGCAGGATTACAGGAATTTAAAGATATTTTAAGAATTGCAGGATTACAAATCTATGAAAATATAAAAGCTAAAATCCTAAGGCATCAGATATTTTCCCACAGGATACTGACCATGGCACAGGCAAACCTGACTCAGTGGCAAAAGGGATCTGGGTGTGAGTGGCAGCATCATCCTGGGAGCAGGTAGGTACCAGGCTTTGGGCTCATGGGAGCTGCAGCAGGGATGTCCCTTGGCAGGGTATCACCACCACCAGCTGCTTCCCAGACCCTCTCTATCTTTGCCTCACTGGCATCTTGCTTTTCTTGAGCTTCTCATTTCATTGTTACAGTACAGCTGTACTTGTAAAAATTTGTTGTCTTGATGGGAGGAAAAAAAAAAAAAAGCAATTTACTGTGAAGAACTGGCTGAAAATCATTTTCTGAACCACTGCACAATTTTAATCAGATGACCATACTGTATCCAATCAAGGGAGGATTTGTGAGGGGGGCAGGGGGGTGTTTCACTGTGGCCTTCCCCAGAGGACAGTAAATCCAAGCTCTGCTCAGGAAGACGAGACATCTCAGGCTTCACAGCCTGCCCAAACCTAATTTGCACTAGAATTACATGGCCATTACTAATGTATACAGTGACTCAAATTGATTACCTTGCTATTAGTAAGAGCAACACACTGGCTTTGGTGATGGCAGCTTCCGACGGGAGGAGGACAAAGGGGCAAGAGCAAAGTGGAATTGTGCTTTGAAAGAGTACATGGGGGTGAGGGGGATGAGGGGGTGAGGAGAACCATGGGGGTGAGGAAGGTCATGCTCCAGGAAGAGTTCAGCACGAAAAAGAGCATGCACATGCCTGGACTTCACATCTTCTTATCACATGCTTGTCACATGTTGCATTAAAAAAGGCTTAATCTTCAGTTCCCTGAAATCTCAGCCCATGTAATGGGGGTGTCTCTAACCCAGGACTCCTAAGGCCATGGGAAATTCCAGGTCTCCTAGGGTTCTCCTGTCCATGTGTGCAGCACTGGGGGTGCTGCTGTGAGGTGGACCCCAAATAAGCTCCTGCACAGCCTCACCTGCCCCTTCCCAGCCTTTGTGGGGCACAGACTCACACCTTGCATCACCCACAAGCTCTGCAAGGAATATTGCATCCTCCCTTGTTGGTCCAGTGGCAGCTAAACATTCTGAGCAGTTTAGGGACAGTAGATGCACTTTAGCAGGAGAGTTCCCATCCCGCTTTCTCCTATTTCCCATTCCACTAAGGGCATGTCCCTCCGTGAAACTGGGAACGTGGAGTTCAAACCCCCAGTGCAAATCAGGCACAGGGGTGGTTGAATATTGGCCTCCAGCATTTCCAATGTGTGTGTCTGCTTTTCATATGATTTTGGGGAAGAACATGGGCTGCCCTGGACACTGAACACCTGGAAAGGGCTCAGGACAGGCGAGCCTAGAAGAGGTAGAAATGCTGTTCTGCTCCCAGTGGGACTTATCCCGATGGCAGCAACAGCAACTTCTTTCCTGAAATCTCCCACACAGCACAGCACCGATCTCACACAACGAAAACACAACCCTGGAGCCAAAACTCCTCTCCCACACAGCCACACACCGATCCCAGCTCCACACAAACACACATTTTACATTCCTGCTCACAGGAATCTCCCCACACTTTAAAACACCTGAAGACTGCAGCAGAGACAAGAGAGGATAAGGAAATTTCCATGCAAAGTTTTGCTGCTCCTGCATGGCTTGTCCCTATGCAGCTTTTCCTTTTAAACTTGCTTGACATTCTGGGATGCCTGTGACACAGGACAGGGAAAGCAGTAGGTGTTGTCTTCCAGGATAATACACACCAAGCAATCTCTGCATTTGCTCTTCAACCCTGGCAGTATTTGCAGGGCTCCGCAGACCCCCACAGGCAGTGGGGGCAGTGGGGAAAGGCAGCCCTGTCACTAGCACACCTCTCACCAGTGAGGTCCTGAACTCAGTGAACACTCCTGGATTCTCTGATTAGATTTCCCTCAGCTAGAGAGTCAGTCTGATGTATCAATAATACAGAAATACAGTTAGCAATAGGGTAGCAGTAGGAGTAGCAATACAGTTGTCTTCAAGATGTACATAAACCTTTATCTGGAGCTCCAGCACATCTGAGCTTGAGGTGAGCTGATGCCTAATGTCAGGGTGATGCTCTGTAGTCCTTCAGTTCCCACTGAAGCAGCTCAGGTTCTGTCCAGGAGGAAGTCCAGTTTGGCATTCTCCCTTCCAGCAATGCCATTGCTTAGGTCAGCTCTCTCACCAACTTTCAAATCTTCCAGTTTTAGCTTACCTTGCAACACTCTGTAACCAAACCCAAGCTTAAGCCCAGTTCTACAGCCAGGCTGTCTAATCCTTTGTGTCCTACTGTGGCTCCCCAGGAGCTGGGCATGGCCACCTCACTTTTGGAGGCACTGCAGCAACAGAGTCACAAAACATCCATGTGGACAGGAATATTATTTTTCTTAATATATGGAAGTAAAAGGAAGCTGGCAGGGAGATGGGATGGTCTTTCTCGTCAGATTTATTCAGAGTTTAGCTAATTGTAGCGAAAAGGGGGTAATTCTACTTTTACTAATTCAATGGGGATGTTTTTATCTTTTACAAATAACACAGTGGGTACTAAGCTTTTGCTAGAAAAGCTCTACAAAACCAACAGTTTCCAAACTTTATTTATTGGCATAAAAAATAAGGTTTGCAGGCTTCATGTGGATGCATCCAAAGAAAGATGAGACAGGACTCAGGGCTGTGAACACCAGCAGCTCAGCATATTCTCCCATTCCCTCCCTAGCTCCAGCCTGCCCCATCAGCTGCTGAGAGCTTGTATGGCATTTTATTTGTTGTCTTGGGAAATATTTATTCTTGCCACAACCCAAACTTACTTCTGTGATCTGCTAAATATCTCTGCTCTGTTTCTTAAGCAGAGTTGGAAGCTTTTCTTTCCAGATGTGTTTCCTGCCTCTCTCCCCACCCACTACTGATGGAGACACCGAGATGGCAGCCTTGGCACTTCTCAAACCAACATTATCAGCCTTGGGTTCAGCTCTTGGGAGTGAGTGTTTTGGGAATACTACGTTGCCACAGCTGTTCATTTTTCACTCAGCAGGAGGGGGACCTGCCCTGTTTGAGTGGCAGAATGGGAAAGGCCAGTTGCTCCACAGTAATTTACAACATGGGAAAGTAGGGGGTGTTCAGCACCAAGTTGCATCCCAGAGCATCCACACACACACTCTTCAGATATTTTAAGCAAACACTCAAAGCTCTGGTTCAGTCTTTTCCTTCTTGCGACGGCAAAAGCAGAAAAGCCATTAATTGGATGGGCAGATGGTTATTCGGAAGCGTGTGAGATCTGGCTACACCACCACTGTGTGGGTGGAGATGATCAGATGGACCTGCATCAAAAAAATAAACTAAAAAAAAAAAGAAACATTGAAACATTTCCTACATTTCCTTTGCTGCATGGTGAAAAAAGTTTTTCCCATTTGGCTGCAGAAGACAATTCAAAAACAACAGCAAAATTGCTCCTCATCTCCCCACTGATCCCAGTTATCAGCAACAGCACGTTGGGGTTTGTATGCAGTTCCTCCACAGCTGCACAGCTGGGAAACAAACACATGGGCACCAGGATGGCCACAGAAGGCTTTGGGGTTTCCTTCACCAGGCTGACAAAGGTTAAAGATGTAAAGAGACCCAGGTACTACAGTACCAGAGGTGCCACTGCTCTGCAAACTGCCTCCAAAAATCCCCTTCCTCTTCCCCTGCTGTCCCAGCTCTGCTTTACCTGTCTGGCTGGGGAAACCACTTTGGAGCAGCTTCACCAAAACCAGCCAAAGCAAGGTTGTTGTATTTCAACAAGCCCATTCCACCCACCAGCACAGATGACAAAGGCACCTGGCAGGCAGGAGACTTTCACATTCTCTGGTCTTTCACATTTTTCTGTGTCTCCAGCCAGCAGCTTCAGGGACAGCACGGCTCTGGCTGCCCAGTTTGGCAGGAATTGTACAAACTGTGAGTTTTCACCAGAAACATCAGGGGCTTCAAGTCTAAGAACCAAACCAAACAAGGCTGTAGAAGTATATCTGCTTGGACACCTCACTAAACCAGGTGGTGCACTGGAAGAAGCATGGAATCATAGAATTGTTGAGAAAGAAGTCCTCAAGTTTCTGGTTATCTTGGTGCATCTTCTGCCCTTCCAATTGTTGCCTGGTGTACCCACTATATGTCACTTTTTCAGGCAAGAAACTGTTTCTCCATAGTTTGGTGCAGCAGTCAACACAACTAGCAAAGATCCAACTTTAAAACTACAGGACAAATTGCAAATTGTTTTGAAATAAACCAACCACACAAAAATGAAAAGGAGAACTTTTAGTTCTACCTCCCTCTCCCTACTCAATTGTGTTTACAGATGCAAATCAACAGCACTGCAAGACATCAGTGCAGGGTTAAATCCTTAGCTAAATTCTCACCTAGAATGAAATTCATGAAGAAGCTGGAGACAAAATTGTCTTTGTAGCACATAAACAACTTAAGTGGTCAATGTGAATGCACTTCCAGACATTACCGTCAAAACCCTTATCTAGGAAAAATCATTAGCTTCATACTGCACTTGATATAATGCTTCAATATAATGCTTGAAACAGCTCATTTTAAACGGGTATTTCAGTATCACAAAGAGAAATTTAATCATGGGCCAGAGACACTCGAGCCATGTCCCGCATCATTTTTGGCTGCCGGGGCTGACACTGTGGAAGGAGTCTGCCCTCAAAAGGCCAAACACTAAAGTGCGCTGAGAGCAGCCCAAAGTCCACGAGCGCAGCAACAGCTCCTCTCGGCATTCCCTTCCCATCTACCTCTTGTCTCCCACCACTTTCACCCTGATTCCAGCCCAGCAGAAACAATCTAGAGCAGCCAGCCAAGAGAATATCAGAGAAGCACTGTATCGGTCTATGGACAGCCTAGCTGTCAACTTTCCCCTGTGATTTGGTTATTTATCTTGCTAAAACAAACGTAGAAGAACAGTAGAAGAACAAAGAACAAATTTCTCCATTTCCAGGACTCCTGCTGCTTAACTGCAGCACAGAGGTTCCCACTGTCACTACAGATGCACATGATTAATTGTGCCACAGGAATGACAGATGGACAGGGACACCAGCTCAGTTCTCATGGATATTGAATCAATTACTCACAGAGGTGGCTCAAACAAGTATGTAAAACCTCACCCCTTTGCCATAACTCATATTTCCTACTGTAAAGAAAGCAATTTTTTTTTACTCCATGCCTGATTCCACAGTTAATTGAGATCAGGAAACCAGTGGGAGGGGAGCAGGTGAATGGTCTCCTTGGCAGGGAGCAGCTCTGGAAGTGGTTTCATGGTTCACCACCTGCTGCTGCCCTCCGAGGGGAGCTGAGGAACACCAACCATGCTCAAACGGGGCTGAAAAGGATCCAGGGAGCCCCGGCCATCCTGTAAGCTACAAGGCACGGGAATTATGGTAATTGGGGCTTGCAGGAATCCAAGGGGGCATGTAAGGCCTGAAGAGGTTCTCTTAATGAGCAGCTGTCACCATAGCACGACTGCACAGGAATGCACTCGGTCCTTCTGCTGCTGTCACAGTGGTGAGCTCTCAGCAGCAAGAGATGGCACCTGGAGTTCCTCACACACACCTGGAGATCCTCATTCACATCTGGAGCTCCTCATTCACACCTGGAACTCCTCACTCACACCTGGAGCTCTCACTCACACCTGAAACTCCTCACTCACACCTGGAGCTCTCACACCTGGCGCTCTCACTCACACCTGAAATCATCACACACACCTGGAGTTCTCACACACACCTGAAACTCCTCACTCACACCTGGAGCTCTCACACCTGGAGCTCTCACTCACACCTGAAATCGTCACACACACCTGGAGCTCTCACACACACCTGAAGCTCTCACACACACCTGAAACTCCTCACTCACACCTGAAATCCTCACACACACCTGGAGCTCCTGACTCACACCTGAAATCCTCACACCTGGAGCTCTCATACACACCTGGAGCTCCTCACACCTGAAAACCTCACACACACCTGGAGCTCCTCACTCACACTTGGCACTGTCCCAAGACAGGTTTTTGCTATGGATAGACACAAATCCGTAGCACTGGTATCTGCTTCAGCATCCATGGGCATGTGAGTGCCGCTGGGGAGATCTGTAACTTCTCAGCTGGAAAGGAAGGTGGAAGGCTGAATTTAAAAATGTAAATAATTAAAAGAATGGGGGAAAAAGAGAATGCAAAGGGCAATGAACAGGTACCTGTTTCAAAGGGTGACATCATGGCAGTGCCCAAAGGCTGCTTGGACTCCAGTGAAGCACTCACTGGACCACCAAGCGCCACGTGAAGAATTTGGCATTTTGTTATTCCGGGCAACCCCCCACTCTGCACATTCTGCAAAGGGAAATGTGGCTTATTGTTTTGCAATTCACTGCTTTTGTTACATCTGATAGGATTTACAACCACAATTCCGGGCTAAAATCGAAATGAGCAAACATTTTGTCAGGATTTCACCCAATTTCTCTCTAATTCATGCGAGCAGTTTTATGATGTCCTTAGCTAGTGACATTTCTCTGGATTTAAATGTCTGGATTTTGAGTACATGTTCTTGGCAAACACTGAAGTGTCATGGGAACCACAGCTTGCTTTATGAAGTGATCTGCTTTGGGATACTGCAACTGAGCAGAGAAGGAATCTACAGAGTCCTTAGAACCCCCAGCTGATGATTCACAGTATTCAAATAATGCTTCTGCTTCATCCTTTATGAAAACAGCCCCATGCAGACAGGCACTACATGACCCTTCTTTCATATGAAAACTACTGAAGGTGTTTTTGTGGCACAAACTCCAAATGTCTATCAATTCTCACCATCAAAAAAAACCCAACCTAAATATTTCCAGATTTTACTCTTTCTTTTCAGATGTAAGATGTCAAAGGATACAAGTCACAGTAAGTTGCACAAATAAATTAAAAAACTAATAAAAAAAATCATTTAATCTTCCAGGCAGATGCAAATCTGATAAATATCAACCGTCACTGAAAAGAACTGGAAATGCATTCTCAGTCAATATGCAAGTTTTGTTGTACAGTTTACAGTCCAAAGGCAGATGTTGAGAAAAAAGCCAGTGAGTGATTACAACCACCACCTCTGCTCACCTCTGAAATCAAGCAATATGCAAGAAAACACGTTTATCCAAACTTAGTGGTGAAAATCAAATATTAAGTTTACATTAATTTGTGAAAATCCAAACTACACTAGTAGGCACTTGATTAAACTTTAGTTCTATTGGGTTTTTCTTACAAAAAAATTGCAGAATTATACACGATGGAGTAATAAGTTAGTCACAAATGATAACAACTGTGAGCTCCTGACAAGCTTAAGTATGCAAAGCACACAAGATCAGGAGAGGTTTTGGTTAATACAACTAAGGGAAGACCACATTATGTCTTCTACATCTTTAATTAAAGAGTTTTAAGTGAAATATTTCTTAATTAATTAGATTTTCAAAATATTCCAGGAAGTACAATTGCTTCTACAGCACTGCAGTGAGAGACACTTGCGGGCAGAATTCCATTTAAACATGTTCCAGTTGTACTCCCAAGGTGTCTGCTGTCTATTTTTGTGATATTCCTAGAAGGGACTCTACACAAACCCCAAGTCCCTGAAGTCCCAGGTGGAAAATAGCACAAAGCCTTTCCTGGAGGTCCAGTGATCTACTCAGGCCACAAAGGGGTCATTTATGCTTCCCATGCCTTAAGTAGTGCAGCAAATCACACGGTTTCTATGTAAGAATGAGCATTATTCCAAACCCATTAGCTTCCAGATATTTCTTTATTGTTTTCACAGCTCAAAAAAGGATGATTCAAGGGGGCCTTGTCTTCATGACTGCTTTCAGTTCCTCTTTCCAAAAACTCAAACAACTTCCTGAATACTCAGCCAGCTCTCCCCTCTCTAGCTACTACTGGTTTTTCCTGCAGCAGTTCTTCCTCCTTCTTCTTGTAAAGCTTTAGGAGATACTCATCAGGCTCAATTCCTGCCTCCTGTAACTCTGCCATGGCTCTCTCCAGCCGGCGCAGCGTCCGGGCGCTCTGCACTTTGCGGGCAGTGATGTACAGTGTGAATTCCTTGAAGCCCATCAGTTTGCAGGTATCCACCTCACAGATATTTTTAACATCTTTGGTCTTGTCCACCCGGGGGAAGAAAACTAAACCCGACATTTTTTCCAGGTCTTCAACACTGACTTGGAAGTCAGTGAGCTGGTGGCTGAAGCCTATGGGGTCATTTGGCACCACGAAAGCCCCCAGGACCAGGGGCTCTGAGGACGCTCTGCTCCGCCTGGCGAGGATCACCTTGTACAGGTGGGATGGTACAGCCACATCATCCTTTCCAATCACCTGCCAAAAGGAAAGGGCAGTTACAGATACAAAATCATAGAATTGTTTTGGTTGGAAAAGACCTTTAAAATTATCAAGTGCAATCATTAATCCAGCACTGCCAAGTCCACCACTAAACCATGTCCCCTAACCACCACACCTTCATGTTCCCTATCTTGGGAGCCCCTTTCCTTTTTGTAACTGCAATAATTTGCAACATACAACAGAAGTTCCTGAACTGACAGTTCCAAATCATGGAGGTTTTAATATACATTTCAAATCCACTCAAAGTCACTGTCTGTCAGCTATTTTTTCTCTGTTACCCACACCCATGCAGCACTTAAAAGCTATTTTACCCAAGTAAGCATTTTTTGAGGAGATCTGGATACAAATTACATTCAGTGACTCAGTATCTTCTCGGAAGAGAAGCCTATCCAAAGAAAATGCACCTATTTCTTCCATGAATTCCCTACAATCCAACTTCAGTGCTCATACATGTTGGGTTTCCTCCTGTGTCCCTCAAACCAGGATCCAGGGATTTAAGGGGAGCCCCAAGAGTGGAGGATCAGAGCTCTTAAATAAGTCTCAAACTCACATGTACACAGTAGGTCCCACCCTGTGCCAGGGATAACTTCAAGGGAACACAGCTATTGATGGTGTATTCTCAAATGTAGTCTCTCTAGGACTCAATTAAATATGCTCATGCATGCAATTAATTTGGCTTTTTTTGTTTCTTTGCTATTGCTGAACTGAATCTGTCATCTTAAGAGAGTGTAACAGGCTCACACACAGAAAATCTGAGTTTTGCATAACCCTTCTGTAAGTACCCTTCTCAAATCCATGCTTTTATTCTAACTGCAACAGAAGAAAAATATGCAGATCCCTTACAAAAACTACAAAGACATTTTTTTCTGTACATAAAATCCAGTAATTTGGTGCTGTTTCCAGGATTTGCAATACTTGCAAAAGCAAACACTGATTGTTTTGAATTTTTTTGACAGCTTTTGTTAAATAGAGTTAAAAAACCATTTCAGGGAAAACAGGTATTTATCATATTAATTATTTTACAAATTAATCCAGTGTCAGAAGTTCAGACATGCCCTGCCCACTCATATAGAGTATAACTCAATCACATCATAAACACTTCCTATGTACATTTTTTTCTGAGTATTCAGCCCTTCTGCAAATGAAAATACATTTTTTAAATTAAATTTTGCCTGTGGCTAGTGAACCAAGGTTCATGTTGGTCTATTCCAACAGTTAATTAAATTTCAGCTACAAATTCTTTCAGTGGCTTGTGTCCTCTACCTCTGTTGCCAGTGTTTTAAATGACTGGTCCTAAAAGTCTTACTGGTTAGATCAAAACCAAAGAAAGTACCTTCAGGAGAAATGGAAAACTGATAAATGTTTTTCATGTTTTGTGCAATAACGTAGTAGAAACATTACTCATGTTTCTGGAAAACACATGTTCTTAGATTTCTTTTCTGTGTTCTAAAATACTTCCCTCCCTTGCCCTAAACTAAACTATTTAATAGTTTTGCTGTAGTTGAAACTTTTTTTGATTGTTTGGGGTTTTTTGGGAGGAAGGTGGGGTTTTGTGTGGTTTTTGCTGGGTTTGCTCCTGTTGTGGGGTTTTTTTTGTTTGGTTGGGTTGAGTTTTGATTTTTGGAGGGAGGGTTGGAATTTTATTTTTTTACAAAAATTATCATGGTTATGCCACCAACCTTCTCCTAAGTAATACTCTGCCTAGACATAAGTCAGTCACTGAAACTGGTTAAGGAATAAATACCTTATGCCAGATCTTCTCTCACTTCCAAGGATGACAGATGTGCTGATAGGGAAATGAGAGCTCCTGAGTGTAAAAGCACTTTGCATTTAGCATTCTGTGTATGTGAAACCAGAGCTACAGCTCCCCAGGACCAACACCATAAATAATCAAAACTGACTGATGCACAGGTAATGCTAAAATGTACTAAAACCAAAGCAGCAACATGCTGTTGTATCTGCTGATTAACACTGAATTACAAAATAAATGCTGCTGGGAGTTTTAACCTATTTGAGATCAGTGGCACTCGAGCTGGGGAGTACCTGCAAAAAATACTGGGGGTGAGAGGGAAGGAGCCAAGAAAATCCCTGAAGGGGAGAGCAAGGAGTTAAGTTGATGACACTGCCAAAGGCAGGAGGTGGGGGCTCCTTTTCTCCCCTGGAGGAGGGAGCTTGCAGAGCCTGCACTGCAATCCCACCTCCTGCACGTTCCTAGGGCAGGCTGGAAGATGAGGAATAGGAGGAAGAGGCTGCAGCCTCCTGAGAGAAGGCAGCAGTGAGGCTAAACCCCAGTCCTCAGCATCTCCTGACCTGCAACATTCCCCTGCAGTATGGCCTTTTCCAGGCCTCTTTGCATCCTTTTCCCACTACAAATCCATGGATATGTAGCAGGTCCCCCTTAGCTCAGCTCCCTCATTCTCTACACTCCCACACACATCCACATCCTCACTCTGGTGCATAAAAGACCAGAGGAAGGGCGAGCACACAGATAGAGCTGCACAAGGATCTCCAGTTAGGGGGGTACCTAATGGAATGTATGGAAAACATAAAACAAACAGGTGAATTCATTTGGAGAGAACTGAGGGAGCTGGGGACTGAGGCTGAGGGCTGAGTGGGTGGATAGAAAGGCTGGGGAATGAATAGAGCTGCACACAAAACAGTTAGGTATGAGATGGAAATGCTGAATGCCTGAAGTGGGTGTTAAGGGAAAACAGACCCAATGCTTATGTAATATTATGCAAATATATATATTCTATGCAAAATAATGCACATTTATGGGCACCTAGGAAGAAAGAGAAGAAACAGAGAGGACTAGTTCAAAATGAAGGAAGGGCTGGCCTTTTGAGAAATGTAGATCTAAATTCAACTCCATCCATGTAATAGTCAGATATGTAATTTATGTACCATTTCAGCTCCATGTAACCTCTCCTTTGAAAATTTAAATAAAATTTAAGCAGTGCACAGGCTTCATACCAATTTTTCTGAATAGCAGCAAACTACTACTGCAATAATTTCACTGAGTGCTAATACTGTTAAAGTGGTTAAAACCATCTTCAGTCTGCCAAACTGCCGGAGTCCACAGGTCCTCTTCCTCACTCAAAATAGGGTGTAAAAGTTCTATCCCCAGCTAATTCTGTTGGAGAAAAACACCATCAAAGGGCAGTGCCTGATTTCCCCAACAGAGTAAATATGCGTGACTAAGAATAAATGCATTTTTCTGCAGTTTAACACTTATGTGCACCATGCACAGGATGCATCACCAATAATTTCTGCAGTGTGACCCAGTAATTTCTGTTAAAAAAAAGGAAATCAGTTCTGGAGCAAGGCAACGTATTTCCATCATTGCTCCCTGTAATATCCCACACTTTGCTGTTTTATGGGAGTTAAGTAGAGAAGCTGCAGAGAAATGTTTCCATAGAACTGCCCCTCCACCAGCTCAGCTGCCAGGGAAAGAAGTGTGACCCTGCAAAAGTAAAGTTTGGAATAGAAGCAAGAGGCAGGAAAAACAAACTCCACAATTCCATTTCCTACTGCCACCTAGAGGATTTTCCTCCCAAACTTCAGCAGCCTCCATCGCTATCCAGATCTGCACCATCCCACTTATCTCAGTGCTTTGACTGGCAGAGACAGAGAGCATATTGTAACAGGATGGAAAATGGTTCAAGATTATCCTGCACAGATGTTGACTTTGATTTGTGCCTCTCTATCTGCGGTTTTTGAAGAGTATCTGTGATTCTAAAAGGAATTTTGTGCTCCAATACAAGCAAGAAAATACAGCAGTGGCCTGCTGAAATCACTTCTGTTCCACATGCTTTCACACCGTGTTGGTAACAGCCCACAAGGCAAATTTTTGTGCAATCCTTTGAAAATTCCCATTTTACTACTGCTATAAAATTTTGCTTAATCTTCCAAATTTCCAACATGAAAAAAAAAAAAAGGCACTCAAACTAAAAGCCTTCTTTTTATAGCAATTAATATATTTCTTTCCCATCATCATTTGGGAAACCAATGTGAAATTTCAGATGCTTTGCTGTCTTTATCAGTTCAATATAAAAATGTGCATTGCCCTAAATTTTTGCAGCTACTTATTCCTTTCATTTTTGTTTCTTTGACTGAATTGGTAATCGCCTAATAATGTAACATTATCATAATGTCATTTTCAGAGCAGTGTTTATTATTTTTCTATCATTACTGACATTGTTACTGACATTCCAGAAGTGTCTGTGAATTTGTTATTCTTCTCAAAGCCCAATTAAATGTGGACAGCTGTCAGGAGGGCAGGCCATTAAAATGTGTGCAATTCCCAACATTCAGAGATGTGTACACATCACTAAAACAAATGTGTTGGTAAGCAGTTGTAAAAGAAACCCAAAGAGTTCACAGGGACAGATAAGGGCAGAACATTTCTTAAAGCATAGAATTCAGGGAGCTTAGATAAATTCAGCCTCACAGCCAAATCACTGGATGAGAATTTGTCTTAACCTCGGCTCTACTCCCAGTTATGGCCAAATCCTGTTCTTGACTACAGATTTTAAAACAGTGGAAGTAAATTTGATAATACCTGTGGAGTCCCTAAGTATCAAAATAATTAATTAAGACATTTGCTGATAGCATCTAGGGTAAGTTTAAGCATCTGTCATTAATTAATGCCATCTCCATGGAGGTAATCAGATAAATACAAGGTAATTCCTAAAAATGTCGGTTTGGAGTTTATGAAATAGAAAACTCCATGAACAAGTGAAAAGGAATCTAAGAAGTGTAATGGCAGAACAGTTGAGATTATATGAGAAGAGAACAGTGTTACTATCATTTCCAGTGTTACTGGAAATTTTAAACACAAATCAATGTTATCAAGCTTTCATATTACACTGGACTTGTTACAGCTTCCCAGACTGCAAAAAAAATTATCTTCTTCTGCAAGGGTACAGATCATTTTTAAAAGAAAGGGCTCGTGAATCCAAAAGTGGTATTTTGCCACCTAGTGTCTAGAGACTGAAAATTCACCGTGCATAGAATCAGCAGAAGGGACTAAAGAGCCCTTCATCAGCGAGAACCAGCTCTGGATTGTCAATTATCCATGATTCTCTCAGGACCTGGCAAACAGCAATCACACTCAGTCATGCCTTAGCCACCAGCACACACAGAAGAGTCCTTGCATCAGGCGGTACCACCATCAAATCCTTAAAAATGTCAGCCCCAGAAATTCCCTTGACACTCCAGTAGCTGTTTCTTCACTTCTCTGTGAAGTTCTAACCCAAGTTTAGAACTGAGCCAGAACAGCAAACAGAACTGTCTGAAAAGAAGCAAACTCAGTTCCTTGTGACAGAGTCCTTCCCCCTCTACCTGGCAGTAGCAAAATGAACACTTCCACCACATCTCTTGGTGGACAGAATTCAAGGAATCATTCCTGTCCCTCAAGCATGATACTGGCCATGCCCATCAGGTATTTCACTGTAGATGTAACATCATCCCTGCTGATGTGATCCCACATTTTATACCCCAGAACTTTATTATCATTTGATACTGAATTCTGTATAGAAACAGATTTTCTGGCAGTACAAAAAATTCCATTTACTATCAGTGTAGCTTTATTTACTCAATCATTGTGACAGCATTAACTGCCTTCACTCAAGTTCCTTCTGGGTTTGTTAGGCAGCACTGATTCTGCCAAGAGTGTTTTCCCCCAATATTTGAGAGAGCTCTATCAGATGGCACTGAGAAGAACTGAGGGGTGTAAAAGCAGACCTAGCAACAAACAAACCAGAAAATACTACAGATAAAAATCATAGTAACAATCTGCACAGCCAAGCACTCCAAAATGCAAATGCATGTACTTCAGGAAAATTTAATTTGTTATGGCTGGTCTGATTGCTATTGCCAAATCATTTGGCAATCCTGAAAATGGAAGGAAAAAAAAATAAAGAGATGGCAAAAAAAAAGCTGTTCCTGAATACCGTTATGACATTGGAAGACAGATACCCTAATCCCTCTTTATTTTTCTTTAACAAAGAGGGTGTGGGTACATATTATGTATGTAATAAACTATACTTACATGACAGACTACTGCTTTCCACAGAATCTGCTTAGGTTATTTAAAAATGAATCCACCAGTACTTAACATCCTTTTTCCTATAACAGCATAACCTTCAGGATGGGTACAGTGCTAAATAAAAGCAATCACAATTAAGCTCTCCTGCACCTTCAGTGTCTCTTCTTCCACCTTAACCCAGTGTCTATTCCATTAATTTGTACCTCATATCTAAATTTAGGGCTGACAGAGCTCTGGTGGCTTACACCAGCTGATCTAAGATTGAACCCTTTGCATAAAGTTTGTGGGACATCTATAATGGACCTACATCCAGTAGTTATCTCTGTAGCCTTGGGAACCACTTGGAGCAGCCAACAAACAAGGAATAGTTTCCCAGGTTTATTTCCTGCTTTAACAAGCATTCCCTCCCCTAGAGTATCTTAGTAGGAGACAACCTCTACTAGTTCTGGAAGTTAACTGGGTAAAACCATAAAGTACCATCTTATATTTGAGACATGCAATTTGTTTCCCAGTTATTTGCCACAGACAGAGATGACAACTGTGCCTTCTGCAACGGTTATTGTGCCTCTCTGGCCCAGCCTGGTGATTCAATTTAGAAAATTAAACAGCAAATACAATTCCAGTATGAACCTCGTGTATCAGTAAAAAGTACACTGAAATGTCTTTTTCAAACAGCAAATAAAATGTTATCTAAACTGTCTTTTCATTTGCAAGCCACAGCTGATTCTTCTTAAATTAGCATTCACTAGGATGGCCTTGGGAATGGGAAAGGTGGAGCTCAGAGCATGCTGTAGTTAACTATTGCAAAATTTGTATTTCAAACTCCAGATCTACTGACAGAGGAAAATCACTAAAGCGACAGTCACTGAAGAGCAGTAATGTATAAAACAAGACAATGTCATTTTGATTTGATCTGGACAAAGATGAAAAACCTGCATCTACCTCTCCAATGACACAGAACAGATTTTTCCTTTTGGTATTCTATTTTACATATATTCTTAAAATATGTTTTTCAGATACCAAGCACGATCATCAATCTACTCTTTGCAATAAAAATCTCTGCTGGAGACAGATGAAATGACAGAACATACCTGAGGATACCTACAAGTTCAGCCAATAGACAGAAAAATGCTGGCATCTGAGGAGTTCTAGGTTAATTCCCTTTCTGAAATTAAAGAGCAAATGGTACCAGAGTCCAAGCAGGAACTGGGAACAAAGCCATGACCAATGTTCTGTTTCTCCTCTGTACTGATCTAAAAATAACCTTTTTGGATGTTTGATGAGAAAAACACCACCATGTAGAACCTTGGATATGTATTCCACCACTCCTTTAGCCAAAAACAAGGAAACTAAGATTGAAGAGAGGATCTGAAACAAATCAGTGCAGACACATTCACTGTAGTTCATCTGTGGTTTCTTTCATTTTCACAGCTCTAGTCTGAGAGAGCAAAAACATTAGAGAGGAGCTGAGCCTTAACAGAGGCACTGGCAGATTACAGGCTGTGAGTTTCAGCACTCTCCTAGTACTGCAGCACTTGTCCTTTCCTTTGTCTGTGCTGTTCAAGGAGATCTTCTCACATCAGCTCCTTATGCCCAAACAATGAGGACTAAAACCCCTTTCAGTCTGAAGTCATTTGTGTGAACTCTGCTGAGTTCAATCTGAAAGACAGCTAAGAGACACCTTCCCTCCACAACCCTTAGTGCTCTTCCTTTAGGGGCAGAATCCCAGACTACCAAAATCAATGAAAATGACTGCAATTATATCCAAGGTGTCTGTTTGAAAACAACTTCTCTCCAGTGCTTTGACACCTTGTGTTTCCTCCTCTAAGTGTATGTGTTGATAAAAGAAAGAAAAACAAACAAACAAAAACCCAACACATCACTCAGCTCTGAAGCTTCCTCAAAGTACAACTGCAATGCAAAGCACAATAACTTTAACCATCATTAAGAGATTTCAAAATTTTTAAAAACCCAACATTCTCAGCCTGTGTTTATTTAGAGGACCCAAATCAAACAATTTATTATTTTAAACAAGCAAACAAAAAACCTAAAAAATTATTCTTTTACTTTTCCATCTGGAGACAGCCTTATCTGTACTTAAATAAAAATCAATTTACATAATGAATCTCACTGTAGGAAGCTGAGTAGAAGGACTTGTGAATGTGAACAAGTGGTGACACAAACAGGAACACCATCACATCACCATTTTCAATCCCACACTGAACTTCAATTCATAGTAAGACCAAAATTGGTAAAGCACTCCTAAAAGATGTGTTGTCATCAAACCCAAAGATGACGAAGACAAAAGACAAGAACTGAGTAAGATGACACTCACAACAGCATGGCCATTTTGTGCCACTATTATTCCACCACTGTATCCAGGTATCAAGTTATTTTGAATAAAGCCAGTAAGATGCAGTGTCTGCTCTGATTTTTACCTGGGGAAGACTAAAATTTACATTTCAAAACCAAGACTGAGAATGACAGTCATTTTTTAGAAAACACAATCTTCCTCTTCTAAGTAAACACTTTCTCTAGAGAAGAACAAGAAAAAGATGAGCAAGATTAAAGTGAAGCCATTGATGGATGCAGTTGATAGATGATTTAACTTCTTCCTGGAAATTATTTCCACTTATAAAATGTTCAAGTCAGCTCAGGATTTTTAATTCTTTCCTATGTAAGATGAATATATTTTTTAAGGATGAAAAGTAAATGCAATATCCTGACAGTTACAAAGAAGCAAATCCCAGCAAGACGTGTGCAAGCCTGGAGAATTCTGTACCATTCTGAGTGACAGGAAGCCAAATGCTCAGTTGAAGATTGTTGAGAGGGAACATCTCCCTCCTGCTCCCAGCTATGTGCTTTTGGACAGATCTCATACTGTTACCAGGAAGCACTGGACTACTCTGTGTGCTGCCTCAATCTTTCTACAGCAGTACAAAACAAGTCCAGTAAACCAGTAAGACCAGTATGGATGGGTTTCTGTTGCTATTTTGGTTGCTATATATTCTATTTCTATTGATTACTGGGTAACCAAGCATTCTGTGGAAGGATCTGAAAGTCATCAGCACTGGCAGACAAAAGAAAGGTAGAGTAAGGCTTGGAAAGTAGAAGGGGCAATAGTGAAGTGAGCACCTGTGGGTGGCACAGGATGACTGCTGATCTAAAGCTGGCTTTGCCATTAATTTATCATTTAGCATTGGTCAAATCCCTTAACCATGGCTTATTTATACACTTGAAAAATGAGCACTGTCTGCACCTCCCTCACAAAGATGTGGTGAGAGCTGAAGTTTGGAACTGTAACTGAACATGAAGAAGCTAATCTCTTCTAAGGTAATATGCATAACTCCCCCCCCCCCCCCCCCCCAAAAAAAAAATAAACCCAAATCCAAAGCTGTGATTTTGTGAGTCAAGCTTTGACATGTGTGGCTGGGAACATAAGGGACAATTTCTTGAAACATAAAAAGGTAAAAGCAAATGGGAAACATCATGTTCTATCATGACTGAGTTCCAAATTCAATCAAATGGAAATCAGCTACGTGTTTATAAAGGAGAAAAAGTGCCTAATTCTTACTTCTAAGCAAGACAGTGTTGAAAGCGAACATCTCTCCCTCGCTGACATCCCTCTGAAATAGGGGGTTGTTTTGTCAAGCTCATTCATTGCTCCTCAGAGAACTGGTTGGAAGCCAAATTGCTCACAAACTGAAGCTGCAGTTGATCCAACTACTTATTTTCAAGGAAAAGTGTTTTTTCAGGTGGTGCAAAATGCAGCATTTATTATTTGCATTATGCCAACTTCCATCTGCAACTGCAAATAGCAAAAATATCTCATTGCAGTGGGGGCAGAAGGTAACACTCCCTTGAATAACTTACTATGCTCAAAGCTTACAGATGTCTAAACACAAGCCTACTAAGAGTAAGTCTGGGTGAGCAACAGTAAATTCACCTCTCAACCTCATAAGCCTGT
This sequence comes from Cinclus cinclus, assembly GCF_963662255.1. Taxonomy (NCBI): domain Eukaryota; kingdom Metazoa; phylum Chordata; class Aves; order Passeriformes; family Cinclidae; genus Cinclus; species Cinclus cinclus. The sequence continues at coordinate 5,246,839 of NC_085046.1, forward strand.
CCCATCTGCCCGTCAGTGATGGTTTCTACAGACTGTGCATGATAAATCTTCAGAGTATTTTAAGCAGGTAATAAAAATAGGGGGCTAAAAGAAGGGGGAGTACCAGTACCATTGCCCAGTGATTACACTGCACTAGAGTGAAATCTTCCAAGTGATTCTGGCATGCTCAGAATCTCAGCTGCAAGGCCCCATCCAAGTGATGCCCACGGTGTAGCAGCAAACAACTGCTTGTGAAATCAAGAGAGCACTGGCAGCCCAATATCCTGCAGAGTTTTGAGAGACCCATACTACCTTTGCATTCCACTGTTTCTAAAGCACATGAAGAAATGGATTGAACAGATGCTTGTTCATTAGCAGACACCACTGACTGACTGGATAAACAGTTCTACTGCTGACTGTGGACATGAAATAGATATCTGTAAATAAACAAATTCTTTTAAAATTATGCTTTTTCATGTATAGGCATGATGTAACATTTCTGCTAATCTTGTCTCAACAAGTATTGCACATTTTATATATTTTGCCTGTACTAAGATGCCCAATTTTTGTTTTATCAAGTTATGGTATAGATTTTAAATAAATAATTACTACTGCACTATTATCCCAGCAACATATATACATACCTGGTAAGTAACACTCTTCTTTCCATCACCATCTGTTTGAGGCAAGGTAAGAGGTCCAGAAACAACCCAAACATCTTCAAATCTCTCAGTCAATTCCCGACAGTACATTTCCATTCTGGAACATATTTGTCAGATAGGGAAAATCAGCTGGGAAGATTTAATCTTTGAGACACACTGTGAAGGGAAGGGTGAACTACTGACAGGGAGCATTTTTCCAGACTCACAAGCCAAACAAGGTAAAATGTAGGCCCAAGTCTTGCTTCCCATTTGTCCTCTGTAAATAAGGTTCATTTATTTACAGACAGACATGCACACATCTGAAAATGGTTTCTGCACCCTTAGCACATGTCTGAACAGCTGAGTTCTCTCCTCACTCCCATGCTTGACACTAGAAATAGACTCTTGGTGGTCACTTTGGATTAGAAAAATAGAATTGTTCTAAACAGCAAGTTGAGGCATTTTTACTTTGAAAGGTTTTATCATATTATTTGATTTGTGTGTTTCTCCCCAAACAATCAAAGTCCTGCAACACAGTTCTTTCTGTAGTTCACAGTACTGAGAAAAGTTCGTGCGTGCCATTTTCACTAACTCTATTTTTTTATAGACATAAAACTGCTCATAAATAAGGTAGTAACTCCAGAAATACTACCATATTTTTGCTTTTTAAACTGATTCAGTTTACCACATATAGTATTTCTCAAATAAGGTTTCTGGATCACACCTACTTTACAGAAAACAGAAGATTAACAAAGTCAGGTTGGATGGGGCTTTGAGCAATCTGATCTAGGGGAAGGTGTCCATGCCCATGGAAGGGGGACTGGAACTAGGTGATATTTAAGGTCTGTTCCAATCCAAATAAATCTGTAATTCCATGATTATAGCACATCTTTGATCTAACTGTTACAGAAATCACATACAGTGAGCAAGCAAAGGTAAGATCTGCACTTCACACAAAGGAACAGAGTAGTATGAGACAGATTATCTCAGATAACCTGGCTGCCTCTGGAAGGGGGAGGTCTCATCCAATTCTCTAATTCCAGCTCCTCATACCTCCCCCTTAGGCCACCTGAACATTCTTCATCTGTCAACAACCCTAAACAAAACCAATATTTGTTTTGGTGCTGGGTTAGTGTGTTGTATCAGCAAGAATGAGCCACACAAATGAGAATGATCAAGAATGAGCCCTTTCTTCATGAGGTACACAGAAGCATTGACTACAAGTGAACTCTTTTCCTACTGCCACCAGCTTTGCTTCCAAGCATCCCAGTTCCTCAGGCTGCCTTATGGCAGGGCAATGCAAACATCACCTGGAAAGAATGAGAATAAATGCAGCTAGGGAGCAAACAGCTATTGGTGGCAGGAGGGCCAGAGATTGCAGTGACCATAAAATTCACACTCAAAACAAGACAGAGAACAGTTAAATATCAGTTGGAAGAGAATGAGTATTACTAAGGTGGAGTCAGAGCACACCACAGAGCCAGTCCAGCAGTTTACTGTTAACAGCTTGCTGGATGATTATAGTCCTGCTCTCCCCTTTCCTACTGCTCTCCTTGTGTGTCACAGCTGACAGTCCTAATCCATCTTCCATGCTGGTTCTAGAACTCATCTCATGAATTGATCCCATTTTCTAATCTGGCAGAAACATAACCAAGCAAAACAAAACAAGAATTAGTTTTTAACTGGGCTGGCAAATGAAACTGACTCACCACAGTCAGGCTACTACCAGAGCTGGAACTGGGAAACCAGCAAAAAACAAGGCAGGAGGGCAAGCAACACTTTAGAAAACAACACAGACTCACACTGACTAAGCTCCATTGTCTGCCTACACCTCAGAAAACAAGTCAAGAAGCAAGCAATTAAAACAAGAGAAAGGAAGAGAATATTTGAGCTAGGAAAGGATAACACATGTGTGAAATACTGTGAAATCCTTAAAAATATTTAGCATTAAAGAAATTACTGGCAACAAAGTGGCATCACTGCCTTTTCCCTGCATTTAAACTCTGGAAACAGGGTGCTGAGGTTGGAAAAAAGCAGCATTAATTGCTTAAATTGCAGGGTTTGATAGTGCCAGAGAAAATTTCCAAACAGTTCCCACGATATCCTGATTAGGCAGAGATCCTGCTTAAGGGAAACAAAGAAGGTTTCCTTACCTTGAACTGGTACAAATACCTAGCTTTGGTGTAAGGAAAATTTATGCTCAAACACTTGAGTTATTAAAATCACAAAAAAAACCCTCTTAAAATGTTATGGCATTTTATTTGTCTATAAAACAGTATAACCTTACTGAATGGCTCATCTTATTTTATACACTTTCTTGTAAAAGAGGAAAGCAGTGTGCAGATGAACAGTGATACAGTTTTGATGGACTTTTATTACAACACTGCATATAATTTTGCTGACCTTCCCTTGAGTGAATCATGAGAATCTATCATTTCCCCCTCCTGTTTCTGAGCCTTCACATTCTGTAAGTCCTATGCAAGAAGCACTGGATGAATGCAACTTTTACTACGTTCTCTGCTCAAAGGAAGGGAAAAATAAAGTCTTACAGAAAGCAAGTTGAAATTTATCACCCATGCCACCTCAAAGTCAATCCAGTCAGCACTCACGAAGTGACAGGGATCCTGCCTGACTGCTCCTTGGGAGCCAGGACCTGAAGGAACACATCAGCCCTGAAGTAAAGATGGCTCAGTGGGGGGCACTCAGTTCTCTGATTCAAAGGGAACCAACATTCACACACAGACATGGGAATACTCTCACACTGCAAGTGCTTCTCTGAAAAAGATCTAAACCCTCTCCTTGTTTCTGCTGAAACTTCCTTAAGGACAGTTAAGCCTAGTACTTTTACCTCACATCAAGCATAAGAAATAATTTTGTCTATTTTAAAGAAATGTCCTTGACAGTTTGACTGAATTAAGAAGTATAGTCGTTATACTGTTCCTTCACTGAGAGGACTGAGCTGCCTTTCATGTCAGAGAAAGCTCCTACGACTGCTACAGATAAACTGCTCTAAAATACCTGGATGTGAAGAACCTTTGAAAAGAAAGCATTTTTTGATTTATGCTGCTGCTTGGTATTTTTCACTTAGTTTACTTATAAGTAATTTCTCACCTGTTCCAAAACCCAGCATTATTTTCATAATTCTGAGGCACAATGTTAGACAGATAAAACGTTTCAGCCATAGCTCTCTGCATAGAGAAAGAAAGTAATATAATTTCACCAAACACTCATGAGCTTAAGACACATTTTAGCAGTTTGTGGATCAGAATCCCATTTCTTGTTTAGTTTTAAAATCTATTAACACAGAAAATCAGAAAAACCTAAATCAGAACACCTACAAAATTATTTTGGATTAAGAGCTGCACAACTGACGTGAAACCTTGCAAAGTTATCGACTTTTTTTCTTGGCAGAAACAGCATGAGAATGTCCAATTCTAGAGGCACAGGAATTACTACTGTCACCTAGTGTCAGTTTGGTAATGTCTTTGAAAGCAATTAGTCATTTTTCATTTTGAATGGGAAGGACACTTTCAAGCATGCTTTTCATTTGACTGCTTAATGGCTAACTTTTTTCTTTCCAAGAAAAAGTTTTACTAGATATACTTATCAATATTTTACACATACATAACTTACAGGCAATGAAATGATTTATGAGACCATAATAGTCAAACATCCATATATTTGCTTAATTTCATCTTGTGCAAATATCATAAACATCTCCGAACAGAAGCTCACATACCTCCAGAGGTGAAGGACCTGGTGCTAAAGCACTAGACATATGCAGGGAAATACAGAGAGAAAAAAATTCCAAGATCTTAATCCAGAATTTTCACAGGTCCTGCATTTGTCAATATTTTTCACATACTACTACTGCAAAGTGATGGGACTGATAGAACTCTCTAGGAAAATTAGCAAACACTATCTCCACAAATCAGACTGTGAAATTCAATTTTTATAATCCTGTATTTGAAAAAATGTATCATCTCACTGCATTTCAAGCCAGGTCCAGGATCTCTGTGCACAGGGAGCTCACCAGCAAAAATTCCCCACATATCAGAAATAAATAACAACAAAGACACTTCCAAGAGAAATAAAACTACTGATTCTTTCATTTACCACATGCCACTGTGCTGTCACTCCTCCAAACTGAATACTATCAGCTTGGAGAAATACAAATTCAAACTGCTTCTTAATTAACAAATTGCTGCATTAGGCACATTTCACAAGAGGATTCAATAAATTCAAGGCTGTTTCGTAAGTAAGTCAGCCAAGGCATTAAGGCATGCTTCTCTTACAGCTTGAATAAACGGCAGGTGAGGACATTTTATAGACTGAAAGAACTATGGCAAAAGGGTCTAATTTACCTCATACACATTGCAAGAAAGAAAAAAGCCTTTTAAATCATCCAGGCAATCCCCTTGCCAATACAGAACAGTACTTAACAGCATCTTTGCTTTGCCCATCTAGCCTTAAATATCTCAGCAGCTGTTGGCCACAATGACATCATTGTTCCTGTCTCCCTTTAACTGAGCTCTGAAGACTTTCAGGGTTTTCTTGGTGAAGGTTATCATCTTCGTTTCACAGGTAGAAAATGTCACATGCAAGAGGCTGAGAAGACTAACTTAACACCACACTGTTCAAGACATCATCTGTGCCAGACAAGCTGATGTAGGTGTGATTTAATGAAGAGGTATGTCACCAGAGCATGCACCTGATTTAGATGGCTGAAGCAGACTGTGAGAGCATCCTACACTGCTCAGTCAGGAATAGACCTTGTAACTCCAAATCCAGCTCTGTGCCTCAATAATGACATCTTGTTCCACCTCAAAACAAACTGCAAAAGGAACATTGCACATTACTTCTAAGAATCTTTTGACCCTTTCCAACTGATAAACACAAATTAAAAAGATGGCAGAAAAAAAGTCCTACTGTTGAAAATTTGTTATCTCCTGCTGGTGCCATGTGTCCTCGTGACCATCCACTGCCAAGGTAGTCCTCATTGACAGCACTGAACATCAGAGGGATGTTAGGGTCTGGTCTGAATTTACAGTGCCTTCGATCTGCATCACCTGAAGAACAACACACTAAATGGTCAGATTATCATGAAACCATCATAACCACAAGACAAAAAGATCTAATTCTGTCATATATTGCCAGACAACCCATGCTTAAGGATCCAGTACATTAACCTGAAATCTGTACATCTCATTTACAGGCAATGCTAATTTCTTTCTGCCATGTGTTTTAAATATTTAAGTTCTTACTTACCAATAAAATATATGGATTTTTGCATCATGACTTCTCAAAACATCCCCAAACTAGACAGGTCTGCTTCAAATCTCAATTCGAGTGGCTATAGCCATAAATCAGAACTGAATGCCTCAAGATGCTTAATCTCAACTTGCAGCTTAGTTGTATCTGATTATTTGGAAAACATTTTAACAATTCAGCTATTAAGGCCCAACTGAAAGTAAGCCTGAAATTCCTGTTTTCTCAGAAAGAAGCAGGATCAATGATGCTACTTAGGGGTTGGTCATAATGTTTCCAAGATCTTTCTTTTAATTTTGAAAGGTAATTTGAAGACAGTGATTAAGATGTATTTAGAGGGCTACTGCTTTCATAAAACATTTTACAATTACATGGTTACCTCCATTACTAATAATCTGCCTTATAAAAGCTGAATTAATGCTATAAACTTAATTTAAAATGACTGTATACCACTCATATTTCACTCACCACTGGCAGCAAAAAATCACTGAGCCTCTGTCTTGCATATAAAACAGGGGAGAGAGTATGAGAACTGTACCAGAGTAAATAATGGCTGCAGTGAGGAGGTAATGCCCTGTCTAGCTCTGAACAATTGTTGATGCCCTTTGCTCAGGTTTCATCTCACAAATAGACATTCTCCTCCCATTCTGAGCAAATCTCTAAGATCTGTACATTAAAAGCTCTGGTAACCACTGGCATTAACGCTACTGATATAAACCATACCTCAGAACTAACTCCACTACTAAGGAAGCAGGAGCCATTTTTATGCATTCAAGCAACTTTGCAGACACAAATTAAGTAAGGAAAGGTTAATTTCAATTGTTTCATCTTCTCTCCATTTGTGTTATAAAAAAGGGAAGTTGAGCTTCCCTCCCAGAGATCACTACAGCACTTTTCTCCCTGACTGCTCCAGGGTCCACCTTCTGTGAGCAGCAAAGCCCATTCAGAGCACCACAAATGTAAGGAAATGAACACCTACATACCCAGCATCTTTTGTTTTGAAATGTGTTCAATCACCCATCTAGGCACCCGTTTTGCCTGGTCATATGACAGTGCATGATTTGTGTAACATCTGGTCTCTGTTCCAGCCTCAGGAAACCCATATCTTTCCAGCAGAGCCTCTTCTGTTGGTTCTAAGGAAAAAAAAAAATAAACAGAAAACTGTGGAAAGATGAAATGTGATCATAAATGGGACAGTAAAAAAAAAATCTCAGTGGGTGTAAACCTACTGCATAGAGGTTGAGGTTACAGTCACAATTAAGACCCAAAAAATATTGAGAGCTATCCAGTGAAGCTCTCATCTGCCAAAATAGTTATGGTTGTCATCATGTTTTAACACGAGGATCTCAGATCTAGGACTAACTCATCTCTCCACTCTAATGCCTACAGAAGGCAGAAGAAAAGCTTCAGGTATTTCCTTTTTACAGAAGAAAAGCTCTCAGATGTTTAGGGATAAATCAGGCAACAAGGAGTTACAGACCCAGGAGATCAACACACACATTTCACCCTCTGGAGCTCGAAATCAAATTCCTCACAAACTGAGATTTACCAGTTGGGCATAAGCAAGTCCTGCCCTCACTGGCAATGCTTGTACTCTGCTGAATGAATGAAACCTTCACTGAATTTTCTTCCTTTTTACAAGCAATATTTTTTTCTCATGGAGGAATATTTACATCCATCTTACTGTCTTGTTCATTCTCCAGACATCTGTCCAACAGCAACTCATGTTTTTAGAGCCATTCTTCCTCTACTTTCCAACAATTCGGTACTTTTAAAGACTTGAGCCTGCAGAGAAAACCATTCACTCCCTCAGATGCCCCAAACTTCTCTCCCCACACCTGAACCCCACCAGACCCCAGACTTGATAAACGAGCCTCGGCTCATCCAGGGCAATAACCGCTGAAATTTAGTTACGGACTGACCCGAAATGGGTGTTTCAAATTAAATACACATTCCTTTCCAGCCACCAACACTCCGCCAGGAGCAGGTGCAAAAGGAAGCACGTTTAATTACAAACTGCAGCCCAGCATCCCCAGATAAGCTCCCCACTCAGCCCAGCGCAGGTAGTAGGGGAACCCCACAATCTCCCGCCAACATTTGGACATTCCCGGAACGAAAGAAAGAGGGGGAAAGGCTCTTCTAAGAAGAAGGAGAGAGTTTAGGGAAATAAGCGGCTGCGGGGAGCGGGGCCGAGGGAGAGCGGGGCTGCGGGGCCGCGCTGAGCCGGCCGCTCTCGCTGAGCCGGGCCGCCGCCCGCGCCGTCCCCGCTACCCGCGGCTCTTACCCTCGGCTGGGGTCCGCCCGGGGCCCGGCTCCGGCTGGCTCTGGCTGCGGAGGAGCCGCCACGTAGCCCAGCAGGACGCGGCGGCCCCGGCCGCGGCCCCGCAGACGAAGCCGCCGAAGAAGCGGCGGTGGCGGGGAAACGCCGCCATGGCGGCGGGAAGGGAAAGGCGGAGAAGGGAAGGGAAGGGAAAGGGCGGGCGCGGCCCCGCAGCGCCCCCTCACGGCACGGCCCTGAGGGCGCCATGGCGGCATCGCCGCGGCGCGGGGACTGCGCGTGAGGGGGATGAGCCCGGCGGGGTTAAAAAATAAAGTTCGTTCCCTCACGGGGACTGCAGGGACTGTGGTGGCTGAACTGCTCCTATCCAGCTTGTCACCCCGGGCTCCAAGAGCAAAGGATCACTGAATCATAGGATCATAGAATGGTTTGGGTCAGAAAGGAACTTTGAAGTCTCTAGCCGGAGAAGAAAAGCTCGCTTTCCTTATGAGGAGAGACTGTGGCAGCTGTGTCTGTTCAGTCTGGAGAAGAATGCGAGAAGATCTAATTAATATATATTTAAATATCTCAAAGGTGGGTGCCAAGAGAACGATGCTGGAGTCTTTTCAGTGATGCCCAGTGACTGAATGATAAGGAGCAGTGGCCACAAACTAGAACACAAAGAAGTTTCACCTCAACATGAGGATGAACTTCTTTACACTAAGACTAGCAGAGCACTGAAACAGGATGGTCAAAGTTTTCCCTCTCTGGAGACCTTCCAAACCCACCTGGACACATTCCTGTGTCACCTGCTCCAGGTGATGCTACCTCGGCAGGAGGGTTGGGCAGGGTGATCTCCAGAGGATCCTTCCATACCAAACAATTCAGTGATTCTGTGATAGCCCAAGCCCTCTGCAATAACCAGGGACACCTTCAACCAGACCAGGTTGCTCAGAGCCCCATCCAACCTGACCTTGGATGTTTCCAGGGATGGGGAATCCACCACATCTCTGGGCAACCTGTGCCGATGCCTCACCACCCTCATTGTAAAACGTTTCTTCCTTATATCTAATTTAAATCAACCTTCTTTTGGTTTTAAGCCATCGCCCCTTGTCCTATCACAGCAGGCCCTGTTAAAAAGCTTGTGCTCATCTTTCTTATGAGTTCCCATTAGGGATTGGAATGTCACCAGAAGATCTCCACAGAACCATATCTTCTCCAGGCTAAACAGAAGACTGTGGTATGGGGTTGCCTTTAGTCAATATAGGGTGATGTTACATTGGGCTTATTTTCAGGTAAACCAGCAGCCTGATTATTACTGTTTTTCCCTCCCAAATGCCTGCTAATGTTCATATTTGCCTCATATCCATCCACACCAAGAATTTTCAACCCAGCACCAAGCCAGAGGCAATTTTCTGAAAAAAAAAAAAAAAAAAAAAAAAGATGGAAATCACCTGTATATTCCATGGCCACACCATCATTTTACTGCAGGCAGCTTTCCTGGAGAGGTCTGGCCACACTTCAGTGTCTGGCTGAGGGCATCTTGTGAGGATTACAGACCTCACTGTGGTGCTATGAGTACGGGGAACTCAGGGTTTTTATTTTTTGTTAAATCTTTTTCCTGGTCATGTTCCCCTGCCTTTGGCTTCTGGCAGGTGCAGTTACACTGCTGGGCTGTCTTGATACAGCTTCACATGCACATGTTGTCCTGTGTGAACAGTTTTTTGCTAGGAGTGATAAAGCAGCATTACCACAGTGCTACAAAAGGCAGCACACTCAAAAGGGCAATTAAATAATAGGCAGTTAAATAAATCAATCAATAAATAAATAATAGCAATCATTATAATTTTAATAAAAATAAAAGGACAGAGGTTGCCCAGAGATGTTGTGGATGTCCCATCTCTGGTGATGTTCAAGGCTAGGTTGGATGGGGCTTGGAGCAACCTGGTCTAGTGGAAGGTGTCCCTTAGCAGGAGAGTTGGGACTGGATGATCTTTTAAGTCTCTTCCAAGCCAAACCATTCTAAGATTCTGTGAATTTGAGATAACCCCCACTTCTCTTTGGAACTGTTTGCAAGTGATGGGTAGTAGAGGCAGGCCTCAGCTGTGCCTCTGCAGGTACTTTTTAGGGATTTTGGATAGCAGAAATGCCACTGTAACACCAAAAACATTCATCTACTTGGAAGGAAATCCTCCAGCTAAATGCCAAAGACAATAAAATAACAATGAATTTTAATGTCACATCAACGAAGGAAACAGTTATTTGTAATTTACTGTTTATTTTCATATACAAAAAGATAAACTTGAAATAGTTCTTTCTAGGTTTTTTTTCCTCCTATCTGTTGGGGTGTAGCTGCTTCACACAGGGCAAATACTACATTCATACTGGTTTATTCGGACACCCAGTGCAAAGCTGAAGCAGCAAAACTCCAACTTGGCAGATCTAATTTCAAACTTGAGACTCATTTCTAAAATACCACAGTAAAAAGGAGCAAAGATCCACTGCAAATTCATGAACTATGATACAATGTTCTTTCCAAAATGTCTTCATTTCATAACTGCAATACAATGGATGTCTGCATTAGGCCATTTTATACATACATTTTATATATGTATATTTCTCCAGAATATATATATATATATAAAATGTACATATATTTAAAAAAATCAGCACACTTCAATCCAAAAGGGGTTACAGCAACGAGCTTAACTCTCTATACTTTTTTCTTTAACAGGATACTTTAGTATAACTTTTGTTAACTCAGTAGTACAAGCTATCTCTGTTCTACATTTTTATAGCTACAAGAGTGAAATATAACCTACAACATTTACATTTCACATATCTTGGTATATAAACAGTACTTAGTGAATTTGAGCCAAGGACCAAAAGACTCTTTAAAAATTATTTCACCATCTGATAGAGCTTCCTGTAATTTACACTCAGTTTATTCTGCAATCTTCTAAATCATTTAATCTCGTAGTTTGAGTTTAAATCCATTCCAACTGGAAATCCTGGAGAAACAGGTTACTGCAAACTCTTATGTATACTCTATATATACAAGTTAAGTAACACAGCGTAATAAGACTTAGCTATTTATCCTAAAACTGATATACACATATTTCACTACGCTAGACAAGTCTTAGGATTTTTATTTTATTTCTTTAAATAAAGCACAAATTTAGAAGTAGCTGGTAAAACTTACAATAGGATGGTTTTAAAATGACAAATGGTTAGGGTGAGATTTCTTCCTGCTGGTGCCAAAACATTTTCTTGTGAGTTTTTGTACTATGCTGTGTTGTTTAACTGTATGCATCTAATGTTACATGCAGAAAGCTCTTTCCACAAGAATTGACATCAAACTGTACTTAAGTCAATTTTACAGTACAAAAGTTGTCAAACTTAAGGACGAATGTAAAAATATTAACAGGTGAAAGATCAGGCTTTTAACTCTATCATGAGGATCATGCAGAATTCATAAGCAGATAATTTGAACAGGTTGACAATGGCATTGTGCGGGTTTATGGCATAGAATTGAGGCCAAAAATGTTACTTAGTTTGCAGTAACCACCTCCTTCAATCCTCACTAACTATGAGATTGATTTTTGCATCATAGTTATTCCATTGGAAGGCCAGCAGCATTGCAAAATACCTCCTCCTGGCAGATTTTAGTACTTTGATTTACCAAAGATAATAATCATCAACCATCAATAGCCATAGAAACATTAGGCAGTCAAGAAAAAAATGGGGAAAGGGAAAGACCTTGATCTCTTCCTTTAGTAACAGTAAATTAATTCCTATCCATTCATTACTAGTAACTAAATGAATTACTAGCAATAGAAAATTCATTAGTGTTTGGATGGGAAAGCTACTATGCTACTATGTCCAAGTAAAATGCAGTCTAATGTTGTATCAACTACATGGATATTTTTTTTAACAGACATTTGGGAGGGGATCACATAAAATAAAATGGTAATTTAAAAGATGGCCCAGCTTTTATTTTTCACAACAAAATATAGCCTGAACATCATTCTCTTCAGCAAAGTACCATTAAGAAATTGCTATAATTGAAGGTCTGATTTTATGAGTATTTTCTTGGGAGTAGCTATTTGGAAAAGGAAAGAACCAGACAGGTTCTATGTCTTGCCAACATATTTTTTGTTATCCACAAAGTTGCTAAGTCCACTTTCCAAAGCTATTAGATGCTCCAATCTCATCATCCTCTGTCATAGCTGGATTTTTGCTTTTGATTGTTTTATGGTATTTATTTTGGGGTTTTAACAGAGGTGGCAATGCAGAGATGCCAGTGACTACTGAATTAGGATTTTAATTGTCTAGGATGGTTACTGGTTAAACTTCACTTCCTCAAAACACTGGAAAATTGAATGAAGTACGGCCTTCCTTGTTACAAATACAAAAGCTATTAAATTTCCCTAGAACATGGTTGAGTTTTGCAATACCAACTTTATTGGAATGTTATAAAATGAGTTTTTGTTTTTTAAAACAGCTGGAAAGATTAAGAGGCTTCTGCTTCAAAATGGGCCAAAAATGCAGAAGTGGTGTTTTATTCACATCACCTGCCCCATTAAAATACTGAAATAAAAGGCTAATAAAGGAAGCACTTTTCAGAAAACACTTTTTCTGTCTAAATATCCAGCACAATGCCATTATAGAGCTTCAGAAAAGCCCTTTTGGTTTCAATGTTGGAATACAAAATAAGTTTTGTTTTTTTTCCTTCAGTCCTTGGGGATCACTTTCCATTTACATATATATATCACATATATGCATGTTTGTATGTATATGATACATATATATAAATACCCATATAGAGCAAGGTTCCTGTTTGTGTATGTTACAATATTGTAGTATCAAGGAGAATCCAGATAGCAACACTGTTTAACATGAGGTTTGAGGTAATTGGTTCTTGAAATACCTGGATCACAGACTGCATCCAGAAATGACAACTGGGCAATGAAAAGTGTTCTTCTCAGACAGAAATAAAATAAAACTAGTAAAAGAGAAAGAAAGCTTACAGCAGTTGCTTTTGCATGGAAAAATAAAGGCACAACAGAATAGCATTACGTTTCAGAACAGCTGGATGGACATAACACAAGCAGAATCTTTTTCTGTGGAAGTGTCCTGACAAAAAGCGTTGCTGCTTATTCCATTGGCTGCTACTTCAGTCAGGGAACTGAGCATCACCCTAAAACGAGTCATGGAAAAGGAAGTCCCATGTAAACTAGGGACCACGTGTGCTACAAAGTATTCTGGGAGCACACACACTCACTCATGGTCACACAGGATTGGATGGGAACTCTCTCCTGATTTCCACAGGGTCAGGACTTCACCAGAACACAGCTGAGGGACTTGGTAATTGCAGGAGCCTGCTTGAATTAGTGAGCACTAATTGCAAAAGGCACACTGTCAAACCAGCTCCAAGGCAGTGCCATGTCTTGTTTGGTGTAAAGCTTCTTGCAGTACATCTCACCTAGTCACATTCTACTATCATGGTTGAGAAGACTAAGACTGGAGTGAATTTCAAGTCAAATGGAAAATTAGGTTAATCTCCCACCCCCCTGCCCCCCCCCCCCCCTTTTTTTTTTCCTTTAATACTTTTAGAATACCTTGGGATTAGTTACACAGATTTGGGAAGCTCTTTCTCTTCATACGACTTTGGACGTGACAGTGCTCCTTTAATTTAGTGCCACTGACACAGACTATTAAATCTGATTTTGGGAGCACAGAGCGCTTATCTGTGTATTCTGGTGAAGCCCGATTAGTTGTGTCACTTTAGGGAGAAGGAATTTCTAGGAACTGGTTTTATCAGGACTCCACTGGCAACACCTCCTTACAGATCATATTGTCAGTGCAGCAGACACAGCTGCTGTGAAGGGATACGGCAGCAAGTGAGATCAGCCCGGCTATTTGGCCTTTATAAATTAACAACCTGACTTCACAACTCACTGCAGCAGCACAGCATATGCCAAAGGACACACTGCCCACACATGGATACTCGCATGAACACGTGCAAAAACTCCTCCTGGGTCAACTGAAATGGCCATAGAAAAGCAATAAGCATTTTTAGCAGAAGGGATGTGACATGCAAGGTAACCTAAACACATACTCAGCACCATCCTCAAAGCATGTCCAAGTACATCCAAACTTGCTCCTCAAACTGTTTTCAGGCTACACTTGTTCTATCCTCTAGACTTTGATGTAGTGCACACTTAATTTAAACATTATATATATTTCTTTATTTATCTGCTGTGCATACACAGACCTTTCTCCCCTTTCCCTGCAGAAACATATTAGACATTACAAAAATAATTTGTGGTATAAAAGAATTCTCACACAATGTAGAATTTTTGTTTGTATATGTAACTAAAATATATATATATATTTTTTCCCCAAAAGTAAAAAAGTCAAAATGTCCTTATTTTCCTATATTATATAGTCTATTTTATTTACAATGTTACTAAACAATATCCTGTATGTAAAAGTGACAAAAGTTTGCGGGACACTTCCTGCTTATCAACTTCCCAAGCGGAGTGTGGCTGGAAGAGGACTGCAACAACAGCACTGGCACACCTTATCACCCAGCACCTCCCTCTGCAGTATGAGTTCCATCCATGCTAAGTGAAACCAGAACTTTTCCCTGCAAACAGGGCAAGCTCTGACGGTCTGCCTAGGAGATCGTACAAAAGGAATAAAATGTGTTCCCTGCTTTCAGTGCTGCTGATGTTAAGGGGGATCAGGATTCCTAAGGGCCAGGCCTGACCCAGCCAGCCTGGAAATATCTGCTTCCACTAAAACCACTGACTTCAAGTGGGAGCAGCAGGGAGTCAGGAGACCCAAAGAAAACACAGGGGAGTTACTGGGGGGCACTCACAGACCTTCTCTTCAAAACTAAGGCCTCTGGACTTCCATAGGTGTAACTGTCTAGCACTGGATATTCTGCAAAAGAATTTCAGCTGAAGAACAAGGCGGAATAAAAAGTGGGTTTCTTTTGTCTTAAATAGAGATTTCCTAATGATCAGGACCAGCTAAAATCCTTAATCATAATGAATAGCCCTGGTACTATTTAAGTGATTGTTAGGCTGGTTTATAGCCATCTCTTATAATATGCACTTATATTTCAATATAAGCCAAAAACAATTTCCAGCCTTGCTGTACTAATGCAATTTCATCAGCAAATCACAGGTCTACCATCTCAAAAAAACCACCTCAGTTTTAGTTCCTATGGTATTTCCACTTTAAAAGTCTGAACTCAAATTTTCTGCACCTAGGAAACCAGGTTGCCCAGCCAGTGCAACAAATTCATGAAAGGGAGTTCCACCAGAGAGATGGGGAATCCTGGCTCCTACAGTCAAGGAGAATTTTTACTCAGGATGTTCAGTGTTAGTATTCACCTGAGAACTTCCATATGAGAGAGGGAGGTGACCAATAAAATTCTGCAGCCAAAATTTTGAAAAGCTGCTTCCTCTAAGTCTGAAAGGGAAGTGAAATTTAGTGCTTGGGAAGTAACATAAGAAGTGTTGTCACTGCCATATTCAAGGGAGTGTAAGAGTTAAGGAGCTGTACTTGCTTTTATGACAGCTACACCTATGGATGTGCCCAATGTCCTGACTTGGAAAAAGCCTCTGCAGTACCAAACAGAACCAAATTCATATTGTCAATGAGAGTTCAAATGGATTAAAGGTGAGGAAACTACTTATTTGACAGCTCAACTGTTGAAAGACTAAGAAGTTAATCAGAGCTTGGTTTTGTTAATAAAATAAATAAATAGCAGTTTAAAAAACAGCTTTATCCAAATTCGTACAAATTAGAAGTTCAGGATTTCCTTCTATGCTGCAATAGCAAGACACACGTAGCTACATACATATAAAACTTGTTACCCAGCACACACCCAATTTGGAAATTCTTTTTCAAAACAGTTTCTGAATCCTGCTGACAAGATGATCTATAAGGAACCATTACACCAGGAAGATGTAACACTTTACAATCAACATTCGGTCAAGGTTTGTACGGTCGTGCAGTTCCCCGCAGTAAGATAAGCTACATGTGACAATTTCTGTTTATGCTTTCTCAAAAGAGAAGATTTCAGACACTGTTTAATAGGCTATTAAAATAATATGGCACTTTCAATAAATACTTTAAAGCTTTTTAAAGAAATCAGGATAAAAAAGCAACTGCTGTAATGAGCCTGTTTTAGCTGTAATACGTAATGCTGAAGGAAAAAATCCAGACGAGCAAACAGATATTAACAGTTAAAAGACAGTACAGCTTTTTTCTTTCTGCAGCAATAGGAACTGGCTTCCATTTCCAAGGAAAAGGGAGCAAGCCCACCTCAAAACAAGTATTCACTCAGTCTTAACTGCTCTACGCTCCACCCCAACCCTTACATCACTTCACTTCTAAAACATAGTCACATTTTCATATAAATCTCAGTGCAGAAACGTATTAAACATGAAAAATATTGATCCTGCAAACATTTACAACCACACTTAACATTAAGTGAGTGCCTAATGTCATGACACCAGAAGAGCTACCTACACCCTCAATGCTAAGCATAGGTATGTTGCAGCATCAGGCCCAAAGGTGCCAATGGCCACCGGGGACATTGGCTGGGTCAAAATGGTTTCATTCTGTCTGGTTTTGTCAAGGTTTTCGCTCAACAGAAGCACATCAAGAAACAGAAACTTTCAAACCTACACACGGAAACACAGTTACATGTGTGTACATACTAATATGCAATATACATTCAATAACTTGAATGAATAGGTTAAGACTTTATTCAGATAGACAAATTAAGGCAATTCTCTTAATGTCTCTTCAAGATAAAGGACCATGTCCTCATTTGTGACCTCTAGGTTTTAAAGCTATACTTTTCAAGAAATATATTTCAATTTTTTTAATAGATTCTCCAATTAGCTGTTTTGTTCGCTTAATAAATTATATCTGCGCAAGGGTGCACACTGATAATTTGGCAGTGGAGAAAAGTCCAATTCATTTATATATAATACAGACTTTTTACATTTCCATTACAGGGTGATTAGTTTAGGACTGCATTTTGGCTTAACACAAAGGAAAATTTAGAAGATCTAGCCATCCAATGGACATAACTTTGTCAGTCTAGCAAGACACAGAATTAATGCTATATTCAAAACAAAGAAAAGAAGTTAAAAAGAAAAAAAAAAAAAAAAAAGATGTACTGTCCTTTCACTAAAACAGACAAAAAAAAAGCCAAAAAAAAAAAAACAGAATGGAAACAGCCTTCACAAATAAGAGTGAATAATGCCCAGGTACCTTATATAGGCAGTTATTCTACAAGTGTATACAGTTATTTACAATGGTGCTTTATTAAACAAAACAACAAAAAAATGGTAGCACTTCCTAAAAGATTTTGGAACTTTTTTTCTTTTTTTAATTTTTTTAAAACTCCCTTGTCATAAAAGCCAACTTACATTAAAATATACTTACTACAAGACAACACAACTAACAAAATATATAATAAAACTCATACAAGTAGAAAATTCTGAGGTATTTCTGGTTTGAGGTGGTCTGTGGTCATGAAGTTTTTAAATTTTTTTTTTCAGTTTAAACCTCGGAAGCCACGTAACGTGTGTGTGTGTATGTTTTGTGTTTGGTTGTTTGTTTTTTTTTTTAAGTTTTTTTCTTTTTTAAAACATTGCATGTTTTGCAAATTAAAAAAATATTTCAATGTTGAATCAGCAGCATTAGGAACATTCACTGACTAGAGCGAGTTTATGGCATAATAAGAGTAACGGTATTTTCGAATATGCACCACTTTAAGACAAAAGAGTTTCATCACAGAGTAAGGAGAAAGCAGAGTCAAAGAAACCATTGGGAGAGGTGCTGTGGGAATCGCTGCTGCTGAGCTGCCTCAGCTCCCTGCAGCCAGGCAGCTCTCAGGCTACTCAGAGGCTACAGGAGCCAGCTGCCACCATTCACTCCCCCAGTCCCAAATTAATAAAGGAAATAAAATTTATATACCCAGTTTTTACCCTTTTCCTCTTTCCACCATCTGCACCATTAGCTTGGGCTGAGAGATAATCAACCAAAGGCCAAATTTTCTCAACTGACTCACATTTAAAACGTGATGCAAAAATTTTCTCATCTTCCAGTATTTTTCCAAACTGCTTCTGAAATCACACTTCCCCACTGTCCTAATGACAATGCTTAAAAGCATCCTTCCACTACTACCTGGAATTGAAATATAGAAGTTATAGTCCTGCTTTGTTCTTTTACTGCCCAAACCCAGATTCTGGAGGAAGAAACAAGTGCCTGTTTTCCAACCACTGCCTCTTTAACTCCGCTTTCTCCATACGCTGCAGCTGTAAATACTCTGCCCAGAAATGTCCTTCCCCTCCTCTAATGGTTACCTGAGAAGTAGCTCCATAGCAAATGATGTTTCCCCAAATGCTGCCAAGTCCAACGTCACTCTCCCCACCCCTATTCTATGCTCCCCCCTTCAATTATACCATCAGGAATTAACATTCTCTGCCCGGTTACTTTTTTTTCCCATGTTACAATGACACCCGTTAGATCCGTAAAAGACACATCTGCTGTTTTTTTTTCTGAAGCTCACTTCCAAAAAAAAATTTAAAAAATAAAAAATAAAAAAGAAACTGAACCCAAAACCAAAATGGGGAAAAATGCTTTTGAGGAAGGTGTATTCTTTACATAACAGTCTTAAGTTTCCTCCACAGTTTGCAGCATTGCGTCTTCGAAGGTGGTAGGTGGTTTTCCGTTGTGTCACATAAGCTTTATGTCACAGATGCTCCGCTCAGAAGACAGACTGATAAAGAGAAACCCAGAAAACTGAGTAAAATAAAAACAACTGAAGTGAGTTTGTTGAGGTTCTGAGGTACCTGCACCTTTTCTGCATTCATTAGTCGGCACCTGAATGCTTGCTGAAATGTCCATTTTTTTTTAATACAGTAGAGCAATGTGCTGGTAAAATTGATCCAATCCAAAAAAATAATAATAATAATAATAACAATAATAATAAAAAGTCAAGATAAAATAGCAGCTGCATTCATGGGTTTGTTGAATTTTTGTGATTTTGTTTCTTTTTCTTGTCCTTCTTTTTTTAAACTCTTTTCCTTGTTGTACTTTTGTTTGTTTTAAATCCGCTGAGTCTGGAAAGACAAAAGTAAACCAGGACCCAGGACTCAGATACTAGACTCTTTGGGTGGCAAGTCCACGTTGGTGACGGACGTCACGATGGAGACGAGGCAGTCCGAGGTAGTGCCGTTGACGGATTTGCGGATCTGCGCGATGCGCTCCTCGACGCAGCCCGCCGAGAGCCGCGCCTCGGCGTCGTGGTCCCAGCACTCTTCGATGGTCACACAGAGCTGCGCCAGGCCCTGCGGACAGCAACGGGGAGAAACCACCTTCAGCAACGTCACCTGCTCTGGGGGCCGCCAAAATCATTTGTGCTGTTATATTTCTTTCATATATACTCCTTGTAGACTATTGTATAGTTATATAGTTTCTAGCTAGCTCCGGGACTTTTCCTGCCCTGATAGGCAGACAGACAAAACACATTCCAAAGGTTCCTGTCCTGTCTTGCTTTTTCCTGGGAACCAAGGATGAGCTACACTCCCAAGACACTTTCTCATAAACGAACTACAGATATGACCAATGGGGGGGCTCCAGAAAAGGTTAAACCAATAGGGGGAATTACCTCATCAACTATGTTTCTAACTAGGGATTCTTGTCACTTATGCTAATCTGCTAAATTTATAGGACTGTATTCGCTCTATGTGGGGTGGGCATTTTTCCATATCTGCCCCTGGAGGCCTCCAATTAAAGACCAGTTTTTATATTAACTCCTATAACAATATTGTCTCGAAAGTGTGTTGTTTTATTTCTACATGTTTAAGGCATCATGGGCACCACTTTGTCAGAGGGTGGAGAGGTCCATTCAACACGGCCAATGCTGTATAGAAACTCTACAAGTATTTCTTCCACAGTATGCCAATTGCCATGAGATAAGCTTCAAAATTTACTGTAAATATGTGTTTTCATGTGTTTTTCTAAGCATCTGCTTTCTAAGGCTTGGTCGCATTCAGCCCCAAAAGTGCTTTTTTAAATATCAAAATAAATCCCAAGATTCAGCTACTGAGGCTTTAAAGGACAACAAGTATTAAGATTCTCATGATGAAACTGTTAGTGCTGGCAGCAGCAAATGAAACTATTTGCTTTGTTTATAATCACTTCTCTTGATATCCCAAAAAACTGGAATTCAACAGTGCTTGAAGAATGCAGGTCTTATTTGAACCCTAATTTGAAGTGGAGAACTCATCTTTTTTTTGCAATCCACAGTCTAGCCAAATCTGCAGCAGTTTGGGCAAAATAGGGGCATTTGACTTCTTACTGAAGCCCAGTGAGATGTCATCATCTCTCATCTTCCTGATCTAAGAAAAATCAGCTCTTTTATTAAAAACATGAGCCTGAAATGAACTACCTCTGGGAAACCCACACTGCATTTTGCTTCATTGTCTGCCTGCTTTCACATCTAATTAATTTTTCCTCTACAAACTGCTCCAAGTCTTGCATGGCGTCTAGTTTGTGAGTAGTGTGTCTCCAATGATATGGATCGTTTTCTTTTTCTTAATGCAAGGACTTTATTTTCCATTCTTTCACCATATTAAAGGAGTCCTACTAAAGCACCACGTGCTCCACATTCAGCACTAGTTGATTATTCAGCTTGTTTAGTCTCTAAAAACAAGAGATAAAAAGAAAATAGAGCACAAAGGTGTTGAGCAACCCCTCATTCCCCAGAGCTGACTCTGTCTAACACTGGGAATGCATAACCACATTCCTTATTCCCATCACACAGGAAAATATTTTCCACTGTTAACCAGGAAGGACGTACAGGATGTTTTAGCCAGTGATCCTTGAAGACAGGGCGCATCTTCTTGTGAACCACCACTTCTTGCAGGTCCTCAAGAGACGGGTGCTGACCTATTTCTTCTTCAAAAGGCAGCATGTATTCATCCACTGGACCTACAGTGCACACAGAGAATCAGGTTAGGGTAGAAATGGCCTCTGCAGAGCCACGGCGTCCCCATGCATGAGTGAGCTGCAGCTCCAGAGCAACTTCAACCCACTGCAACAAAGCCTGACGTTCACATGTCACTGCAGACAAATGTGATTTACATTCCTCCTGCACAATGGTCTTTGCTGTCCCTGCTACTTGTCTGGCCATGCATTTTCCACCTCGTTGAGTTACGAATCTGAACCCTCAGCTGGGCCTCTGGATCCCCCCATTTCCTTGAGGAAGTTTGCCAGGTAATCCATGATTTTTTTTAATATAAAGAGCAAATCAACCCGTCCTCCCCACATTTTAACACAACAATTCAACACACAATAACCTAGAGAAAGATTTTAGTATGAGCATAATTTCATTTTAGCGCTGACTAGCAAGGTCAAGCATAGACAACACTTATAATTTCTTGCTTTGTGGTCTGGTTTGTTCATAGGTTTGAGTCAGCCCTGACACACTGGAGCCGGATGCCCTTGTCCCAAGTACCAGCTCCTAAGTGTAAAATGATTTCTGAATGCTTAGTTATACCAGTTATGGCTGTGAACTGCCCAGGGCCATGGAAATGAGACAGCTGTTATGAGTATCAGTGCAGATGCTGGATGATAGCAGTAACTCCTGCTTATTGAAATATCATTTGGCTTTTGGCAATGCTAAGATGCTCTCTCAGAAAGAGCAGCCCAGCTTATCTGATGGGCTCCTCAGGGTGCCCCATGGCATCACTTATGGTTTCTCAGTAGCAAAAAATTACCTCTTTCTAGAGCAGAGATACTTCAAGAGGGTCTTTCCAAACTAAAATAAAAGAGCTGACCACTTCATCTGGTCATGAATTGTGACACCAACAGCACAATGTTTAGATACTTTAAAGAATGAAATCACTTAAGCGGCTTATAATTAATTTTGCTTACTCAGTAGCAGTCACTAAACCAAGCTGAAACACTTGCTCCAACGTATAGAACAGAGTCACTTATGACTTTCCTTTTCCTCCTTTCCTTTTCCTCCAAGAAGAACCCAGGCTATGAAGAGCTGCACTGGTGATCTGCAAGCTAAATGTGCTGTTTACACAACATCACTACTGAGCTGGAAGTGCAGATGAGACTCAGTGTAACTCCCAAAGGAAGCCTTCCCTCTGACTCAATGGTGCCGTGTATGGCACCTGGGGTACCTCAGCTGCTGAATTGGCAGGAGATCACAAACATGAGAGGAAAAATGAAAGTGGATACATGGGGCACCTCAGCAGAGAAGGGCAATTCCTACTTGAGTGATCTGTGTACCACTGTTTTACTCTACTGTGCTCCTAGCTCCCTGCTCCTCCAACATTTTATCTCATTAGACTGCATTTCTGAAAATGAGACCTTATGTGACCACACCCTTATGGAAGGCATTTTAATTATACTCATGCTCCTCAGTCCTACTGTAATGCTAACAGAAACATTTCAAGTCTAGGTGAGGTGCTGTTGTTTTATGAACTTGATGTTCAGTTCAGAGCATCCATGTCTATACAAGAAAAAAAAAGTTGGAGGTATCAGCTTTGGAGCTACCACAGTGACATGGCTGCTTTCCTGTCCTGCACATGGCAAAGGTCACTAAAGGACAGATATGATGATTGGACAGAAAAGATGCCCCACTTTGCAGCACCGTTTTAGGATGAAACAAAAGGAGAAAGGAGACACCATGAAGTTCATACTTTTAGATCCTTCAGGAGAAAGTGAAATCCTTCAAAGCTGTAAATGAAACAGCAAACCTAGCCCACTGCTGAGAGAGGGCTTGATCAGTGTTCTAGATGGGTAATGCAATGGTTGGCTCTCACAATTAAAGAATTAATATTTTGTGTATGTTAAGGGAAGTTTTATTGATAAATAGTTATGCTATTGTAATTTGTTGCCCTCTGTTCTCCCCATAGTCCCTCTTTCCCCCTTGCATGGTTGCCAAGGGACAGCCTTGGTAGTTGGGAAGTGTGGAGGGAGGGCATGTACCTGTGCCCCTTCAATGGGGCTTTTGGGGAAAGGGCAGGCTTGGTACTAGGAGGCACAGCATGGCAACACCTGACCTCCAGTCAAGTTGCAAGAAAGAGATCTCCATCAAAGGATGGAATTTGACTAACAAGATTTTGGGAGGGGCCAGGGTTGCCTGATGAAGCCCCCTCAGGCATATAAAAGGCAGAACAGCCATTCTGCAGGGAAGCTTGTGGCTGCTGGGTCCCCAACTCCCAGCATGCTGTCCTTTGTTCTTATTCAGTCCTTTGCTGTATTTTGTTAAGGCTTTTAGTAAACCTTTGACATTTTAAAAAGTGGGCGTTGTTTCTCACAATCAGCAGAAGTCAAAGATCAATAACTAATGACTTATGATAGCAGGGAAATGGGCTTGCTGACCCAGGAAGATCCTTGAGCCCTGTATTCCTGCTATTTCACTAAGGTGCTTTCCATTCAGGCTACCCCACTGCCCTGCATAAACAAGGTGACAGCCAGGCTGGCTCTGTGGCTCTTCTCAGGAGCCCAAGGCATGACCTGGCCACAGGCAGGAATGTAGAGTGCCAGTGAGAGCAGCCCAGAGCAGGCTCAGGAGTAAAGGACACCCATCTTGCTGGGATCACCTTCTCCCTCTGAATTCTCAGCAATTTGCAAGGTAACCAACGTAGCAAAAAGTATTTTGAGGCTTGAGCACTTGCAAAGGTTATTATATACAGAGAGTAACACCTTATGTTAAAAAGCAAATTAAAAACAGGCTAGCTGCTTTTAATAAAAATATTCCATTTATCATCGTTTTGTTGTTTTTTTTTTAAATGGAGCCAGATCCATTTTGTGGACGACTAAACTACACTGAAACAGAACCCTCCCCAGGGAAGAGAGGATCTTTATTCTTACCATCAACTGCTCTACATCTGGAGACTAGCTCCCACAACACCAGTCCCATTGCATACATGTCTATTCTCAGGAAGGCGTCTCGTTGGAAGTTGATTGCTCCCTCCAACACTTCAGGAGCCATGTACCTCCTTGTTCCCACCTACAGAGAAAAAAACAGCTCGAGTTACATTGCATTTGGGCCCCTCAGCCTCTGCTGGGTGGAGGTGAGTGAGAGCTGGTTTCATTAGCCTGGAGGCCACTCCTGCTATAAAGGTGCACCTCGCTCAGAAAACAAGCAAAGAGAAGCTGCTTCTTCTGACACCAATCCTCATTAAGATCACTCGAGTCCAGATAAGTTACATGAAGAAGGAAGCCAAAGTGCAAGGCTATGTGTGTGATACTCATTCAGTGAACACTGCAGGTCTGCATTCTGCTGCATGTTGCTCTGGCAGCACACCCTGTATGACAAAATGCTGATTTTGGAGACACACAGAACACCCTGAGGCCAAGGCTGACTTGGTTATCCTAATTGTTGAAAGTTCGATCCTCTTTCACTCAAAAAAACCCAAAAAAAACCTCAACAAATCCAAACAAACAACCCCCCTGATAAACAGAAATACAATCAATAAAACAGAGAAGAGAAAAAAATTATACATCCTGAAATGGTAGGAAAAGGTGTTGGTTTGACAGCCCTAGATAAAACAAGTCTCCTGCATCCACAGAAGTCTGGCTTGCCATGGTGTGGAAAAGACCTCCTCTTGTTTTGAGGGAATTCAGTCCTTGTTATAGTGTCTCCATTGCTATGTTTAGTATACTCATACTGTAGGAGAGCAGACAGGACAGCAAGGGAAAAAGAACCTTTCTTGGGAATTGAAACACTTTTAATAATTTCCTTTAGGGAAATTCTCGTCTCTTTGTTAGTTGAGGCAGTGGGGACAGAGTGAAACCAGGATGTGGGAAGGTGTGCAAAGTACTGGAAAAGTAAAAAAAAAAAAAGGTGATAAAAATGAGGAAAGCTGATTAAGGCTAACCCATAAAAGTGTTCATTTCTTCTGAGATGAAGGTAAAAAAGGGAGATTACATTGGAGATGGGAAGTCAGAAAGCACTGGATGCACAAGTAGGGGATGATGGACTTGCTGTCTTGGCATGAGAGCAGAATGAGGGGCTGCTTGCTGCAACATAAAGGCAGAAAATTAAGAACCCATAAAATTGTCGTATATTTTTTACACAGTGCTCAGCCAGCTGTGCTAAAGGTCACCCAAGCATCCATCCTGCCTGAATTCTTAAACTTAAATAAATAATTTTAGTATTATTAATATTTATATTGTGGTATCAATATTAATGTTTGGGAGCTTTAATACTTGTTATTAATATATAATTATGGCCTAGAGAAGTGGTATGTACAGCAGACTCCAAAACTAAACACTTCTAAGATTCAGCTGGACTGTCTTGCCTTGCTTTGGTCAAGAAAAGTTGGACCAGATGATCCTTGAGATCCCTCCCAACATGGTATTCTGTGATTCTATGATTCTGTGCATATTTATTACCAAAACAATAAGGAGACAATGAGCCCTGTATCTGAAGGAGGAAGCTACCAGACACCAGGGCTAGGGGGACCTCACCTGCACAGCAATCAGAAGGCTTTGAGCCCCCTCCCCACTCACCCAGATTAAAGCAGCTCCCAGAATTTGTCTGAACACAAGTTTTTATGGAAAAAAATACATATCTCAAAGAGAATTAAACGCATCTACACAAAGTAGCCCCCACTCGGGAGGAGCTATGGCAAGCCCAACTTCTTTAAAAGTTAATGATTACCTGTCCATGAGTGTCCCCTGGAGGTTTCCCAGGTTCAAACCGTACAGCCAGTCCAAAATCAGCTAGCACAGCTGTCAAGTCATTCTTCAGCAAGACATTTTTACTCTTGAAGTCCCTATGGACAAGGCAAGAAGTAAAGGAAGGGTTTATCATGGCATGTGTCTAAACCACACTGCAGCACACACATTGTCTATAGGCTTAGCAGCTCCCAGTAAATCAGCTCCTTTCTTCCTTTCTTCCTTAGATTCCCAGCATGGCCACTGCTGCAATCTTGGCTGCTCCTTACTGCCCTTGTCCCTAAAACACAGCAGCCCTGAGCTGACCAGCAGAGTCAGCCAAACTCTTCAGTGAATTCATCCCAAAATAAAATCTGATCTGGAGGGGCTCTTTTAATTAGAGTAAACTGTATATAGGGCACCATTTCTTGCTCCAAGCACCAGCTCTGGACCCCCATCTTCTGGGTCCTTCCCATTCCCAAGAGCAAAACCAAGGCAGGTTAAGGGAGTGCATTACTCTTCATCCTAGTCAGGATGTTTGCTCCTATCTACACAATTAAATCTGTCTGGAAATCAGCAGATGCTGGTGAGACTCTCTCCACCCTGACTACATGCTTCAACAGACTTTTGCCAGAGTCATTGATCAGCCTTCTGTTGAAATTGCTGGATTGATCTTCCCTGGAGAATTCAGAGGTTGGAAAGCAAGCAGGGAAGGGGGTGAGGCTGCACTCAGGCTGTCAGGGCCAGAGCAGGCAGCTGACAGGCAGGTGTTAAGAATTTGTAGTAGAGATGGTGGGTCTGTGCTTGAAGGGGACATTTGTGTCAGTCCTGTGCTGCAGCGGGATCATTTCAGGGCAGCTCAGGTAAATCTGCAGGGGCTGGGAAGGGTGGGGGTTGGAGGAAGATCACACTGAGATGCCTAACCAGTCGAGCCCTGTTCCCTGGGCTTCCTGCATTTTCATCTGAAAAGGAATGTTTGGCAATCTAATTAAATTACAGACCTTAGACAGCAGATGGCAATTGTCCTGTATGCTCAGCATTATAACTTCCCTATCATCAATTCACTCGGTGACCCTGCTGATTGCAGGACATTGCAGGCCTGCACAAAATAATTAATGAGGGCAAATACGATTGTTCTGCACTAGAGAGACCTGTCAAAATTCTTTGTGAAGAGAGAAACTGCTGGACCATGGAGAAGGTGCTGCTCCCTGCAGCCTCACATGCCAGAGCATCAGCTCAAAGCACTGCAAGCAAAAATCATCCTGTGCCACCCAGCCCCTGATTCTGAGCTTAAAATATCAGAAGAGAGGATTTATCCTTTCTGAGCTAAACACAGCATGATGGGCATTTCTGGCTTGAGGATTAAGATGGGGGAAGTGGGTGTGAAGTTGGAGGGCACTGTGCAGCCAGTGAACCCCAGCAGAAACCAGCTTCCATCATCTTCAGGACAGCTTTGCAGAGCCTCCCAAACATTGGTACCCCTCCATTTCATAGAAAAACTGCATTTCCCACTGTCTGTCATCCTAGAGACTGCCTGCTCCCATGCTATATCAGTTTCCCCACAGGCTTAGGAAACAGCCATCATGTAATGACATGGATAAACGCCTTTGCACGCTCAGCTTTAGGGGATTATGCCCTCAGGATGGTACAGATTGTGCACGAGATTTTTGCAAAGCAGTGGCACACAGAAATTATCAGACAATCTGCCTGAACTATGTGACTCCAAGGTAAAACAGGATGTAAACCAGCATTACTGTATGGACGTGTTGCTGTTGCTGACCTGCAGTGCCCTTTGGGTATGCAACAGTTAACTCCTACATCTTGATACACGATGCAGGGATTTCCCTTTGCAATTCCATTTTGCCCCCCATTTCCATACATTTCTCCATTTTTCCATGCTTTCCTTTCACAAATCACCTTGAACTGGCAAGTCTGAGCTGCAATGTAAATGTATCCAGGCCAGGGAGAAGGACTTAATTCAAGCTGCGCCAAGTAGAATTCCCTTAACATATGCAGTAGACCATCCTAAAACGGTCACTGACAAAGGAAAGTGGCATGAAAAGAAGAAAATATATTTTTTAGCACTTCAAACTAGGGAATACAGAACAAGCAGACTGTGAGTAATGGGTGAGTTAATTCGATTGAGATGCTGGAGATTTTATTTGCAGCTTCCACGTGGGGGCACTTTTGCACCAACAAGTGATTCCATAACCTCAATCCTCCTTGTAGAGCAGGGGGCCAGAGAGGAGTTGGCTGAACCCCTGCCCAGCAGTGACTAGGGAGTTCCACCTGGCAACCCCAGCATCTCCATCCATGTGCACTGTGGGAAGCCATTCAAAAACACCCCCCAAGCCCCCCTCCCCATATTTAAAATGCATTTAGTGTTTTCTTTCAAAAATAAAATTAAAAGGAGTGGGGTGAGGGAAATGCCTTGTGTCCCAAAACTCCTCCTCCACTAGGTATGTGCTAAATTCACACAAATGCTGCATTCTCCAGCTTTTATCACTTTTTAAATGGACAGGGACACTAATGAGCACGGTCTGTTGCTTTAAAGCCTTTCTATAGCCTTCCTCTGTTCCCCACCCTCAGGAATTTTCATCTATAAACCACTGCCTTTTTTCTTCAGGGACAAAGGTCAGGGACACAGGGTTCAGCTCCAGGAGCAGCACAAAGACATCTGCAGGTTCTTTCAAAAGCCCCCAGCTCTCCAAAACTTTCAGGTTTGGGGAGGTGGGGTGTTCTGGAGGCAGGGATACCCTTGCAAAAACAGAGAATATTTTGCCATACATGAAACCAGGCTTCTAGATCAGGTAGAGGGTGCTGCAGCTGGACGTGAGGTTTAAGTCCCTCCTAGATGAAATGCAGTGGGTGGCGGGGGAGTGTGGCCACGGATTACAGCCTGTAAATCCCTTCTGGAAATCTCCCCCATCCTGCCCTGCCACGAACAAACCACTCAGAATGGATGCTTTAGTCTAGGGCAAGCAGTGTGGGACTTTGGAGAAGGGCTAAAGCATGAGGATGGTTTAACCCAACTGCTTTCCTGCTGTCCCCTCTGCACTGCCACCCAGGTGGGTTGAAGCATGTGCCAGGAGGTCTCAGGGGCAGGGTGGCACCTGCTGTGGGGTCTCTCATAAGCACCCTGGCACGATTTGGGCCTTATAAAACTACAGGGTAAAATAACTAGCAGCCATTTTCTGTGTTTCCACAGTTTCTCCATTTTTTACCTAATGATCAAAGGCTCTGTGGGAAGACATGCAGTGGAGTTATCAGTATAAATCAGGAAAAAATAGAAGTTCTTTCAAAAAGTGGTTCTGCAGCAACCAGAATTCCCTTCCTACCATAAAGGAAGAGCTGGTGGAAGAGAGCAGCCCCTACTTTTTGGACATTCCACACCAGCCTCTACCAACTGTGCTACTCCACAGGCAAGATGCTGACTTGCCCCTCACCATTTTATATGTGGTTGAAAAAAATTCTTCTTTTAGCACAGGATTTAGCGGATTAAAAGGCCTTTAGTTCCTAAAAGCACAACTTCCTCCTCCATTGAACAGCATCATTTCAAAAACAACAAAGTGTCAACTAAAGAGGTTTTACCTGTGTGCTATGGCAGGTTTGTGTCCTTCACCTTTGCACCAGGGGACATCTTCATGAAGGTAGGACAAGCCACGGGCCATTGTTTCTGCAACATGGCAGAGCTCATTCCAGCTGATAATGTTGCCCTTCAGGTAATCTGTCAGAGAACCCTGCAGAACAGGACATTGTCAGTTCTTAATCCTAGACCCCCTCCATGTGACAGATGTGCCAACTCATCAGTTTAGAGAATGGTTTAGAGAGTGCTTGAAAAATCTGAGCTTTCCTTTAATTGGCTGGGATGGATGGGGGGTGGGGGGGAGAGTCACTAGTAAAAGTAAAAAGAAGAAATAAAAAACAGAAGTGTCCATGAATTTTCAGCCCTTGACAGCACAGACCTGATGCCTACTTATCTGCCAGGGAAGGGGTGGGAGGTAAGAAAGGGTAAAAATCATCTTTAACCAGAGCAATTCATCTACCCTCAGCAAGGAGAAAGCCTTCCATGCAAGATGAAGCATTGTGTCAGCTGACTGTGGCAATGATTGACTCAAGTAAACCTTGGGTTTAACAAGGGGATAACAGTGCTGGCTCAACCCCAGATTTGCACGTTTGTTTTAAGTGTTAGTCAGCTTTATAACTAAAGCAATCCATGAAGGGGAAGATGTGCCCCAAGCCTCAAAAGCTAACATGGAGCCCATCTACAAGGGGCAAGCTGAGTCTGTGAGATCTGTTCCCATGATACTCATCTATGCACATCAAGAGGTGGTGACCACCAGATACGTGAGCTGTGGCCTTTTGTGCCTCTCTCCCTTCCTAAATCCCACTTTTATTGATCCTTTGTGTAGGAAAGCCATGAGAACTAAAGGAAGGACCTTTGAATAAGGGGAGCAGGAGCACTTTGCTGTGACAGAGTCACGGCCCACCAGGAACAGACTGGATAGATTTCAGGAATTATAATCCTGTTGTATCACAATCAGCTCCTTCTCTGCCTTCCCAAAATGTATGTGCAATGATACATTACCTTGTCGTGGAAAGCTGTGATCAGCCAGAGCTCTGTCTCCAGGTTTGTCCCCCTTTTCTCTGCTGCGATAAATTGCAAAAGGTTTTCATGCTTCATGCCAGGAGTGTTGAAAATCTCCCTCTCACTCTGCCAAGATTGCTTATCCTGAAGCAGGGAGAAATGCACCATCAAAGATCACGCTTCCCTTTAAAGCAAACAGCTCCTTCAGTCAGAGCTGCTCACACTACACTAAAAATCATGCTCCAGTGTTAGGATGTGATGCATCCCTTCAAAAGGAGGCTGTTTTCCCTAAAGAAGAAAGACAAGTTGCTGTCCTCAGTCTCCCCTGTCCAAAATTATCCTCAGCTATTCCTAAAGGACATGTGTGGGGAGTAGAGAGAAAGCCAGACTCTACTGAGAAATAAGATTTTTCAAGATTTCCTAAGGATACTTGCAAGAAGAAAGCCTGTTCTTACAGCACCCAGGATCAGCCTTGTAGTGTAATTCAACTCTGTTGAATATTTACTACAGCTGGCTTGGACAGAAGATGTGCAGATCTCCTTTAGCAATGCTATGACAAAAGATACGAGGTGAAAAAGTAATGAAGGAGACAGCAGAGGAACACAAAGATGTTTTAGTCATTTTTCTTTGACTTGACATTTGATTGCTTTACTCTTTTCATCTGCAGTTCCTAGAGAATCAAGGCAGGAGTGTTCAGAGGTTTCCTAGAGCAGAAGACAGGAGCTGACAGAAATGCTGCAGTGCAATTTGCTTTCACAGCACTGGGGCTATGCCTTTGGAGGCTGTAAACTGCTCACTAGGTCTTGATCCAGATTTACAACCCCCCCCCCAGGCAGGACACACAAAGCCAGGGCTCTGGGCCTTTGTGTGCACTCTGGGCACCACAACTGCACACTGCCTTGGTGGATTTAAACAACACAGGTATTTGCAGGGAAGTTAACATACACTGTAGGTTTCAGAATGTACCTCTTTTTGCCCTTCTTGCAACAAGTACTACTACAGGAAGCATTTGGTCATGAGATAACACAGGGAGAAGTGTAGGAAGGAAGGGTCCTTGAACCTTTTCCCCCAGCAGAAGAGCCCAAATGCATCTTCGTTATGTTCTCAAAACCCATAATCTCCACAGGCACTTAGAGCATCTCAGCCCTGGTGAGGAAGCCCCTGGCAAGTAAGAACCTGATGCAGTTTCCCTCTCACCTGAATAGGGAAGATTTTCACTGCTACGTAGTCATTCATCAGCTGAGCCTTCCACACACAGCCAAAGCGTCCCCTTGCCTTGATCTCCAGGAGCTGCAGGGGCTTTAGGCCAACCAGGGGAGAAGGGGGTGGTGGGCCAGGATCCTGCACCAGAGAAAAAAACACTGTCACCAGCTGAAGCTGGACTGTAAAACAAAGGGAGGGGAGGAATTAACAGACTGCACGTAAGGAAAGAAGTGTGAAGAAGTGACATTTTATTTAATACAAATTATTTAGGTGCACTATTTGCAGCAAGAACAGCATGAGATTCCCTGTCTTGCTTGCTCTTTAGGGTATTGATATAGAACACATATAACAATCTACACCTCCAAGTGTCACTTTGTGACACTACTGCCTGACATGCTCTGGGCAAAACCTGAATTATCCTGTGTTTTCAAAGCAAAAGTTATTTTGGGCTGTAAAGCACCGACGTCCTCAAGGCTACCTCCTGCCAAAAGCGGGAACCTTTTGATCTTTATGACCAGACAGCCAACTAAATCTAAAACCTCCCACTGCTCTCCACTGCATTAGCATGCTCCATGTCACCCCAGCCATGGGCAGTGAACAGCTCTGCCAGCATCATACAGATCACATCTGTTTAAACTCTGCATTTGTCCAGGAGAACAATGTGACCCTGTAGGATGTGTGGGGTTGGAGCTCTGTCCTAGCTGCTTTCAGATGGGAAAGGTTCACAGTACCTTAGAATGGTTTGTGTTGGATGGGAACCTTAATGTTCATCCAATTCCAACCCCCCTAACATGGGCAGGGACACCTTCCACTACCCCAGGTTACTCAGAGCCCCATCCAGACTGGACCTGAACACCTCCAGGCATGAGGCAGTCACAACTTCCCTGGGCAACCTGTTCCAGGACTTCACCACCCTGACAAGGAAGAATTTTTTCATACTATCTAATCTAATCTAATCTAATCTAATCTAATCTAATCTAATCTAATCTAATCTAAATCTCTTCTCTTTCACTTTAAACCATTTCCCATTTGCCCTATCACCACGTACTCTTGTAAAAAGTCCTTCTCCATCTCTCCTGTGGGCTCCCTTCAGGTACTGGAAGGCTGCAAGTGGATCATCCCAAAGTCTCCTGCATCCATTCTCTGAGGGCTTATAAAACCTGAGCTTCATCAGGGAAAGCATGTCCCCTCGTCCCACAAAGATGGCAGGAATTTTATCATCTCTCAGATCTCTGATGCTCTACAAAGTTGGCTGAAATCAGGGAATGGGTTTGAGAGTTTGGGAGGAAGGGCAGCCACCAAGCAGGGTTGTTTAATTCCCTCCTTCAGGTATCTCAGACATGGTGGTAACCCCACCTAAACCCATCAGTCTGGCACTTCCATGGAGACCAACTGTGCCACCAGTTTCGAAAAGCAGAGAAGAAGAGTTAGGCCACCTGAAAAGAGTGAAGCAGAAGTGGGTGTGAACATACACTGAGCAGCCCCCAAAGCAAGGGGAGCGAGCCCCTCACCTCGATGATGTCCACGTGGCCGTAGGGAGGCTTGCGGTGCCGGTACATCCAGAAGGCCAGCAGGATGGCCATGGACAGCACGGCGATAGGCAGCAGCGAGTACACCAGGATGTTGAGCAGGGATGGCGTTGGCGGTGGTGGCTCGTATATGACTGTGAGAAAAGAACAGGGTAAGCAAGGGAAAAGCACCTTCAGGAATGCAGCAGCACTGTCAGCTGTACATCCAGAGGCAACCGAACCCCTACTGTCCCTCCACTCCAAAGCTGACAATGCTGGCTGGCACGTCCCACCGTGCCCAGCAGTATTCATAAGTCTCCTTGGTTTTCTTTTCTCTGTAGAAGTAATGTTAGTAATGGAGTAACACTGGTCCAAACCACACTTTGCAAGCTGAGCCTCCATCTGACCTTTATTTAAGATAGGTATTTCTTGTTGGGACACATAAAAGCAGAACATTTCCTCCTCTTAACCCTTCCAAATGCATTAAGAGAGCACGAAATCCCTTGCAGCGTTGCTTTACCTTTCACAGTGATTGACAAGTTGTCAGTTTTTAGTAAAATGCTGCCGGAGCCACAATCAAATGCACTATTCCCACAGTAGTTCTTGTTCCAAATTACATCAGTGCAGTTGAGACACAAACAATGGGAATACTAAATGGAGCCATGTTGCTATGTTGGAGACAGGGAAGGAAAAAATAGCAAGACTTGCCAAATTAAACAAAAAACTGTGAGAGAAAGAATATTTGCTACTAGGTTGCTACGGGTACATTAATAACAGGAGATAATATGACCCATGTAAACAATTAAAAACCTATCAGGACAGCCCAGGAAAATCTGATAAAGGTCTATTGGAACATCTCAGTAAATGCAGCGAGTTCAACCCAACCTAAGAAAAAGATTCACCTGTTTTAATAGTTTTTATTGAATGATACTTTAAAAAGTATACACCTAAAAGAATCATTGTTTTTCTATTAGCCCCTGAAGAAGGCCCTGCTATTACTTTTCTTCCTTGATGCGTAACCACAGTGTCTGAAAGCTGACACACACCCTTTCCCTTTAATTCCCAGACCAAGAAAACAGAATCAAATGCAAAACTCCTAGATGCTCACAGTATCTGGAGACTCATGACCTATGAATTTAATAAGGAGGGAGTCAAACACCTTTTAAGAGTTTGAGGTTTAATCCATGCTATATAAATCACTTCCCCTTGTGTGGGATTTTGTTTTGCAACATCCCACAGTGAACTGTTCACCATAAAGGAAACCTGACCCTTACTGGTGGTATACAAAGTGTTGGTACAGCTTTAGCCATAGAGTGAAATAACCTTAAAAAAACTCTACTTAAAGAACTGTAGTAAAAGGATTTCTGACTTTGTAACCAGAACATCCAACAACTCAATGTTGAAATGAAGCTGAATCAGAGGAGGTTTAGGACAAATATTAGGAAAAGGTTCTTCACCCAGAGGGTGGTTGGGCACTGGAACAGGCTCCCCATGGAAGCGGTGACAGCACCAAGCTCAGAGCCCAGGGAGCATTTGGACAGCACTCCCAGGCACATGGTGTGAATGTTGGGGGTTTCCTGGGCAGGGACAGGAGTTGGATTCGATGATCCTTGTGAGTCCCTCTCAACTCAAGACATTCTATGGTTTCCATTAAAGTCCTTGGATACTGACTCTAGAAGAAGAGACCCCGTTCCCCATCCTCCCAGTCACTCACCTTCTGGGCCGGTGACTTCAGGCAAATGGGTAAATTTCTCATTGCAATAATTGCCCTCGCAGCAGCAGAAAAACACTTGAGGGTTTTCTTCTGTGGCCACACACTCCTGCCTGTGCCAGGGAGGGACAGATATGGAATGAAGGGGAGAGAAAAACACTGTCAGCCAACTCCCGCCTCTTGTCTTTGAGAGCCAAGCTGCCCCAAATTGTCTTCTCCACACACTTTTTCCTGCAGCTGCACTGCACAGATCAGCAGTCTCCACTTACAGAAGACAACTTGGCACTCAAATACCCCAGTGGATAGCAAAGACCCTTGAAAAGACTGCAAAGGAAACAAATGCTTCCATATGTACTGAGGGCATTAGATGGTGAGTAATAAATTACAGCCGTGGCTGCTAACAGAATGCGAAGGAGAAAAACGACAGAGAGACGCCTCGGTCCCTGAACAGTGACTTTCCCACAGCCCATACGAACGCTGCCAGGGCAGAGAAATATTTGATCATGCAATTAAAGATTGTGCCATAAAGCAGTCGTGACGAGGGCTGAGCTAAGGCTGCATCACCAGCTCTGAGCACTCGAAGGGCACCAGAGAGCAGCAGCAGCAACAGCCCTGCTGCAGGTCTGAGGGCATGCAGTCATAGCTCAAGGTAATGGCTTTAAACTGAAATAGGGCAGGTGTAGGTTGGATTTTAGGTACAAATTCTTTACTGTGAAGGTGGTGAGGCACTGGAGCAGGTTGTCCAGGGAAGCTGGGGATGCCTCATCCCTGGAAGTGTGACATGGACTCGGATCATCCTTGGTCCTGTGGAATATATCCCTTCCCATGGCAGGGAGTTGGAACTAGATGATCTTTAAAAGTCCCTTCCAACCCTAACTAACCATTCAAGGGTCCTATGATTCTCATTTTGTTTCTGGGGTTTTTAAGTTTAATTTTTAAGCACCATCTCCTCCATAAAAGGCTTATTTCTGCACAAAAACCAGTTTGCAGCTCTCATTTTCTGCCTTTGCCTCTAATCCAGGAACTGCTACAGTCTTCCCAGCACTGAGATTTCCTTGCACATTGTGCAAGGCCTTAGGAGACTTCCATGGATCAAACCAACTCCACTTCCACACATCCTCCCTCTCCCCACAGATCAATGCCAAAAGAGATGTGCAGTGATTTTTGCAGTACTCCAGCTGTCATTTCTATCTTTTTCTTAAATGCTGCTTCCCTTCCCTGCCACCTTTTGCTGTGCTATGCTCTGCTTTTAGTTATTAGGCTTGCAGAGCTGCTCTCCACAGAGAACTGTATCAAACTATTTCCTGAAGCCCAGCTAAATTATATGCATAACTTCCTTCCCTCAACCACTTGGAGGAAGTAGCAAAACAATCATATGTGTTTGACATTATTACTCATTTCTGAACCTATGCCAAGCCTCCCTTTCTGTGTTATTGCTGACATATTGCCACGAGAAGAATGGAAATCTTCAATCCTAGCATTGGGTAGTTTTCAGTACTTTATTCCCTTTGGGGGAAAAAAACAGGTAGAGCCAAACTGTCTCCTCCGAGGTCTCAGCTGGGAAGCACTTGGTTTGTTTTTCAGGCTCTCCTTTTTTTCATCTTCAAAGCAAGAAAGCAGCCATTTGACTTATTCAAATGAACAAAGATGTTTCAACAAGTTAAGCAATGTTTCCAGATGCTTTTACGTGAAATCAGATAACAAGCCCTCTGGATTCAACAGCATCAGTGCTGGAGCCTTCAATAGAAAACACATCCTTTGCTAAATCTCTTGGTTAAAAAATCAAGCTAATGAGTGAAAACAGCCTGCTCCACATCTGCAATTCATTATCCCTGTCTCTGAGTGAAGCCATCCAGGTATGTATGACATGTTACACTTAGCAAATATCACAACTGAGACAGTGGGAGAGAATGGCACATTTTTCTGTGGCAGTGAGGGCACGTTTCGTAGTGGTTCATGTGCTCTGCAGGGGAATGGGAACATGACCTCTCCAGCAGGGCTGTGTAAATAAATGTGAGCACACAAGTCAATTTTTAAACACTACCTTTTTCCTATAACCTTAAATGTACATGTGCCACGTTCTTGCTTCCTCAAGATAAAGAACAGAGTAAGGGGCCATCACCCTCAACGTCCCAACCCTTGCACTCCAAAATTTTTCCACATTCCACGAAAAGGAGGCAGTGCTCGGCTCATCCCAGTGCCCAATGCTCCAAAAGCAGCTGCAGCAGCCAGCAGTACAGGATCATGCCCTGGATCCGGGGAGACACAATACAGGTGCATCTGCCAAGGCTGCTCTCAGAAATTCGGCATCCGAAGGTGCCAGAGACACAAAGGGCATCAGCACAGCAGTGCTGATCGAAAATCATCTTCTTAGCCATTTTTGCCACCTTGGGATGCAACACTGCCTGCATGGAAATCTGCCAAAGGCACTCAAGGGAGGAGAAAAAATGAAAAGGACTGCATTTAAAGAGTCTTTATTCCTTTTTATAATTAAAGCTAACCTTTATATCAAATGTTGCTTTTGATGCTTGTACTGTTTTATTTTTTAATTCTCAGAAGGTCTTTTAGCTTTGCCCTGGAACTTGTGGCTTTGAAAAGTCAGGCAATGGGATACTGGATGCTCAGTTCTAGGGCTGCAAAAGGCTGGTGAGGAGCCTGGAAATTTTTTACCATTGTAACAGAGCAGCATGTTATGACAAAGTTTAAGAACCACTACATCCCTGCAGAGACACTCAGTGACAATACAAGTGTCACTGGATACGAGAGCAGGCACTGAAAAGAGAAATCTGTTTACAGTAAACACTTCTGCTTGGAAGTAGGAAACTACAGTGACCTTCTGTTCTCAGAAGAATCAGCATTAAGATGACTAATGGGCCAAGGAGGATTGATTTATTGGGAA
This sequence comes from Cinclus cinclus, assembly GCF_963662255.1. NCBI lineage: Eukaryota > Metazoa > Chordata > Aves > Passeriformes > Cinclidae > Cinclus > Cinclus cinclus. Next base: position 5,284,617 of record NC_085046.1, read on the forward strand.
AGAACAAAAATTTAACTGTATATAGAGCCTGGCTACTCAATTGTCAAGGGAATAGGTGTGGTAGGAAAGTAACTGGGGAGCTAATAATAGAACAAAGATGAGGAACAACTTACGGTAGTGATAAGCCAAGACAAGAGGTACAAAGGCAGGGGAAGTGCACAGCACCAAAGGGAGAAAACTCTGCAGCCATGGGACAAATCTACCTCCAGCTTAATCCCACATCTTAGCACCTGATCTTCCTAAAACTTTCCGAATGAGAAGCTGCAAAGATGCACAACTGAGAATTGCACAAAGGTGACATCTACCTACATAGGTGTTATAGCAAGTGAAATCCATTAATTTTATGTTGTTAATCCTTATTGAAAGGGCTGGGCTTGGCTTGGTTGGTTGGTCATTGGTTTGGGGTTTTTTAACAAAAACCCGGAGCTCAGAGCAACTGAAGTTGTCCTTTTCAACTGCAAAACTTCACAGGGCTGTTTTCTTTAGCTGTAACTCTTTTTCCCCTTTGTAGAACTGCATCAAGGGAAGTTAGAAAAGGCTAGTTAATTTTCCCAGCTATTTAATGAGGTTGGAGACTTCCCACTACAAAACCTCACTCCTTTTCAACTCGCTATAGGCAGTGACATACAAACTCACATTGCTTTTGCTGCCCCACTCTTTCTCCTGGCCCTCCTCTCCACTCAGCCAAAGAACAGTGGAACTTTTTGCAACATCACAAATGCCAGAATATCTCAACCCCTAACCACCCCCAGATATTTGTGCTTTTCTAGACAGCTCCAAATGATTCCAAGTTTTCACTTCTATTACCAAATGCTCCTGGAAGAACATATTGCTCTTCAATTGATAGTACAGGACAGGTTTTACAATGAATGCCAGAATTATCCAAGTTTTGCAAGGGAAAAAACAAACAAAACAAAGCAAACACAACACAAAACCCCTAAAAGTTATTTTTGCGGCTTCTATTTAGAAAGCCAAAGCAGGTTAAGTGACAATTCTGAGAGCTGCATTAGCAACAAAAGTAATTGCAGGGGATGCTTTTGCCAATTATCTTGGACTTTCCATCTTTTCCTCTGCAAAAAAATCCCGAGGTTTTACACTTAGAGGAATGATTAAACCTGTATTTAGATAAACCAGCTGGGCTATTACCTGTCATAGCAGTTGAAGTCATCTAACCAGCAGCCTTTCTTCACCAGCTCGATGGAGCCCGAGTTGTTTCTCCAGGAGGCATAGCAGTGGAGCCTCTTGTCCTTCTCCCCCTCGCAGCGCTCCACGCCGCTCTGGTTGGTCTTCTCCAGCTCCCAGTTGGCATTGTAGTAGATGCACTCCCTTGTCTCAGCCTCCCCATGGCCTGGTCCTGGAAACAAAAGTCAAGTCCCAAGAACATTCAGGTAAAATCAGAAATAGATCCTTGGTATTGTACGGCTCTGTTTTAGGTGATGCATGCATTTGATTCCCTGGGAGCTGAGCAGCTCAGCAGTGTGAGCTTCAGCACGGTGTGGAGATTATTCTTCTCCTCTGGGGTGAGGAGGGGGATTGAGAGGTCAGGTTTGCCTAAACTCACACAGGAGCCTGTGGTGAAGTCAAGAGCCCAGCTGAGACCTTCCCAGATCTCCACTAGACAATGCTTCAACCTTGGGATCCTAAAAAAGGGGATGCATAAGGCAATGCATTGCAATGTCTAACCACAGAATGTCTAATAATGTCTAGTGTCTAATCACAGAAACCCTGTTTAGTAAAGAACCTCCCCGGGTGCTGCTTGATGTTTGCTGGGATGTCATGCAGTGGAGTTACTCTCCCTCTCCACCACTCCTTTGGGAAATACCACCTAAAAATACACAATTTCTTCCATGGATGTAACTGAGAACAGATAATAGTCATCCTGCAGATGAGGGCCAGACCAGTGGCCATTCCTCACCTAGATCCCAGTTCAGGTTTATTTGGGTAAGATTCCATATGATAAATGCCATGGTTTTAGCTGCATTTGACATGGCTCACAGTGCCTCTCCACCCAACCAAGACCTTCAGCAACAGAAAATTCTGTTTCCCCAAACAACACTGGCCACCCCAAATGGATGCTTGGCCACCACAGACAAAGGAGCCTCCATAGCCTGTGGGTCTTCCCTCTTTTAGAGCCTTGTACCAAAGGACTGTGGAGCTCCTACTGCCCCCAGGGAAACAATTCCTCCACAGCCATCATGTGGCAGAACTGAAATACAATTGCAGACACATCCATTAAAGCCAGAGTCAAATAAGGGAATTTTTGCAGGTGACCTGTTCTGTCCTAAACCTTAGAAATCCTTTCTTCATCTGGAAATACTCGGCTTTGTGGCCTTTTGAGGATCAGTTTAAAACAAAAGAAAGAATGAAACAAACACATGTCTTGTAAGCAGAGAAACACAAAAGGTACCATGAGCCCTGTACCATGATGATTCTGTAAATTCTGAAATGCCCTTCAGCCATGTCTCTTTGGGATTACCCAACCTAAGGTAAGGTCAGGGCTGGCCATTATTTTGATGGATTGCAATCATGGAAAATGTAGGTATCTCAATAAAATGTGTTGACAACCGGGTAGAAAACACAAATAGGTCCCACAGGATGGTGAAACAAAAGTGTTGTGCTCCCAGAATAGCCAGACCTCTGTGAAGCCTAGAACTAAGTTTCTAGCAAGAAAACCACAGCTCTGAATAAGCTAGGGGTGATGGGTCCAACCTGCTCCCAATCCCAACACCTGGACTCAGCAATGGTTAATTTTCATGGCATGGAGCAAGCTCATCACACTAGGAAAATCTCTGTGCAAGCTGCTGAGGTGTTCAATCCTTCAATAACACTTTTTAGGAAGACTGCTTGATCTGCATCATGGGAGAGACTGCAAGGGAGTAGGGGAATGAGAATGTCATAAAGCTGACTTCTGAAACTGGAAATTATATTCAAAGCACACACAGACAAGAGCTCAATTTCAATAGCACCTGCAGGTTTTATCAGCGCTTGCAAAGCTCCATCAGAGTTTTTCTCTGACAAGTTGCTTACAATAATGAAAACAACCTACCAATATCCCTCAACACAGAACAATGTCAATATTGACACTCCTTGTTAAAGCCTTGATATTTGTTCTCTTGATACTTACACCGTGCTTTTTTTAGGGCAGATTAAGCATTTTTGCTAAATACTGGTTAAATCAGCAGGAAAGCAAAAGAGCTTTCTCTTGTGTGTGGAGGTGGAGGGCGATATCTTTTTACTGCTGAAGAATAAATATCTTAACTGCATAGAATCATGGAAAGGTTTGGGTTGGATAGGATTTTTAAAGGTCATCTAGTCCAATATCCCTGCAATGAGCAGGGACATCTTCAAATAGACCAGGTTTCTCAAAGCCCCATCCAGCCTGACCTTGAATACTTCTAGAGCTACCGCCTCTGTGAACAACCTGGGCTAGAGTTTCTCCACCCTCATTTTAATAAATCACACTGCTTCCAGCTGGTACCTGACACCTAATCCTCACTTATCATTCTCTGCTCCACTCCTGGAAATACACTTTGCAGTATCATTTTTATCATCCCAAACTGAATATCACTTTTGATCAAGACAGAAATTTCCCCTCACTCCCCAACTCCCTCTCCCAAAAAGCTGGAAAATTTAATGAACCTTTTCACTGGAAAGCAGCTCCAAAATCTGATCCTACCTCAGCCACCATCAGCTCCAACCTCACACAATATTGTGTAGCCTCTGTTTTCTCCACCATAAATGACAGCCAATGCAATGCACAGAGCTGAGGAGAGATTTGATATTTCCACCGTGCTTTGGAAAAGGAATGTTGAAAAGATGTGAAGCAGGAGTTGTATCAGCTCTGGGACCAGCAAAACAAGGCTGCTAAATCCTGAGTTGAGCCCAGGCTCCCTTCCCCCAAGACAGTTGTCTTTTCTGGAACAAGTTTCAGCTGAAGACTAAGAGCTGCTTGCAAACACGCAAACCCAACTCTGCAAACAGTAACCACGCCAGGAAAAAAGGCCTTTCCTAGTTTCCCCCCCTGCTGTCAAAGTTTAGATGATTTGAATAAAAGCATGCATAAAGTTTTAGATGACTAAATAGATGTATGCTTTCCTTATAACAGCTCCTAAGGATGCTTGCATTAAGAAGACACTTTAAAAACCTGTGTGTTTGTTACCTGCTTTCAGATCTCTTTAAAAGCCATTTGGTAGGAACCTCGCCCCGCTGGGTGCTCACGACTGCAAGAAACCCTTCTGTTTGTACCCAAGATGGTCTCAGCAGGAAGGGGCACAGCTCCAGGTCTGGGTATTAATTTACCTGCTGCTTTAGCTCATCAAGAAACACTCACACCTTGCTCTGTAATGGATCATGCAGAGACCAAAGTTTGCAGCTAACTGCCTGTTCTGCACTCGCTGTGTAAAACCCTGAACAGAGGGAGGGGGAGTCAAAACAGGGGCTTGTCCCTTTGAGGGAGAAAGGTGTGACTAAGACAAGGAAACCTGAGCTTTGCTCATCCATCCCCAGGGAGCTGTGTAGCCTTTCCTGGCTCCTCTTCCCTCTTGGGCAATGGACACCCCCAAGGCCACTGTAGGTGTGTGTAAGAAACACTGAGCTAGACATTGGGTAATGGTTTTAAACTAAAACAAATATTACATTTGATATAAGGAAAAAATATTTTTCTCAATGAGGGTGATGAAACACTAAAACAGGTTGCCCAGGGAAGTGTGGTAGATGCCTCATCTCTGGAAACATTCATGGTCAGGTGGACAGAGCTCTGAGGAACTTGGTGTAGCTGAAGATGTGCCTGCTCACTGCAGGGGAGTTGGACCAGATGTCCTTTAAAAGTCCCAGCCAGCCCAAACTATTCTGTGATCTTTCCAAGTGGCAAAAGCATGGAAACCATGTCCTGATTTTCATTTCAAGTTGCAAGAAGAATCAGAGGGTGTTGCCCCTGGATATGTGCAGGAAGCACTTGTCTCCCTCCACCAGACACACTGAACATCAGCACAGCAAGGACTTGTGCCCCCAGCAGTACAACCTGGCTCAAGAGAAGTGTTGTACCAAACTTGAGCATCTGACAGGCGTGATGCTGTTAATTTTGGCCAAAAGTGCCTTTTCTGAACAAAAGTCTTTCAGTGCAGTCACAGACCACAGCCTGAGACAGATTAAAGGGGCTGTGTCCCCATAGCCCTGCTCTCACTCTCTTCACTCTTGTCATCCCCCAGGAAAGCTTCTGAATTCCTTCATCTGGTGGCACTGCCTGGTAACATCCTGCTCATGTGGGAGGGAAAATAAACACCCCAGAGTACTGCTTAGCTTTTGGCAGAAAATCAATGGGACTTGGGTGCAAGAAAATATAAAACCTTTGCTAAGCAAGTGTTGGAAGATTGCTGTTGGAACCTGGTCTCATTCATTTGGCCCCCATTCCTCTCCTGCCTAAGCCTATTCCACCAGCCACAACGCTAAATTTGGGAGAAAAAGTTGCAAAGCAAGAGCACGGACATGGGGCAGGAGCACAGTATCCCCAGCACTGCACCCTACTCTCAGCCCCAATCTCTCCATGGAAAAGAGCCTCGTCTCAGCAGGCAGGCAAAAACAATCAACTTTTTAATACCACAATCCACAAATAGTCATTTAAGTGATAAAGCCTGAAGTCCTGCTTGAAATCAAAGTCTAAGGAAGAATCAGGCTTTGCAGGAGCAAATGGATTGCTGGCATCCCACTGCACCCACCCAGCACTTTGGGAATGTGAGAAAAAACACTCACCTTTTAAAATTCCAAAAGGTTTATTAAACCTTAACAAAATACAACAGAAAGACTGAATAAGGAAAAATCACAGAGCTGGGAATCGCCTTGACTGGCAGCCACGTGCTCGCCTACAAAATGGATGCTCTGCCTTTTATACCCTTGACCCTTTCCAAAGTCTTGTCAGTCATCTCCCATCCTTGGGTGGAGATCGCTGCCTTACAACTGGACTGGAGGTCAGGTGTTGCCATGCCATGCCTCCTAGTAACAAGCCTGCCCTTTCCCCAAATGCCCTGACTATCCAGGCTGTCCAGTGGCAACAATACAAGAGGGAGGGGAAAGAGGACTATAGGAAGAACATACCAAAATAACATAACTATACATAGTCTATAAAACTTCTCTTAGCATACATGTAATCTTCATCCCTTAATTGTGAGAGCCAGCCATAGCATTACCCATCTAAAAGAGGCATGATGCAGTGTGGCTTGTCCTTGAACAAAAGTATCACAGAAATACCTTTACACAAAATACCAAACCCACGTAACTCCCACACATCACACAGGCAAAGGGAGGCTACCCACCGTCACCCATTTTTGGGGTGGAAATCAACTTTTTGACCTCAGTCCAGAGGAACTGTCATTATGCTGATTCCCCTGGGTTAATTTTCTGCTCCAAATGACTGAAGTATCACTAGGTTTTTGCCAAGCAAGACCCCTAGCACCCATCTGAGGCACATAATGATGGGAAGAGCAGTCGAAGCACCAGGCAACATGGGAAGACCTCTTGCCTCTACTTGGGAGTTGCAAGGCACAGAGGGAGCTCATTAAAAATAGATCCTTGTGAACTGAAGGACTTCAGCCTGCTGAGACATGGGACCTTGCTGCTGATCTGAGACTAAACCCTGCTCTCCTAATTTGGAGTCACCGACAGATCACTGAGGCTGTATCATTATCCAACAGCTTCTAAATTATAGCCAAGATCCAGTGTAACAGCTTCTGGTCTAGGTGTTAGCAGTTGCCAGGCTCCTAATTCATGATTAGATACATAGGGAATATCTTCCCCAAGGCTGAAGGCTGCTATAAATCTCAGCTCTTTATCTCTGCCTGTCCCCTTTGGAAAACCTAAAATGAAAGTATATATGAGAAGATGGGATGTGTCAAAATAGTCTGCATAAACACTGAGTGATTTACCAGACAGTCTGTTTGCCTGACTGTCAAAACCACCGGGCTTTATATATGAAACAGTGTATGCAACTGAAGTTATTTGCAAACACTTCGTTATGTCCCTATATAGCTATTTGTACATGCAATTTTATAATATAAAACGCCGGAGATTGTACACTGAATTGGGGTAATTGCCCTCTAATTTGGAGGGTAATTGCATGCAGCAATTAAGCAACTGCGGATGCATTCTTGCACGTGTGATTATGGAAGTCGGGCCCTTTGTTTGAGGTTTGGGTTTGCCTTCAAGGGCTCTCCCTCAAACCGTGGCAGGGGTGAGCAGAGCTGGGAGATCAGGGGCTGCTGGGTGCTCACCTTGCAGCACAGCATCTGCTGGGATGAGCCCCTTCACCCCCTTCCCAGGGGATGCTAAACCAGCTGCCTCCAAACCCACAGCTGCATTTTGGCACACCCTTCAATGGGGGACCACAATCTAAGCATCTGTGGAGAGCTCTCAGAGGCACTGGTGGGGAGGGAAAGGCAGGGAAAGAAGGCTGCTGCCTCCCAGCTCTCCCACTGCCAGGCACCTGCGCAGAGATCACGTGCACGACTACAAATTAAGGAATTCCAAATAGCTGTTGCTAGAAAATCAAAATCAAGCCAGATGAAGGCTTGTAACTGGGAATGTTTGGAAAATGTTGCTCTGGAGAGACCACCCAGTTGCATCTCTACAAAACGAATGTGAGATTTCTAAGCGTTGCTCCAGCACTTATTCCCCAAGCGGGGTGATTTCATTGCTGCTGTACTTAAATAATAGGGGCTAAATACATTTTTTAGGCAAAGCATCAAACTCGTGATGACATCTGTGGTTAAGCACGTAACTGCACATGAGGATTTGGAAGCTTGTTGCTTTTATCCCCTGTTCTTTTCACTAAAGTCTTTAAACAACAGCAGAAACAAACCCCTGTGACTCTGCAGAGCCTCTTTCTCAAGCCAAAACTTCACCCCACCTTTGGGGAGCTCAATGGCCTGGGTTTGTCACGGCAGAGATGCCCCATTCAAGCAGCTGGGTGCAGGGATGGTTAATTAAAAACATCTACTGTTGCAAAATGCTTCAGTTCTTAAGCCACATCAGGTAAATCTGGGGGCCGGCAGCACTGAGAAAGCAAAGGTGTAATGCCAAGGGAAGATACTACTTGGAATTTTGTTTTCTGTCAATAGATTTGGCTTATCCCACAGTAAAAGAGCTCCAAGTTTTCAAGTCAATCAATGGCTGTTAATCTATTATCTCAGCATATATTGCCATGGTAACCTGCAATGATGCCATTGACAACCACTCTCAAAAGGACAGGAGGCTTTAAGTCATTTTCTTTTAAAATTAAAAAATGAACTTTAATATTAAGAAATACATCCTCCCTGCTCACCAGGGATGACAACTCAGGGCTTCTATATTCACACCATGACTCACACTTCACAGCTTCCACGGACATCTGTGTAGCAACCCCCCCCCCCCCCCCCCCCATATATCTCTTTTTTAACTTGGGTTTAAGTCAGTAAATGATAACAAGAAAATTATTCCAAAGAATTATATCCTTATTAGAATTTTCCCCCAAACAGACGGCAAAGCCTCTTTTGGAAAAACTAGGGAGTGTGTTTTAGGAGTTATTACTACCAGCTTGGGGAAAGGATGCAGTAATGGTTTCATTCTTCTGAATAATTTCTCTGGTATTTTAAGTCAAACAGGCTGGAGAAGAAGAAGGACATGGAGCATTCCAGCTCCTCACAAGGCCACAAAACCAGGTAGATCCTGCAGAGGGAAGACAGAGCTGAGATGACAGCGAGACTCATTTAAGTGAAATACTGAGTGTCCACACACACACACACACATGCACACAGAGCTGGTGAGATTAATCTCCTGGCACAAAAGGAAGGATCTCCCAGGAAAAGGTTTAGTAAATCATTCCTCTGGCCAGGCAGAGTGACCCAAGGAGGTTTGGCCAGGTTGCTGGCTGGCCTGGTTTGCAGCAGGACAGAAAGGCTGCCAGCAGTTAATCAATTTTTGGAAGCAGAGCATTTTTGGCTTGAACTCAGAGGGTCACTTCTATATTTTATTTAAAGAAGAGATCATTTTAGTTATCCATTAGAAAAATCCTATTTTGTATCATTTCAGTTAAGGACAAAGCCAAAAATGTAATTACATTTCTCCCTTCACATCACTAACTGTATCTGTCTCCCCCAAAAAGGTTTTAGTTCTTTAATAAAACCATCAGGGAGATCAATCAAAAGCATTTAATGCCGTGGTGCTTCTGCAGTTCATGTTTAAATGCACTTTGGGTCACAAACGAGGTAATTTGGACAGCAGAGCTCAAACCAGATTAGTAATAACACACACAAAAAGGCCTAATTCCTTTTCCTTTTTTTCTTTTTTCTTTTCTTTTTCTTTTTTCTTTTTCTTTTTTTTTTTTTTTTTTGCACAGATACATACTCCTCCTCAGCTACACCCAAGAGAATGAAATGAAAACCAAGCCAGCCCCGAGAAGCACGAAGTCACAGATCCAAAAAGGGCACTGCTGCTGCCTGCCTGCCTGTGCATGGCGTGGGATGGAGGAGAGCTCCAGGAGCTGCAGGTTGCCCATCCAAACTCCCTCTCAGAGCCCTCAGAGCTGCTGCCTGCCCATGTGTGACCAACCCCGAGGATGCCACATTGGGCACCATCTCTGAAATGATGCTCCTCCATCCCCTCTGATCATTAGAAGACACCTCCAGGCTTCCTTTGCACCACCACAGCCTTGCTCCACAGAGGAATTCCATGAAGGAGAGGTTGTATTTTCTCCACCACACCATGAGTTTCCAAACAGGCATATAATTATTAAGGGGTTTTTTCTTGAATTTTGCTTTCTTATAAAAGCATAATGCTTTCTTATAAAAGCATTAAGCAGGCCATTTATTTGGCTTGTAACAGCAGTGACTACTCTTTGGCATGAAAAATGGCCCCTTGTGGGCTGAGCACTCTGCACACAAGCCACCAAGAAGGTGTCTCAGCAGCCAAACTTTGCAGCCTCTGTAACAGAAAATATTAGAGCTTAATGGCAAGATTAAGGTATTTCCAATTGCACTCCTGAAAAATAAATAGAGGGCAAGCCTTGACCAGATTCCACAAATCACTGAAAATATGCAGCAAGTTCTGAAATAACATTTAGAACACAATGATTTGTTCTCTCCCATCCTCCTCAGGAGCCAGCATGGGGTCTCCAAAGCGCATGGGAGGAGGAAGTGAAATCACGTACATTCGTAAATATTTTCCCCACACACGGTGAAGTTTTGAAAAGCTTTCAAAGCAAGCCTGGAAAATGTATTTCCTTCCAGGCAGAGGAATGAGGGTATGGGAGCATCTCCTTGTGTAGTGCAGAGGTTTAAGGGACAGCAATAATCATGTGGTGATGCCTTTCCCAGCTTTTCTACCTGCATCTGCTCCATCCCACTGTCCTCATCATCCAGTGACACTGCCACCAGCAGAAATGCTTTTCAGAGTTCCTGATTTTTAAGGTCTTCTCCAGTGAGAGAGTGATGTATGTCCAACACAGCACAGCACACCTGGCAAGCCACAGAGAGCTTTGGTACCAGAACAGCAGCACCTCAATTCATAATCTACACTGGGTCCTCTGAGATTTATCAGCAGGGACATTTCAAATATGCTTTAAAATGTGCTGAGTCTACTAAGATTGGGCCCCAAGTGCTTTTCTATTGATTCTGCTTGACATTTCCAAATACCACAATTCCAAATTTAATTCACTGGTAATTGGAAAAACTGTAATGCATGTAAATGGACAAGAAGATGTGGGAAGTCCAAAAGGTCAAGCATCAGGAAAACGTGTCCCCAAGAACTAAATGATGCTTGTTTGTGTTCCTGTCACCCTCTTCTACTTGAATAATCAAAGCTTGGAGCTGAGCAGTTTTCTCAGCAGGATGGAGGAAGAAAGGCAATAAAAAAACCACAGCCACTCTAAACCATGGAACCAGTTCAAAAATCACTGTTTTAAACTCCATCACTGACCAGAATCCAAATACACCATAGAGATGAGTCACTTAATCAGCAGATTACATGAGCAAGTGGGAAACTCAAGGAAGAATTAATTTGAAAATGCTCTCAGTAGAAGAACATTATCTCTACCTAGAAATCAGGTTTCTAAGATTACCTTTCTGCTACATCACAGCTTCTCCTTGCCAGCCAGTTGGAAGGGGAAGCAGCAACTGAGAGAAATTCTTATAGATGTCTAAGTTCAAACCTGAGTTCAAGCATGATGATGGATGGTTGCTGGCAGGCGCCAGCTGGGGTCTCTTCTTTATTGACCTGAGAAAACCAAACTTCTCCTTCAGAGGAACCAAGGGCTTCAGTGACAAGAAATGGTGCAGGACCATGCAAGGGATGCTCGCCCAGCTCTTTGCACTGTGTTGATGGGGAATCAAGCTCTTTTGGGCAAAGACTGTTCATATGCTATACAAAATACACTATCAAAAAAAATCCCCATATTTCTTCATGTTCTAGAGAATAAAACATTCACATTTTAGCTGCCAGTCTGACCTGCATTCCCCCAGCACGTGAGCAGTCACTGATGGTCTGACACCCTGCGTTCTGCTCAAAGGGTAAGAACATGATGGAAGTGCAGTGTACAAAAAAGCACAAGTACAATTTATAGCCAGTCTTACTGAAGGACAAACATCCATTACCACATCCCAAACAGGCATTCCTCCATCCAGCCCACAGCAGTACACGTGAAAATACTTGATAACTCCTTGGTGCAAGGGGCACCTTCTGCATTACACTCTAGACCTTCAGACCATTCAAGGTTTGCAGAAGAAACCACTGATTTTTAAAAAACTCTTTCTCCAGTGTACACTGGTATTTCAAGAGTTAACAAGCTAGCAGAACCTAGCCTTAAAGAGAAGGGAGGCAGGAAAAAAGCAAGTCTCTGGCACTTCCAATCACAAACTAGCCTTAAGCCCTCAAAAAGGAAGTAAAGACATTCCTAAAATTCTTTGAGGATGAGAAGCAAGTTGCCAGCCAAATCAGAAGTCCATTTCTCCAGTCTTTATGCTCTTAATGGCAAATCCCACATGAGCAATTTTAAGAGCCGCTTTTACAATGGAATTTTCTCCCAAGTGGCTATAGCATATTTAGGACTTTTCTCATGTTTACAGAAATGTACCTTTCTCCTTTGGGTCTACCAAAAAAAGCTGCTGTCACACGACCTGAGGAAGGAATGTAGCACAACCCAATACCATCATGCAATTTCCAGTGATTGTTTGTGTTACAATAATGAAAGGCACGGAAAAAACGTCTGGATAACTGCAGTGATTCTCTAAAGACAAGTTATAAAAGAGATGCTGAAGAGATTTTATGTAAAGGCACATGGGGGGAAATAAAGTCACCTATTAGCTTTCAATCTGATTGCATGCATTAACCAGATCCCACTTTGAAATAAAAATGGTTTTGAACAGATTGTCCCAGGAAGTTGAAATCCTGCCTGTTTCACAGGTGGGAATAAACTAAATAACAATAAAATAACTACGTGCTCTGGGACAGGTCTTTTCCTTCCAGGTTTTCTCATACCATAGGAAGACTAAAACACTTTGGACCACCGTGTGTACATGGAGTGAAAGAAGAAGTTACCCTCCATCTGCATCCAAGCTTTCTGGATGACCTGAGCTCAACAGCTCCAGCCCAGAAACTGGGTACATTCCCTTCCAGTTCAACTTTCTATTTGGATGCAACTTAGTTCCCATGGTGACCATGGCTCCAATATTATTAAAGGAGCACAAACTAATATTCAGAGATTCAACACAGTACTCCCAATTTCCTGACCTCAGATAGGTGGGGATCTCCACTAGCACCATCTCTGATGATGCTTCCACATATTTAGGTGCTGATGTATGCAAATAAGGAGATGGGGGTGCCCTTGTCTTGACAATTTCAGAGATACCATGAATATTTAGAGGGATTTATCATTGGAAATACAGTAAGAATCCAAGACAAGAGAAGGCTCCAGGGAGATCTTACTGCAGCCCACCAAAGTACAAAGGAGGTTTACAAGAAAGATGGAAGAAGACTTCTTACTGAGGCCTGTAGCCATAGGACTAGGAGAAATGAAAATGAAAGAAGTTTTAAAATGAAAGATGTTAAGTATAAATTAAGGAGAAATTCTTTCCTCTCCTTTCCTGAGGGTCGTAAGGCACTGCAACAGGTTGCCCAGAGAGAATGTGGATGCCCCATCTCTGAAGGTGTTCAAGACTAGTTTGCATGGGGTGTTGAACAACCAGGTCAGTGGAAGGTGTCTCTGCCCATGACAGGGGGGTTGGAACAGAAGAATCTTTGAAGTTCCCTTCCAACTCAAATCTTTCAAATACTCCTCCATAACCTGTAATATGATCATTTTATGGTGCACTCAAACATTTCTTTTGTCTCAAGAGCTTCTTCAGCAAGACGCAATAATCACTTGTTTTGGTCCACGTACTTGAGTTGAAAAATGGGAGAGGTGCCTGTGGGAACATAGACACAGAGGACTGGCAGCTATAGAGAGATGAGAAAACTACAACCCTGAGCACATCTTTTCACTGCCTCCCCTTGCTCAGATTTACCTGGGGACACAAGCATGCAAACTACTCCCACCTCTCTAATAAAAAGGTACTGTGTGTAACATTACTGTATACTCCTGCTAATCAGCAGGAGCAGAAATGGAAGACACGCCACCAGTAAATTCCATTTTTCACAAGAGAATAAAGAGTTCCAAGGCAATGTGAAAAGCTTCACAGTGACAGCACCAGTTGAGCAATAAAACCACTAATCTCCCCACTAGATTTGAACACATGGATCCCAGTGCTCTTCAGCCAATTTCCCTGAACTTTGGTAAGGCGTTGCAGCCATCTGAGAAGAGCAAACAAAACTTTTGATAACTTTTTGGAGGGCGCAGGACCATCTGCTTCCACACCAACAGGCAGGTGAACACACCTGTCCCAGGCAAGGCAGCAGCACAGAGTGGAATCCCTTCACCTTTATATCTTTGGGAGCAAAGAAAAGAGTGTAGGAAAGTGTCAGCCCAAGCTGCTTGTACGTATTTTCCGTGGATACCATGTCACAGTTCAAGCTTTTCAATATAAATACTTTAGTACAGGATTCACTTTCTTTAATGCAATAAGCCCAGGAAAACATAACCTACTGTTCTAGTTATATCTTGGGAGCTCTGGTGAGCACTAAGAGATGCACTCTTCTTGCTGTATGAAAACTGGAGGACAAAACTGCTGATCAATTTCTTCCATCTCTACAATGTCCCCTGCTTTGCAAGAGTGAGGCAACTGCTCAAGAGTGAAACAAGTGATGAAGGATGAACCAAGTGGTAAACAACAAGTGATGAAGGATGAGCCAATCACATCTGGCTCAAAGCACACCTAGAGAAGCCAGTTCCTCACCCAAAGGGCAGGTGATGTGGGGAACCCCTTGTCAAAATAGTCCCCATAATGTTTTAAGAAGAACCATGTGCACTTGGCTTGTTGTGCTGTTCCTACCCTGTCATCTTTCAGCAAAAGCTGGGGTCAGACCACCAGGCTGGGTGGGCTTTTGTTCTGGCCTAGCCTGGCCATTTTGCAGTTCCTATACTAAATGTCATCAGCCTAAAAATATAATTTAAAAACAATTCAAGTGTTGCAAGACCCAAGCAGCTACTGACCAACCAAATGCAGTACACCATTGACTGCAACCTTGCTCTTGACTTCCATCCCCATCCATCCAGACGGCTTGCATTTCTTTTCATGTTGGGATTTGAGGAACCCAATCCCTCTGAACAACTGCCCTGAGCCCAGAAGTGGCATTTGGAGCCGACAGCTGCTGAGAGAACATAACACCCTCTTCCTACCAGAGTCCTTCCCTGATACCCTTGCAGCCATTTCCCAATAGACAGAGAGATTTTTGCACAAGCTTTTTATGTCTTTGCTGGTATTTTCCATCTTAAGAAGTTTTTAATGTTTTATGTAGCAAGGATGCCCCTGTCATTTAAATAGGGAAGCAGGCAGTAGTAATTATTAATTGACAACACATCATAAGTCATCTTTACACTGATGCAGAAGAAGCCACATGCCTGCCTGACTGTATTCTGGAAGGCCCAAAAGTTTCAAAAGGAGTAAATATTTTCATGCAGGATAGGCAGCCGAACCTATCTTGAAAAGGTGCCTCATTCTTGAGAGAACAAACGCTGCTTAAAATGTCTCAGATTAAGTATCCACAAGTCAGTGTACAGTTTTGAAAAATCTAAGTGGAAAGGAGGAGTCACCAGAGTGCTAGATACAAGCTGGCATCTCACAACACCCTTTCATCTCAGTATAGTGAAAAATTAACATTTTGTCTTCCTTGCTATACAAAGTACAACTTCTAGATGGGACAACTAATGAGGGCTAGCTGTCTCATAATAAAATATGAAGATTGGTGTTTCTACTGAAAAGTACTTCTACAGATTGAATCAAAATCCAAGGCACACCTACAAGCTTTGCAGCAAGAGCTGGAGCACTCTGTTTGCAGCAGGAGTTTTAATGGGACATGAAGGTTAGTTTTGCTCATACAAGCCATAAATCCCTAATGCAGTGAAAATATAAATCCTAGCTTTCCAGAAGGAGATAATGTAGATCTTTTATGCCTGGAAGAGGACAAGTCCCATCTTTGGGTTGTGATTCAGGCTTACATGGATGAGTGTAGGAAGCATAGCACCATACAAGCAAGTGAGAAGCAGAGCCAACACACACACAGCATGCAGGCACCAGAATCATTTACAAAGCAAAACTAACATACATCACTTTATGCATGATTACATTTTCAAAAGCAAAAAGTGTTAAGAAATATTTTTGAAGACAGTCAGTAATGTTTTGCAAGAATCGCTGACTCAAGCCCTTGATCTGGCCATTTAGCTGATGACTGGAAAACAGCCCTGGCTATGTTTATTCTTTAGACAAAGTCCAGCTAAAAATGCATCCAAGCTTAAATAATATGTGTAACAATGACCTCAAAATCCCAAATACAACACTGCATTGCATGCAGGTTTCCCAACAGGATGAAGCATTGTCAGGGCTCACACCCAGCTATCTGCTTTCGATGCACAGTCTCCCAGCACCACGCTTTCATCTTTAGACCACTCTTGGAAGTAATGCACTATTTCATTTCCATTTGCATTTCAATATGGCCCCAAGGGCTTTACATACATCTGGTCCTCACTGTGTTAAGATTCTTCCCAAGCACCATATTGCCTAAAGATGGTGAGACAAAGGATGTGCTGCATTTTGAGCAACCTCACTCATTGGCCCTCAGCCAGAACAGTGAGCAGAGCATCCTGCATCCTACCCGGTTTCACTTTGCAGGTCTCCATGCCAGCACTGCTTTACAAACAGCAGCAAATGTCACCATCCCAGTTATCACAGGTGGGGAGAGCCGGAGGAGGAGGCACAGCTCCAAACTCAAGGTTATACATCAAGTCAGGAATGAGCCACCAGGAATATTTGACTCATGCATGTCAGAAGATCCCAAACTTTCCATGTTACCTAAACAACAAAAGCCTAAAGGAAGACGCTCTAACAGGTCTGCTGAGCACAGCTTGGGGAACTATAGATCTCACACACAGGCTGGGAGCTTTTTATCCATCATCTTGCTGTAGGTGCTTCCCTCTCTTCCTCCACACAGCCCAAACCAGCAGCAGTTTTTCTCCCATCATTCATGTCACCTTCAGTAGGAGAGGACTACATATATTTTTAAGACATTCAGACTTTTGTACAGTATTATTATTTAGGATCTGTGAGCTCTTCCAGAGAGCAAAGCTCTGCTTTTTTTTCAGACTGAGGAGTATTTTTATTCATGCTTTCAATGTTTCCCGCCCCAACGCTGGCCCTAGTTCCCCTGGCACACCCACCATCCTGGGACTGAGCATAGGCAGAGATGATAAATGAGACCAGGTGCCTCAGACCAGCCATGAGGCTGATTAACCCTCTCTTCTCCTCGAAGAGCTAGGGTTGGACACATCAATTTAGCTTGTGCCATCCATGAGACTGGAAGTGGGGAGATGGTCCCTCCTGCCCAGAACAGGGTCAGCATCTGGCTGCTGGTAAGCAGAGAACTGCAGACAGGAGGATCCTCAGACCCATTTTAAAATCATCTTAAAATAGGGCGCTGCCTCTGAGTCGAGCCAGCAGCACAAGCCTTGCCAAGATGCTGAAGCTTTCAGGCACTCACTCCTCACATCGGTGTTTACTCCTACCCAACCACCCGCACGTCCCAGCCCGTTCCCAGCCTCCACCACCGACTGCTGAGCATCTTTTTGGCACAGGTGTCTCCAGCAAGGGCTCGCTGACGTGGAGCCTAGCACACTTACCTCTCCATCTGTAAAATAAATACATAATTTTCGAAGCAAGGACACATATCAAAGAGCACAGGATGCAGCACAGTGACTCATGCAACCAGCAAAGTAGAAACTTGGCTGCATCCATGCCCGCACAGGGCATTCTGCAGCTCTTCCTATAATTAGTCCTTCAAATGCTAGAGGGGAAAGGAACAAATTCAAAGAGGTTTCACTTCCCAATTACTCACATATTTCCAAATCAAATGGTTGTCTGTCAGAGACCAACATGCCATTGCCCTAGGATATCAAAATGCAAACTGAAAAGTCTGTCCAGGAACAGGATTTGCTTTCATTACATTTCTATCACCTAATTCATTTTAAGATTATATATAATTAGTCTCTCCCTCCCTTCCCCACCCCAATCCAATATACTCTCCCAAGTAATTTCAGAACATGCCACACATGCCAATGGCACTTCTAAGGCAGCAGTCTCTTCCCTTCCAAACAATACATGGAATTTTAATTTCTTTTTTTAGCATTTTCTTTCTTTGAATTGACAAATCTTTCAGGTGTGCATCAGTACCGATTTGTTTCCACAATATTTTTATTTTAATTATTTTCTTTTTGAAGCAAACACCTCTAAGGAACTCTTTATCTATCTCTTCCTTTGCCTTCTGACTGTCTGAGATTTAGTCTGCCATCCTTAATGTTTCACAGCCATTTTCCACCACCATCAGAATCTGTGTGCTACCTTCATTTGAATGTCTCCATTGTCATTTTAAATCCTCCTGATTCCACCAGGCAAACCTGCTGTAAGGTTTAATTGAGAGAAAGCCAAAGTGCCTGGATCACTTCTCCACCAGCACATTATTACAGCATTGTTCCCAGCAAGGTTGCAATTTTCTAGAGTAATGGAATGGTTTGGGCTGGAAGGGGACCTTAAAAATGTTCTCATTCCAACCCCCTGCCAAGGGCAGAGACATCTTTCACTAGACTTGGTTGCTCAAGAGCCCAGTCCAGCCTGGCCTTGACTAGTTCCTGGGATGTGAACTAGAGAAAAGTTAGCCCCCTCATCCTGTAAAAACTCCCAGTAAACACACAAGGAAATTCCCGCGGCAAGCAAGGGTATTCTGACCAGGTGTGAATATAAAAGAATTAATTCATTGTTGTTCATTTTCTGATAGGGAAGGAGGAGGTTCTTTGCCCATAAGGCAGAGACAGTATTTGCTGCTGCCTTCTGCTCTGCTCCACCCTTCTGCTAAGATTTCCCTGAATTTAGGGCAAGAAAAATCACATCGGTCATCAACCACTTTAGCATAGATGATGTTGGGGCCGGATGAAAAGTATCCCATTTCTACCAGAGGTGAAACAGCATGTTATCAAATACAAGGAATCTGCCTGCAGTGTCACCGTCATCATCCCAGACAATGTGTTTGGTTTAACTGAGATGAAATCAAGTGTTCCCCTATGGCAAGAAGATGCCACAGGGGTGTGATGAGTCTCAACAGTCCAGTATCCCACAGCATTTTACTGCACTTTTAGCTGTAGCCCTCTACCTCTTCTCTTCACTCCTTTGAAATAATGGATTTTTTATTTCTTAAGAAACAGAACAGGGAAATTAGTTTTGAGAGCTTCTTCCACTTTGTAAAATCCCACTTATACAAAAACCCAAAAAGCAGAGGGATGTTTCACCCAATTTCCACACATGTCCTTGACCCTGGGTGGCTGGGACTCAGATCAGCTGTTTGGCACCAGGGCTTTGAGCACCTCTAAATGACCAAGAGAAAAACATCAGAGCTCTTAACTCTGTTAACTCACAGCCCTAAAGGTAACACCAGGGTAAAGATGAGCTCTTTTTACCACTGAATAAAGGTGAAGGCAACCTCAGAGGAAGGAGCTGCTCTGTGCTGAAATAGGGACCAACACTAACAGGCAGGGTTGTCTGGAGCTATAAATACCCAAAGCAAAAAAAAAAAAAAAACATCACAACTCCCCCATGAAAAGAGAAGGAAAGAAAGAAAATGAAAGGAAGAAAGAAACCACCATTATTTAACTTTATCAAGGAGAAAATGTGGCATCCTGCACTGTTTCCAGAGGACCCAGGAGTCTAAAATCTACCCATCCTGCCCAGCAACAACAGTTCCGAGTGTGAGGACATTGGGGACAACCAACCTGCCTGGGGTCACCAGCACAGTACCAGCTGCAAAGGCAGGGAGACGATGAGGAGGCAGCCTGGTGTGGAAACTTCTGCTGTTGTGAAGGCACCCTGAATGCACCTCAACACCTGTGAGCTGGGAACTCCCCTCCCTAGCCCAGAATCTGTCCAAAGGGGTCAGGGAGGAACACTCCTGGTTTGGCATGTCCACATATGCAGAGAAGCACCAAGAGAGGAGGAGGTGACGGAGGGGTGAGGCAGCTCAGCTTAGGCACATAGAGTACAGTGATAACTTACACCCACCAGAGATTTGTGTGGGTTTTTTTAGCCTAATGAGTTCCCAGAACCACTTTGAAAAATTCCTCATCTCCTCACAGACCCTCAGTGCAAACGAGTCCTGCAAAGCTGCCTGTGACAGAGCTGGCTAACTCAGAGCAGGCCTCGTGCCAGCATCCCAGAAAATGCTGCTTTGCAAGGAATTTTGTTTAATCTTGGTGCTTTTAAAACCCCGATCAAGATCAGGAGCACCAGATCCTATTTCTATTTGTTCAACTGTTTTTACTTCTTATTCTCCATCATTAAAACCTCTTGTTCCCCTCACTGCAACTCCCCAGTAAGTCTCAGCATCTTATTTCCAGATTAACTGTTTTTTTTACAAGCTGCACATCTTTGACTGGGAAGCAAAAGTGCTGTTATCCCTCCCTCCTGGCTGATCCTCAGGTATGACTGACATATCATCTGCAAGGGATTTTCCACATCATGGGTTCCCCTCTTACAACTGCAGGAGCCCAGTGCTGCCTGCAATGGGTCTGTGGCTTGTGCACACGGAGCTGTTCCAGCAGAGCTGCTCAGGCTCCTGTTCCTTCTCAATACTCACAGACGAGCGTGTTTATCCTGCAATAATACTGCTTTGTTTCAATTTAGCCTCGTGGATATATTGCAGTGAAATAAAACAGATTAAAAATTAATCTCCACTCCAGATTAGGAATACCTTGATGGATGCAGCCATTTGGGAGCAGCTATTTCATATTAAATCCGTATTGTGTTTTAATTTCCACAGCTCATCTGACCGCATCTGCAGCAGCCACTTCCTAAAAACTGCAGTGCTGAAAAGCAAGGAAGCTATTGAGTTCCTGCAGATAGTTTTACCATTCAGGAACTAGTAACACTTTAAACCAGGTGGGCAAACATGGAGCGTGCTGAGCCAGAGCATTACAACAGGTCCAAAGAGCTCTGCCCAATGCAGCATCCAAGGAGCTGTTGGCAGCAGCACGAGGCAGGTTTGTGTCACTGGAAGAAAGCCTCACATGGATGTGATCTCACTGATGATTTCACCATCAACCTATCTTCCTAGAGACTCACAGTCACTCAAGAACTCGAAGAGCACAGCACTCAGGACAGCTTCTCCACTGCATTTTTTGTTTTGCATTTTTTAGCACCAAGATTTGCTGGTTGCATCCAAATTCCCATATTTCTGCCCTGTCCCCTTCACCTTGCTCATCATCAAGGAGGGTTTGAAAACAAAAAGCCACTGCCTTGATTTTGTCTATACTGGAAATCTCTCATGCAGCTCTGGGGATGTTTTGTGTCTCCCTGTGCTGAAGCTGTGCTGGATCTAGATCTTCAATTTTACAGTGATCACCATGAAGGCAAAATGTGCTGAGAGCTACTGCAGAACAGAAATTAAAAGTCTTCAGGAACGCTACCTCCTCTCCACAAAATCTTTGTTGCAAAAAGCTGCAGACAGAAAGATCAAAGCACATGTGGAAGTCCCCACTGACCTGAGCAACTCCAAGAGGGGTTTCCTAGTGCCTCAGCATATATTTCCTTTGGATTCTAGAAGCAGGGCTGAGTCAACATCATATGCTTTCCCTCCTTGCAAACCATCCACCCGAGGGGTGGCAAGAACAGAGATCACTGTGGCTGTGTTAGAAAGCCAGCAACTCTTTCTTATGCTTTTTAGCACACAGGGAAATCCAATGAATCTGCAAGAAGTTTTCTGGGGCACAACAGGAATCACAAACTCATGGCATCCTCAGTAACTGATTAAGGAATGACCCTTTTTTTTTATTTTATTTTTTTTTTCCTAGAGGAATCATCTCCATCAGCCAAATGAGCATTCCAGGTATTTTCTTCACTGCTACATTACCTCATCTCACATCTCACTATCCTAGGATGCAAGATTTCTTCATTATCACAAGATGAAAGATTTTTATCTCCCGATTCTTATTTCCATCTTCCACTTAAGGAGGAAGGACACAACTTCTCCTCTCTCTCTCTTCTCATAATGGACTAGCAGGAGAGCTCAGGCAGATGGTTTTCAACTCAGACTCCATGATGCATTAGGTTTCTTCACCCCATTCCTTCAGCAGAGCTTTCTGTTGGTAGCAGCAACCTCTGCCACACCATGGGCATCCCTTCAGCATTTGGAATTGATTTGCCCACTTTATCACTTTGCTCCTCATCCAACTGTGCTGTTTCCAGCTCTGCTGGCTGCTAAGCAATCTTAAAGGCTTAAAGTAGCCTCTTATTTTGGAATGGATTTTAAGCACCCAACACAAAATAGACAGGTTGTGGGTATCAGAAGATCAAGTTCCTCTGTCCATGCTATGTAGAATGTTAAATTAATGCATCACAGTTCTCTTCAACAACCTTAACACATACAAAATCTCAAGCCCATCACACTAAACTTCTGCTGGGTAATTCCTCTGGCCATCCCAACTCTTCCCTGAAAGGTCAGCCTATGGCTGAGTATCCCACAGCAAATTCCAAGCACACAGATCCATCATAAATCCTGATGAAGATACCATCTCTCCAGCCCTCTTTCACAAGGCCAATGGAGTTGGTTTTACTGGTTACAGTTCAGTCCTGTTTTTAAAATGTGCTTGTTGGAAAGAAAGTGAGAAATACACATCACACCCTCCAAAAAAGTAAAGCTCAGGGCTCATTAGAAATGAGCTTTACTTAATCACAAAGCATTCCTCCCAGCTGGCCTTGTAAAATGTCATGGTTAATCCAGCCTCATTGCAAGTGGATATTTTTTGATAACGCATCAGGTGCAAAGCAGTAATTTCCTCGTGATAAGGCTGAGTGTTGGGAGGGGGTGCAGCAAAGGCAGCTCCAGCAGAGCAGACCAGGATTTCCTTCCAGTCTATCCCCCTCTAGGGAAGAGGCACAGGTGTCACTGATTTTCCACATGGGCCTTTCATGGGGTGAAGATCATTTCTTGCCTGTTACACAGGAACAAGCAGACCATGATCTGCTCCTTTGGAGCCACTGGTCATGCAAAAGGGATTTCCCTTGTGTGGCACTGACCTGAGCCCACCTCTGCCCTCTACCCTGGGAAACCACACCCCCCACTCCTGTGTGAACATGGTAAAATAATGGGACAGAAAGGGAGATGAATAGGTGAGCAATTGCATGTATTTTATGTATTATATGTATTTTTCCTCAACCAAAACAAACCACCTCCATTGTGACTGGCAGGGTGAGTGCGTACTTTACATTCCTCACTGAACAATTGCCATGTTTCAAGAGGATGAGAGATTCAGAAGGTGAAAGAGATATGGTACTCATGAAAGAGATACTGTCCTTGAAGCCGTGATTGCAATGATGTGAACCCACGAGAAAACACCTCCCTTAAAAGCAGGATTCCAGCTATAATATACAGTGATGTAACAGTACTTCCATTACCAGGTCAGAGCTCAGCTGAGGGTGAAACCTCTATAACTACAGGCAGAGATTTTCATACCAGTTTATGTAGGCAGAATCAAGCCTCTGTTTGAAGGATTTCCCCCCAAAAGGAAAAGATCTGCCAGGTTTCTGGATGCCTTTAATTACTGCAGCATCTCTGTTCCAAAGCCAGACTGCTCACCCTTTTACACTAACAACAGATCTTTTTCTTTCTCATTCTTTCTCATTCTTTCTCTCTCATTTCTTTCTTTCTCATTCATGCCTATAAGTGTCCATTCTCTGTTCCATTTATAGCATACCTACACTGAGAGTCATTGGCCAAACAAAATTAACAGTCTAGTGTTCAGAGCATGGCTAATCTTCCTGTATAGTGTGAAATACAGACAGATCACATGCAGGGTTTTTAATTGCAATCTCCTTCAACTCCTACTTTTTTTTTTCCTTTGTTTCTTTCCCTGTGGAATTAAATCCCTGTGTCAGGTGCTATTAGAAACAACATTAGAATGTCACATTCAGCAGTCAATGGCTGAATGTATGCTCACCCTCAGTCACTAACACAGCTGGCCAAGTTTGCCCATCCCAGCTGTGGAAGATACACCTCTGCCAGGGGTCACAAGTGCAGAGCATCTATTCCACAACATAAATCACAGAAGAAAGAGACTCTCCACTGATTTTTTTTTTCCTTTCACTGATATTTTTCACTTTTTTATTGTTTTTTTTTTTTAACAGGATGGTGTCAATGTAAAGCACCAACTCTTTATCAGAAGTTGCTCGTTCTGTATTTACAAAGGAACACAGACTAAGCCACAGCAACCATAGGAGGAATTAATGCAATGGCAGCTCCTATATATCCATACTAGGGCCAAAATAAGCCCAAATAGAAGCAGCACATCTGCTCCCACTATCTTCAGTGTATTCTTCAAACAATGGGAAGAAAAGCCTGGAGAAGCACTGACCCTCACTTCATTCAAAGAGTGCCCCTGCTCAATTCATGAAAGTTTGCCTTTCCTTTCCAAATGAAAAGGCCAGAAGAATACTTGGGAAACTAAAAGATTGCTTGGGAAAAAAAAATAATTTTAATTACAGGAGGCTTCAACTATCAAACCCCATAAACTTGTGTTAAAAGATTAACCACAAACTAGTGTGCTGGACATTTGATTTTTTTTTTTTTTCTTTCTGGGTTTTTAAAAGGGGAAAGCAAATACAGTTTTTTAATCAATCTTTCTACAAAGAGATTTACAACACTAATGTGCTGAAGCATAAACTGATACAGTGACAAACCCCCTTTCTCCTTAAATGTGCTAATAAGGTTGATCCTTTCTCCAAAGCTTTGTGCTTGGGAGGTTTCTGAAATGAGTTCACTTCTTTCACCGGCACAGAGCCCTGCTCATGTGGAAATCATCGGGCTGAATACATTCACTGCTTCATCTGGCCCTCAGCATCAGTTCTCAATTGGGATTTGGGATGGTGGGCAAATGACTGGACAGCACTGAAATAAAGAAAAATAGGAAAAAAAAAGAAAGGAAAAAGAGAGGCAAAGTTGCTTTTACAATGCAAAGTGAAGCATCATTTAAAATGATCTGTCTGGGAGTGGGAACAGCTATCACAGGGCATGCCAGTCCTGTAGTGCAGCTTCCCAGCACCTTGGTGTCAATGAGCAGCAGCATCCGCCTGCAGAGTCATCCCTGCTGGCCAGGAAGCCCCGCCCCAGATCATCCATTTACCAAGGAAGCAATGACTTGTGCCCTACACTACAAATTTAACAACAGAAACACTAAACTGAGATTACCTGAAGGGGTAAAAGGCCCAAAGCAGAAGGTTAAGCCAAATGAAAGAAATCCCACCCCACTGAGACATGCACAGGAGCAGTTTGACTTTCCAAGAGCAGTGAATGGATCAAAGGCACACACAGCCAGAGGAAGACTCAGATCTCAGGGTCAATATTCGTTTTGCCCATTAACAGCAAATGGGACACCTTACTCAAAGTGGAAGTTTTGGTGCTACAGATTGATTCCTGTAAAAAGTTAAGCTGAGGCCCTTCTCGCCCTCCACCTTTGTGCAGCAGCAGATTGTCACACTGAGGAGCAATCCCAAAGGTGCTCCATCCTTCAGCTACCAAGGTTCAACTCATCTCAGTAACCTCCAGGTTTTCTGCTTTTGCAGGTTTGTTGGCAAACAAAGCCAACAGCCTCCTCCAACTCATGTTGCAAATAGCTGCCAAGAAATCCTACTCCATCACCATCAGTGGATGCAAATGAGGGTCAGCAGGGACTCTAGCTCTTCTAAAACCCCAGGGCAGCATCACTTTGAAGACAGATGAAGTTTAAAAACAAACAAAATCCCTGCGACTCGCAGCTGCTCTCCCATATCGGGGCTGTGGCCAAGGAAGGATTCCTCCTGCAATATTTTTAGCTAACACGTGCTATGTTTATTTCTTGAAGACAAGAAATCTCCTCAAGGCAGTGGCATTGAACACATGTGACAAGACATTTAACTCTTTCCCACTAAAGACCCTGTGAGACAAATGTGAGGATAAGTGCACTACCAACATGGGACAACAGGGATTGCTTTTAAATATCCCGCAAGCTTCAAAACCCTTTTTTCCACCCCAAACTAAGTGGCATCTCCAAATCCCTTTTACTCATCTGAGTGTCCAAGGAGGAAAATGTATATTACACAGTACTTTCCAGGGACTTCACAAGTAGGATCACTGCCATATGAGCAGGGCCAATAGCTGCTAAAAATTTATCATATGCATGGACCTGTGATTGCTCCCAGCCCAAGGTGCCTGAAAGGATTTCCAGTGTTGAAAATTAAGCTGTCCAGGGATGGAGAACAGAGGCTCTGCACCACCACAGCCTACCTCTCAGTTGCTGTAAGATGCAGGATGTGATCCTTGGGAAGGGACTAAACCCTACTTAAATCCCCCTCCCCAGCCAGACTCCTCCATCCAAACTGAATACCATGCCTTAGATACAGTCCTTGGGAAGGGACTAAATCCTACTAAATCCCCCCTTCCCAAACATATTCCTCCATCCAAGCTGGCCACTGCATCCTATGGCACCCTACTCTTGCTGCTGACTGCTGGTTAGAGAAGTATTTATGGCACAGGTCTTTCTCCATAAAATAAACATAAACGACTTAGCAGCACAAACACTTGCTGGACACGCAAGACAGAGTATAAATAACCTGCTTACCCTTAAAACCTTTTTCCAGCTCACCTATGCCAAGTGTTTGTGCAGAATCCCTGTCTCGATTTAGAAACCAAATGTATTTTGGACAGGAGCTGACACCGAGTGTCCCCCGCCTCCAGG
Source organism: Cinclus cinclus (assembly GCF_963662255.1). NCBI lineage: Eukaryota > Metazoa > Chordata > Aves > Passeriformes > Cinclidae > Cinclus > Cinclus cinclus. The sequence goes on from NC_085046.1 coordinate 5,311,033, forward strand.
CGAGCAAAGCGGCCGCGCCGGCGCCGCTGACAAGCAGGGAACCAGATCCTTCCAGCTCATGGTTTCACCTTCCCAGCAGGAAAATACTGCAGGGGAACGGTAGGGAATAAAACAGAGATGAATGAGGAGTCTTCTGTTTAGACATGCCTGTTCCTTCCTTTTAAACGGGGCCTAAGGGCAGCCTGGAAAGGCAAACCCCAGCCTGCGGTGCTGGGATCCATAGAAGGGGTAATGCCAACCTGCTCGCAGTGCTCAGGTGAGCTGGCCAGGAGGGATTTGAGGCTTGGCCCTGAAGCCCATCCTGTGCGTGCCAGCTGCCTCTCAAACCCGTCACGAGTTCAGATGTAACCAAGGCTCTTAAGGACAGGAGTTCCGCTAATCTGAGCTCATCTCACCCAGTGCCACCCTGTTGAACTCGAGACATTGACTCCTTGGCACCACAGTGCAAGCCTCATCTTCACCTCAATCTTTTATTTGGTCCGTTTTGCTCTGTTTAAAGCTCAAAGCAGCAGTCTCTGGCCGGATGTCACAGAAAGAACAGTTCATGGAGCACAGCTGGAGCCCTGCAGCACCCACCTTCTCCCCACATGGTTTTTTGGCTTTGAAACGTGGTTCCTGTTCATCTGAGTCAGGAACAGCTCATCGATGAGCAGGCACTGGGCTCCATCACTGCTGTTGGCTCAGCCAGCCCAGCTCATCCCCTTCTTGCACCATCCCAGGATGACAGGGATGACAGCAGGCAGGGCTGATGGAGGGGCAGCACATCCCAGCACGCCTCAATTTTCATCTCTGGTAGTAAAGGTGGAAGGCCAAACTCGAAGTTTACAAGCTGAAGTTGTGTTTACTCATGAAATAAGAGATGAAGGGGACAAGATTATCACAAGATAATCACTCCCTTGATTTCTTATAAAGCAAAGCCAGCTGCTTCTAATTCCTGCATGGTACCAACTGCTTTCCAAGGAACCTGCCAGCACAGGAGAAGTTTCAATTGCTTTCCTCCTCAACTGTTTCATTCCTAACTTTAGAAAATAATCACACTGCAAGCAGTCCCTCATCCATCTCCCAAAAGTGCTCGCTGCTTAAACAGAACGGATTGCTGCTAAAACATGAAAAAAAACACCCAGTCATACAAAAACTACTCATTCAAGATTCATCTGTGCTCAATTAAAGAATAGAGGAGCAGCTGATGAAAACATTTACAAGCTATTATTAAATTTTACCAGGTGGAGAAGCCAAGAGGAATCCAGATATTCAAATTTTTGCCAGGATTGATTTTTATTTCAGACGCACAAAAAAAACCTAAACAAACAAACAAACAAACAAAAAACAATTGTAGAAGGATGTTTTTGCCTCAACAGAATTGGTAAATGCAGTTACCAACAACCATTGCAATACATAAAACATTTGCAAGGAATAAAATACCTGCAAAATCATAAATTCAATGGAAGTCATCCTTCCTGGTACGGGGTGTGCTAAACACGGGGTACATGGCCTGGCACTAATTATTCAAATAACAATGGTGAAAATGGAGACAGCCCAGGTGGGTCCAGCATCATCATCCCCACCTCCCACAACATGGGCATAAGTGGAGAAATCACAACCTGCTGCATTCCTTCTCAGTGAGGGAGAATTGACTATTCCCCAAAAGTGATCCCAGAAGGAGCAAATCCCCATTTGCCTCATTCCTCAGAGTAACCCTCAGGGACCAGCTGTGATGTAGATGGGTATCATGTCCCCAGAGCACTCATGGGGCTGATTGCATGTTCCCCAACTCTTCGGGGGACTCATGCTGGGCACCACTGCTGCCCCTCAAGCCTTGGGACAATTCCAGCAGCTTTTTGTGACTGTGAATTGGCCCAGGAGGCCACATGGCACTTGTATGAAAGGGAACCTGTGCCACAGAGCTGCTGTGGCAGGGATCAGGTGAGAGCCATGCGAGCGTCGCTGCTCGTGTTTCCCTAGCAACTCCAGCTCCTGCTTCCCTTTCCACATTCCCTTCCTCCCTCCAAAGTAGGGCAAGACTGTCTCCAACATTCAGCCACACAAACCAGAGATTAGGGGAGTTCAGTGAGCCCTGTGTCCATCCAATACAAATATCAGTGCAGTATGCATTGGGATTAAACCCTCTCTCTGCACGTGCACTCAACCTCCCCTAGAAACACAGGAGGAACCCATTTGCAGAAAAGGTTTCTCAGCATCCCACCTGAATCCTTTTAGCATTCTGTAAAAAAGCAAGGACGAAGATGGAAGACCAAACTCCAGCATTTGCTGGCAAACTTGGATGTGCCTGGCCAGGTATCTCCTAAACCAAACAATCACAAAAGGGGTTCAACATCCTTTAAAAAAATAGCTCTAAGACTCAGACCTGACCAGACATAGAGGTACTAAAGTATTATTTTTTTTTTTATGGCTGAGGCCTACAACATCTTTGCCAAGCTGGAGAACAAAGCACAGTCAAGGTAGGCACCCCAGACTCCCACCCACCATGCCCTTCCTCTCACTCAACACCAACATTTCACCCATTAACCCAGCTCCTGACATGACTTTTTTTGCCTCTCCCTATCATGAAAACGACACTTAGAGTTTCAGGCATGAATGCCCAAACTCAGTTGTGGGCATCAATAAGGCTCCATCCATTCAAACCTATCCCACAACAGAGGACTTTTCTTGTAAAGCAGATATTTAATCACCCAGAGCTTCCCCCAGCATTGTGGCTGATGTAGCCAGAGGAATAAAAGTTCAAGTACAGGCACAGTGATATCAATGAAAAAAATACCAGATGGGTAGATGATCTCACCCCAAATACCCCTGTCTTATCAACAAGGGTTACTGGATATAGTTTTGAATGTATTTGGTCCCTTACAAAAGCACTGACCTGTTTATTTACTCGAGTCACAGGTGTAGCTGAAAAAAAGCTAGAGGTTTGTGACAATCTTTTTAGACAAATGCTCAGGGAAAGTGGCAGCTCAAGACTTAATCCTCCCCTAGCCAAGGCAGCACATAGGCACATGCTTAAACTGAAACTAAAATATGCTCAGGCTTCTAGGCTTTGTGGAAGCAACCTAGTCTAGCGGGAAGTGTCTCTGTCCGTGGCAGGGGGGTTGGAAGTAGATGATCTTTTAGATTCCTTCCAACCCAAACCATTCTAAGATTCTATGAAGGCACACACTTAAAAAAATCCCAACCAAACAACAACAAAAACAGAGCAAGAAATGCTACAGGGGAGAGGAGACACCCAGTTTTCTCATAAGAAGATACATCAGATTGCAGGTAAATATAAATCCACCATAGGAATATACCTTCATCCCCAATGAAGCCAAGACTAATCTTGGACCCCTTGGATTATAAGAAAAAAATATACCCCAAAAGCCCATCTCCCAATAAATTACTTGATCTCTGGTTATTGTTTCTGCTTTTATATTCGTTTAGAAAGAAGTGAACAAGCTAAACAATTTTGATTAGTTGGCATTAAAAGAAAATCCACTGTGATGCTGGGCCATTCAGTGCTCAGTGCACACATACTTAGCTGACCAAAAAACCTTGAGATGGGCTTGACAGTAAATACTCAAAACTCAGATGTTGTAGGCTAAAAATTAGACGTGGCCAGAATGAGAAAACACTCCTGTGGCAGAGGAGAAGCTGACAATAAGAATGGAGCTTCTCAGTCTATCTCCTCAACTGCACAAAATCCATTTCAACCAGAGACGAAGTCAAAATGTTATCAGTAAAAAAAGGTGGGGAAAGGCAGCAGTTGTAGTCTGCAGGATTGCACCAGCTCTGGGATGCCCCAGAGCCTGTTTCTGAACAGGCACAGGAGGGCTGACCCACGTGGCAGCTGGGTTTTGCACCCCAAAACCCCAGACAGCCCAGATGGGAGAAAACATCTGGCCAAGATGATGGCAGAGCAAAGCTCTCACAAGCCAGCAGTAGGAACACATAACTTTCAAAAACTCTGTCTGTTGAGATGGTACCAATGTCAAAAAGCTGAGCAGGAAAACAGGGCAGAGATGCAGTGCCAGCACCAAACATCTCCTTCAGGAAACACTTGGGATAAGAAGAGCTCAGGGAAAGAAAGCTCAAGATATGGCAAAGGACTTAAGACAATTTTGTGGGAAAATAGCTGAAACCTGGAACATTATTTTTAACAGAATATAAAAATGTGGATGACAAAGAGCATGTCACTGCTACATTCCATTCACACACATCTGGTTAATGTCATTAAAAACAACCAATTCAGAACATTCAGATCACATGCTTCAGTCCACCTCTTTCAGCAAAGGCTGTATAGAAATGAATAGATGCTGGGTCTAAATAAGAATAACAAGATGTGCTCCTTTGAACAGGGACCAAAACTGGGACATAGGGTGGCTTCAGTCAAAATTTCATGTTCTTGGAGTGAATTGAGCAGCCTTAACAGTAGAATAAATGAAAAGAGAGGGAAGCTTTGCTTTAGAAGAATCAACATGCTCAACTCTACCCTGCAACCAGCTGCCCCATGGTGAGGAACTCCACTGTAAGTACTGTAACCTGGAGACTGCAACTCTAGTGCAAGGGATGGCAGGCAAAATGTATTTAAATTGAATTAAAACACTAATGTACCATAACTAGCACTGGCAGTGAATATATGTTTGTTTTATATCCATGTATTCTATTTATGTGTGCATGTGTGTATAGGTGATATTTAAAAAATTCAATAATAAACCTTTCACTGGCCACAAATTTCTTTTTTTTTCCCCTTCCACAAAAATGAAGTATTGCCTGGGTTAGCTGGCCACACATCTCTGCAAATGTCTTATATTTTTCTTCCCTAAGAACAAAGTATGGTGCAAGTTTGGAGATAAGCAAACAGCTCCATCACACGGGAATCCTCCTCATGCCAGGGAACACTTTGTATCAGCCTCGTCAGGTTATATGGGAATAAAACTAATCAGGTGACACATAAATAACTTACGAGAAGCCTGTTTCTTGGAGGAGAGATGGTAGCCAAAAGGTGTCTTAATTCACTCTAATAACAGACTGGGGAGAAAACACAAACACCTGGATAAAGCATCCATCTTTGCACTGTCAAATATCATGGGCTAAGGGTACTCTCTGTATCTGCCTGGCAAATATTCTTTTGCTTTTCTTTCTTACCCCCTCAGTCCCTTTTTGGGGTGGAGGGTGATGTTTGCAGCACGTTGTAGTTTCACAGTCATGTCAAAATGAGTCAAGGCAGAACTTCTGGGCAAGATCCTGCAATGATCATGCATCCTGCAATGAGTTTTTTGGTATCCACACCCTCGTCCACCAAGGACAACTCTACACCACAGCCAGAATCAGGTGAAATGACAACAACCAGCCAGGCAAAGGAGAAGACTTTTTGAGGAATTTCCAGGAGCAGCAGGTCAGCTATTGAAAGGCAGAATAAGCTATAAATCACTCCTACAAATTAATGGAATTAATGGAATGGCTTTTGAGCACAGGAATCTGATAGTTCCCTCAAAACAGAATTCTGTACCTTTAAATATTCACAGTAGTGCATGTTAAACAAATTTGAAGTAATTTAATTTATATTAGAGCTGGCATCAGGGACATCCGCTTAGAATAATAAAATTATTTGATTGGGATGGACCTCTAAGATCCATCCAACCATGAACCCAGCACTGCCAGATCCACCCATGAACTGTATCCCCCAGCACCACATCTACACCTTCCCTCTCTATGGAGCCTCTCTCCTTTCCCATCTGTGCTACGAGAGCAGACTCCTTCACGTGCCCTTCCTCTCTCACTGCAAACTTCTGCTTTGGAGCTGCCACCACGAAGCCACTGAAGCTTCCAACAACCTGAGGTCACCCCAACCCCTGGGTTTTTGCACCCCTCTCCTGTCCTCATAATAAAGCCAACTTCTTGTGTCGGTTTACTTTGGTGGAGAGGGCAAAAAGAAACCACCCTGAGGTCCACCAGCGCATCACTCCTACCACCCCTCATGAAGGAGCACAGAGCATTTCAGGAGATTCATTAAATCTTCAGCCATTACATACAACAGCTCCAGATTATTTGGTATTTTATAGCGACATAGCACGGGACGCCTGGCATCGCTCCCACTCTTTGAGCGTAACTAACCTTCCAGGACTGCTCAGACTGTCAGGAGGCTGATTACATGAAATAAAACACTGCTTTTGACTATTAATTAATATTGACTTCACTGTTTGACCCCGAACATGTTGAAATTTATAGGATCGCTCTCCAGGTTTATTAGGGCACTATTAATAATCTGAGGAGTATTTGGAGTCAGGCACCTTAAGGAACTCAAAAGAGCTCTTTGGTATGATGCATAGACATCATCTCAGGCTACTTTTGGCTTGGAAAAAGCATTTGGCTAATTTTCAATTTGTCAAGTGAGCCTCTGACAAGTTGGTAATGTATCACAGAGCAGATCTTTGGGAATCTCCAGCGAGCTTTTTCCCAGCCACGGCTGGCCACAACAGTGTGGCACAGGGATATTACAGCAAGCAAGATAATAACCAGATGGAGCAGAGCAGTCATCTAGGCTATTTTGGTAGACCCACTGCAGATGAACATGATACAAAAGCCAATTAACTCCAATATATCTGACATGTAAAATAATTTCACGCTGAAATTCTGTGTGCTTTATTTTTTTCTTCTTCCACTTTTATTTTTCCTCCAATACTGGGTCTTCTTAATATACGACAGTCTGAATGAAACACAAAATTAGTCTTTTCAAAAAAAAAAAAATCAAAGGAAACATTAAAGGGTGGAACATTTTTAAACCCATAGAAAAGTGGAAGGAGTTAAAAACTTTTCTTAAAAACTTGGACTTCTACAAAAAAAACCCAACCCAAACCAAACCACAAATCAAAACCACAACCCATTTCACTATTTTCAAGCTTTTACTTGAAAACTAGAAAGCATCTTAGTTTCGTACATGTGTCATATGAAATTGTTAAGGACTATATTTTTGGGTGGTTTATTCAGTGACAGGGAAGATTTATGACAAAGTCTCCAGAAATCTTCTATGCTATCTCATTCTTTGCAAAAACCATGCTTTTTAGAAAGACCAAATCTGTGAATGTGAATCTCTAAACATTACAAAGGGTAAATTTAATCAGCATGCTTTCTTCAAAAAATTAATAAGCAAAGGATGTGCTGCAAGAACTGGTAGCATCCAGCATTTTATCTTCTAAATCTATTTGTTACTCATGGATGCTTAAAAGCAGTGGTCCAAGGCCTGGGAACTGTTAAAAGCACTTTAAATTCTTGAGGCTGCTTTGAAAAATCTCCACGTCTTTGCCACATGTGGATATTTTGCACAGCGGAGCCAGGAATCAATGCAAGCATTTAAACTTCCTTTTGTCAGGAACGACTTAAAGGGGGGGAGCAGGGAGGCTTGTAAACAAAACTGCTGACACCTCCTGCGTTATTGAAAGAGAACTATGATGCAGCATTAATTGAAGGAGCACCTTCAATCTGTCAAGTCAAACAACACCCACAGGGGCTGTTCCTGGCAGAGCTAGGGTTGATGCTGCAGCCTTCAGGGCCGTGTCATTAAATCAGGAATTTTTCATGATTCCTCAACAACTGTGACAGCACTCGGGTCATCTTGGAAAGATGAGAGGACCAGCACAGCTGCTGAGCCCGGGCTGGGTTATCGGCGGCTTCGTGGCTCCTGGGAGTCTCAGCGCACTTGAAGATTTCTTTCAGGTTGGCCGATTGCCAGATTGTCAACTCTGATGAGTCTGCACTGACCCTCCAGCCCATAGAAATGAATTTTCTCCCACTGAAACAGGTCCTCTATCCCAACAAAGTGAACGTTCTCCTCCATATCCTCACACACACATTTGTGTTTTTTCCACCGTGGAAAGTATCAGTTGCGGTGGGACAGCTCTGTTTTCTCTCCAGGCAGAGAGAGGATCAGGAACTCAACACCTCATCCCAACACAAAAACCAAATCATTTCTTTCCAGCATTGCAGAGTCGTGGCAGCCAGAGTGATCAGCTTTGCACAGTTTGCTGAGATGACACCAAATAGCTACAGCAGAAAGGAGCTTCCAGAAAATAAAAAATAATGCTCTCACAAAGAACATAAAAGCTAATTAAGATCTCTGGGCCACCATATCATCATGACTGCCCCTGCAGAGCTCATGTCCTTCCAGACCAGGAAGATACACTGGTCACCAGTAAACTTCATTGGGGTGAATGAACCATGATGCCAAAAATCAAATCAAAAATTAAATCGAGTTTAAATGTCTGAACTGCTTGAAATAATTTTTACCATGAGCAATCAACCCTTCCAGTTGCCTTCATTTAAAGCAGGAGAGAAAAAAGGAAGAGTAAGCAGCTGTTTTATTTTTCATCTCCTCCAATTCATTGATACCTCTGCTCAGAGGAGATCTGCATTACATTTGCTTTTAAATGCAGAGTTAGAGAAGGGCATCTCCTCCTTCGGTGGAGAAAACAGAAACATGCAGCAGAATTAAAGACTAGCTAATTGAGAACCAAGTTTGCAACTAGCAGAGCTCTCAACTGCTAGAAAGAGGCAGGCAGAAGAAAGGCAAAACCCAGCACAAAACCTATTATCTTAAAGGTGTTCTCTGATGGGGAAAACCAGAAATGGGTGGGGTCTGCCCCTAAGCCCATCAGAGATTCAGCTAAAAAAAACATCAAGCAGCTCATTATCATTAACACCTCACTAACCAAAAGACTGTTTTTACCTTTCCTTTCAACCCTCCATTCTTCTCCATTTTGTTAGGCCATTGCATTTTGCAGCAGGAGTTTCGGCTCGCATTAAAATTAATTCTCCCTGCTGGCTCATTTTTGGTAAAAACCTGTTAGCATGAACACTTGGATTTGACAGACATTTGCACTGCTCACTCTTGCAACTCAAGGCACAAGACCTCTCAGAACTCTCTCTCAGAGTAAAATTACTGTTTTTTTCTTAATTACACTGGTGGTTAATGCGACCTCTGACAGAGAAAAGGTTGAACATTTAATTTGGCAAGGTTTAGTGCCAATCTGCATTAGGCCACAATGATTTAACCTCTACCTCCGTGCCACTGTGCCTACATCATTCTCCTAATAGCACATATTACACTGTACACACCAATATGGTCTTTTGCACAGAGTTCTGGTTTTGAGATGCAGACTCACACTCCAAAGTTCAAACAGGGGAAGTATCCAGTGATGCTTTTGCTGCTGAAATAACCCCACAAACACCACTCCATAATTTCCATGCACAGACACATAAGAAAACATAAGAAGTACATGACAGTAGCAAGAAAGAAGAGATCTTTTCATTGGAGATTACGCATCTTGTTCTTTGCATACTGGACTCACTTGAAGTCCTTCAATCCAACCTGAACTCATGCAGCTTTGTCTCTTAAGGCACTCATGTACGATTATCACAGTGGCAATTTATCCTGCATATAACCAGGAGACAATTTCATAAGGCACATGCTGGGTGAGTACATAAATGCTGCTTAAAGGATTAAGTTTATTTGTGTGTTTATTTTTCTTATAATTATTCATTCGTGTTTGTTATTTATTATTAATAGACCATCAATAATGCATTAGTTTTTAATTATTATTTCTATTATTTGAGTACCCTGCAAACACTGATGCATCACTTCCAGCCTTGCAGTGCAGCTGGAAAGTTTTCTGTGCTTACAGGCATGGGGTTGGGGCACTGGAAGACAACGTGCCTCATGGAGGATCCAAAGGAAAATGAGCAAGAGAGCAAGGGATCAATCCAGGCATTCCCACATGTCCAGCATGTCTGATGACGGCTTCATCCTTCCTCTCAAACAGGATGAAGCAGAAGTGGCCCTCAAGAACGACTATAACATCTGTAAAACCAATTTGGGGCATAGGGTCTTCTAAGAGGAACAAGTTTATTTTTTCATGCCCCCTTTTTTCTGGCTTAGCAGAGGAGCTAAAATATGAAGTCTCATACATTGTTCTGCCTGTCATTCAAAGGAGCAGTGTGGTTTCAGTTTCTCACCATTGATGCACCACCTTCCAAGCTGCACCAGGAGATGTGAATCCCTTCTGGAGTGGTGAAACTTGGATGCACTGCCCCACCTTAAGCAGAAGGTTTTCAGCTCCTAACTATGAGCATTAGGTGCTTAGAGAAAAAATAGAAACTCTTACGATGCCATATTTTAACTTAAATACCTCAATACAGTTAAAAAAATAAAATAAATGTAAACTATAAGATGAGGAATCATTGTGCCATAATTAGAAAAAGAAGGCTTTGGCCCCAGAAACAGCAGTAACTTCCTAACACCCTGATGTGGTCCATGAACTGTGCAGCCCAGGAACAAACCAAAGTCCACACAGGAAGGCAATCATTGCCAACATCCCCCAAAGTGTTTTGGGTGTTTGTTTCTCATGTGACACCTTCTGCTCTTAACATCTCCTTAGTCGCTATCTCTCGTTTATTAGAGGACAACACTTCCCTATCAGCTACGGTTCCACAAACAAGCCAAGGCCAGCGAGCAGAGGCAGCTCCCAGGGACCAGGCAGCAAAAAGCTTCGCTTGGCTCAGGCTGCTTAAAACTGGATGATTTAACTCTTCCAGAGCTGTGACTCTAATAAGGCTATTTGTCAAAAGAAAAACGCAACCAAAAAACACCAAAAAAACCCCCAAACAAACAAAAAACAATATCCCCCCCCTCCCCCAAAGACACACACATATAAATAGCATTTTATCATAGAGATAACAGAGTCCCTCTGGATAGCAAGTTCTTGTTGCCAGAAAAGGCGAGGAGCCATCGGTGACCTCCGGTCGTGGCTCAGCACGAGGATGGCGATGCCGGGGAGCCCCGGAGGGGTGGCTGGTCCCATGGCACCCCTCATGTCCTCACAGAGCTTCACACCACGAAAGGGGAGGAAAGGGACACAACCACAAGCTGATGATATCTATCTGCTTCCAATCGTCTCTAAGGCAAAGGGGTGAAAAAAGGGAACTTTGGGAATTTTAAATGATTATATCAAAGCAGAGCTGCTCTCCACGGGCACCACAAAGAGCGGGAGTTCACTCTTTACTCCTCTGCTAAGAGAAGGGGATGAGAAGATAAGCCAGAGTAAGGGCTGGGCTTGAGGAATCACCCACCTCTTAGCACTGCCTGGGACATCCAGCCCCCCGTCCCATTCCTGGGGTCTGAGCCACCCCAGGCCACCACAAGTCCCCCTGCACAGACACATTTGGCCAGGCAATCACTAATTTCCAGCTACCAACACACTCCCCTCAACCAAACCCTGTGTTTGCACAGATAAATGCAGCAGCACCTCTGAAATTCCACCCCCACCCCACAGGCGGCATCAGGGAGAAAACAGAGCCCAGGAGGAGCAGCAAACCTGGTCGGGAAGGCAGTGTCCCCATGTCCACTTCTTTACAGACTCTCCAAACTGTCCCTTGCAAATTCCCAGCTCAGCCTGACGTTTGATCTCTGACCGGGGTGAGCAAACACCGCCCGTGCAGAACAAATTGTTCCCTTTTCCAAAGTGGAAAGCCAGCCCTGCACGTCTGGGCTCCATCCGGGAGAGATCCTGGAGCCTCAAAGAGGACATTACCCCATCAGGGCTTGGCGTCGAAACCCTCACTGGAGTTTAAGAAAAAGATCTGGTGACCTTCTCTGCTCAAATTCCCCCAATTGGCATTTCCAGCCAGCAGCTCCCACCCTATTCCATTCCCTCCCAAGGGTCTCACTCCAATCCAGACACCTTCAAGGGGGAGGGGTGGAAAAAGCATCCCTGGGTCTCTCAAGCCATCCTGCACTTTGCAGCATTTTACATTTCACCGTGGGAGATCAAAGAAGCCCTAAAATCACAGCAGCACATAAGAAACTTCATGTTTCACATCCTCCTGCTTGGAGCTGGGTCCTGCTCCAAAAGCAGAAATTATAAAATCCCAACCTAAACCTCTATAAAAGAAATATCAGCAATTCAAATAAGGCTGATTATTTTTTTTTGTCCTTTTACTCCAGCCACATAAATCAGATAGTGAAAAATAAGACCATGACACAAAAGAGCAATCATAAAAATAGTCCTATTAATTTTCCTCTAAACAGTTCAAATAAATAGTGTCATTCCTGCATTTTGAGACTATTCAATTACAGAAGGAAAAGAAAAAATGATCCAGCAATACGGTGCAGTTATAGCATTTGAACGGCTATGAAACCAGAACGAAGGAGATTGATTTATTTTTTTTTTTAATTAACACTGCATTACCCGAGTTGCAGGATGGTCAACACAGTTAGCAGGAAGCTTAAAAAAAAAAAAAATTAATGGGGGGGGAGTGAGGAAAGTAAGTCCCCAAAATATTTAAGAGAGCAAACACCACAGTGTATGGCTTTTCTGAGGTGCATTGGGGAAGATCTGAGTTTGTTCTGCTGACAATAACTGCTAAATCATATCAGGACACAGCACAGGGGACCATAAACGTCTGATTTTATTGTCCTGCCACACAAGCAATCATTGCCTCGTTATCATGACTATTAAAATCCTGTGCTGCCATCATCAGCAGATCAGTTGATCTCTAATGTCCTGCTAATTTTTTTGCAACACTGATTCATCTGGTTGAAAGTTTTAAGGAAATCTTATGCAGTTGAGTAAATAATTTAATTGTACTTGCACTTCTTAAACATTGTATTGTTTTAGGATAAACGATTCTCACTGAGTTTGCAAACAATAATAAAGAGAGGGGAAAGTGAAAAATTCCCTAATTTTCTACTTTTCTCACCTGTTTTTAGTATTTCATAATTCACTGGAATACTCAAGCTTCAGACTAAAATTTAGCAAATTCCAAAAAGGGAATTTTATGGTGGTTTTATTGCTCGTAAATCTGAAAGCCAAAGACCCCAAACTTTCCCCATCCTCTTTCCTTCCCACAAACCTGGCATGCCCTCCAGGCTGAGCAGTGGTTCTCCCTAGAAAGCCTTTCAGTGGAGCTGAAAGAACTGAACTGAGGGAACTCAACTCAGGTTTTCCCCATTCCAATTCAGTCTTTATTGAAAAAGCGTTTCTAAGTGTTCCGACAAAAACTCGTTTAATTCACTAGTAACTGCCATTTAATCCTTGCTTCTATATAGCACGTAAAGGCACTTTGTACTCGCTTCTTTAATATATAAATTAAGAGAAAAAGAGGTAAAAGTCTTCTTAAAAAAAAAGACTTTTATTAAAAAACAGTAATCTATGCACTGAGGGTAAAAATGTATTTCTGAAGCATTGATTTTGAGTGTTTTCCTCAAAAAATCTGGGGCTGTGCAGCCCCAGTTGCAAGAAATCACCACCATCCCCTGGACAGGAAGATCCTCAGGAGCATGTTTGGGGTTGTGGGTGCTTTTTGGGGTACCCAACCAGCAGCTCTTCCCCAGAGGGACGAGGGAGAAGGAAGCAAAGATGGTCCCATCCTTTGTGCTGCAGAGGGATCATTCCCAATTCCAGAACTTGGAAGTCCAAAACCCACCAGAATCTTGAGTTGTCCTAAGGAGCCCTGGAGCTGGGACACCCATCCACATGTGCAACACCCCAGTTCGAATGCAGCGTTTGCAGACCGGAAAATAAAAAAGGCAGAAGAACCTCGAGTGATGTCAGAAGCAGCTGAAAAATCACAGCTAAAACCTACCTGACTCCAAAGCAGGCACCACTTCACCGAGGATCCTCCAGAGCATCCCCACGTGCTTCCAAGGCTGGAGGGACCACAGCTGCCCTGAGCATCACCAGCCACCCTGCCTGCAGGCAGCCATTCATAAAATCAGAGCCCAGCAAAAGACACACACGGAGACATCCACACACACCTCTAACCGGAGAAAGACCATCTTACTCACTGCTCTCTCCTTCCCACGCTACCTCAAAACACTCATCTGCTGAAGCAATGCGCTGCTTGGCTGGCAGCCAGCTGGAAGCCAAAAGGGGCTTTTCCTTTCCTGCCGCTCAACCTCATTCAGGCACTTCTTGCTTGTACACAACACTATTTATAGCTGCTGGCGAGCACCCAGGAGCAACCCAACCGCAGAGCTCCAGCGGTTCAAAAAAAAAAAAATAAATAAAATAAAATAAAAGGGAAAAAATAGAGAGAGGAAAAAGAAGAACCCAAAAATAAACTTATAAAAAAATATAATGATAGCAAGAAGAAAATAAACTCAAGTGGAGTTGCTGTTCTGCTTCCTGAAGTGTTCGAGTGTGGTGTAAAGGAGAAGGAGAAGCACGGATGGGCTGATCCGAGTTAAAAATAACCCAGCCAAAAAAGCCACCATAGGGAAGCGTGACCTTTACTACTACTACAGGAGGGAAGCACGCTGCACCCTGTGCTGCCTGTGGAGGGAGAGCTGCTCCCTAAAGCAAGGATTCATATAAAAATTATAGCAGGGGGAGAAAGGAAGATGGAGAGAAAAAAATAAATGTGCCAAGATAAACAGATACTGGGGGGGAAAAAAAAGCCAATTTTTTTGTTTGTTTGTTTTTTTTGGTTTTTTTTTCCAGAAATGGTCTGTTTTTCTCACCTCCAAAAAGAAAAGCTCTCATTCCTTCGCACACCTCTTCAGAGGGAGTGACTCTGAGGTATGGTTTTGTGACAGGAGAAAGGAAGAACCAGCTTAGTTTCTTGCAGATTTTGATGATAATGATGATTATAATGTTCATAAAAATAATAATTACAAACACGATATAAAATATATAATATAGATGCTATTTATACTATATATTACAATATATCCTTTACTGTTGTTATTGTTGTGGTTGATGTTGTTATTGTTGTTATTACTACTATTACTATTATAACTATTATTATTTGTTTGGAAGGGAAAAGCTGTAGAGAGGCTGCAGTTTCATTCCTGGGCAGAGCAGCTTCTCCTGGGATTTTTTTTGGTTCTTTCCTCACTGCTGTGATATCCCTAGAGACAGAACATGCACTGTACAGAGAACACTCAAAATTTCTTTGATTTTAGGGCAGAGTGGCAGGAACTGGCAATGATGTGTCCTGAGCAGCTGTGTGCATATGAGAACAATTAAACAGATAAACTGGGTATTTATAAAACATATCACACCTCAATAAAGATGGAAAATGGGGGAAGAACCCCCTAGGTCAGCAAACATCAGACCCCCTCATTCCCTCCCACTCCCCTATTTCCCCCCTACCAAATGAAAACACTTTGATTTTGCCAAGACAGGTGTTTCAGATACAGCTTGAAAACTAATTAAATCATATCTGCAGCTTGAAAACTAATTAATCCTTTATTCCCTATTATAATAGATAATTACAATGCATGATAGGAAACAATTTGTTAGGTTTTCTGTTCAAAATGCTTGCATTTTATGGAAAATAAATGGAAGAAATGGTTAGAGAACCTTCCCATTCTTCTGCAGGCCACCAAGGGAGGCTGCTAAAAGGGTGGATATGGCATAAACAAAAATTAGTTATTGAAAATACCTTGGAGAATGAAAGATTTTTGAAGTGATTCTTGTTCATTTGAGTGTATGGTCAAGTGGCTACTGTGAGAGTTGAACCCCCATGCAAAGAAACAGCAAAGTAAAACATCTGTAATTAGAAAAACAAGCAGGGTAGGGTTGAACACTTGAGATGGGCAATAGAGATGTCCCTTGCTTCTTCTCCAACAGCATTTCCTATTCCAGAGTCACAAAAAGCCAATAATCCAATGCCACCACAAAGGTGAGAAAACACCCACATCTATCATCAAAGGCCCTCAGAACCCGCCTGCCTCCCCTCCATATTTCTCTTAAATGCTCTGACATCTTTACTCCCACAGCAAGATAAAAAAAAAAAAAAAACATGATTGGGCTGAAAGTTTCCATAACCCTTTTGTAAAAAAATTAAGTTCCCAGTTTTGCTCTGCCCTTAAAAAAAGAGAACTGAATGGATCAAAGTCTATTAGATCCAAATTCTCAAAAGTATAATTCAAAGGATGAGGATTTTGAAGGTGTTGATGCACAGACGGTCCATGAAGGGTCTAGGGAAGCAGCAAATAAAAGCAAGTCTACTGATTATTAAAAGGTTCTCCCCAAGATCTGTAAATCCTTAGTAAAAATGTGGATGGGCCCCCAAAGCCACACTGGATGAAACCAATCAGACACTAAAAACAAAATCATTCCAAGAGATGAATAAAATGGTACAATGTGATTTGCACTCAACAGAAAGCAGCATGCAACAAAAACATCGTGGATGGCCATTTTCCACCAAAAACTGAATTAATTCCAGGCTTTTTGCTTCCCTTTTGCCTTCTCTTCCACCCACTTGCTATTCTGCAAAACTTCATGACCTTGATGCAGCTCCATGGTGTCATACACCCACATTTTGGGGAAACCACCACAAAAATCCGAGGGCAGGAAATCCTGCTCATTACTTCTTTTGAGTTACATATTGGGTTTGCTTTTTAAATTTATTTTAAAAAAAGATTTTTCTAAGGAGCCCTAAAAGAGAGAAGTACCTTCCAAACTCCCTATCTCCCCACCAAGCCCAAATGGGCTTCCTCTCCAAACTTCTGCCACTTCCTCCAAAACCCCCCCAGCAGCATTGAAAGCCAGCTGCTGCCACATAAAACAATCAAAAGTACAGTCAAGGTTGTTTTCTTTCCAAAGAAACTCTCTGCTGCTCAGAAAAACCTCCAGAACCTTGCATAGCTGGCAGCAGGGAGAGGGATGACACAAGCAATTAGCATCACAAAGATCTTCAGCATGATCTGGTGCCAAACACACTTATTGGAGAGTCCCTAAGCAAGACATCCTTGGGAGCCATCGCCCAGAGATTGATTGAGGCCCTGTATACCACTATTAATGAGGTTAATTAAAAACTGTGTTACCAGCAGAGGGACTAAAGGGTGTGAAAATTACTCCAAAAGGGCCATGTCCCCTCTTCCCTTCCCAGGAAGCCTGGTTTTTCCACTTTCTCCATAGAGATGACCAAAGGTCCCATGTCCAACAGAGGTTTTAGACCACACCTCATCCTAGCAAAAAGCATCCCCCACCTCCAAGGCATCCAAACTCCTCCTAAAGGAGCCCTTACCCTGCAAGCCACAGCCTCCCAACCCCAAAAAAGGTCAATACATCACCCAATTTCACAGATCACCAACAGGAGGAATATGTAAAGAGACTGGGAGAGGGGGAAGCAGAAAGAAAAGAGGGGAAATGGATTTTAAATCAACACAATTAATGGGTTTGTTATTTGTTCATTTA
This sequence comes from Cinclus cinclus, assembly GCF_963662255.1. NCBI lineage: Eukaryota > Metazoa > Chordata > Aves > Passeriformes > Cinclidae > Cinclus > Cinclus cinclus. Next base: position 5,328,219 of record NC_085046.1, read on the forward strand.
TTAGATTAGTAGACTCAGAGGCAATTAAGCATCCATGATATGAGGATGCCCCGTGGCAAAGCTTACCCTGCTCCTCCTGCCATTTAAGAGCTTGGGATGGAAGGGAGGGAGGAAATTCCTCTATTTTTTATTTTTTTTTATTATTTTTGTGCTAGAATAAGATATTTACAAAGTTTGCACAATTCATTAAGATACTAATTTCAAACTAATTCTTTGCATTTATCACTTTCCTTTAGAAAACAGAATTTTAAGTAACTTAGAAGTAACTAATAGGTGTGTATGAAAGAAGAATATTAGAGAGAAATTAAACTCTATGCCTTATTTTGCCTACACTGATTTATTTCCTGTTTTTCACTCCAACCCAAACCAATACTCTCTTAACAATATTTAGTGAAATCTATAATGAAAAGAAGTGTTTCTTCAAGCATTAAATCATCTGAGGATGCTTAAACTGACCTTTCACATATATTAGAGCCTTTTTTAAAAAAATCTCATCCTTCTACATACTACTGATTGCGTTTGCATTGCTACTGTTGCTATCTCATAGAACTTTTTACCCAAGTGACAAAAACCCACTCCAAAGCCACTGAAACATAGCTTTGGGGATGGATTTGAAATACATCCGAGGTTATCTGCTAGATTTGATCACTTGAGCACAGCTCTCCCTCCAATTTGGTATTGCTTAATCTCCACCACCCTCCTAAAGCTGTTTTTCACCCAAACACTCATTTCCTACTCTTTCTGTAATTAAGGTTGCAATGGAACAGCCTGGCAGCACTTAATGCTGTTTTTATTAATGCTGTAATGACTCCAGTTAGAAGATACTGAGCCGTTTTCATATTTTTGCAAATGAGTGTAAGGGTTGCCCCACTGCTGCAGTGTTTCTTGTTCTCCATATTCCTATTCAATGGATCATTTAGATCCCACAGCATTCCTAAGGAAGGCACTGCCCTACAGTCTTGCCAATTGAATTATATAGTCTGGAGAGAGAGAAAGAATTTTTCAAAACTAATTACATAGCCTTCATTTTTTCTGGTGTCCAACTGGGTCCCAATTAAAGGGTCACAGCTTATTAGGACAACACCAACTCTATCCACTGAATATAAACCCCTTTAAATTGATCCCTCTGTTTTTAAGCCACTGAAGGCACTGACAATATTTACAAGACACTGACCCAACATCTTGTTGTTATGCTGAAAGCTACTCAGTGCCATCTCTTTGGTCAGTAGAAACAATATTTTCTTTAAGGAAACTTTGAAGCGGTTTCAGGCAAGTTACAAGACATATTAAAAATGACACGCCATCTGCTTCCCAATGTGATGTTTTGCATTGTGTAACTAAACCAATTTAAGAACTGAAGTCTATTTGACATCTAATTAGTCTGTTTGGTAGCCTGATCACTTGTAGATGTTCTGGAAGGAAAGAAGCACTCTAACAATCTTGATCTTTACTTTAAAAAAAAGACAACAATTAAAAATAATTAGTCACAGAACTGCTTTTCCTTCCTAAATATTTTCTTTTTTCCCATATAGGAATCAAGACATATGTTTCTGCCATGCTACCCTCTGTTTCTGGTAGAATGTAAATCCAGCCATCCTTTTTTGGGCACCACAATCACAGAGCTTTATTGGAGCCCTGGAAAAGGGAAGATGAACATTTCCTGGGTTGCAGAATCAAAGGATCAATCATCAGCACCCAACACCACACGGCTCCATGCCAGATCATCCTTTTGCTTGCTCAAGTTAATGGTATTTCCCAGGAAATGCATGCTCACCTCAGGAGATTTATCCTGGCAGGGGAGGACTAGGGGATAGAAGTGGTAGGTACAATTCAAACAGAAACAAAACAGCTCATACCAAAGCGTTTAAAATTCAAAGTCTACACTCCACCTTTGAGACTGCTGCAGCTTCTTCACAGGCTGCTCCAGCGTGAGGGGGAAAACTGCAGATAATAAAATATCAAAGCAGGCCAAACTCAAAATCAGAACCAGCTGAGATCTGCCCACCACAGATGGGGATGTTCAGATTCACCTATCCACTGGGAAGGCACAGAGAGAAGTAATTAAAGAGCATTTTACAAGGGACACCCTGTATGGTGGTTACACCAAGGAGAAAGGATGGTTTTTCATGCATGAGCGGGTGATGGAGAGGGAAGCACACAAAGCATCCCCAGAAGCGTGTCAAACATGCCTGGTAGAAATCAAATAAGACAGTTTCCAGTGCTGCAGACCCACTGCATGCTCCAAATGTGGACACACACCAGAAGACAAGTGAGAAAATTGGATTCCAGCATCAGCCATGAGTAACAGCACTGCATTGCTCCGTACACCATCCCTTCAGAAAAAAAAATCCAGGGGTTTTAACCCATGGCAGTTTGTGGAAACCCTGAAAGGCATTCCCTAGTCAGGGAGACAAAAGAGGCTTCTCTCACAGCAAATGCCAGTGTACCCCTGTTCTGATCCCTGGGTCAGCCCCATGTCCCTTCCCTGTCTCTCAGTCTTTCAGTCACTCCCACCCTGTGTCTCCGCTGGATCCCATGCCTGAACCTCACCTTTGTGCCACCCCCATGTCCCCTGGTAATTGGTCCCTGATGCTTCTCCCACCCCAAGCACCGATCTGCTTGAACCTGGACCCTCTTTCCAGGATCTACTTTCCCTCTGACCCTGGACTGTCCACGTGTGTGACTGAAACAAACATTTCTGTGGAACCCATGCAAAGGCCCTTCCTGCTTCTTTGCCTGCAACCAACTCAACAGCTATCCAGGCTTCCACAGCAGTTGTGTCAGCACACTCATACCCTGATGGAGCAGCTGGGGAAGTTAATGACAACATCTTAAGCCTTTCCCAGGAGCAGCCACATCCATCCCACCTCTCTCTGGGGACAAGCCCACGTCCAGCAGTCTTTGCCCATAACCCACATCTGCTGCAAGCCCCAAACCTGCTTGCAGCTATTTTGGATGGGGAAGGAAGATAAATGAGTGAGAATTACAATTAAGCATGGCTGACTGTTGGAGGGGGGGGTCAGATCAGGTCACTCCCAGAGGATGTTGTTCCTGGAACAACATCTTTGTAACCTTCATCACCTCCTACAATGAAATATGACCACTCTTCTGGCCCATCTTGTTTTCCAAGTTTTATTTTCTATTGTTCTGTACTAAGCAACTGCCTGCCCTTATCAGCACTGTCCCAGTGCCACTTGTTTTCCTGTTACCTACCCTTGTATCATTCCAGTTTTTCAGCTGTGCCTGGACAGGTGTTTGGAAGATGTGACGAGTACAGTAGCCTGATCTAATTACTGCCTTCCCAAAACGAGTCAGAAAGAAGAAAGCGGGGGGGAGAGGAAAGGCCATTTCAGCTAGTTAAACATGCTGGTACCCAAAAAAAAAATTAAAAAAGAGTTGGAAGGAGACAGGGGGAATTTGCTAACTTTCGCTCAGTGGCAGAGCAGGGCTGCTTTCAATGTGCCATATTGACTTACCACGGCTGGAGGCACAATAAAGGCAGCCCTTGGAGTCAATGTGGGCTCCCGCGGCTCTGTGTAAACTCCGCTTAAAATGTATTTCAAGGAACTTGATCTATTGACATGGCAACTGTGAAAACTTAGAGGCCATTTGAAATTTAAATAGCATTTCCACCCCTCTGTAAATGCCAGCCACGGGGTGGGCCCCACGGCCCTTGTGTGGAAAATGCTTTCACTGGAAGACATCTCCCCCAACAGAATGCCTCCAGACACAACTGCTCTCCTCAAAAGCAGCCAGCACAACTGATTGGGACCCCTTTTTGATGCAAATTCATATTATTCTGTTGGGGAACAGCAGGTGTTCAGCCATGCTTTCCTTTACAAAAATTAGGACCTTGCTTGCTCCCCCTCCTTCTTGCACTTGGCTCCCGGTTCGAGGGCTCTCACCCTCGGCACACACTTGGGTGCCTCCTGGACTGGGAAGTACAATCAGCACTAAGAGGAATGGGACACTGTGTGCTGCCAATCAGTGAACATCACCTTTATTAAACACGACAAATATCCAGAGAAGAGCGCTTCCAGTCTTCCCGCTGCGGTGAGCACACGTCCTCTTTCCAGTGGCGTGCCCACTGAGACCCAGTGCAACACAATGTGAGTTAAAATGCAAGGAAAGCACTTCACAATCAATATTTTGTGCCACCAGGGGCCTTACCAGCAATTACGTCCCATGAGTAACTTACTCCAACTTCAGGAAGAAAGGAAGTCCTTGTTCAGTATCACAATGTCATCGTGCTCCATATCAAAGATGTGAAATTGCCTGCACATGCAGGGAGCACAAGTAGCCTCAGGAAGGTGCCAGGGGATGTTTATGTTATGGAATAAAGTAGGATCCAAAGGTCTGAAACAGGACAAAGCTCTCAAAGCAGTAGGGACCATCAAAAAATGTGTTGATGTGGTGCTTAGAGACATGGTGGACCTGGCAACGCTGGGTTAACGGTTGGACTCAATGACCTCAAAGGTTTTTTCCTGCCTTAATGATTCTATGATTCCATGAAGGGTTCCTGCCCTTCCCCCCCTCTACCACCTTGTCATTTGCAATTTAATTTAAGAAGAAACAATGGAAAGGAAGAGCAATAGAGATAAGAACAGAAATCTATGAGAACAGAAATCCAGGAGACATACAAATAATCGGATTTTACACAAGCCCCACCTAAAATTCATTTGGTTTGAAAAGATCACTGTGGAATTTTATCTTCAGGATTCTCTGAATTATCTGACTAAATCTAAAGGACATTCTTCCTAGTGTGTGTGAATACCAGCCCTCTGTAGGATCCTTGGGGTCCTAAAGAACAATTAGAAGAAAGAAGAAGCAGCATCTACATAGACCCATTAAAGGAGTACATGAAAGAGCTGCTGTGGACACCCACAGCAGAGCCAGATAAATGGATGATTAAGGCTAGAATCATCCAAGTGACATCACAAAATACAATATTCACCCAAGTGAATGGAGATGGAAATATGAGAAAAATGAGTTTAAAAACAGATTGCGTGATACTGGGCATGGAGGACATGTTGGAGGGGAAAAGGACAGGCTGGGGTATGTTCAAAGAAGTGAGGGGTGGCTGGAGTGCTGCTGGGTGGAGAAGAAAGGCCAAAGGTACAAATGCCAGGGGCCCTGACAAATTATACAATTAGTCTATCACTACAACTTCAAAAACTAAAAATGAAGAAAAAAACAATTAAAAGGGTAGAAATTTGTGCCTGACGTCTACTCAAGCTTCAACTCAAACCTGTTATTTGCTGTTAAATGCAAACCTATTAAAAAATTTACACAACCAATATTTCACCTGACCACTCAGAAAATACTGCCACTTCTGTCTGCTTCAATAATAAAGGAGAAGAGTGCTAAACCCAAAGTGAATTTATTTCAGCTCTTCAAAGTCAAAACAAATCATGAAACCTGTGGGAATATTAGGCTAACATGAAATTCCTAATTTGAGTCCCGTTTATTTAAGCACAGTGTTAAGATAGACATCTGAAGTTATAAAATCACAAGACACCTCCAGCAAATTTGCCACTTTTTATTGCCAATAATGATCACTGTCTCTATTACTGGCTCCAGTTTGGACTCTATTGTGCTGGACTCTTTATAAAATACAATCCACACCATTAAAAATCTACCTGGCTCTGTTACAGCAGTTGGATGATACAAAGAATAGCTAATAAAGATCTGAAAGAAGGTCTGAAAATCTACTCTATATTTCTTTTTATGGAATATTTTAATCAAACAGACCATTATTCAGTGGTATAGCTGCGATGCTTTTTTTATATTTGTATATAAATATATATATAGACACACATATGCACATATATAGATACATATATATAATTTTTTTCCTTCATTTGTGAAAAGCTCAGGCAGGTCCTCTTTGGAGCAGCTTGACATAAATAGACAAGCAGAGCCCACAGAAGCAGTCCCAGCAGTTTAGCAGAGATATAGAACACAGTCTGAGGAATTCACCCACCGAGAGCTACTCACAGCACTAATACTGAAGTGACAATCAAACATTCAGCAGTGAAAGCTGAGGTGTTTTTCCTTCCTTCTCAGCCATAGACTCATAAAGCAAAAGCAGGAACACACTGATGAAATTAGTTTTAAACTATATCAAACTTTTTTTCCACCTTTTTTTCTTCTTATTTTCCACCAAGCAATCAATGTCCACTCATCCACAGCTCCACTTGAAACTATTCTTGCTATTCAGCAAGACCTTGTCTGCAATGGCACAGCACTTCTCAAATGAGGAACAAAAGGCAAAAAAAAAAGAAAAAAAAAGAAAAAAGATTGAGGATGTACAAAGGGTTATGCTGCTAATAAATACTCTTCAAGATGAATAGATATACAGCATTTCCAGTAACACTCTGCTCTGCCAGGAGGACAGCTTCTCCTGTGACCAGCATGCATGGAAAGGATGCAGGAAGAATCCCAGATTGCGAGAGAGAAACCTGGGAAATAAATATAATATAGAAACAAGGGGTTTTACAATAAATGAAAAAAAAAAGACGTGGGAAAAATACTTGTGTTCCCATCATTTCATATGCCTGGCTAAATATCCTTTCACAAATTAAAAGAGACGCGCTGAATCAAAGTCAATGTCAAAGCACAATGCCTGACGTTTGTTTTTCAAAAATTAGTTATTGGCAGCTTCTAAAATGCACTGTCACACCAGAATTACAGCCATATAATTCACTTTTTAGCAGCTCAGAAAGAAGGATAACAAAATGTATTGGCTAGTCACACCGTGGTTCATATTAACAACATTCCCAACATCTGAAGTTGCTTCATTCTGCCTTTGGCAGAAGTTAAAGGTTTCATTCTTGAAGTTGTATAATAGATACTTTTGATTTGTGACTGAATGGAAGATTATAATCAACCTTGGGACATTCACTCACTCATGGAATAAAGCCACTCATTTCACTATAAATATTTATAATTTCCCCCACATTTGTTAGTATAATTAAAGAGAATGAAATTCAATGCAACAGTTGGGGGAGGGAGGGAAGCAAAACCTGTTATTTACAGTGTCCTCTAAAATTAAATGTATAGACATTAATTGCTTATTACACACACTGTTATTCAACCAGCACCACGCAGAGAAAACTGAGCCAAAGAGAAGAGTCTGCTGCTTAGAAACACCCTGCAATAATTTGTCCCAACCGGTCATTCAGACAAGAACAGGCACAGGGCATCTTGTTCACTTCCATCTGTGCCAGGAGCCAATCCAAGATGCCACGGCAGCACACGGTGTCGTTTTACACCACGGCTCCCCCGTGAGTGACTGCACAGTGTCAGGTGCCACCAGCCCGATTTAGGAGTGTTTTGTACCGCTGCATCCCAAGATAAATTCAATTGGCCCCGTTATCACTATATATAAACCACCTACGAGCACCTGGCAGAAACACAAGGGCATAGAGGTAGGGAAGGGAGGGTTGCTCCAGCTCCATCCTTGCTGCTGCTCCTCTTGGTGGTAAAAAAAAAAATATAAATAAAAAATTTTTAAAAAAAGGCAGAAACCAAAAAAAATCCGCACATCACCCGGGTACTGAATTCGCGAAGGTAAACAAGCGCCTCTTCACAAGCTCAGAAATTCAAAGTTTACACTGCAGTCTCCAGGGGGAAGCTCCAGTTTTCAAAAGGGTCAAATATTTTCACTTAGAGGTTTTTAAAACCTCTCTTCAGTGAGAAGAAGGGAGATTTTATTCTGGTTCCATCGCCTATTCACTCCTTATTTAATAATACATGGTTCTCTTAAAAAGGGCAGAGCTCTATTTTTAGACTATCCCATAACATATAAGAAAGCATCAGCTAGAGGATTTTTTCTTTTAAGCCTGGTATGAAAAGGTTTGGGAGTCTGGAAAAATGGGGCACAGGTAGGAGTCGGTCTCAGGTTGCAGAGAAAGATTGGCAGGTTAGGTGAGAAAACACAGAAAATGTGTCTAGGTTTCTTCAACTCTTCTCAAACCTGAGATGTGCTGACAGAAAAGTAGGGAGAGAAAGAAAGAAAACAAAACCACTGAGGTGCTATTGCTTGGAAACCACCTTAATGAAAGCCACTGCAGAGTGTAAGAGACTGAACATACCCTGACAGGGAAAACAGGCAAAGAAAATCCTCACAGCCACTTCTACACTACAAAAATAGCTGGATAATAACAATTTCACAGCTCGAGACGTCTGCAGGAACCAACACCTCTCTGAATCTAAAGACAGAAGGAAACCCTTCTGGAAGCATCAGCTTTGAGACAGGAAGATCCTTCTTTACTGCTACTGCAAAGGACAAAGAGCTTATTGGAATTAAGGGATATCTTAGTCCCTTCTCAATGAAATACTGGTTCTTCTTATTTGCCTTGTTATAAATAGGCTTAGATTTCTTTTCTTTCTCTCCTCTCTTTTCAATACGGGAACACAGTGCAGTTTCTAAAGGATGATGCCTATGAAGAAAATAAAAAAGAGGAGAAAGGGGAAAAAGAAGAGAAAGTGGGGGGAAAAGGAAAAAAAAATAAAAAGGAAAAAAGAAAAAGCATTTTTACCTTTTAGGAGTGAAACTGAACTCCTGCCTCAGGATTTGATAAGCCAGGCTGAGTTCAACTGATAAAGCCCTGACTCTGGGCACAAATGCAGGGCATTCAGACACCAGGCTCTACAGCAGGATCACATCCAAAACAATACACATGGAAAAGGTCACTGATCCAACCTTTACTCATTAAATCCTTCCCAGAGCCCAGCATAGTTTGCTTACTGGATATAATGGCATCCCTGAAAAATGCATGGCACCTGAGCCTTAAAGCAGATCTCTCAACCCAAAAAATAAATGCCAAGCCAGAGGTAGCTATATATGTCAAGGGACATTTTGCTCATTTAAACCCAAATACATTTTAAACCTGCTCTATTGGATAACTGTGTCCAACCAGCACTCCAGGCCTACCTGGATGTATTCTTGTACCATCACATGGAATGTCACTTGTTTCTTGACCACAAAAAGCATGAGAAGCTAATAAACAGTCTCAGAATGGTTTAAGTTGGAGATGATTTCATCTTTAGAAAGCCCAGTGGCAAACAGGTAAATCAAACAAGGGAAAAATAAACAAACCAAAAACAGCCCCAACCTAAAACTTGATTACTATTCTCTAGCCCCAATATCTAAAAAACCCCACCAACCTACTGTGCACTGTTCACACAGCCAAGCTGTCATGAGATCTATATCCTAATCCCACCTTTATTCTTTCCATGCCATCCATTATTTGTTAAAGAAATCTCAGTTTAATGGGCTCAGGCTTTATAAAGCATGAGGAGAAGGTTATTGCTCACTTCCAGTAAAACCATGAAGTGAGCCGACCATGGGCTACCTCTTTGGACCACCAAAGCTTTATGACTGAGCATCCTGCCCTGTCAGCTGGAGCATTTGGAGGTGACAGTGCAGTGGCTCTTCCAAGAGCTTTCACACATATTTGCTGAGCCTCCAGCCCAGAAAAGCACTTCTTTATGCTGCAACACCAGCATGTACCCCTGCTGCAGGCAGCCTAAACTGGGAGTCCAGCTAAACACCTCACCAAATTCATCCACAAGAGTGACAGTCAGGGACAGGGGCTCAGCTTTCTGAATTTTTCTGTATCCTCTGACCCCTCCTCCAACGCCAGCTGTTGCAGCACAGGGATGGGAATAGACCCCCATTAATAACTCCTCATTTCAGAACATATTCTTCTGCCATGAGAAGCTACTCTGGAACCAAGAAAACCCCACTGTGACAGCCTTCACCTGCTGAAGAGCAGGAGGAGAGCTCTGCCCTTTCCCCTTCTCCCAGGGCAGCAAGGTTTCCGTACTGCAGATCTGCTTAAGAGCCACCAGTGCTCCTCACCCCCGGGGAGACTTAGAGAGCCTCAGCAGGAATACGTGCAAAATCCTCCTCAGCTGATCAAAAGCTTTGCTTGCTACCACCCCTTATGTAACCAGCAGCATCCTAATTATCCAGCTAAATGTAATGAATTCAACTGGCCTTGGCTTCACACACTTTCACTAGACACAAATCAAGGAACCGGCTGACTGACCCCATAGCACTTCAGTGAAAACTGGAGGGTTTGGGGAGCTGCAAATGCTGGGTGAAACCATCCAAAGTCTTCAACTAAAATGTTAAACTAGATCAGGACCAGCAAAACCTGAGTGTTCCCAGAGGAAAGCCCCATTTACTGCTTGGGGTGGGGTTTTCCAGTGCTTTTTGCTCAGCCAGAGATGGAGAAGCAACAGAACAGCTGCAGCAGAGGAGTAGATGGATTTCTTTTTTTTCTTTTTTGGTCCAGTTCCCTATCGCACTCTAAGTAATCTCTGCTTTCATCAGCAAGAATGTTGCAATGACTGCAGAATGTAACCCAAATTTTCTCTGTTTGGTCCCTCTACCCTGACTTAATATCTATATTAAACCTATTTTCTACTCTCAGTTTTCAGCTTTGGTTGTTTTGTTGGGTTTGTCAGGTTTTTTTTAACCGAAGCTCACTGTACTCCATCTGAGCCTTGCACATAACGAAGTAAACAGCACCACAATGCATTCCTCAGCACAAGTTGAAGCACTAAATAGCTGCCTGGAGTCTGGGGCTGAAGCAGCTGGGTGTTGGATTACAAACGCAAAACAAATGCCAAGGCATGGCCGTAATATGTGCGATACATTGATGACCTACTGTGCTTAAATAACGCCTTGGAAAGCAGACCAGCCACTCAAAATGGGCTTTTACACCTGAGAGAGAGAAGAGAAAGCAATTTGTGCTGATAATGCAAATTTGAAAAATACAAGGGAAGATTTTCACAGGTGTAAAAGTAACCCTTGGAGAGAGGGGGCAGGGGGAAAATTCAGCCCAGCGCAGTCGGCAAGCTGGGAGGGACAGTATTTCATGCTTCTGAAAGATTTCCAAAGGGTGAAATCCCTCCCCACTGATGCCAAGGGCAAGGCTCTCACTCAACACAGCTAGGCAGAGGATTTCCGAGGTCGATCACAGCAATTTGAGCCCCCTCAGATCCTTGTTTTCCTGCCTAGAGCAGAGCAGTGTTTTCCAAAGCATGTGGAGTCCCCAGCAAAAATCCCCAGCCACAGTGCACATGGCTTTTTGAAGCAGTGTATCAGCATACCACAGCCCCAAGTACACCCAAGTAAAGCTCTCCTGGGAGTTTGCTGAGTGCCTTTGGTTCCAGACAAGGTATGCAGGGTCTCTGACCCCATGCACAGCAGAATGAAACGGGGTGTTCTCATTCAAATGGTAAAACAAACCAAGACAAAGCAGCTAAAAAGTAAAATTTCCCCAAAATTTTATTTTTACCACAAGGTAAGAATTGCATGATAGCTCTACCCCCCTGAAATCATCAGAAAGGCAAAGCAGGGGGGTTCTCACCCACAATTAAGTGAGGTCCTGGGAGGTCACCTAACCATGTCACCACAAACACTCTGAGTGTCTTATCTCCAGCAAACTTCACAGCACAGGAAGGAAGATGCAGTTTCTTGCCTTCCCAGCACAACATGCTTACTTGGATGCTGTCACAGCTCCCCATCACCTGGCCTTCCCCAAAATCATAACATGGCCTAGTTTAAAGCTGTTGTTTAAAGCCACGTGTTGTTAGACCACAAGCAACACTTCAAAACCTTAGTTTGATGTTGCAGAGTCAGCTGTGGGAGTCTGCACTGTACAGCTGCCACTCTGCAACAAGAAATGAGCTGACAACACTCCCAGTATCCCACTTTTGCTAAAGTGCATAAAAGTGGAAGCAAGTCTTTGGCCAAGACTGCAAGGAGCTGTAGCATTTCCAAGGTTTTCTGTGGAGTGACAGAGGGGCTAGCATCCACCTCTTCTTTTGCTTTTACATGCTATGTTCAGTGCAAACAGGAACCTCTCAGTCTGCAAAGATTATTTCAAAGTGGTTCTAAGGACTCAGAACTTCTTTAGTAACTTAGCAGCAGATGGGATGCAACCAGCAGCACCTCCCCACTTCTGTCACTCTTTTGGTCAATTGGTTGGAGGAAGTTACAAACTCTTGAATACAACACTTAAAAGCATTTGGGGATTTTTCCTTTAGGGGACTGGGGAAAAATCTTATGTTCAAATATCATAGAAACCCTAGAATGGTTTGGGTTAGAAGGGATCTTAAAGATCATCTATTTCCAATCCCCCTGCCATGGGCAGGGATACCATCCCACTAGATCAAGCTGCTCAAGTCCCCATCCAGCTTGGCCTTCTCTGGGCAACCTATTCCAGTGCCTCATCACCCACACAGTGAAGAATTTCTTCCCCATATCCAATCTGAACCTACTCTCTCTCATTTTGAAACCACCCCCCCTTCTCCTATCATTACATGCCAAAAGACCCTCTCCAGATTTCTTTCAGGCCTCCTTCAGATACTGCCAGTGCCTTCTCCAGGCTGAACAATCCCAAATCTCTCAGAATTGCCTCAAAGAGGAGGTGTTCACCCCTTCAATCATCTTTATGGCCTTATCTAAAGAGCTAAATACCCCTAAGAGCCCGGCATTAAAGTTGGATGCCCTCAGTAGATGGCCCCAGCAGTGGTGGCAAGGCTGTGTCTGGACTTTGCTGCTCCTGGGCAGAGTAACTGCCTCCAGCTGAACTGAGTGGGTACCTGACAGCAGAAAACAAGCAAGTGCAGTGAGAAAACAAGAACAAAACTCCTATCTGTGTGTGCCTGATTGAAAACCTGATGGATTAAGAGTCGACTCAAACTGGGAAGGAGAAATATTTAAGAAGTCAGAAAGGACGTATGCTTCACAAACAAACATTTGTCTCTCTCTGTTTTTCTTGATGATAACATTCTTCCCAGTGGAAGATGGGAGATGCTGCTGGGAGAATTTTTGACAGTACATCCAAAAGAAGAGTAACTCAGAAACCTCTGTGGCTGTCCTGCTCTCTGCCCCCATCCAGCCCACCACGCCTGCCCCAGATGCTCAGGCAGGGAAGGAGGATGATGAGCCTCCAATGCACAACCACTGCTCTCAATTAAAAGGTTCAGATAAACTCTTGGGAAAACAGAAAATCTCTGAGACACTGGGCTTGAAAGCATTAGACTGAGGCAGATGTGGAGAGACTACTAGAGGAAACAGAGATGTTCACAAGTGCCAAGATGGATTAGGATCAGCATGGATGTACCTGCCCCCAGTGGACCCCTCCTGCTCCTCACTGGATGTTCTGCTGAGTTATCTCAATTACTGCAAACTTTTTCTCTATTCCCTCTGCTGCTGGGTCACCAGTTGAGTTCAGTAGAGTCACCTCATCAGGGGGGTGGAAAAACAAGGAAAACTTTGCTATCAGAGGGAAAGCAGTTGTTCCCACTCTGTCCCCTCACACATGCCATTGTCTCAGGTCACCAAGTGCCTGATGGAGGCAAAGGAGCCAGCCACCACGAAGGAAATCACTGCCTTTTCATGCTGCAGACTTACAGCCCTCTCCTGGTGCTGACACAGCTCAATTTTTTATTAAAAAGTGCAGGATTGTGCTTTTAACAGAATAAATTGGGGGGGGGGGGGGGGGGGAGTGGGTAGGAATCACTATGGCAAAATACTGTTTCTTTTTTTGGGTCCCACTATGTGTATGAAAGCCTGGCTGGTTTTGCCAACAGCTGGTCCACAACCTGCACAGTATTTCCAGAAGTGTTTCCAGTCCAATCTTCTCAATTTAGCTAGAATAACTCACTCATTTCATAACGGCAGCTGGAGAGGTTTGAGCACTGCTGCTTTTAAAGACGAGAAAATGTCTGGATGATTTTTAGGAATGCAAACAAAACAAAAAAAAAAAAAATGCAAATCTCGATTCAGCTGTGATTTCACATTAGATGGCACTCTCAAATGTGATTCTACCAGGACAGCAGCAGCTTTTCCACAAAGGGATTTTTACTCAAAACAGTTATTTCTTAGAAGGAAAATCCTGACTGCCTCTCCCAAATACAAACTAGTGTCTGGAAACAAGGGGTATGGGAGAGCCACCATGTGCACCCTCTTAATGCATGCAAGCCTCCTTGCTTCCCTGGGATGACTCCCCTGAGGATCCCCAGATCTCCTTCACCTTCCTGCTGCTCCCCACATCCCACCAGCTGCACTCCCCACACCCCTTTGGCCCATCCTGATGTCCATCTGGGGTGGGGGGCGACTGTGTGGATGTCCCTAAGGCCACAGCAGTGCCCTGGAGAGTGGCTGCCATCCCACAGCCTGGCTGGTGGCCCACAGACCACACGGAGTCAATATCTGGATTACGGTGTGGCTTAAAGGACACCCAGCAGGGAATCGGGGAGATGGGAGCTGGGACAAGGAGAATCAGGAATGTTGGACAAGGTGCAGCTCTAGAAGGGGGTGGGGGCACAAAGTGCAACAGCAGAGCACCCAGCTCACTTGTGACTGCAGAGCTCTCCTCCCTACATCCTCGTGGGACAGGGACCATCTGATCTCTCTTCTGGCTCTTCCCACTCTTTGGCTGCACCCAGCAGACAGCATGGTGAGAAATGCAATCCCAGCCCAGCACACCGCTGCACTGAGGGGGATATAGATGGGACAGAGGAGCAGCCAGCCCACCAGCCAGCTGCTGGATTTTGGGAAACACGGTGAACTGAGAAGTTGCTGCCTTTCCTCCTGGAGACACCACACGTGCCAATGAAAACTGAGAAAAACAATCTTTCAGCAACTTCTTCTCCCAATGACAGGCACTTCATTGCCTCAAACATCTCTACACCTGTTCTGCCAGTCCAAGCACCAGGAGCTGGAATAAGGGCAGGGCATGCAGGGGCTCCCACGCCAAGGCAAGACCACTTGGATCTGCTGCCTGCTGATGGCACGCTCCAAACTGTACAGTCATGGAAAGCTGCATGGCAGGCTCAAGAAACCCTCACCTTGGCACAAAGCCTCATGGCAGGCTCAAGAAAACCTCACCTTGGCACAAAGTCAACAGAAAGTATCACGATGCCTCAAAGCCAACGCTGTTACACAAAGACCAAAAGAACCAAGCAGAGCAGCAGTTTCAAAGTCCTGCCCAGGCTCAAAAATACTAGACCCCATTGAAAAAAAAATTATTACAGTATGGAGAGGTGCTTGATTTTCTGTAACCTCTGGTTGAATGCTTCCTAGGGAGGGACTGCTGGAGCACAGGCAGGATGCACTGGTATCTCCTTCCTCTTGGAAGCACACTGCAAATTTGCAGCTCCTCCACAACAGAGAGCTAAAAAGGGAGCAAGAATCTATTGGTCCCACTTACAAGGAAACATGCACCACATCATCCATAAAACCTAAGCAGAGGGGTCATTACGGAGGCTTCTGTTTGACAGAGTGGATGCACAAGTACACAGCAGCATCCCAACATGCTCCAAGTGAGGCACCAAACATATCGAGGACCCAAACAAACTTAGGAGACCCATGGAAGAATAATAAGTCTTCACCACAGAGTGAAAAAAAGTCTCATTAACGCAGCTGTAATTCAACCTGAAGATTAATATGTTGTAAGGGTCTAAAGCAACTCCAAACCAGCCCCGCCAGTTCCATTTCAAACCTCCTCTTTTCAAATAAGCAAAATGTCAGATGGCATCAGGTCAGCCTCAAATGGGATTTCTCTTCCTCTGCTCTGACTGAGAGCCACTTACCCAGCTTACCTTGAAGGACATGTGGTACAGATCAGCTGAGGTGAAGCCTGGAAGGACACAGGTTAAGTTACTCCCTTTGCAGATGGAAGGTTTGCACATACACACAGTGACCTCAGTTTTTTGCAGAAAATATGACTTTTTGACTTGAAAAATATTTGTCAGCCACCACAACCACTTGAGGAGGAGAAGTTGCAATGTGCTCTTGAGAGGCAAGAAACAAGAAACCACTGCTGTGTTTTGGAGCAATATCCTTGCTACAGAAACTCTCCACAACTGGGTATTTTCTTTTCTTGGCCAACACAGCGATTTCCAAAGTTTGTACTTTTACAGACAAATGAGGGCAATTAGTTCATCAGTCACTTCCAGAAAGTCTATCTCTTCCACCAAATTCTGATCTGCGTCAGCTCCAGCACCCAAGCCTGGCTAAATGCCCCCGCAGCTCACAAGAGGGTTGAGCCTCCTGCCTTTACAGAAGAGGAAATAGTAAGAAAAATGTAGGTAGCCACATCTCAAAAATACATCAGCCTGAGACACTTACATAACTTTCAAGCTACTTTTTCCCCCTGTATTTCCTGAACACTGGGGATTTCCAGGTCTGCTCTGGCACCCACAAATGCCCCACTGACCATGCATGTTCTCAGCTACACATCTGACAAGAAACATCAGCGTCTCCAGGAGAAATTCAAAGGGTATCAGTGCTGAGAATGCTCAGGAACACCTCCCTGTGACTTAATAATCACTAATTCATATCCCAGGGAACCTGCAATAACCCCTGTGCAGGACAGCCCCCAGGCATGGCCACACTCCAGTGTGTGCCACCACCTTCCTGCATCCCCATGTGCCCCAGTGTCCCTTGTCCAGCCCCAAGGGGTAAAATCTCAACCCAAAATTGTCCAGCATTTCAACAGGAAGGGTTTAGCAGAGGGATAAACAGATGTGCAGGAGATGCTGACACCATAAAATAATAGAATCATACAATAGTTTGGGTTGGAAAGGGCCTTAAAAATCATGTAGTTACAGCTTCCCTGCCATGGGCAGAGACCCCTTCCACTAAACAAGGTTGCTCTAAATCTCATCCAGCCTGAAAAACCATCCAGGGATGGGATCCACAGAGATCCACAGCTTCTCTGAAAATCCTGTGCTAGGGCCTCACCACCCTCACAGTAAAGAATTTGTTCCTAATATCTAATCCAATTTTTCCCTCTTTCAGTTTAAAGCTATTATCCCTGGTCCTATCCCTCCATGCTCTCCCCAAAAGTCCCTCTCCAGCATTCCTGCAGCCCCTTGAGTTCCCATAAGGACACACCAAGGCCTTTTCTTTTCCAGGCTGAACAATCCCAGCTCTCTCAGCCTTTCCCAGTAGGAGAAGTGCTCCATCCCTCAGTGTTAAGTGCTCCATCCATCAACGTTAAATCACATGATATCAAGATCCGGAGGCAGAAGAGGACAAACAAAAAATAATGGAAGCACTGACAGGCCACCTTGTCTCTCTTCCTGCAAATCTTCCCGTTACTCCAGTCCTTCCTCTCTAAATCGTGTTAATGTTCCATGAACCCCTTCCTTCTCTTCCCTGGGAACTGGACCCTCTAAAACTCCAAAGCTGTGATAACCCAAACAAAAGCAACCAAACAAAAACACAAACAAAAACAACACTTCCTCCCCCCCCAAAAAAAAACCCTAACGAACAACAAAGCAAAGAAAAACATCCTTCGCAAAACTATTCCTTTTATACCTTATCTTTTTAAACAAACTTAATATGCAACTAAACCATAGCATTATTTTAAACATTTATTTTCTGGTGTTAGATCAGCTCTGACAAGAGAAAGGAACTGCTGCTTTTCCTTTTCAGGTTCATCTGTGGTAAATAAACACCAGAAAGCCAGTGAAACAAGCTATGAGGGCTTTCTTGCTTTGTTTTGGTTTTGGGGCTTTTTTTAAAATACCATTGAAGAAGAAACACCTAAACAAAACCATTACATTTGTGGTGCTGACCACAACACTTTAAGCCCATGAAGCCTCAATAAATATTTTTACAATGAAGCCTGCAAGAAGAGATAATACTTCAGACATTTATAGGACTTTTATTTCTCTATAAATGTATCATGAAAGTTGAAAATGCTGAATTATTATTTCCATCCTAACTCTGAAAAAATTAGGGAAGAAAGGAAAAAATATGCCAGAGCATTTTACTGAGAGGAGGCTTTTGTGGAAGACCTCTCTCAGGAGCTCCCATCAACTCAGTCTTGCTGCTTCTTTGAAGCCACATCAACAACAATAATTTAATTTACAGTCCAGATAAAAGACATTTCCAAAGACATGAGGGGAGGGAGAAGGGGGTTAGTAGGGCATTCCCAGTTTAATTCAGTCCAGCTACCTGCTGCCTGTTTGGGATCTAACTCCTGACAGTTCATCCTCCACCAAACAACAGAGCTGCAGCAGATAACAGTGTCCCAGATACCCAGGGGATGGGGGAGGGATGAGTGTCACACCAGAGGGCCCTGCATTTTCTATAAATTGCAGCCAAAATGGATCTAATCACAGCAGGCACTGCAAAAAAAAAAAAAATGTGGCAAGCATGGTCCTGCTGGGAAGAGAAGGTGAGCCTGGGACAGGGAATGCTCCAGCCAGAAGGTTTGATTCAGTTCCCCTCCAGGGCTCTTGGAAGACAAGGAGCAGCTAAAGGAATAAGCAAAAACTTTGGAAGCATCCACCCGCAAACATCTACTCAAGAGATAGATAAATAAAAAGCTTTTATCAGACGTGGTTTTAATGAGAATAGATTAATTGAAAATTGTCACCAGAACCCCAGTGAGCGAGCCAGAAGATCCCCAGATGGTTTGGGTTGAAAGGAACCTTATAGGTCTTCTCATCCCACTCCCCTGCTTTGGGCAGGGACACCTTCCACTGTCTCAGGGTGCTCCAAGCCCTGTCCAACCTGCCCTTGGACACTTCCAGGGATCCAGGGGCAGCCACAGCTTCTCTGGGCATTGGAGAGGATTTCACCCTCGGTGGGGAAAGAGCAGGGATAGGTTTCTCCTGTTCTAGGTTGGCTCCTCCAGCTGTGAGGAGCAACAGGCACTTGGGGAGGGGAAGGCAAGAGCTCATTGAGAACACAGAAGGATCAACAGGACCATCAGAGCAGGATGATCTCTCCAGTGTCCAATGATGGAGATGCTGCAAGAGGGTCCCTGCCCACAGCCCCCATCACTCCTCTCCTCTACTGAACTGTGAAGATTGACTTCCCTGCAAACTGGAGATGAAAATCTGTAAAGATATCTAATCTGTACCAGAGCCTGGCTTTCCTGCCTAGCACTGCTGATGAGCTCAGCAGCAGTCTCCATAAAAATACCCTGGCAAAATCCCTGCACACACACAAGCAAAAAAATCCACCCAGCTCAGCTGCTTTTGTTCTGGTAAGCAAGGAAACAATTACTGAAGCTGGAACAGACAACTTATTGTAAAGAGAAAGAAAGGTGGAGAGGACACAAGCAAAAAGCAAACAACCCAAATAATGAGAGAAGCAGGCAAGTTGCATGACAGGTGATAAAAGAAAAAGGTTAATAAAGACTCACAAACCAAGCTCATGTATCACTTGCTACTGGTCATGTTTCCCATTAGGAGAAACCTCCTGTAAACACTGCTTCTGAGCACTGAGCAAATCAGGTGGACATGGGTATGAAAAGGAGGTGACCAACACCTGGTAGGGACAAGTCCAACACCTTAAAGGAGGTGCCTGATCCTGCAGCACCCAGACAGCTGCTGACAAGAGGGTGGCACCATAAAACAACGAAAACACTCTTTGAAGAAAGCAAGCAATGGCAAGCACTGCCTCTGTCCAGCTGACAAGAGCCAACCTGTCCCTGCAGATAGAGTAGCATCAGTCCCTGCCCTGTTCTTCCTTCCCAGGATTTCTCACTACCCCGTGAGGAGCTGGATTTTTGCTGCTACATCCCTCAGGGCCATTTAGAAAATGCAAAACATCACTTTTCACTTTAAGAAAAATATTTTCCAGCCCTCAAGGAATAGGAAAAGAAATACAGGAAAACACAAAATCATTATTAACGTGCATTCTTGCACCTGAAACCCCAGAAAACAAAACAAACCTCATTATATTTGTTGCTGTCTGCTTTCAAATCCCAATATCTAAAGCCAAGTCTGCAGGTTTTACTTGGACAAAGGGAGGAAGCAGAACAATGAACTCATCACTTCTACCACACTGACAACAATCTGCTCCTTGGACTTCTCTGTCCAGCGTGGTGATGGAAGGGGAAGAGCAGCAGTATTTCACACTCCCAGATCCATGGTCTACATCCATAATCAGCTCTCCAGTACCTCCACATGCTTCAGGAGAAGATCCAAGCAGATTTATAGGAGGCTGATTCTGGATTACTAGTCCCCAAGGAAATTTTCCTCCCAACACCCATAAGTCAGAGGTTGATTTATACCCAACCTATAATAGACTGTATTCCTTAGAGACAACTCCTTGTCTCCAACCCCTCTGCCATTGCTGAGGCTGGAGGTTTGGCTTGGTTTAACAGTTGTGGAGTTTATAAAGACCAAAAGCAGCACTCACTTTAGGCTGGAGACAGTTAAAGTACCTTAGACCAACAGGATGCCACACAGTAAGGAACAGTAATGAGATGATGGCACATTCATAACCCGAAGTTCCTATTAAAAACTCACAGCCCAAGGGAGCTCACCCCTCCAGAGCAGAAATATTCTGTTCTCCTAATTACCCAAAGAGCAAATTTTTGCACGAACCAGGGAGTCCAGGGGAGAGCTCCCGAAGAGCTCATGTATCCATCAGGCAGGAACTGGGGAAGTAGCAGCCAGGGAGTTGTAAATGAGGTGGTGCACAGTCCATTTCTGACACCCCTCAGCACCTTCAGCATGCATCACACAGCAAGCAGACACCAGTGTGAGGTTGGGAGCCCCTGTAAGGAGATTCAGGAGAAAACAGGACTCCTGAAAAGAAGTCACTAGATAGATACCAAAGTCCCTGGATAGAGCTTCCTCCATCTGCAAGCACAACAGTCTCTTTTCCAGTTTTTGCTTGTTTTTAAAGGTGTAATTATCTGAGCAGAGCCACAGCACAAACACGGACTGACTGCAAAACTACACAGTGTTTGTCACATCATCCATTCAGAGGTAATGGAAGCCACCAAATACTAGACTCTCCAAAACCTTAAGCAGAAAGCTCTGCTAAAACACAGATGTAACTTTTATAGCTGTGCAAAGTCAGATCTATCTGCCAGTAACTGGGAAAGATCCACTTAGCTATCCAACTAGAAAAATATCTGCTGGTTAAAGAAACAGCAGTCAAACAAAGAAATGGCAAGCGTTGGCAGTGTTTTACAATGCACAAGTCAGAGCCACAAAAATACATTCCTGGGAGTGCCAACATCCCAATGAAAACAAATTCCAGAACAGAAAAAATGGGATAAAAGCACAATACAAACCTCTTTCTTTCCCCACAATTCTGCCCCATGACTGTGTGCCACAGAAACAGAAATCTGGCTTGGGTAAAAGGCTTTTTTTTTTCCCCACTAAAAAAAAGCAATTAAAACCCTTCTGTTTGGGTTTAAAGAAAAAGTAATGCCAACCACTAATAAATGTTGGGATTGTGGAGTTTTATGGGTTTTTCTAAAATTGTTTAAGAGCACAAACCAAACTGAGTGGTTGCTCTTTCCAGAATGTCTCCTCCTACTTCTGAACACAAGATGGGGAGGTTGAATATCCCAGCTCTCACAACCCTTGTCACAATCAGAAGCTTTCTGGGAAAGAAGCACCCCAAAAAGAGGAAACCAACTTTTCATCCCATGTCATTTTCCAGACCCTTCTCCTTCGTGGGGTTCACGGAGCACGAAAAGAAAGGGAAGCCATAACGCTAATTCAGATACAGAGGTACATTTAAGAAAGCAAAGCACCAAGATTGATTAGAGTGTTCCTCTGCTTTAATAAAGAGCCTAATGATGTCCAAATTATAGCAAAGCTCAATTGTGTAACCAAGGAGCCAAGATTTCATCCTTGATAAGGACATGGATTTCTGTCTCGCAGGAGAAGCCTGTAGTTCACTAACAAAGATGACCTTTTATATTATACCCTTCAAGGCCACAATTAACTGGAGAAATGCTGGACTAACTTGGCAACATGAGTTTTTATACACTGCACTAATTTTTAGTAGAACCTTGCCAAGACCATTACCATCATCTAACAAGACCAAAAAAAAATACAAATACAAACCCCACTGCTCTCCAGACCCAAATTACTTTCCACAATTCAGTTTTAATTAACATGATTAAATCACAGCAAAAATGATTAAGATTATATCCCACAGCAAACCACTAAAGGTATAACACTTTAATCCAGAAGAACCTGGCATGCACATATTCATGATGAAGTATTCATGAAAAGCTAGAATTTTACACATGAACCAATTCTACATCACTCAAACAATACCTTGGGAGATATTTGTCACAAGTAAAAAAAACACTGACATCCATCAACAGAGCAGTTTTTCTGAGACTACAGAGAAAGAAATCTACACAGAAAAAAATTTGAAAAGGCTACAATTACTTTGACAATGTTTCTACAGCTCTGAGGAATTTGGGGGTTGAAATAAGTGGTTTCCTTCTCCCTCACAGGGCTCCCAAAATCAATTTTATAGATGAATATTTTTTCTTTTTTTTTTTTTTTTTTTAATCAGAAGTCAGATAAGAAGTGTATATGAAATCAGGTCATTGCAATAATCATGTACATGGTACATTTCCACTACTGCCTATTAACTGTGAGGTTTAAATGGATGAGCAAAGTCTCAGATCCATATTTCACCAGTAGAAATTATTAATATAAACATAGCACAGCTCAGGTTTTAACCTTACCATCCAACTGGGCCTACTCTCCTTTGGAGAGGGGTAAATGGTATTAAATTAACAGACAGGGTTCAAAAGGCAGCTACACAGAGGCACGGATTCCATTAAGACCTAGGAAAGGAACCTGTGATAGGAGCCCTGGACATCAAGAAGCTGCTTGTGGTGCTTCAGCACTGAATAAATTCTAGCCTGTGACCTTCAAAGAAAGGTAGCTTCAGCATGTCTTTTAAAAAAGCTGTGCCACTGTGATGAAAAGAAATGGCAAACCAGCTATTTCCAGGTGCAATCTTCTGGAAACCCTCCACAGGGGCAGGGGGAGGTGACAGAACGTGGTGGGAGAATTCTGCAAAGAGGAGGCTGTAACCCCAAATTGTGTTAAAAGTCGTGGCTGAATACACGAGAAGGTACCAAGTAAGGAAGCTTTGCCTCATTCTGGACCTCCCTGTCTCCGAGACTGACCCACACCAAAGGGTTTTGCAGAGTTAACTGCATCAGAATAAAGTCCCACAAAGTAGATCCATTCCCAGAATGCTGCTACACTTTGCATCTGAGACTTCTTTGTGTCTCTTCTCTGAGACAAGAGACCTCCTAATTCTCAAGATGGGGAGGGGGCTGGAAATCACAGAGAAGTAAAAGTAAAAGGAATCTGCATATTGCATTTCATGGCAATACTAGGGAGCTACTAACACCTGAATAATGCATTCAGGACATAAAACCCCTGGAAAGCTCACAAGTGCATCAGAGAAACTTAATGATTTATTTGTTTGTTTGTTTGTTTGTTTAATTAATGTAGCTCTGAATGGTTCAGTCACCAGTCAGCTTCTCCTTAGTTGTGAGGACCTGATGAGGGGTGAGCCCCAGTCCAGGTGAGAGGTTAACTTTATATTTTTCTTAATTAGACAAAGAAAAGTATAAATTTAAAAAGATAAAATTCCAACATAAATCCTCCACCAAAGCTGCTATGAAATAACTCTTTTGTTTAATTATTATGAGCTGGATAGGCAAACACTGGATCCCGATGGACAGAGAGCAGCTGTTACTATAACAGAAAGACATTCATATTCCCTTCTTGGGACCCTGAAATTCTATCAACAATGCCTGTAAAACGACTCTCAGCTCCCCCTTCTCCCAGTTTTTGCCCGTCTTTCATATTCAGACCTCTTTTTAGCCAACTTTTATTTTGTTGTACCACACTTCAAAGCTGTGCACGTTAGCTCGTTCAAAATAATTTCCATGTACAAAAAGCATCGGGGACGTCAGCGGGACCACTCTGGGGTGCAGGAGAAGGGCACGTCCCTCGCTCAGGGTCTCTTCTTTCATCAGGGATTCATTGAGAAGGAGCCTACAGACACAATTACCCAGCCAGATACACTTGCATCTCGTTTACCTCTGAGGCTCACAGTTACCTTGGAGGTCTTCTTTTAGCTGCTACATAATAAATAGTCGATCCCCACACGATTGCATGGGAAAGGAAATTCTATTACCAATTAAGAGGGGGGGGGAAAATAAAAGTTTCTCTTGTTTGCTTTTAGCAACACTGTGTCCCATTAGATGATAACAGAAGCTATGTATCTAGAGGAAACTTTCTGTAGCAGTAAAAATTAGCTGTAAAAGACTTCCATAGTTATCTGAGGCACAATATAAATGCTAAAATACCCTCCAGGAATGGGCACATGCAGCCAATCTCCAGCCAGTGTGAGCAGGCAGAGTGTCAGGGCATCAGGAGACAGCAACCCTGGGGACAGCACATTCAGTGGGTGGGTGGGGGGGGGTTTGTTGTTTTTTGTTTGTTCGTTTGTTTTTTCCTTTTCTTCTTTTTTACATCCAGCAAAATTCAGGTTGATGAGCTTTGTGCCACCAAGCTGTACCCATGAGAGGAAACACCCAGGGACAGCCAGTGTGCTCATCAGAAGGCTCCATCAGGCATTGCTGGTCTTTATCACATACCCAAAGAAGCCTGGACATTGGGACTAAAGGGCCACCTTGTTGTTCCAAACACTGTGAAAGGTGATTAACACCTACACAGGAATTTCTTGCTTTTACTGAGCCTTTCCACAGGGCCCAGATTCATGATTTCACTCTACAAAATGCTCCAAGATCCTGAGGAAGAGCCTATGACAGTAAAACAACAGCAGTCGGATCAAAACATTAATCTCCATGAGTTTTGGATTGTTGGCTTTTTCTTGGAATTTTTGACCTTTTTCTGAGGTTTGCTTTTTGGGATAAGGAAGTTGGGGTTTGTGGGTTTTTTGGGGCTTTTTTTTTGTTTGGTTTTTTTTTTTTTTTTTTTTTTTTTTTTTTTTTTTTTTTTAATTTAGTCTTGGAAATATTTCAAAAATATTTCAAAGAAAGCTCGGGAGCATGGATGAGACAGCTCAGCGGCAGGGCACACCCCATGACAGCATCCCCACCTGAGGCTCCATGCAGAAGTGGTAATGCCACAGCTCCAGAATTCTCACCACACCTGGGCATTCAGTTCCACACCACACCTGGTAGCTGCCAGAGCCATTATCCCAGTAAGGCAGCACCAAGTATCAAAAAGCATCATCCTGCTTCAGGTTGTGCTAAGTTTTATCGACATCCCAGGCTCCTTAGAATAAAAAGAATTTCATAGCAGGGAACTGTTCCAGGTGTGTCAGCACCAGTGTCTATTGCCCACCACAAAAACTCGTTTTTTAGGAGCCAACCAGGTGAGTGTTTTCCAGCACAACTGCAATAGGTGTTTGGAAAAATGTTTTACCCCAGGTGTAAGAACGAGCTTTAACAGAAACTTTCCTATAAAACTAAAAGTGCCTGATAAGCTGCGGGTGCATGTGAAAGCAAAGGATTATGAGTTCAAACTTTTGTGCACCCAATAGCTGCTGCTGGGCTGTAACTGGATACTCTTGCCACAAAAACCAAGGACAACTGAATTTCTCAGCCTGCAAATATACAAGGGAATTAGCATTCTTAACCCATTAATTACTCTCAGGAACTAAAATAGCCATACAAATCCCACTGTTCCTGTTGACACACTGAAGGAAAAAAAAAATCCCAAAACAGAAAGACTTGGAGAAAGAAGAGAGCTGGGAGCCTGAAGGTGACTTGGAGAAAGAAGAGAGCTGGGAGCCTGAAGGTCGCATTGCCACGGCTTGTTTATCCCAACAGTGAGGACAAGGCTGGCACCAGGATAACCACAAATCTGCACTTTGCTGAGCACCTGCATCCCAAGTGAACTGCAGTTTGCTGAGTACAGGGACTCCTGCAAATCCATGTGGCAATGCACAGGTCTGAAGCAAAGCCAATGCTTTCTCACATTTGAGTGCCTACAAAGCTCACTGGCTTTCCTTTCTTCCAAGACCAGCGTCACAGCCTCCTCACAACTTTCCTATTCTAAAGCTCAGCTTGCTGCCTCAGAGAAAGGCCTGGACATCAACTGTGCAAAGCTCAAATTCCCTCTTTTCCCAGAAGTATCAGTACAAACAGCAATTGGGAGAGTTTACAGACAGCTCAGCCAAACTGCAGCAACAGCCGTCAGCCCTCAGAAGCAATCCAGAGACTGCAAAACATAAGAACAGCACTAAAAGGGCTTAAAACCCCTGAAATAGTCTCCTTTTCTGAAATCCTTTTAAAGTCACATAAAAGAGATGAGTTTTGATTGAACATTTCTTCACTTCAGTCCCATTGTTGCATTTGTCCCTCCCCAGGAATTCAAAGCAGTCAGCAGAGGTAAATTATGGATAAGCAAAATATTCCTAAAAGCCAAATGTTAGAAGTTGCGCCCATTACACAAGGCATTTTTAAATAGCTAAATGTCAAAGAAAGGAACAGTTAGTGACCTAGATTGACCATTTGATAGATCAGGCACAAATGCAGCTAACTTTATCCCTCTCATCCACTCAAAGGCTTATCATCTCACACCTTAGGGAAATAAATTAGGAAGAAGAATTACATTAGCACTACTGGCACCACAGAAAATTTCAAGTTCTGCTACCACTTAGAAAACAAGTTCTGTAATGGGAAAAAGCTTTTAATAAGACAAATAAATATTTTTTTTTTTTAAAGGCAGAGGTAGTCACAGCACCTAGGACCTTACAACGTTAGCTACTGTGGAATTTTAAAAATGACAACCTTTGCTGCTGTGGTTTGAGACTCCTTTGCCACAGGTCTGGAATTTGGGGTAGGTCTGGAGAGTGCCAGACATACACTCATTTCCCCCAGGTTTTGTTTATTTCTCTATAAAACTGACAGCAATACATTCCATTTCCAGCTTTACTGGAGGAGGATAAACTCGCCCTCTCTGCTCCCAGGAGCACCTTTTTCTTCTCCCTTTGTCACACAAAGATACATATTAGACATAAAGAGTCCAGTTCAAAATCCACATCTAAATTTGCATGAGTATCCACTTCAGTGAAAATTAATGGAGCTCAGATTGTAAAGCACTGCATCTTCTTGTATGCTTTATTCTCTTTATGTAAAGAGGAAGCACTTGTATACTATACATTACTACGAGACAGTAGAAAAAAAAAAAGAAATTACACCTCTGGTTTAATAAAATTGCCAGAACATTCTATTTTTCCCAGCAAATTTAATTCCAGGTGCACAAATAAGGATAATGCAGTGTTCAGAGCATCAACCATAGACCCAAGAGGACAGAGAGCAATGCCCTTGCCTTGCCACAGACTTCTAAGATCTCAGTGAAGTTACTCCCACCAGGGAATAACTGGTAAATTTTTGTTATGTTCCGAGATTAAACATCCAGAGATACAAGTATCACTTCTAGAAAACATTTTCAAAGGTTTATTTCAGCTCCTTCATACACCCCCAACCCATCATGAAGACAAAAAAAAAGGGTGCTCCAGACCCAGGCTGCCTCTTGCCCTGCAGCCAGGCCCATGCAATCCTCTGAGCAGAGCTCCCCCAAAGTCCGAAACCGAATCTGTGGTGAAATGACACACCAGGGTGGAAATCGTGGAATTATTGATGAGAAACAGATCATTCACATCTTCCTCCGGCCAGGCACAAACAGGCTGCTCCTTCCTCTGCATTTCTTTTTGCACACCTGTATGCATGAGCTGGTCCCTGCTTGCAGGCAGCACAACCTAAGAGAAAAGGATCTTTCCAAGACTAAAGATACACTAACAACTTCCAGCACAGTCATCAGAAGAAAAGAAATTCAAAAATCACATAAGGTGGAGAGAGCACACTCAGGTTGAAGCCCGATTTTACCCCATGCAGAAACGTTTCTTCATACAGATCATTCTTTCAGCACGGGTACAAAATATTTGGTGTGACCTTGGCTGAGCTACTTCATGATGCAGCAGGGAGCACTTGCAGACAGAATTTTCTCCCTCTTGGCCCCTCTGCTCAGGGTTTTTGGGGCAGGGACCTTCTCTCTACACAAACAGCGCTTTGCAAAAATAGGACCTGTCTTTTTCTGAGCCACCTAGACACCAGCAACAGATCTTAAGTAGCATGATGGACCAATGCCACATGCAATAGCTTAATCAGAGTAAAACTCTCAAATACTGGCAAAATAAGAGGCACTTGTATGCAGGATGGAAACATTATTATTTTACAGTGTACACTGACAATTGATGCTCTTAACTTTTAGTTTAAATTGAAGCTATACCATAGCAAAGGAGGAAGATGGCAGAGAGAAAAGAACATGAAACTGGTGAAAAGTTCAACAGTTATATTCAAATCTATGTATAAAATGTGCTGGGTCTACAGAACACAGGCACTGTTTCATCTTTAATTTACTTCTTTGCCTCTCTGACTTCTGCGGCTCCAAGAAACCTTACAAAAAAGACTAGGGGGGAGTGATGTATATTTTTCTAATATACATAGGTACAAATTACTAATGAGATACAAAATTATTTCAGAATGAAGTAATAATGAAGAGAAGAGATTAGACATTAGTTGTTCCTCAATGGTTAATGGAGGGGAAAGGGAAGGGGAAGAGTAGAGCTTATACTGGTAAATATTTCGGCCACAAACACCTCTCTTAAACACATCCAATTTCACTGATGTGAAAATCTCCACATGAAGGAACAGGCAAAAAAGAGCTTAAGTGGGAAAAGGGTGCAGAATGCCAAGTGCTACACTGAATAATTCAGATCCAGGCAGTGCTATTGGCCAGGCAGGAAAAATCACACTCCTCTGCTAGCTTTAAAATCAAAGGCCAAGGAGGGATAAAAGAGAAAGACAACACCTCTTTAAAGCAGAGATTACACTCTGCGGTTCCCATTTCCCAAGCTCCCAGAAGGTTTTGTTGCAGGGAGAGCGCTGGAGCCCGGGTCTGCAGTGGTGCCAAGGCACAGCACCTGAGTGCACACCTGAGCGCACACCTGAGCGCACACCTGAGCGCACACCTGAGCGCACACCTGTGCACACCTGAGTGCTCACCTGAGCGCACACCTCAGTGCTAACCTCAGTGCTCACCTGAGCGCACACCTGAGCGCAAACCTGTGCACACACCTGAGCACTCACCTGAGCGCACACCTCAGTGCACACCTCAGCGCACACCGCCGACCCAGGCACCGGGAAACTCGGCCACCTGCCCTGGTGACACCACTCCTCCAGCCCAGCAGCAAGAAAATGCCAACTCTGCAGCAGGCACCGACCAACCCTGACTTCCCAACCACTTCTCCAGGTGCCAGAGGCAACACCCCATCAGGGCTTTCACATAGATCCAGATCCATGAACTCTAGCAGGTTCTGTCCCCTACCTGCACCCTTCCCAAATTACAGCCACACTTCTCCAGTGCCAGCTGACAGGGCTGGGCACATGGATTTCCAGGCAAGGGCTGCGAGGCACTGTAAGGAGACATCAGAGCATCGGGGCCTTTCCTTGCTGGGCCCTGCAGAGCTAGAAACAGGGAGCTTTCAAATCACTTTCACAACTTTTAGACCACTGTCCTGGGTGTGCTTGATAGAAAAGTGTTGCATTTCATGGGGCTTGAAAGATGCTCTGCTCCTAAAATCCCGTTTAATTCTGACTCTTCTAGTGCAGCACCACGAGGTCAACTACTTTTAACATTAAATTTTAGAAATGTTTCTAAAAGCAGGTCCTAGAACAAGACAGCCAAAACACCTTCTGCTGCAAGGCCCCAAATATGGAGCAACTTTGACTTAGATTTATTTTATTTTAAAAGCATCATGGCTTTCTAGGAACAGGCAAGTCTGCCTTTGGGCAGAGCACAGAAACACATTCCTGACACGTGCTTCAGCCTCAAAATATCTCTGCCACCCACCTCCTTCACCCCAATAAATAAAGATAAGCATCCCCTTTTTCCTCTTAGATCTGCAAGAGTTCTGCAGGAGGAGCCACCCCATGGACAGGCAGGATGCAAAGCAAAGCATTATGTTTCCTGGGCTGGTCCCATCATCCCATTACCAACATTTCAAAAGATGCTCTCTTCCATCTCAACCTGTGCACTGGTCCTGCTCCCCAGAACTGGAGAAGCCAGGGATCCCTCCTAGGCTGATCTGCAAAGCAATGAGTGTATGCATGGGCAAGGGGGGAAATGACGGGAGGGAGAGAGGAGAACAAAAACAACAACAAAACAGAAAAGAAAAGGGGAAGGAAAAAAAGGGGGGGGGGGAGGAAAAAACGGTGAGGCTGGCCTGTTTCTTTCTCTCTACCATCTATTCAGTGTCAGCAGGGGAGGTCCACAACTGTTGCGTCACATGGAGCACAAAAAACCTGACAAGCATGTTTTAGCTGATGGAGAGCAGAGTGGACAGGAGGCTGGTGACAGCTCCAAGGCGGGAGTGAGAGCACTCTGCTTTAATTGGCTGCTTCTCCCCATCTCACCGAGCGAGCAGGAGCCTCACAGCCTGCACGGGCTGCTCAAAGGCACCAGCAATGGCAGAAATTTCAGCCGATAAATACTTCAGTTAACTCCCCAGGCTCAGGTTAGACCCTCATTCTGGTCGAGGGATACGGGATTTTTAATGCTGCTTGGTCCACAAGAACCAAAGGGAAGATGCAGGGGATGCTTTGAAATGGAGGGGGGAGAAGGGGGGAAGCTACAAAACCACAGGTTGTGCAGGACCTGGAGAGGTGTTTATAAATAATGCCACTAAAAATAATACACTGATCACTGGCATCTCTAACACAACATTTTCTTCTACACAGACTTCTGACAGTGGTTATCTCAGCGGTATAATTATCTAGATTTGATAGCAGATTAAAAAATACATATATCCTAAACACCTGTTCAAGAGTTTTGTGTTTTTAAAGGCCGTTGCCATTAACCTTGGGCCATGCACTGCATTGTGTTTAATTAGCAAGCTAATGAAGGCAGTTTTATTCCCTTTCTCAAGCACAAGAGGATAAATACAAGACGGTGAAAGAGGAGACCAGATCCATTTGCAGCACAATTCATCGCTGCATGGCATTACTTAAACTTGCACCGAAATAAAAGTAATGTGATGTCTTGGAAAACATTTTAGCAGTGCATTCTGCAAGACAAATCCTTTTACACCTTCTGTATTTTCTCAAGCTCATCGATTAAAACATGATTTCTGAACATTTGGGCTGCTGAGAATTTGCAAACAAAGGGCTAAAAAGAAACATAATGTTTTCCTCAATAAATCCCCAGTATTCCAAAAAATTAAGCATAACAGATTTATTATTATTTTTTTAAAAGAACAGCAGCCCGTGCTTGCTTTGTTACAGCCAGCCAAGGTAGAGATGAGAAACATCAACAATGGAGGTCAAGCGATTTTTGAAAAGCCCACCACTTTCACAGAGCCCTAACATGTACACACACAAAAGACATGCTTTGCTCAAAGCCCAGTGCTCTGAATCCCAGCAACACATTCCAACTTTGGGTATCTCAGCTTGTTTTCCTTTTTTTTTTTTTTTTTTTTTTTAAACTGAACAGCTTTAGGAAAAACTGGACAATGAAGATCACGTTGATAAATACTCATAAATATCACAAGAAAGGCTTTAAAAGAAGGAGGGATTTGCAGAATGGCTAATGCACTGATTTTGTGATTCAAGAGGACCTTTCCAAATAAACAGAATTATATTAATTTTCTGGGTTTTTTTATTGTATTTTCGGGGGGGGGGGGGGGGTGGTGGCTGTGGAGGAAAAATTCAGCATAGGTATGCCCTGTCAGATTATCTTTTTCATAACATGATACGTTTAAGAAGCTTTCGGGGTTGTTTGTTTTTGGTTTTTTTTAAAGCAATTGCTTTTTTTCCCTTCAACTTAAATTTCAGTCACTCTGTGCATAGAGCCATATGAACAGGTTAAATACCAAAACCAAACCGAACAAAAACCCAACGCCATACCCAAAACAAAACCAAAAAAATCCGGAAGCCATCTCTTTTATTGAATCACCCGAGATAAAAGGATTCCAAGATATATGGAAAGAAAATACATTGACCATAAATCTCCTTTATGCACATAATAGAATTTTCCAGCCAGGAGAGCTGTTGTGATGATAGCAACGCCGAGCACCAGGAATGCTGCTGGCACACACACCACCCCCCACCCCCCTCCTTCCAAAATACCTGCTCTCCTCAGTACTGCTATGTAAATACAAACCCGCACAACCCCCTTCCCAACACATGGAAACAAAGCTGCGTTCAAGTGTCCCAGCCATCAGATAAAAAAGCCCAAGCTGGCTTTGCTCGCTATGACATTATTTTATTTATTTCTTTTAAATTTTTATTGTCCGCTTCTTTTTTTTTTTTTTTTTCCCCAATCGCACGCACTTTCGGTGTGACTTAGAAGATAATGAAGAGCTGGCACCGCCGGTAATGGCAGAGGCAGGCGGTGGCAGCGCATATTTAATGGGCACTCGGAACAAAGGAAGCCCGGCTGCAGGAGCGCCCCGGGGCCGGCTCCGCGCCCGCTCCCCCCGCGGCCCCGCCGGGCAGCGCCTTCCCGGGGCGGGGGACACGGACACGGGGGGAACCCCCCCCCCCGGTCCCCACCCGTGCCACGGGTGATGGAGAAGCTGCCGGGAGCTCCTCGGCTGTCCATAGCGGAGCGGGCAGGGCTGCAGCATCGCTGCTTCCCGCACGCTGCCCCCGGGAACACCCCCCGGCCACAAACATCCCCTCCCTCGGCCCCGAAGCCCTCCCGCGTCCCCCCCAGACCTCGGCCCGGTGGTGGAGGGAACGTAAAAAGTCACTGCCCAGTGACGGGGCGGGGGGCTGCGGGCTCAGCCCCGGGGGGGTCGTGGTGACCAGGCGAGAGGGGAGGAGGCAAAATTGCTGCCGCACCGGTTTCTCTTGAGGAAAATGTGGCGATAATAATAATAATAATAATAAAAGCATAGGGAAAATAATAGCAATAATATAAACAATAAGTAAAACAAGGAGGGAAAGTGGGGAGCGAAGGGATTTCCAGCGTGCCCGCGTTTTCAGGGCTGGGGGCAGCCCAGGGAGTCTGACCCTTCCTGGCCCCCCGAGGGCTGCGGGATGGGGCAGCCCTTGGAGACCCCTCCCCACCTCCCCAGGCGCTGTCCGGGTGCCCCCTCCAACTCCGCCGGCCGTGCCCGGGTTTTGGGCGAACTTCCACCCGCGTCCCTCGGCACGACGCGCACCCCGCAGGTTGGAGATGAAGTTTGTAGCCCATGTCCGTAAAATAAGTGGGATGAAGAAGATACAAAATAAACACTCTCCTCCGCCGCAGGAGCCTCCTCCGGAGGGATGCTCCCCAGGCACCCCCCGACGCACACACACCCTTTTTCCCAACTTTCTCCCGGCTCCCCGAGGAGCCAGCCAGCCCCAAGAGGCTCGTTCCGTGCTAACCCCTAAGGGACAGCGGCGTCCCGGGGGGGCTGATGGGGAACTGGGGAGGGGGGGGGGGGGGTCCCCTTCGTGGCGGAGGGGGGGGATCCTCCACATCCCCCCGAGTTACACGACCGCAGCCCGGCAGGAGCGGAGCGCACGCGTGGCCACTACCTGAGAGACCCCGCACCATTCCGGGGCCACCCCAGGTCTCCTCCCGCCGCTCTCAACTTGCCCCCCGTCCTCCTCCTCACCTCCTCGGCTTCTCCCCCACGCCCCCCCGCCCAGGAGTAAATGCCCATTTTTGCAAAGTTTCCTCGAGATCTCGCCGTGTTTACATTGACATGAATTCCCACAGGCTGCCTGGAGGGAACAAAAAGCAGCACGGGAAGACTCGTCCTGCGAGCAGGGAGAAAACGGAGAAGGAGGGCGAGGGAGTGAAAAAAAAAAAAAAATTAATAATAAAGGAAATGTAGCCGATGCAGCGGTGGGGGGATTCCCCAGCTCGGGTTCTCTGCTCTGCTCCAGAAGGGTGCCGGAGGGTGGCTGCAAATAACCGCACGGCCCATTCAATTTTGCATTTGGACACACGACCGAGAGCCCGAGCGGGAGGTAAACACACCGAAAGGCTCTTACCTGCACAGAAAGTTCCCCAGAGCACGGCGAAAGTCAGCCACGAAGCAAACATAGTCCTTTACTTTTTTTTTTTTTCCCTCGCGTGCACCTCTACCCCAAGGGAAACAAAAATAAAAAGATCGAGCGCGTGAAAAGAGGGGGGAAGAAGCGGGGCTCTGCCTTCCCTCTCGCACTCAAAAAGAAAAAAATAGAAGAAAAAAATCCTGGGGTAGGGGGTGGGAAAAAAATAAGAAAAAAAAAAAACCAAAAAACAACAACAAGAAAATCGGATTTAATTCCTTCGCAGTTGCAAAATTTATCCAGTGGAGACGAACAGACCCGGACGGTTCGACCTGCTCCTGCCCGGCCCCACCGTTCGCTCCCAGCTTTCCAAGAGTTTCTTTCCCTGGGCTTTTGTGCTGGGAGCGCGGCGTGCACCACACACCGACTCCCCCTCCTCCTCCTCTTCCCCCTCCCCCTCCTCCTCTTCCCCCTCCCCCTCCTCCTCCTCCTCCTCCCCCTCCTCCTCCTCCTCCTCCCAACCCAGCCCCTCCGGCTCCCCCAGCAGCGAGCGCGCACACGCACCCCCTCCCCTCCCCGCGCAGTTCCCGCGCACGTTGCGCGCTCCCCCCTTTCCCCCGCACACACGCGCGCATCTCCCCTTTCCTCCTCCTCCTCTTCCTCTTCCTCCCCGCGCCAGGGAGCAGCGGCGGCAGGAGCGGGACCGTGCGCGTTTTTTACGGACCCCGCATCCCGGGAAGCTGCTGAGCGGCAGGCAAGGGCCGGCGGAGGGGGCGCGGGGCGGCCGCGGGTGGCCGGAGGAAGAAGAGGAAGAGGAGGAAGAGGAGGAGGAGGAAGAGGCGGCGGGGGGCCGCAGCATCGCGGGGCTGCGCGGGGCGGCGGGCGCGGGGGCGCGGCGGGAGGTGCCATGTGCGGGATGGGGAGGCGGGAGAAGAAAATAAATAGTAATTTAAAAAAAACCACAACGTGGAGGGGGTAGGGAAAGAGAGATTTGATGGGGTTTGGGGTTTTGTTGTTGTTTTTGTTTTGGGGCTTTCTTTTAATAATTAAAAAAAAAAAAAAAGAAAGAAAAACAGAAAAAAGAAACTGAACCGCGTCCAAAATGGCTTCTAAAAAAAGGGAGAAGCCAGCGCGGAGCCAGCGGGGAAACCCGGATGTTGGATACAAAGGGGCTGGAGGGGGCGGTGCGGTGCGGGGGCTCCGCGGGCGCTGAGTGGGGAGAGGCGCTGCCCCGTCACGGCCGCGCCCCGCAGGGAGGCCCGGGGTGAGAGCGGCAGGGATGCGGAGGGTGTGTGTGGATATGGGCAGGTTTAGGAGCACAGGGATGCGGAGGGTGTGTGTGGATATGGGCAGGTTTAGGAGCACAGGGATGCGGAGGGTGTGTGTGGATATGGGCAGGTTTAGGAGCACAGGGATGCGGAGGGTGTGTGTGGATATGGGCAGGTTTAGGAGCACAGGGATGCGGAGGGTGTGTGTGGATATGGGCAGGTTTAGGAGCACAGGGATGCGGAGGGTGTGTGTGGATATGGGCAGGTTTAGGGGCACGGGGATGCGGAGGGTGTGTGTGGATATGGGCAGGTTTAGGGGCACGGGGATGCGGAGGGTGTGTGTGGATATGGGCAGGTTTAGGGGCACGGGGATGCGGAGGGTGTGTGTGGATATGGGCAGGTTTAGGAGCACAGGGATGCGGAGGGTGTGTGTGGATATGGGCAGGTTTAGGGGCACGGGGATGCGGAGGGTGTGTGTGGATATGGGCAGGTTTAGGGGCACAGGGATGTGGAGGGTGTGTGTGGATATGGGCAGGTTTAGGGGCACGGGGATGCGGAGGGTGTGTGTGGATATGGGCAGGTTTAGGAGCAGCAGGGATGCGGAGGGTGTGTGTGGATATGGGCAGGTTTAGGAGCACAGGGATGCGGAGGGTGTGTGTGGATATGGGCAGGTTTAGGGGCATGGGGGGATGCAGTGTGTGTGTGGATATGGGCAGGTTTAGGGGCACGGGGATGTGGAGGGTGTGTGTGGATATGGGCAGGTTTAGGGGCACGGGGATGCGGAGGGTGTGTGTGGATATGGGCAGGTTTAGGGGCAGGGGGATGCAGAGGAGAGATTTAGAGGCAGAGAGTAGAGTGCAGATTTCAAGGCATTAGGAGGCAGAGGAGTGTGTGTGGAGAGGGGCAGGTTTAGGGGCAGAAGGAGGGAGTGCTGATTTAGGGGAATTAGGGGGCAGAGGAATGTGTGGATAGGGGCAGAGCATTGCAACAGTTTTGGGGCCAGGGTCTGGAGTTGGAGACTTAGGGCCAGGTGACTGGGGGTGGAGATTTAGGGTCAGAAGGTGGCAGAGTGTGTGTGTGAATAGGGGCAGGTTTAGGGGTGTGGGGTTGTCAGGAAGAGGCTATGGGGCAGGGAGTGGGCAAAATGCAAATAGGGCAGTGGATAGTGGAGCAGGCTGGTGGGAGAAATTTAGGGGCAGAAGGCTTGGGGACAGAAGATTTAGAGACAGGGCAAAGTGGAGGATATGTGTGGATAGGGGCAGGTTAGGGGACAGAGTGCTGCAGGGGGAAGGTTTATGGGAAGGGAGAGATTTAGGGACAGAACTTGGCAGTGTGGAGAGAAGCAGGCTTTGGGTCAAGGAGCTGCAGGGGGGAGGTTTAGGAGAAGGCAGGGAGATTTAGGGGCAGGGAGGAGAGGAAGGGAGTTTTAGGGGTAGGGGGTGCAATTTTAGGGCCAGTGTCTGCAGAGAAAGGTTTAGGGGAAGAGGGTGGTGAAAGGTGTGTGTGTGTGGCTCGGGCAGGTTATGGGTCAGGGATGGCTTAGCGGGTTTAGGGGCAGGGGTTGCAGGAAGTGCAAATAAGACAGGGAATGGTGGACAAGGCTGGAGGGTGAGGTTTAGGGAAGTGGATCAGGCCAGGGGGAGGCAGAGATTGTGTGTAGATAGGGACAGGGGACTGTGATGAGGTTTAGGAGCAGGAGGCTGCAGGGGGCATATTTAGGGGCAGGGCATGGCAGGGCAGAGGGTTTAGGGACAGAGAATGACAGGGAGCATTAGGAGGAGTGCAAAGAGGGGCAGGGGGTGGCAGAGGGGGCTGGTGGATGAGGTTTTAAGGGCAGGGGGTGGCTGGGGGGATTGAGGGCAGGGAATGGTGGAGGGCAGAGCTGAGGATGGGGTGGAGGAGGACGGGGTGGAGGGTGGGGTAGCACAGGGCATCTTATTGTCTTGGAGAAATTCTCTTGCCTTCCCAGCAGAGAGGGCAGCACAGCCCCCACCAGGGCCAGGAATAAACGATGTCCTTGTAGGAAAAAAAAATCACCCTCTTCCAGGCAGTGGGAATGTGTGCTTACCTGCTTGTGTCCTGGAGCCCCCTGCACCCCAACACCCCCTTGACACCAAGATCCAGCAGGAGCAGTGGCTCACTGACAGTGTCCAGGGTCCCCAGGGCAGAAGGGACACGTCAGCAGAATCCATTTTTAGGTCATTTCAGGGTTAATAAGGTTTTCTCCATTGCCAGGATTGCAGGAATTGAATGGTCTCCAGAATTTATTTCAATTCTAACTAAATAATATGGCTATAGGGAGCACCAAAGGAATCTTAAGGAGAAGGAAGAGAAAGGGGGAGATGCTGAGGTTGGGTCATTCTCAAGACATTGTATCTTCAAGGTCCACTGACTCACTGGAGAAAGGAATGCAGCACAGATGATGCTGTGCACAGCAGTGAATCGCAGGTCAGCTCCCTCAAATTCATCTGATGGGGACTAAGACTGAAAATATTCCTAAACTCATTTTCTTTTTCCTCTGGAGGGAGATAAGAGTAAACATGAATCATTCCTCTAAAAGTTTGAGAAGCTTTTTGTTCCAAAAAGAAATACGTAATTTATTTTTTTTTTCCTTCTTACAGTAACAAGTTCACAGAAAACTTCAGGAGGCTTTTACAAAGGCTTGTAAGCACTTTGAAGCTGGAGACTGTTTTTATATATGTACAACACTTGCGTAGCACGGTCTCAGTGAATGAGATTCCAGGGTACAGTTGCAATAAAGTGATTAATAGTATCATTCATGGTATCATACCTCATTCATAGGTTTCCTGTAAGTTAAGAGGAATACATTGGCAGGAACACAGTGGTTGTGACTTTAAACACGATACTCTTGGGGGGAAAAGTTACGGCTTACACATGCACTGAAAGGCAGTGCAATTAGTAAAACTATGTAAAAGGCTCAAGAAATTAATTTTTAAAGCTGAAAGTATGGAAAAAATAAGCCCACAAATATCTAGTTCTGAGCTGGTTCTATGGCACAGTAAAAGCAAGGTGGATATTGCCACACAGCTGGTGAAACCAAGAAGAGAAAATGTGTCTGTCAAAGGGATGGGTCAGGGGTGATCACTGTTTATCCAGAAAGGCACAAGTAGGGTTTGGGTTTTTTGTTTCTTAATCTGTGCACAGTGAGGACTGATTTTGCCACCAAAATGTTTGTCACTTGCTTGTGGCAAAAATCACTGAGAAGGCCAGGCAAGACGTGAAAGAGAATGCAGAACAATTGTCAAAGAAGTAAATGTCCTGGCTGTGGGCTGCAGCAGCTCAGGATGCATTCGGAACCTCAAGAGAAGCGACAAATAACGGGTCAATATTTCCTGTAAAGCTGCTTATTTCATTTGAAAACAAATAACGGGTCAACATTTCTGCTTATTTCATTCGGGCAATAAATAGCTCAACAGCTACCACGCGGCTGAAGCACGGAGAAATGTGCGGGGTCATAGAACATGACCTCGAGTTTCACTGCAGCAGCATCCCCACGATTAGCTAAAACGAGACATTCAGGTCGAACCAAGAAAACATCGGCCCTGGGGAGCAGGCGGGGTGAGCGGCACAGGAAGGCTCGGGCTGCGTCCCTGCCGGGGCTCTAAGTCCTCCCTGGCCAGCGCCGCTCCTGTTTTAAATGGCTGCGCTATGAGAAGCCGAGCTCCGCAGCACCTGGGCCGCTGCTTTGCCGCCAGCGACTCCGGAGCGCGTTTATCAAAGCTGTCATCGCTTTTGAGGAAACGGGCTCGGGGTGTTTGGGATGCTGTCCTAAAGCCAGCCGGTGAGACGGGCACAGCCCGGCCTCTCTGCACAGCTCACAGGAAAACCCATCCACCCACCGGAGCTGCACCCCGGGGAATTTGGGTTTATTGCCCAGGTCTGAATGACACCCTGTAGTTTCATTTATTTAATTGCCTCCCGTCTTGTTTGCGGTGTTCCAGAGGGAGGTGTTTACCCGCCCGAAAATCTAAAATGTTTTCTCTACTTGCAACACGGAAGCCCAGGAGCGAGTATTGTCACTGGAGATAATGTTACAGCTTTGGCAAGACGACACTTAGGAACCTCATCAGCCTTCCAAGAATTTCGGAAATAGTGGTGAATAAAGGCAGCAAGTGCTAAGAGCAGGCAGGGCTCGCAAGAAGTGCCCTTACCAGCAGTGCTTTCAAGAGCTGTTTTCTGTCTTCACTTATCATTAGAGCTGCACGGCTCAGACTGCTTTTAAATAATTATACTTAACAGTTTAAAAAATTCTCCTGTGCTAAAATAAATTTTAGCTGAGATGGTTTATGCTTTGCAGCCTCATATGACACTCAGCCTTTCTTGTGTGACTCTTGTAAAAAGTCAAATTCATGTATTTTGATACCGTGCACGTGATTATGATAGTTGGATCACTTAAGACTGCACAAAACTGCAGTGCTCGCATGTCATTTATCTTAAAATCCTATTGTAGTGCTTGTGAAGTGCAATTTCTTCAGTGAATGGAAATTTATACTGACAGAGGTGTTATAAAACATGGAAAATACTGGGAGGAGAGGGCCCAACATTTTCTTTATCTCTTCAAGTGTTCACTAACTGGGATTTATTTTTCAGCTCAGCATTGGTTCATTGCAGATTACAGAGCTCTGGTACAATTAAAGGGACCTGTTTCCAGACGTCTTAAGCAAAACCCACGTTACTTGCAACAGGTAGGAACTGTGTGCTGTGGCCTGGAGGCAACAGACTGGTTCACAGGCTTCACTTTCCACATTGGTCCCTAAAGTTACTTGCAGGAAATCACCCAGCTTAAAGAAACTCCTGGGATCCCAGCCTCTACCTCCCTGTTCCAAAATGCATGGGTAAGAAAAACCAATTTATATTCATAACCCTGAGTAAATAAATTGTCACTTTAACTACACATTTTATTGTAATTAAGCGTTTCCCGGTAATAACCAACCCACACTCTGGAGCTCTTTCTTAATATAACAGTAATGCAAGTTCTCAGCTGTGAGCAGAATTAGGAAGATTTTAAAAGCAGAGACCAGTTGATACAGCAGGGTGATGTTGCACAGTTCTCAACATGTGGAGAAAAGGTGCTTTTGGTAAAGAGTTTTGTCCTTTATTTTCAAGGAATGCTGTTGCTGTGTGGTCAACAAAATCAATCTCACTGGTCGAATTTCCCAGTAGGGTTTTTACCCTGTATTAGCCTGGGTAATATCCTCTGCTCCCAGTGGATTTGCCTAACTCCAAAGGGAACACGACAGAGGCAGATTTAGACCTTCCCCAGCTTTCTAAGGACTCGCTGCTGTCACCTCTCCATAATGCAGCTGCAATTAACTTTGCTGGAATTTCTATATTTGAAGCAGCTTGAAATCAGAGCATGAACTTCCAGACATGGATGCAGATAGTCTTTGCTACTGTCTGTAGGAGCCCCTGCGCTTCACACTAAAAAAGCCCATCCATGTTGACAAATTTGCCCTTTGCAGTCTGGCTTCCATGTAGCTGGCAAAAATAGCAA
Source organism: Cinclus cinclus (assembly GCF_963662255.1). NCBI lineage: Eukaryota > Metazoa > Chordata > Aves > Passeriformes > Cinclidae > Cinclus > Cinclus cinclus. Next base: position 5,368,865 of record NC_085046.1, read on the forward strand.
GTGATACAGCAGACAGAATGGGCCCTAAACTATATTTTTTGATAGCTTTTCTTAGCTCCAGACTAAAGAGCAAGGCATCAGATGTTGACAAATTAGCAGGGAATATACAGAGCAAAGGGATTTGTTACTGAAATGCCCACAATCCAGCAGTTTTGCTGTCTCCCAGAATTTGAACTTTTCCCTTGGTTTTCAGCTGCATTTTGATTAGAGTGTAAATAGCAGCCCCTGGCACATGTCAGCTGGCATCAGAGCCATGTGCCAAAGCTTTGCTCAGGTCGGAGCTTTAGTGTCATTTTACTCATCCATGGATTTTGTTAGGACTTCTGAGGCATAGCTCATTATTTTTACCACTGTAACCAGCAGTCGTTGTATAATTATTCCCCTTTAAATCCAGGAGAACTTGTCTGGATTTTGGGTGGGGAACTTAATTGCACAAAGGCTCTGAAGGGCAGTTATTGCTGGATAGTAACTGTGCCATTGCTGTGTTACCTGCCCCCAAAAAGGAGAATCCAGGCTCTAATCCATACCCCCAAGTCATACCAGCTTGCTGGGTACCAAAGTGTGCCCACACTGAGTTGGAGACTCCTGTGCTCAGACAAGGAGGATAATGGACAGCACATGACTACCTCAGCAATGGTAGTGTATGTTTAATTTGTAAAGGACTATATTTTCTATCCCATTTTCAACCCAGGTCACAATACCAAAGGACTGCCTGATGTTTGAGGTACTTTTCAGGTATTTTCTTCATTGAGATGTACTGTACTTAAGGCTACTGTAGTTGCCAGCTTTGTCTTATGCCCTCAAGCACTACTGTGCCTTTTAGTGTTGAGAAAGCAGCATTCAAATTCCTCTGAAACACCAGGCTGTGCTGCTTTCACAGCTCACAGAGGGCCTTCACTCAGCCTCAGGTACAAAAGCTCTGGCTGGTCCAAAGACAGTGACCAGGAGTCAGACAAAGCACAGTGTATATGTATATGTATATGTATATGTATATGTATATGTATATGTATATGTATATGTAGTGTGTATGTGCACTACAATCCTAAACATTAGACATCTCCGGCTTTTAAGCTCTCTGCCTCAGATTGTAAAATACAAATAACAGCATCGATGAGGTGTAGCTCATAAAAAAGTAAATATTTCTAACTCGCAAGAGTGTGTGTTGCAGCCAGTTGAAGTCAATGCAGGTTAAATTCAGTGGAAGGAAGATATTTCTACCAGCTGATGGTATGTGACTATTCAAACAGCTTACCCAGTGCCACGGCAGCAAAATTCCTTCTGTTTAAGAGACTGCCTGGTTGCCTGGCAGGAAAATGTGTTCCCAAATCGGTGTGGTAATACTGGAATCACTTCTTGGTGTCAACCCCATTGACTGACAGCCTCCAGTAATGGCAATCTATTAATCTCTTGCTCTGTGGCCATAAAGCATTCTGTCCTCCTTCCATTAGAAGCTGAAGGTAAATAAATGCAGGTCCATCATCAGATCATTTTGCTTGCATTCTTGCTGTCTACAAAGCCTGTGCATGACAGGGACAAGCAGGAGGGCTAAAGAAAATGTCCCCATTGTTGGCATGAGGCCAGCCAAGATGTGGCACTGCAGACATGGGGAGCTGCTGAGTTGCCCTGGTCGTTCCACTTTGCTGTGCACAACAGTCCACGTTGCTGACACTGTCTGGGGGAAGGGCCAGGTGTGAAATCTGCCCTGAGCTTGGAGAGTGTTTGGGCCAGGTCAGGGCAGCCTGAAGTGCTGTGTGCCTTTGGGTGGCTGCCAGCAGAACCTCTGGGGCTTTGCAACACCTGAATCAGAGCCTGGGAATACAACATATATATATGTGTATATATATATATACAACATATATATAAATACCTGGGAATACAACAGCCCTCAAATTTGCAGAGTGAGGAGAGCCCTTGGACTGCCCCTCAACCTTTTCTGCTTAAGTTTCCATGCCCTATAAAAGAGAATAGGAATTATTTACCCACACTGTATTCAGGTGTTGGTGTTTTACCTGGAAGTGCAATGCAAGTCTTTTAAAGCACATATGGTGGCTACAGCAGCCTAGAGCCAAAGCCTGTCATCTCTCCCACTCCCCCACCTTCCTCTCTCCCCAGGTGTTTAGTTGGCAGAAGAACATCTTTCAAATTCCAGTATTTTATTTAAAAAGCACGAGTCGGGGTTTTTAACTGGTTGCAATTAAGATTTAACAACAGGAAAGTTCTTACAAAGGTGCCATGTTCCCTTTGAAATGGCTTTTCTGAAGAAAATCATCCATACCCCAGCTGGACTGCACTGCAGGGTTAACTTTCCCTGCTACCTGTGGCCTTGTGCCTCCTGACACACTCAAGGCATGTGTGGAAGGACCAATAAAATATGTCCTGGAGTGTTTGGTGTATTTTTAGAGTTTGTCCCAGATTATTGGCCTTTGTCCCAGATTTCAGTGGTTAGGGTATAAGAATGCCCGGTGGGGCTGAGTGCTTCCTGCCTTGCTCTCTGGAAGGCTTTAATCAGGAAAAATACCCTCCCAGAGAAGGCAAATAATTAAGTTTTTGTGGCAAATCCTCTACTGCCATTAGCAGGAGATGATAAACACTCAAGACCACAGTATAAATAGAGCAAGGCAGATGCACTAAGATTGAAAGTGCAACTTTATTGTGTTACATGGTACTGAGTAATGAATTGGACATTATAACAAGGTAATTTTCCTTTTTTTTTCTTTATTGGGAGCAGAGTTGGTTTTTACACTCTAATGTGCCTGTCGTGTGGGGAAATACTGGTGCAACCCTCCTGGGCAAAGCTCATTACACATCCTGGCACTGTGCAAGCAGGGAGCTAATGTTGGAAGGGTTCTTCAATATCATCCCATCCATCCTCCCCACTTTGGCAGTGGTTAACTCACCTATGACATTCCTGGTAAATGCTCATCCAACCTCTTCCTGCAGTGTTCCAGCCTCCCAGGGCATTAAGAGTTTCACCTGCAGAACTTTTTTTCCTCCTGTGTAACCTCAGCCTATGCTGAAGTAATTTGGTCCTTACTGAGCACGTGGGAAACAATCTCTCCTTTTCTCTCTTCTTCAGCTTTTTCACATGGGAAGGTTGTCTCTCGTCAACCTGCCAAAGACAACCAATCCAGGTTATTTGTCCCTTCTTTGTATTTCTGGTAGTGCAGCATGACCCTCACTCCATCCCTTGGCTGCTTAGCCATATTCCAGGGGCTAAAGTTCCTTGCTGAAGTTCTGGACTCCCCATGCCGACATCTCTGTCATCCACTCCTCAGCTCTGGGCATTCCTCTGTATTCATCCCCCCAAGCTGCAGGTCATTGGGATGCTGAAGAGCTCTCTGATAGATGAGTCCAAGCCATTTCTGGCTTTCATGTGCTTCCACCTTGGTCTTGCCTCTTTACCTGTCTACCAACTATTTCTTGCCAAGCTGTCTTGGTGCACTTTCTGCATAGGATATTCCATGTGTCATAACCAGCACAAAGTATAAAAGCTATTATGTTAAGGTTCCAGTAACTGGTCCATCAGTTTTGGAGGGATGTGAGAGTGACATGTTGCCAGTACAGATACAGAAAAAGTTCTCCTGCACCAAATCAAGCCAATGAGAACTTGCTTTCCTTCCCAGTGCTCCCCAGTATTCAGCTCTTGGACATTTTGGCACATTATCAGTGATAAATGTATTCACAAGTGAGAGCAGACAGCCCTGCAGGTTGTGGACCCAGGGTATTATGGATTCTTGGCATCAGCAGTGCCTCTCTGTGGATTTCAGACAAATGAAACAGAAATATTTTTATAGCCAGCCTCAAGTTTTTATCTATTTGTAGGTGTCTTGGTGCTCCCTAAATAGGAATTAGGTCCTTTGGAAGGAAGACTGCATTTTATGTCTTGACTTTCTTGGCCCTTTATGCACCCAGGCTTCTCTTTCTCCCAAAGGCCACTGATCTTGCCCTTTATTTTTGCCACTCAGCTGCGTTGAGAAACAGGTACTAGCAGCTGGGAAGTTATCAGCAATACAAGACACAATCTGTTTTCTATTCTTGTGGCCTATCCATGCTGTGGGATGGTGCACAGACCCTTAATTATTCACCTGCATTTGTTCAAATGCTTGCAAGTGGCTACTAATACCAGATGAGGAAAAATTTAATAAAAAATGGAGGTAGAAAGAAGAATTTTTAAAAAACCAATGATAGCATGAGGCGAGGATGAGAAGGGTGAAGGACATATGGCAGAGGTACTGGTTGGGGTATTCTGGTATCCTGAGTTCCAGCTCAAGATCCTGCAGAATTTGTGATAGGCTTTGCTTTACTTATCTCTTAAGTCCAGATCAGAATGGGAACAACAGACTTTATCCATAGAAGTAATTAAAATGTTGCACTCCCTGGCAAGGGAATTAAAATCAATTTCTCAAATGCAAGATGAAGAGCAATTGGCCAGGCTTCTGCCATGGGGCAAAAGATCCAGGACTGTGGTACTTGGGAGTACAGCAGAAACCCAGTGCTGCAGAAATCCAGCAGTTCTCCTGGGATGCCTGTTCTGAGGGGCAGAAGACCTGGCAACCTCTCCATTTCACCTTCTCCATTTCTCAAGAACAATTTCCACACCTCAGGAAACACATGGCTTAGCTGGGAAAAGCCCAAAAAGGTGCAGAAAGAGTGGCTGCAAGTGTAGAACACTTGCCATTGAGGTAAAGCTGAGAGAGAGAAGGGTGTGGCATGAAGAGGGGACTGAGCTGAGACAAAACAAGTTACCAAATACATGCAAGGCTGATGCAAAGAGGAGTGGCACAATGTGTCCTTGTACCTTCTGCAAGTAGGGTGAGTAATGGGCTTCAGCTGCAGCAGGAGCAATAGGTAAAAGGGAAAATTTTGCAGCATTTTGGATAGTTCAGCTCAGGGGTATTCCCACAGGCTCTTGTGGAATTGGCACTGCAGGAAGGTTTTAGACAAAGCTCTTGCAGGGATAGTTGCAGTGTTGTTGATTGTATTGGGAGCCTCTTAAAGGGATTTATCCATCTGTTTTTTTTCCTATTTCTTCCAGTTGCCACTGAAATCATTGGAATTCAGTTCTTCAGCGTTCGGGAAGTCCTGCCACAATAGCAATCCCCTGTTTGTAATCAAGAGGATTGCAAGAGCAATCAAATGCATATTGAGCTGATGTGCAGCTCCCAGGATTGTGGGGGCACAGCATCAAGCTGAGAAGTACGTGTGCCATAACTGTAGAAGTTGCTTATTCTAGGGGATTGAAAAATCCAGCTTTTCTTTTGCAAGGAGATGCTGCACATGAGGAATATCACAGGTTATATTTAGTGTTACAGAGGCACAAGGGAAATCTCATTAGAGCCCAATGATAATGATCTGTTATAAAAGGAACAGGAACAATTTGTAAACCCTCAAAAAAAAAAAAAAATAGTGTGTCTCTGTTCTGCCCTGTCCTGTCTGCTGCTGCTCTAGGACACAGCTTTCCTGAGAGAAGGGTCTGTGCTTGCCTGCTCTGTTAGCCCTGATGCATCACGTTTTATTTGCTGGGAGACCTGAACAATGAGCAGCAAACACTCCCTTTTCTATTTTAAAGACATGGAAACTGCAGAACAGAGAAATAAAATAACTTGCACAGAGTCACAGAACAATTTCATGGCAGGACTCAGACCAGAGTTGAGCTCCCTTGCTCCCAAACCTGTGTGCCAGCCTTTCTCTTCATTGACCCTTAATTTTAATCACATTCCAATAAATTCTCTTGGCCCCTTCCAGTTGACTTTCATGGGAGTAATGCCAAGTATCAAATGAGGTCACCCAGAATATCAATGCAAAAAAGGAAATATTATATACAAAGAAAGAACTGATGGAAGGAGAAAAGCAAATTTTACAAAAAAAGAATAAAAATTAGTAAGTTCTAGTGTCAGTTCCATAATATCATTCCCCTTTTAATTTGTCCCTGATCAAAATTAAAAAAAATAGATTGCTAATATTAATAAGTGAAATGAATCTTGAATTTTATAATAGTGGAGGAAATGAAAGGAGCAAAGTAATATTGTGTTGTTAACTGAGATTTTAATAATGATTCTGTCCTCAGTTGGTGCATTTATTCCACAGAAAGTAAATAATTAATGAAGAGGAGGGGAAAACAGTTTTGTGGTGATGGATTTTTGAAGGAAAATTTTAGTTTTGCTTGACTTGTAGAAACTCTGAAATATGCTTGGAACACTAAACCTAAGCCACCACCACCTCAAAAACTGTTTGTAGAGGTGGAATTTAGCTAAGGGGCCGACAGTGCCCAGGGGTAGGATGGAGAGATGTCCAAGGCTCCATTCCAGGAGAGCTGAGGTGAGTGAAGAAGTGGGTTAGAGATGCTGGGGCTCATCCCACATTTTCTGTGGAGTTTTTCAAGATCTGCTTCCACCATTCCCTCTGCAGTGGGGAGGGTGGGCTCAAGCCCCTCTCAGTTCTGTGAGGGTATTTGACTTCCCAGATGAAGAAAAAAGCCCATCAAGGCTGATGTGTCCACTACCCACCACTGTCTTCAACCACCTCCAAGCAGTCCCCAAAAAAGGGCTCCCTGGAGCAGGAGCCCATTTACACTGAGCCCCCTGGTGTGAAATGTCAAGCACAGGGAGGTTCATGGTCGCACAACAGAGGAGAAGAAAAATGTCTCTGTAGCTGAGATTTGCTGCCTAAGAAAAAGCAAATACAGAACATACATCCCTCTGTGTGTGTGAAGGAGATGAGGGAAAATGCAGAATTCCCCTGATTCCTTAATGAGCACAGCACCCCGACAATGAATGTCGAAATTTGCAAATTAAACCGCATTTCTGTATCTAAATTATCAAATCAATAAAGAGATGTAAATGTTAAACAACATTATATGAGAGCCTGGAGTGTCACCACAAAAAATTAAGACTATGTAATTAAAAGTACAATGCAATTTATTTTTATATCGTTCTTCATTCAAATCAACAAATCTTATTACTTACCCAAAAATGTAAAGCAGGCTGCAAACTAATTCAAAAGATGAAGACAAAGTGGTTATTGAAAAGCCTATGTTTCTTGTTCCCTTACATCTGGCAACAGCCATGATTTAATATTTTAACTACTGTTATAGGTTATACTGTTGTAGAAAAGTGCATTAATTACTATGGTAAGCCTAAAGAAATCTAATTAAGAACAATAAAATCACTCTTATTGGCTGGGAAAAATAAAACTATGTAAAGGGAAATGAGGGATGAAAAAACTGACAACACACAAATACTAATAAATGTCTGCACAAGGTAGGAAACACACTTGTGCTATTACTGGGGGTGTGGATTTGGAGTCTGGCTGGAGATCACAGTTTGGCTAAAGCTCTTCTCTCACCCACTGGAAGCACCTTCTAATTAGCTGCAGCTCAGGGAACTGAGTTTGCTCCTAATGCAGCCCAACATGTCCACACAGAGTCAGTCCCACCGGCTGTGTTTGAAAAAACACACTGATGTAGGAGATCGAGCTGCATTTCTGGGTGTAGTGTGGAGTTATGGAATAATTATCCCAATAGGTGCCATCCTTCCTGCAAAGTCAGAGAACACATGTGAGAAAACAGCCCTGTGTCCCAAACACTCAACGTGTCCTGCCTGGGGACACTGCAGGGAAAAATCATCACAGGCAAATCCAAATCCATCTTTCCACCAGCCACAGCCCTTTGAAGTCGTGTGAAAGGAACCTTTCTGTGTGAAATATCCACCACCTTGTTTGCTCAGCCCCAGCTAAAGCCATCTGTTGGCTTTACCATAAGGAAGGACTTGCACCCCCATCCATGCGTTCACAGGATCCCCAGGGATGCAGAGCTGCTTTGGGAGCAGGTGCTTCTTGTATCGGCCAGAAACAGCAGCCAAACGTGTTAGGAGGTGTTTGTTTGTATTTTCCAGATGTGAAACTAGATGGGATTGTCTGGTTTTGTCATTGTGGGGATTGGATTCTGGGGCTGTGATTTTGAGATTTCATCCCTGATGATCTTGAGCATTCTTGTGATGTCAAAATTTATTTTCTACCCACTTTGAGTGCCCTCATTCCTAAAGATCTCACCAATTTCTAAATGTCTGTGGATGTTAAAAAGAAGGGAGAGGGTGCCATAGAGTCAACATCTACTCTAAATACTTAAACAAATACATGTAGTTTAATTACTCCAGCTGGTATTAGTAGTATTAATGCCTTTTCAAGCCAGAGGTAACCCTTTGATCATGTATATTTACTTCACACATAAAATAGACTGCAGCATTTTGGTCAGTTCTCTGGTACCTAATTCAGTAGCTTGTGCATCATTAATATCTCTAAATATGATAAATTAATAGTATAAATTTTGCACAGCCCTTCCAGGATTACAAATCTTCATCAGAGGCAAGAGGAGTTGTCTGAGGAATAAGGATTTCCTGATTGGATGAGTGCACGTTGTGTCAGAGAGGAAGAAACAAAGTGAAATCTTTGAAACAGATGATGCTATTATGGATGTGTACTTGCACAGAAAGCCAGAAAAAGGGCACTGCAGCACCTCAGCTATATTTTGGAGGTATCATTGACACCCGAAGTTGCACAGCCCTGTGCTCAAAGGTAGCACCTTCTCCTTTCCCACCTTCACCCACAGGAAGCAAGGTTGCAAAGCAAAAAGCATAGACAGGAACTGTCTGAAGGAGTTTTGATAGACCGGGGGCAATTTTGCAACACAGAAACATCTGAGCAGCAATGCCCTTTGATTAGCAATGAATATTTGTGTTGAACCTTTCAGAATACACAAGGATTACTCAGGAAAAGTGTCACATAGACCATGTGCAATTATCTACGCAAGGGTTGCCGAAACAGCCTTTAGACATAAAACAGGGACAAGCAAAGCTTAAATTCACTCTTTGAGAGGAAGATAGAAAGGGTTTTGATGTGGTAGCATTGTATTAGGCATGTATTAGGACTTGCCATACTGTACATGCTCTGCTAATCCAGGTTCTTTAGTCATCAGGACTTTGTATGGTCTATGTGCCAGGACCCAGGGCTGAGGCAATCTCAGCTCACACAGTGCTGTGGCTCTGGCTCATGTGTGGAACTGAGGGCTTGGGGGCTTAGGGGCACACAGGGGCTGTGAGCTGTTGCTTAGGGCTGCAATGTTTCAGCTACCTGAGTTTTGGGACTGCCTGTCTGCTGTGGCACCCTTCAGTCCAGCTGTAAATCTCTGTGCACTGCAGGGTCCAGGGAGAGCTGCACCACCAAATGCCCGAGGTACACCGAGAGCATTGGGGCAAGGGAAGGCTGCGAGGGATTAGGGTCAACTCATTTCAGGTATTTACTGAGTAGACTTCTAAGTGTGAGCTGTCACACCGGGCTTTCCAGGCAGCAAGGAGAAATAAGTGGGTTTATTATGCCATTCATCCGCTCTGTTTTAAGCATCTCCTTTAGGAAGAGATGAATCACTGTAGACTCCATCAACAATATTGACTGGCTCTCTGTTGCCTCGCAAGGGAGCCACAGGTGACCTGCCCAAGAGCAGATTTCTGCTTTATTGGGGTGAACCTGCCGAGAGCTTCGTGCCCATGGTGCAGGACTTGGCTGCTCTGAGTAGCTAAAATGTGGCATTTCAGTCAATAACTGCTTCAGTAAGCTCAGTATCTTTGGAGAAACGACACCCCTCAGGAGGAGGTTGCAATGTTAAGTGGATAAAAGAAACAGCAGGTGGGAAAGAGAGGTGCCCTGTTTTCAGCAGGAAATAAAGTCTGTGCTTCCTGCTCCTGCACCACATGCCTCAAAACCTGTGTCACTTTTACAGCAGGTTTTCATATCTTCACGGGGAGATTAGTTTAGGTGTGAACTCATCATACTGATGATTAGTTCATGATGACTGCTGTCATCTCCCTCCAAGCTGAAGGGGTCCTGTTGCAGCCATATCTCATCCCCCTTGGCTACTGCTGCACCTTATCCTCCAAGCATCAGCTGCTTCTGAGGAAGTCTTGGGCCATCAGGAAATAAACTGTCTGGGTCATCAAGAAAGCGTGTGCTTGAAAGAGAGTAAAAAACCCATCAGACTGTAGGAGCAAAAAGCAAGAAACCAGCCTACACGTGTAAGAGTGGCAGCCTCTACAGTGTGGTGTGTGTCCACACGTTGTTTCAGAAGCCATCTCTCTTCGGCTGTGATCACTCTCAACTGTTTGCAGTCTGTGTGCGGTGACGTGCATGGAATATTACTACGAAAATGTGCATTCTTGTTAATAGGTATAGTTTAGGATGATTGTTAGCAGAGCATAAGGCCTTATTGATTGAAAGTGGCATATGGCAAGGATGTATAATGATTCACTTTGGCTGCTAGCTCGAAATCCTATTCACGGGTGAAAAAAACCCCCGCTCTCCTTTGCAGTCAGGCTTCATTCTTTCTGCAGCATGTTTTTCAAACCGGGCCATTTTACAAGTGATCCCTAGGAGAGATTTCCTGCTCTCCTGGGTGTGTGCTCAAAACCCTTTTCAGTCTTGCAAGGGCAGGTCACAAGAACAAAAGCTGAAGTTATCATATACCTCCCTTTGAGTGAAAGGTTGTCTTGCAGTTCTCTCTCTAAAACTCTTTTCCTGGGCATTTTGTGTCTAGGAAAGGTGGTGGACTTAAAAGTTTGATCACAATAAATACCAGGAATTGGTGTAAGACTGGCTTCCAGCGCCATTGTTTGGTGCCTGGTGGGAGAGGGTGTAAATCCTCACCTGCAGCAACAGCCTTGTGGGAATGGTTTTGATACTTTTTCCAACTGCATTTTTGAAAGACAAAGGTGCCAGTGCTCCATCAAGCTACAGGAAAAGTGAGCTTTTCTCTGGATCTTCTCTTCACCATGGTAAAAAAAAAAAAAAAAAAAAAAAAAAGCACATTCCTACATGGCATTGCAAATACAGAGTAATTAACCTGAGGTAAAATCCCAGGGAAGGCAAAGCAGACAAAGTATTAATAAATGAGAACTGACAGAGAAAAGCCCTGAGGACCTCATCTATCTTCCCCATGTGTTAGCAGGTCCAAGTGAAGCTGAAGTTCTCACCTGGTTTGCCTCGTGTAGTCTGACAAGGTAAGCACAGACCTTGCACTGGGTAGAGGTGGCACTTTGTGAGTCCTGGATAACCCCACCTCCCATCACTGGTGCTTTTGAGAGCTCTGTTGAACCTCAAGATAGCTGTCCTGAAGGATGACAGCTCAGAATGGCACTGTTCTGGTGTCCAAGAGCAAATATGGCTGTAACTGATCCCAATACTGAGCCCAGCATGCCCTCACCCACCCCTGCCAGGAGGGCAGTGCAGGGAAGGGTTTTGCCAGGTTGGCTGGACATTGGAGGACCAGGTGGTCCCAGCAGCTCAGAACTATCTGGCAGCCTTCACTGAACAGGGAAAATCTGCAGGGATTCATCCTAATTCAAATGGATTGGCTTATACAGGAATAAAACTAAATGACAGAGGAAAAGTGTACGATCTGTGCCATTCCTATAGGCTTGCAAACCTCCCTAGCCTTTATCTGGCTGATGTTCAGTGATATCTGGACACTTTTCTTGGCAACAGCACGGAAAACAATTCAAATGATATTCACTTCACTATTGGAAGCAGAGCTCTTGCGTTTCCCCACCAGCAAACAAAGAGCAGGGCCCTCATATATGTCTTTTCTGAGAACTGATGCTTTCTAGGAATTGCTTACAAAGAATTAAGTATTCTATTTGATTGTCATCCAGAAGTCTTGGGCTTGCTAAATGATCTTACACAATCCTTTTTTTCCAGGAAGATACTACTAGACGGTCTCAAGGATTTGTCTGTGGTAGGCAAAACAGAGCTCACTTAAATAAACTAGTTCTGAACAGGCAAATATATGGAATGTCTCTTATTATACCTGTCACCAGTTTATTTACTCTGTGTCCTCTTTCTGCCATGAAAGTCTTGAGTGATTTTAGCACAGTAAAACATCTGCACTCATTTTCAGAAAATAACAACAACTGCCAATGTATGAAATCATTGTTTTCTCAGAATGCCTATTGTTCAGTGTCCGGCCCTTATTGTTTCTCATCTCCTGTGAGTGGTTTACAATCAAATCTGCTTTATTTACAGTGGAAAGCAAAATATGTCAGAGCAAGACAATTGACTATAAGCCTTCAGTCAATAACAGCTTACTTTTGTGCATGCTGAAATGTAGTAATTTCTTGCGTTTATTGAAACCAGTGTCAAAATTCCCATTTGGAGGTGTCAGTTCAGGCCTGTGTCAGGTCCTGGGCTCCTGCTAAGCCTGAGCTGGTACACCTTGCCTTGCACCTTCTAAACCTGGATCCAGCACAGACAGACCATCTTTCCATAGGCTCCACGAGCCATCCTGCAGTGAGCACTCACAATTAAAGCCTTGTATCAAACAATACTTTAGCTTCGTTCAACTGGTTTGGTGATTAGGGACTTCTGTAAGACACTGAGCTGTCAGCAGGGAGATCATTTCTATCCCACAGTGTCTCAGTCTTTACTCTTGGTTTGTGGCCAACATCAACTCCCACTGAAGGCCTTTCTTATACAGTTTTCCAGTGAATGCTTTCCATAGGGTCATCATATCTCAGAGATAAATACTGAAAAGCTGAAGCATGCTATTAAGCTTCTTAAAACATTAGAAAGACAATCATTTTGACAGAAGAGATGTTAATCACACTTTTATAAAAGCTTTTCATCTTCAAAGCATTTAACCAACATTAATTACATGTAATTGGCTTTTCCATGTACATCATGCAAAACACACCTTTCATGTCACTTGTCACTGCTATCTTAATCAGGATTTCTGAGACAAAACTGTGCCTCTCCAGTGCAGCACAGCTTCCTGAAGCCACCTGAGGCCTCATCTTGCAAATCCCAAAGGGCAACACTTAAAACAGCAATTGCACAGAATATAGACACCTCAGCTGAACTGAGAGATCTGGGAAAATAATAAAGCCATCCCACTCAGGTGCCTGCAAAGCTGTGTGTGTCTCCATTTTCCTGACAAACTCATCTGAGCAGACTCTCTGAAGTTTTGCTGTCCCCTGTGCTTGGGGAAGCTCCTGCCTTCACCAAGCCCATCCAGGTCCCATACCCACACTCGTGTCTGCCCAAAATATCCAGGATGTCCTAGCCAGCTGCAAGGTCCTCTCTGGACTCCAGCAGCACTGCATTTGAAAGAGTGAAATGAGAAGGGACCACGTTTCTCGTGGATCCCTTGTCTTCAATCACCTAACCAAGAAGTTGAGAACTTGGGTCCATTCCTTTCATCTGTCAGAGGACATCTGAAACCCCCATCTGCCACCACCCTGGCTTGCTTTTCTTGCATGACCTTTTAATTGAAACAACTGCTACATTCAGCCACAAATAACTTGAAAAAAATAAGATTTTTATTCCAGTTTACAGCGTGTGTGAGACAAAAAAAACACCCCGAAACTTCATTGCCCAGTGAACTGTCAGGATTCAACCAGGAAATACGAGTTCCATGTGTCCTTGGAAGATCTGGCTAGTGTTCAAGCTCCCTGGAGCTCAGGGCTGAAGGAAAAGGATTTTGGAAACATAAGTCACAAAAACATGAATTTCACCAAAAAGGATAAATGAAGTAAGTATCCAAGAAAAGAAAAAAATCAATGTTTATGGCGACTAGATCACAGAGTATTTATCCTGGACATGAGCACTGGTTGGAGGATAAAGGTCACAACAGGTGAGAAACCAAACCCAAGCACTATCTGGGATCAACAGCTCCATTCAGGTCAGGAGATAGGTGAAGGTCCTGATAAGTGTCTTCCCTCTCTTTGGCTGCATTTCAGAAGGCAATACTGAAGGTGATATTATGCTTGTTTTCATATTGAATGTGGAGCCATTTACAAGCTGATTAGTTCCATCACTGTTTATATATGTAGCTAATAGAGCTAAAAAATGTGCTGTTAGTTCAATGGCTCATAAAGGTATGAAAGCTCCACCTGGCAGCCTGGCATTCCTGCATTGCTTTGAAGCAAATAAAGGTGCTTTCCCAAACGTTCAGGACTTTTCTTAACTTTTATTCTTAACTCTAGATGGATACAAAGCCCGGAGAATGAGTTTCCCACGGAGTTGTTTAGGTCTGGGATAGTAAGTTCCAAGCCTTTCAAGCTGTCTTGTACATTGAAGGACTCTTCATCCCCCACCTGCCAGAGGAAGGGACACCAGTGTGGTACGGTCAGGATGGGCAGAAGAGCAGCTGTGCTGTGCAGTAGGGGATTCAAAGAGCCCACGGACCTGACCTCAGATCCCAGAGAGGGAGATTTTAAGGGAAGCATTGAAGTGGCAAGTTCCAGTGCAAGCCACAGCTGCGCTCCTGAATCAACAAGATCCTGTAAAAATCCCACCCAGCTCACCTACCTCTGGTAGCTGAGTGGCTGTTTATTTTTCAGGCTTCTTCAGCACCTCATTCTCGAGATTATAACTCAGTTGTTGGCCACACCGTTCTGTCAGACTACTCCCACCCTAGAAGCTAAGTAAAGTGAAGTGTGTTATTGGTTCGGAGCTAGGGCACTCTCCACCTTGCTGGATTGAGCCCTGTAATCTATTCCTATTTCCTTTTCAACTTCCACAAGTAACCCCAAACAGGCTGGGAACACTAAGTGCAAAGTTGCAGGAGATGACTGTGGCAATTTCTGAATGACAAGAGCATTTAAAAGAAATGTCAAGAGTCTGTGGGCTGCAAGCTTTTATGTTTCAAGGAGAAGCAAGAACAAAGGAGGGACAATAAATCAAACGCAACAGCTTAGCGTGCTCCATCTCTGAGAGTTAACCTCTTGAAAGCCGCGTCCCCGACACAGCGAGGGCCACACTCCTTTGATCGGGTCCATTATTTTGTGCAAAGTGATGGAAGCAGCAGGGTGGGCGCCTCCATGCATGCCCAGGGGCCATGTGCTTTGCTTGACATGTGCTATGCATTTATGGGTTAACATCAAACATGAGCTGATTTATAATTTTTAATCAAAAAAGGATTATAACCTAATAAATCCTAATAACTTATTCTGTCTGGAGGTTATGCGGTGTAGTCATATAATATACTGGTAGCTTTGCTCTCCTGAGCCTGGAAGATGGTGTAAAGCTTTTGATTTGTCAGTAAACTGTTCCTTGGAAATGCTTAAATAGATCAAGACCCTCCAAGCCCCATGGTGCAAATGATGATCCCCTTGGGTGGAGCTTTCCTGCTATCGCAGGTTTTGAAGTACTTGAAGGAGACACACTTGGAAACTTGCAGCTTCCCTGTGTGCTGGGTGTCTCCTCTCACTTTCAGAGGCCAAATACTTCCGGTTAAGTGCTAATTATTGGCAGTTAGCTAGTTGAACCTAAGCATTAAACATATCAAACACATCGCTGATGTTAGTCAGAGCCCTAAGGGGTCCTCCAGCCACCGGAGGGTAAGGGCTGGTTTGTAAGGGAACTTCGTTTTTTGAAGTTAAAAAATTATGACCGCACAAAGAAAGACTTAACTCTTGCTACTGGATTTCCTGGGTCTTGGTTCTCCCACCCAGATAGACGGGTATTGTCCTGGAGAATCTGAGAGTAAGCCAGACCTGCCAATTATCAGAGGGGATTTCTGAGCCTACTGTTCCCAAAGAATGACCATCTTCCCTCCCATCCATACTCTGCCTCCCAGCAAAAGGCTGTCCTGCAAGAACTTTTACTTCCTGGGAGACCTAATTAACATTACAAGACTAATGGAGACTAAGCGTAAAGAATTTTTAAAAAGTCCTTTGACTGCAGAGCCATTTTTAAAGCTGCTCCTCCCTGCTCTTTGTTTTCACACAATAGATAAACCACCACAGTGGGGATAGGGCAGGGGTCAAGAGGTCCAAGGTATTTCCAAGCTAGCTTTAACTATCTTGCTCTTCCGCTATGTTTACACCCATCTGTTGGCTTTTTTTGTTTGTTTGTTTGTTTTTTTCAGCCTTCTCCTAAAGCTGCCTTCTAGCCAGGGATGCTCTCCTTGTGTGAATGCAAGTGCATGTCCTGATAAGGCTCGATGGGTGGTCAGGAGAAAGATCTCAACAGAAACTCTTAGTCTTGCTTCATCTTCACCCCCGCTGGAGGATAATGCCACCGGGAGCTGATCCGAGCCCTAGGAAACTCAAAAGGGGTTTGGAGCTATTCCTTTAGCACTGGTTTATTAATTAAGGAAAGATTTCCAAACCACTCAGATAAAGAAATCCATCAGAATCAACCAAGCCTATGTCAGTAGAATGCTCTCACTCAGGTGTCACAGAATCACAGAATCATTCTCTGAGAGACCATCGAGTGGAACCTTTGACTGACCACCACTGTGTCAACTCCACCATGGCACTGAGTGCCACGTCCAGGCATTCTTTGAACACCCCCAGGGATGGTGACGCCACCACTTCCCTGGACAGCCCATTCCAGTGTTTAACAACCCTTGACAAGAAGAAATTTCTCCTCACATCCTACCTGAATCTGCCCTGGTGCAGCTTGAGGCTATGTCCTCTCATCCTGTCAAAATGAGAATGTGAAGAATGTATCCTGCACCAAGAGGAGAGGATATTTCTCAGGGGCAATCCACTTAACATCCTTTGGTTAGGATTTTTTTTTTCCAGTACAGCTGTGATCTTGCAGATATATATCTGGAAAAGGCAACTTTATGAGCCTTTTTCCACTAGGCTACAGCTGAAGCTTCTGCACTCTCCAGGGTTTAGCTAAAACCAGCTTGGGCTGGCAGTCTTCAATTGCAATCTTTTGTGATACTCAACTAACAGTGCTTCCCAATAGGCCTTGGACATGGAATTCATACACCTTCATCCCAATTTTACCAAATCATCCTAAAATACTGCTCCTGCCACACTCTCTGTGTAAAGAGGGAACACAAAGAGCATCTTCTCTCTCCTTGGCTCAGAGGAAATGGTTGCCTTCGGTTTTTATTGTACTAGCATTGACTGTATTCCTGCAATAAAAGCATCTGCCTGGTATTTCCAAAGTCTTCTGGGAAATAACAGCTGTGTTTTCACTGGATGAAAAGGGGTGTCTGTCTCCCCACCTAGGCCCAGACATCATCACCATTTCTTCCCTTGTACTGTTTGAAAACATCTTCTACCCTTCACTTCTTAATGGTTCCAGTACAAAAGCAATAAACACAGCTAGCAGTACTGTTCCTAACAGCCCAGGAGCCAGCCAGGCTGCACAGATTAAGATGTTAGATCCAAACCCATTTTCTGGGAGAAAGGGATGCCTGTGTGAACAAACAAAAGCTCAGCCAAGTTCTCAAAACAGAAAGTTTTCTGAAATCTCTGAGTGAGATTTATCAAAAACCGTGTTATGAAACTCCAGATTTCCAAGAACAGGACTTGTTGGACCTGACAGAATCCATCCAAAAATCCTCCAATTTAAAGACTGCTGCAATTAGAAATTAAATAAAATTTAAAAAAAATTGTTTAAAACAAAGTCCAACCGCAAAGAAAGAAATGAAAAGCAGAGAAGTGTGACTAATTCGGACAAATGCTGCAGAAAGTAGCCTTGTTCATGACAGTCTGGAATGCAAAAACTGGAGTTTGGAGAACAGGTAATTCACAGATCCAACTCAGCTTTTAATTCTGCTTTGCTCTTGGCACATCTTGACCCTAACCTCGGTCCAAAAGGATGGATGTTACTAATGGCTGCATTCAACAGGAGAGTTCTAATCTCCTCTCCCCTCCAGCCAGTCTCCCGTATCTGCAGCATCTGACTGTGCCCTTAATAGGCAGCTGGATGAGCCCATCTATTACCACCACAATCTTGGCCAAAGCCCACAGGCTTTCAAGCTGAAAATGGGGAGCTGCCACAGTTTGGATTAAAGACACCAAAGGCTGTCTTGGTGTAGCTGCAATAAATCTTTTCTCTGAAGGTGAGATAGCAGGGGAGCCATGCAGCACACACCTATGGCTTCTGTCACCCAGCTTCCCAGCCCAGCCTCTCAGAGTCCTTGCACAGCTGGCGTTTTGGGGAGCTGGAGATGCAGTCCTAGGGTGCAAAACCATCTCTACATTCCAGCCAGGTGAGACGCAGCAAGTTGGGAATTCGCAGGGAGGTTGGTTCTTGTCCTGTGAGTGTCCCTCAGCAAAAGCACCTGCAAGAATTCATGCCACGGTTTTGGGTTTACAATTAAAAGTCTGAGACTCTATTGCAGGTCTTAAGGAGTTGTTACCATTTTTTTTTTTTTTTTGGAGGCAAAACACCAATTAAGGACTTCTTTAATTGCACATAAGCCCTGATCATTTTGTCACCAATTTTATAAAATGTGTTCAGCTCTCATTGCCTTAAACCATCAGAGGTTACAGAATTGTCCCCAGTTTTTTAAAGACCTGATTTTTCACTCGTGTTTTAGGGTGTCCTGGGACTGTTATGAAAAATGAGGCTTTAGCCTTGCTAATAAAGAAGTGATAATAATTAGAAAATCTCCTAGCTGGTGCAGATTTTATAACTCCATAGATACCACGGTATTAACATTCTGTTTGTCCACCTGTTAGAAGAAACAGATCTGAAGAGTCATAACTCTAAAACAGTGGGTGACAATTTAATGAAAAATTGAGCTCTGCATTTAATTTCCTTTTAAGTTCAGTTGAGCATTCTGTGAGATCAAAGGGGCTTTGTGGCCTGCAAATGATCTATGATATCAGAGAAACAGATTATAACCCAGGCACAGTTTGGTATTTAAGTATCTGCTTTTAATACCGATGTTTAAAGTAGGCTAATGGAACTAAAGCACAGGGATAATTTCCTATGATACATCTCTATAATCCAGTTTAATATATCAGTTGAACACTAAAAGCATATTTTGAATTTATTTCAGTGCTTGCCCCCCCGACCCCCCCCCCCCAACCCCCCGTGGAAAGTATCCTGAGACACCATAAAACATTTTTAACAAAACAAAAGGTTCTGCCTTAGTTTGTAAGGTTTTGGAGCAGGGACTGCAGTTATGCACTTGTAGAATGCCTGGAGAAATTAATCTCTTGGGTTCAGTGTATGAAAAGTAGTTAAGCAACAGCAGCACTGCATTTCAGTGAGGACTTACTTTTAATGTGGGCTCTGCAGTTCTGCTTAGAAGGTTGCTATCTTCCCCCTTCACATCCATGCAACATAATTGTGGGCAGTGGACTTGAAAAAAGGAAAATTAGAAGAAAGAAAGCTCTTCAAGATTTAAAGGTGCTTCTGTTTTGTTTTTTTTTTTTTTTTATTTGGGTTATTTTTTTCGGTTGTTGTTTTGTCTTTTGCTTTTTTTAAACAAGTCCCTACAGCAGCAGATATTTCATATTTTCCCTTATAGAAATGATCGTGCTCCAAATTACACCTAGCCAAGGCTTTCCCTCCATGACTTAGAGAAGATGCTGCTACAGACTCACTTCTGTTGCTTGAACTCTTCTTCCTCCTTACTACCTAAAATTTATTGACAATTCATTCCTGTTTATTCCCCTGAGAGTATTGTCCTTCCAGCTAACAGGTCTATTCCCTCCTTAACATTTACCTTGCTGAGAGGTCTATAAGCTATCATTGTGTACATCTGTCTTTCCCAGGCAGGAGGAGTCACATCTGTAATCTGCTCTTGCACAGCAGTTTGATGTTTCCCTGGTCAGGGGTCCATCCTGCCTCCATCTGAATTCATCAGTTTTGAACACCAGTGATGAGAACTGTACACGTTATTCCAGAGGAGGCTCCACCAGCCAGGTGTCCAGTGACATTAATGCAGCTGCAGCTTTGCTAGAAATGTCTCCTGATGCATCACAGGTTTGTATCAGCCTGACATGACGTGATGGGATGTTGGTAGCTCAGGCAGTTCATGATTAACTGATGCATCTGGGTCTGCAATCTCAGCAAATCCACAGAATCTTTGATTATGCCAGGAATTAAAGTAAAGCACATTCAGGGTTTGCAGTTACACCCCCTTTCTGCTATTTTAATCTGTGAGGTCATCCAGACATTCCTGTAGGATATCTGGAGCCTCTTCAGGACTGATAATGCCTCTCAGCTTGATGCTACCAACACATTTCTTTCCCTCCCTTCTACCTTTAGTGTCAAGATCTATCTGTATCTTTTGTCCCCTAAAGAAGTCACTGTTCAATTCAGCTGATTCATATCTTCCCAAGATAATTCCTCCCCCTTCTCATAGTCTACTGCTTATTCTTGTTTTTGCCAACCAACTCATAATTTTTTATATGCCGTTGCATAAAAAATGAGAGGTTTAGATGGATGGAGAATGATAATGAAAATTCCAGTCAAACTAGCACCAAATTTGAAGTTAGATCCATTTTACTAATGCCCACAAGGACTAGTCTGTTGCACATTTTTGGTCTGGAATATCTGTTATCTTTTCTGTGAAAACAGCAACAAACCCCTTCTTGTTTCCATGATTAAAGGTACGTTGGAGATTTTAATTTCCGTGTTACTGATTTGTAGAGGTGAAACTTTTGCTGCTCTTGTGATTAAAGCAGCTCTTTCAGCTGGCTCAGGCAAGGCTATCATGGCTGCTTTGGGATGTTGATGTTGTGTAGTGCTGCTACTTGTGGCCTTGCAAGGAACAAGGCTGGTATTTTCAAACAAATTCAGAGAATATGCTAAAAAATCAACGGGACTTGAAACTTGGCTCCTCTACTTTGAAACTCTAAATTTACAGCCATAATGCTTTCACATCTCAAATTCTATTTCTGATATCCCCAAATGTAGGAGGAGGCATCTAATTAGGCACAAAAATGCATGATTTGGTTGTTAAAATAGGTATCTGGTAAACAGATGTAGGGATATCTGGGACACTTGAGGCAAGTCAGCACCATATAAAATCTATTTATGCTCCTCTGCAGCAGCAAATGGGAGAAGTTTGATCATTTCTGATGGCACTGGACAGTTATCTCCAGGGAACTGAACATGCTTCTTCTGGCTAACTGAAAGAATTTGCTTTTAGGAGCATTATTGGACAAATGGACACAAACTTACTGCAAAACAAATCTGAAGTTTTGGAAGAAGCTGAAGAATAAAGGTTTGAAGTCTTCAGGCATCCTGTAATGCAGAACAGTTGGAAGAGATGGGTCCTGGGAGCAGGGCAAGAAGGAGAACAAAGATCCCAGACTGCTTCCCAAAGAGTTCTTTAAAATCAATTACCCTACCGAACAACTTTTAACTGAGTTCCCTGTTCTGAAGCTGGATAGACTGAGGTCAGAAGCTTTGCTTGGACAGGAGGAGCAGAAGAAGCACAGGAGAAAGTGTCTTAGGATAAATTAAAATATAACAGTATCAAAGTTTGGCCATCAGTTGTAGAAGAATAAGATAGGTGCTTCAGTTTTCACCTCATTAATCCAGTTGTTCCACTGGATAAACAACTCTGCCTTGCAGTTAATCTTCAAATAAATATGCTCTTAAAATCCAGTGGGTATTTATCTAATATAGGATAACTGTCTTACTGAAACTAAATTAAATGTTTTTGGATAAACTTAATTTGGCCTCCTGCTGAAATGGTTTTCTGAATGAGATAGAGAGGAAATGCTTAACTCCTGTTTGGAGTAAGGCTGGTGGCACTCAGTGATGGCTAAATACTCTAAATAATCTGTTTATGTTCACTGTGGCAGAACTGGGTTTTAACTCCTCACAGGAATGGTCAATCCCTCTTTAAATATCCTTGGGTCCTTGACCACTACAACATCTGGTGGAACTGACCTCCACCAACCCACCACATTTTCCATTACGACATTTAATCTTGAATTTCCTGCCTTCTACTCTTTTATTTTGCACTATGTAAAACAACAAAACAAAACAAAACAAAACAAAAACAAAACCAAAACCAAAAACAAAACAAACAAACAAACAAAACAAAACAAAACAAAAAAAAAAAAAAAAGAGAGCTCCCTTCCCTTCAGAGCACTCACATCCTCCAGCCTAGTAGAATTTCTGGCTCCTTCATGATCCTCCCAGCTCTCCCATCACCCTGCTTGATACCTTCCCCAGTGGGCTCAGCAGCCCCACTGCCTGCAGGCTCAGGCACTTTCACACCTCCTGGGCTCCTTTCACCACTCCCCCTCTTTCCCTTGCCACAGGCCTGACAGCATGAGCTTTTATCACAGCCCTTCTATTTAGCTCCCTTCCACAGTAAACACCACTTATCTTTTCAATCTCTCTCCATGTAAGATTTTTTCCCCCCCAAGTCTCAAATTATTCTTGTCATCCTTATCTGAACATCCTTTAATCCCCTTGGCAGTGACTTATAGCATTCCAGATGAGAAAGAAGCCTTGGTTTTATACCACACTGAAATTTACTCCATCCCATTTCTTACACATCCTAACCTTTTGTTTGCCTGTTTGACAGAAGCTGCACTGGACCTGAAAACTTAAGTGAGAAGGGTGCAATAATGATTCAGAAATATTTTCTGTTGGCCAGTGTTGTTAGTAAGATAATTCATTGTTTATAAAGCTTTCTGCAAAAGCATTCCCCCTTTGAGCTCATCTTTCCAGTGCAATACTCCAGAGAGGGAGCTGCAAACTACCTCCCATTGCTGCCAGCAGTTCAGGTCCTCCAGGGTGGAAGAGGCACCTGTGATTAGTGGCTACAGAGATAAACATTCAGTAGCCCCCATAAGAGGGTATTGAGGCAATATAAGTTAACATAACTCAGGATTTTTTTTCCACCTAATTAAAATCTTTGTGATGAATAGAAGTTTTTTGTAAACCTTTTGAAGTCCCTTTAAATTACCCTGAGAGCTCCTGCCATCCATCACTGCAGCAGTCTTATGGCAGTGCTGCATCTGCAACTGATAAGCACTCTCATATTCCTTGCTACCCCTTGTATATGGATGATTTTCCATTCAACAGCAATGGTTTAACTGAAGGATAGCAGGGCAAGGTCTCTCACCTTGGTGTGGGTTTATGTGGTGCCTAACAAAGTAAGACCTTGATCGACAGCTAAGCCCACAAAGTAAGGCTGCTGCTAATACTGACTTGTCAGGTCCCTTCACACTGTCCACTCACCTATTTCAGTTATGACCTTCAGAAATTCTTTATTGCCTATTGTGGACACAGAAGTGATGTTAGCCATAAATTTTACCACCTTGCTTTTCCATCCTTTCCTGTATTGCTCTTTCTTCTCTATTAGTTTGTCTTCTTGCCTGTCAGTCCTACATTTCAAGTTATTTTGGATTCAAATGTTCCCTTGTTGAATATATGGTCTAACATGCTATGCACTGTCCTAAAAATAAATATAAATTAATAGTGCCTTTATCACACAAACCAGGCCACTGAAGTTAAGACAACTCCTGATGGAAAAGGGCCCAAGGTAAATAATAGCAGTAGAATGTGTCCCTAAGAGTTTGTCTTAATTAAAAGTATAACTACACACATTAAAAATTTACAACTAAAAAGGTTATGAATGTGTAATGTTTAATAGCAGTAATGCAAAAAGGTGATATTTAGTTTCCAGCACTCGCATGAATGCTCATCCTCTGAATTTAGAAATAATTGTGGCTGTGTGGTTTGATCTGTAATTAAGATTTAATTAATCCCTAAAGCTCAGTTCAACTTAGATTAGACCTATATTGATTTGAAATTCTTTACAGTTGCACTCCTGGTACAGCAAACTCACCTGCTCCTCATGGTGCTGTTTACAGTGTTAGCAATGCATTTAAGGGGTCTGTCTGACCTTTAACAAGAGTGCCACCAAAAATCCTATAGAAAAAATGTCCACATCGAGGGAAAATCATCCAACTCACTTTGCTGGGCATGCCATAATGAGTAATTACTGATGTGATATGAACATCAAACATCACTTCTTCCAGAACTTGCTCCTTACCTCTTGGGGCTGCATGGTAGGAAACCATGCGAACCAATGTTCATCAAAGTCGATGAGAACTCTTTCCCCCTGATCCCACATACACAGATGTGGGTCTGACCACGAGTTTGTCTTCTCACAGAGGAGGTAAAATCCTCACAATAGCACAAGGCTTTCATTGCCAGTGGTTACCAGAACTGGAGGAGATAAGGGCACACCTGTATGAAGGCAACTTCAACTCTTTCCTGTGAGGGCAGTGAGGACCTGGCAGAGCTTTCCCAGAGAAGTTGTGTGTGTCCCATTCTTAAAAGTGCTTAAGGTCAGGCTGGACAGGGCTCTGAGTAAACTGGGATAGTGGAAGATGTCCCTGCCCATTCCAAGGGGTCTGGAACTTGATATTCAAGGCTTTTTCCAACCTAAGCCTTTTATGACCCTATGACTTCCCAAGGCAGGAACAGACTGAAAATCTTCATGCAACCTCTGTTGAAAATCTCACTGATGGAGGGTGCAATTCCCATGGGGACCTCTCACTTGGTCATTACAAGACCAAGAAATCTTGAACCTGGCTTGTGCAAGTCCAGCTTTTCTGGCTTGACCAGAACTGCAGATGGTTGCAATGGCTTTACCCTTGGAGGGAGAATCAGTCATTCAGAACAAACATACCAGGTTGCAGATCTCGGCTATGCTTAAAAGAAATAAGGAATAATAAAATGTTTCTTCTAGACTTTACAGTAGTCCTCCTACAATAAGATCAGGGAATCACAGAAAGGGACTTCTAACCCTGGCTGAGGACTTAGAGGGCAGAACCGTCCACAGGGTGCTGGTGCCAGAGTTTTGGCCTGAGTCTCTTCTCCCATGCCTAACCTTGCTGCCTCAGACAGAGATATGTTGAGCTGAAAGGCTACCTGAACACTCAAAAAATCCTCACACAGATGCTTGCCCTGTGCCTAACAAGCAGCTCTTCTTATCCAGCTTCTGAATGAAACCATCTGTTAAACAACTCCCCTGATCCACATCAGCTCTACAGGGGCTCTGGAATTACGACTGCAGTGAACCAATGCAGCCAGACTTAAAATGCATTATTAGGAGGATTCATGGGGACTCCATAATATCTAGAGAAATTCTGCTTTCTAGAATTATTTGGTTGAATATTTGCTTTCAGGACCTGCTGGCTACCTATTAGAAAGGTATTACCCTGAAGTGGCACTTCTGAAAAAACAAATTAATCTCCACAGGGCAGACAGCATCCTGCCCACAAGAGGATACCTGGAAAATGAACAACATTTGTTTTCTATGTAAGACTGCCTGGTAATGAATGGCAGCTTGTTACAGTCATTACAGACAGGGCAAAAGGGTGTTGGACTTATGTCTGTTGTTGCAGTGTGTTTTTTTCCACTTGGGTCCCTCCATGTTTTAAAGGAGGCCTCAGAACAAGGTAGAAAAAGTCAGACTCACTGTTCAGTGATGATAGCTGGTGGGTAGGGATGGTCCAAAGGAAAAATCCTGAGCTCTGTCCCCCAGTGTGTAAGGAGGGGAATTTCAAAGGCACCCACCTGAGGATGTCCTGGCTTTGAAGACATTGTAACATTCATCTGTCACTGCAATTGCAGATACAACACATGGAATAAGAGTCATGATCCGTTCTGTTTACAATGTGCTGGCACCCCTGCAGGTGGAGGTGATGGCTTTCTTTAAGCTCCTAGGAATGGGAAATTCTGTAAACAAGACTGGGGGCTGTGTTGTACAGGTTCCTGAGGTCTGAGCTCTTTGTTTCTGCTCCTAAGGAAGGGGGACGTCTGCAGAAGTGAGGAACATGAAGACTACAACAGCTTCTTTAATGCTGCTGGTGATTCACACAGTGGCTCTGCCTCAGGGAGAACAGGAGAGATGGTTCTAGGGAAATCATACAGACAGTATGTACTGTCTGAGTTATAAAAGGAAAATCCTGGTTACTGTAGACAAATTGAAGTAGGGTAGGTTTATATCTAATAAAATGTTCCATGCAGTCTGCTGCTGGAGGTACAAAGGGGAAGGTTGTATGTAAGGCAGGGCTGATCTCACCTTGCACCCCAGCACCTCTGGGCAGGCAGAGAGCTGCATCCCCAATAATAGGGTAAAATTCTTTTTAGATTTATTTTTTCGCACACATGATAACCAGAAGACGTGGTTATGGAAGTATCAGCACATATTGCCTTTCAAACTCTCCACCTCAAAAGCCTGTTCAGTTTGGGAAGGTGATTTGATTGTTCACAGCTCGGGTTATCTGAAGTCTTGTGAGGATCAATGCATTCAAGCCTAAAGAATTTCAGTTTGTGTGTTCTCTATTCCCATGCAGTCTGAAAAGGATGCTGTTGCAGGGTTTTCAGTTTATGGCTCCTGCTGCTTGAGGGGTCTGTCTGAAACAAGATGCCCTATGCACAGATATTGCATCCATGGTGGCTTTCCCTTGCTGAAAGGATCTGCAAGGTTGATAATTTCTGCCACTACTCAGGACAGGGGAAACTGGAGTCTGAAAGGGATAATCAGCATGAAGAGAAGAGGAGGCAGTCTAGGCCTCTAGATATCTCAAAATTTCTCTTGAAGACAATTGGCAGAGGTTCCTTAAGAGCTGTCATCAAGAAGAAATCCAAATTTTGGTCCATCAGTTTTGATAGTGTTAAGTCTAAGATCCCTTTAGTCGCTGGCTCTGGAGGTGGCCTTTAAGGTCTGTACCCCTTCCTGCACCATATGATTCCTGAAGATCAGCTTACACAGACTTTAAATACAACAGGAACCTTCCCCCCCACCAAAAACACTTCCATACCATCAGCAGAACTCCTGGTCACCTTGACTGTGTGAAAGCAGCTAAAGATCCCAATGGCACATTTGAACAGCACTCCTAAACCCTGTGCACACTCGACAAGGACACACCATCATAGTTACAGACCTGCAGGAGCACACATCTGAAAATCCAGAACATCCTTCCAGAAAGACCCCAAAACTTCCACATCTTCCTCTTGATCTTTTGTTGTGCATTCAGTAAGTCTCATTCACTGGAAAGAGTTTTGCTTATACAGTAGTTCTCTTGGATTACAACAGTGCCCTTGGTCATTAACTCACCTGACCTATTTCAAGACCACCCTCCACCACAGAAGAAATCCAGCCTGGAAGAACAACCTGGATGGTAGCTGGATCTCCACCCACAGAGGTTTTCCTCTGAATAGATTGCCCTGACTGGACATAGATAGGACTTTCTGTCCTGTTATGGGTGTTTTCTCTAATATTTCATATCAAGTCCCCTGAACTTGCCAGAGCCGTTCAGATCAAGAGAGAGGAATTTCTGCAGAAGAGAGGCACAGCGTCATTTGGCAACTAAAACACCGTCCACAAAAAGAGTGAGTTCCCAAGCACTTTCATGTGCCACTATCACAAGTATCTATGCTGACCAAAATAGGCTCAGAGGGAACAAAGGAAAAAAAAAAAAGGACATGGAAGTTCCATTTCCACTTCTGTCTCTGTGCCACTTAAGTAATCAAAATTTTCTCAAAGTGTAATGAAGCTGGGAAAGCAAAGTGGTAAAAATCCATTTCTAGGAAAGGAAGAGTAAAAATCTTCCAAAATGACAAATACCTCATATTCTTAGTTCATTTTCTCACTGAGAATTTGGAACTGCAGAACATGTACCCATCAGTGATGAGAGCAAAGGTAATAAACATTGCCATGTAACCTTGGCTGTTCCCTGCAAACTGCAGTTACCCAGAAGCCCAGCCACCTAACATAAAAGGAAACTATCCACTTTAATTAGCAGAGCAATCAAAAGACTCTTACACAGGAAAGCATTTATCACCAAATAGAAAATGAATGATACTTTAAAATTAGAATATGCAGAATTCATAGCCAAAGGCACTCAGGGGAAAAAGAGCTTTGCACCAAACCAGACGGGGATTTTTTTTTTTTTTTGGCTTCAGTCTAATGAACTTTAACAATAGATATCAAATTCTGTCTGGCAGCACATTTTAGCAATGGATCTGATTTTTCAGAAATACTAAGCAAACCTCACCAGTTACAGGAGGAGGACTAGCATTTAAAAAAACCTTTGTTAACCTGTATTCAGATCTCAAACTCAGATCCTTGGAAATCTAGGTTGTAAAAAAATCCTTGCCTATACTTTCAAACACAGTAGTAAGTAGCAGGGAATTTTAATTTTAATTTTTCATGTTGATGAAGATTTCTTTGTATCCCACTTAAGTGCTGTGCAGGAAGAAACCAGGCAATACCACATTTCATTATTAGGAGTTTGGGCAAAGCTTGAATTGGAAGATGACAGTAACGTTCTCTTGCTCTTCCTGTACTTAATAAAAAAATTGAAATGTCCAAAAATCAGGGAAGAGCTATATAAAAGTACCTTCCTATCAGCTTGGAAGCTTACAGGGATATTCAAATATAGAAGACTGGAGATGTTTTGAAAGTAGTAGGAGGGGTTGTCATTAAGAGGTCAGTCTTCCTAGAAATCATTAAAAAGCAAAATGCAGAGTTTTCCACTGGTTTTACAAATCTCATCTTGCAAGGGAGCTGAAATCTATGGGGATTAAGCTTTAGCTCAGCCTAAATGCAGTTCCATACCAAGGCAGTTCCATAATTACTGCAAAAAGACAACAGTAGGTCAGCCTTCTACAGTCTCCCAAGTACAGATGGGATTATTTGCTTGCAACATTTCAAAAAGCACAATCTTTGATTCGTATCAGCACAATTCACTCAAGTCACCTTAAGTCTGCAAAGTTAGGATCCCACAAATTGCATCCAGCAGGAAAGTTGGTCTAAAAGTTAAGTGAGGTGTTAATGAGAGATTTATTCACAGTAGCTGTTTAGCCATTTGATGTATAAAGAGCATAAAGGGAATGAGACAGGGTGTGGGTCCTGATAAACAGAAGGGAGACAAATCAGGAAGTTCACCCATATTCAGCCTATTTGTTTCTGCTTTCTTCAAAGGCCCTTTAAGAAGATCTGTGATTTTTACAGACCCACTGGAGTTTTCGTATCTGCCAACTGTAACTTTTAGAACTATGATACACAAAAATTACCTTGTCCAGGGAAGGCAAGTTTGGTCCCCAGTCTATTGCTGCAGCTGCATATTCCCCAGTCCTGTGAGTGGGCAAGGGAGAGCTGTGCTTTTGGTTACTGTTGAACTCCCAGTTCTTTTTTTTTCCCCACCTTTATAAGCAGGCACACATGTAGCTTAGCTGCAACAGATTTGCTGGATCAGAAAGTGCTAATGCAGAACTGTGTAAACAAGAATTCATGATCCAACAAGAAGGTCCTTGTCTGAACCCAGCCTCAATTCACATCTCCACACAACCAAGCCACCCTAATTCTGTCTGCTTCCAGTTGGTACTTGCCTTTTGCTTTTGGTATCCAGGATGTTCTGAGCTTCAAAGACACTGTAACCACCAAGAGAATTCCTGAAGCTCTGAGCACTAAAGATATAAATTTGTCTGCAGAGGTTTTAGAAGCACTTAAAAAACCCAGTATATTACCCTGCTGTTTGTGCAAAAAGTCCTCTTAATGTTTAAGTGTCCTGGATGCCAAACTAAAATGGCCAGCACAGATATGAGCAGGATAATCTAAATAATCTCTTGTTATACCCTGGTGGAACAGTGACTTCCTCGTGGCTCAGCAGAAGATTTGAAGAACTTTGTTCAGTTTGCTTGAGAAAGGTGTCTCCCCCAGTGCGTGGTAGCAGTCATATGCTATAGAATAGGGAGGGTGGTGTCCGGGTAGAGTCTTGTAGAGCAGGTCTAGTGTCATCTGCCAGTAATGGCCTCAAAATTACTCAGGATGGCAAATCCATCCCCATTTTTCTGGTCATGGTTTCAATGGAAGCAGAACTGGAGGTTGCCTTTCGGATGGTCATATACTATGGTGTATTGTTTCCAGATCTAGATTTAAATGTCCTAAGCAATAGACCTGCCACTGGAAATCATTTCATAGTGTAAGATATTGCCTTGTTAAGAAATTATCTTGATATCTAGGATGGCATTCCTTTGGCCTAGACTATTCTCTCCTTAAACTGTCTTGTGAACATTATAAAATGGACACGTAGAGTGATGGCAGATTCCAGATCTACTTCTGAATGGTCTGGCTTGATTCTGCAGCACAACACTGGCACCCTGGCTTTAATCAAGTACCCACAGGAGCATGGAGATCTGCCCAGCCTCATTAGGCCTCCATCTCAGTTGAAGTCACTGCTCTAGATTTGGTAGAGGCACTCTTTCCAAAGTTCCATTCTGCCTTAACAATGTCTCCAAGGTTGTCTGAGTAGGGACAATACAAAGGATGTGCCTTTGCAGCAAAACCAGATGCAATTGCAATTGGAATGACTCCTACCTCACTGAAAAGCGTTGTAAGTATCTCCATTGTGGGTTTGCAAGGATTTGATAATGGCCTGAAATGAAGACAAGAGACATCCATGAAAGAAATGTTGAAAATATTGAGCAGGGCAAACACAGAATGGAAGCAGCAGTCTGTTTACAGCACTAAAGGAAACACTGAGCTTCTGGTGATGGTTTGCAAACATGGAAAATAAAAGAGAAAGAGCTTTTCCAGAGAGGACTGGAAGCAGCTCCACTGCAGGCAGGGCTTGAATTGTCCCTATACAGCCAGCACAGCTCCTGCAATTATGTGGAACTGTGGTCTGAGGAAGGGGGCACCTTTTGGCAGCACCCACCCCTCAAGCTGGATCTGTGCAGAAAAAGGAATCACCAGCTCCAGATAACCTGTACTTACCTTGAGCCCAAAAGTTTCTGGTCAGCTTTGGTGAAGGAGCTCAACTCTGGAAAAAGGGACTGACATCGCAAGGAAATAAATGAGATTTATGAAGTCACTCCCTCTACAGGGAGATGCAGTTGATTGAGAGCAGTGTGGAACATATTGTTCTTTGGCTCTGGCATCTCTAAGACCATTCTGCCCATTTGGTGTCACCTCCCTCATAATACAGACTGCAGACTCTCCCTATGGGAATCACGAATCAGACTCTTGACTTTTAGCTAATTTAGTGTATTTTCTAGGAACACATCCAGACTTGATTTAAAGCTGTCAGATGATGGGGAATTTAAATAAGTTGTTCCAGGAGCTAAAAATGCCTATGGTTATGTGTGTATGCTCATTTTTAGGTTGAATTTTGAGATATTCAGCTTTCAGCTACTCTATTTCATCATGGATTTAATCTCTTCTGTTGGGGGGGGGGTGGGGGGGTGGGGAAATAACCCTATCCCAAATATAAGTTGCAAATATATAACACAGTGTACAAATTCTGCTTGTAGTAATTCTACTCATGAGGAAAATGTACTCCACTTTGAAAGTGAAATGGGCCTCCTTGTATTTACTGAGCCAGGAGAGTTGATGCACCCTTTACCTCACCATGCAACAGCTTCCCCAGGTAGCCTTTAATCTGCAAGATGAAAGAGTCTTCTAATAGTGTATCAGGAAATTTACCTGCACAGTGTGATTAAGTCTCAAGTAAATTTCTGTTTGCTAAGTTAAGCAGAATAAACCTCTTTTCCCCTCCCTCCCCTTTTATGGCTGGTGCAGAAGCTATGGGATGTTCCAAATTCCAGAATACCCTGATTATCTTCTGTCAAAAAGGCATTTAGCTCTTTCTTTCTTAAGTCAGAAATTGCTAAAGATGTACATTTTGAGATATGCTGCAGAGAGGGATTATTGTTTTTTTTCTTTTCTACACTACATAAAACAAGGAGACATGAACAGAATGTCTATTAGGAACACATATAATATGAAAGCATAAAAATCTTCTTGTTGTTCAAGACTTTTATAAGATGCTGTAGGATTGCAGGCTATTTACTCTGACATCTCTGCAAAACTTGCTCCTTAGCAAAAACAGTGTCTTTAGGGATTTCTCCAATGATAGTTCTTTATTTATGACTCCATTTAAAAAATTTAACTCAGCTCATTTGTTTACTTATGATGGGATTGGCTTCCCCCCCATCCTACATGCCTTTGTAGGGGAACAAAGGAGTGCCAAGAGCTAGCCCTATAGCAAGCAGCCTCTTGGGATGAGTTAGTGCTCTCTCTCCAGCATTTTTCCCATTATGCCCAGGGCAGGGAGAGAGTCACAGCCTGGCATGTAGGAAGCTAAGAGGAAATGAATCCCTCGGGCTCCTCTGGGGGGCTCATACCCAGCCCTTGTGACAAGTGAGACAGTGTTCAGTGCTCCTGGATGGGTACAAGGTCAACTTCCAGCACTGCAGGTGATGGGGGGAGTCCAGAGAACATTTTTACAAGGGAAAAACACAGTCACAACCTGAATCCACAACAGCCAGCAAATCCTGACCCTAACAGCACTCCCATCAGCCCCAGAATTAACACCCCCTTTTCACCCCACCGTGGATGCAAATCCCCACCACAGCCAGAAGGAGAGGGATGTACCTGCTCCTTGCCCCCAGTCAGAAAATCTTCAGGTGTTTTGAGGGGAAATAGAGCCAAAATTTCAGTGGGAAGGCAAAAACGAGCCAGTATGGGACAGGGAATGACAGACATGCTCAGTCAGAGGCAGCAAGAAGAAAAAAGATCACCAAAACCTGCACCCACTCAGATTTCAGCAATAGCTCATCAGCATGGAATGAGTGACTGCCATCATCATCATCATTCTGTGCTTGAAACATCCAGAGATGCTCTAGCAGAGACACCCCAAAGTCTGCTGTTAAAATTCCTTATACCTTAAATACCCTTGCAGTTTGCAGTAGTAAATGAGTGCACATTTTTTACATTAAAGATGGAATGAAAAGGTTTTGAATGCGCTGGATTTCTGCCTGGCTGGGGGACTGGATTGTGTTAGAGAAACTTCACAGAGCTTTAAAAGGGATTGTGTAAGGGCAGCCATGCCCCTCTGAAAATTAAATGTCTCTCTGGCCTGAGTTTTGTTTCCCTATTGTCTCCCTTCAGCAGCCCAGTAATCCCAGTGCTTTGCTGTTTTGCTTTGTCCTATTCAGAAGGAAACCCCTTACACAATGAGACCCCTTTGGCACAGGCAGGACATCAGGGGTGTTGAGCTGTGAAGAGCTCTGTCAGTTGTAAACCCGGTCAGAACCAGCACAGGGAGTTTTTGTCCCCAAAATTTTATTGAAACAGTGAGGGAAAAAAAAGGAAGGAAAAGGGGGGGAAAAAAGAAAATAATGTAATGGCCAGAAGAGTATGTACAGACCTCTGAAGTCTCGATAATAGTAGGAATGTCCCATTTCCAAGTGCCACTTGCAAGTGCAGCCATATGGGAAGCTGGAAATCCCAGTGCTCACTTCCACAGATCCTCCCAGGCTTGCAAAACCCCTGGCCCCAGGGACTAGAGGGTGCTGAGCCCTGCCTGAGCATCCCACAGCGCTGGACACGCCATCAGGGACAGCATCAGCACACAATGCCCTTTTTCCATCCATCCATCCATCCATCCATCCATCCATCCATCCATCCATCCATCCATCCATCCATCCATCCTCTTTGAGGATGTGTTTTGTGTTTTTGCCATGCAAGGACTGAATGTGAAGCTTGAATGTCTCCTTAGAGCAGTGATGATTTACCGTGTTGGAATAAGTCTGTAAAGTGGCTTTTACAGAGCAGCAGGCCTCTAGCCAAGGGGTGGGCTTTTTTTGTACATACTTCTGAATGGCAGAAATTGGCATTCATCTCTCCAGGCAGGTTTCTGAAATGTATACTGTCCTTTAAATGATTCCTTAATATTTAATATCATGGTAGGATGAAGTCTGATTTTATGGTTAAAAATGTCAATTTTCACAGCTGATTGAACTTGTTTAAATGGCAAGCAGTTTACTTGTATCGAAAACCATATAAACAAATCAACTTATTTACTGACATTAAAAGAAGAGGGTACTTTATACTCCAAAGCCTTTCAGTTTTTGAAACTGAAAATGAGCTCAGATGACTAAGTTCATTTTGCAGTTCCCCCCTCAATGGCAGATTGATTGTAGTTTATAAAACAAGCCCATGTATCTGGCAGCAAAAGGAATTGCTTAAGATGCTAAGCCACCCTTTCAAAAGTCCTCCGTAATTAATTATCAGCTGCTTGCAAGACTATTCTGTTTTTCCTTTTGTTTGTATTACTTTAATGGTGGCTATAACATACATATAATGAGAAAAGCTGTGTCTTATAAACATACAAATAAATCTTAAGACTTTAAGCAGGATTAGGCAAGCTAAAAAAAGCCAAAACCCACCCTGAAATCCAGATGCGTGGAATCACAGAAATCAGCTTTGTTAATGCATTCCTAACTCTGAAGCCAATTAAAGCATTCATGGACATGAAGGAACCAGAGTTCCTGCTGGCACAGATTTCCTCTGCCTCTTCATAAAAATAACTGGAAGATCCAGTCTGATGTCTGTGCTATTAAAAAATATAAAAGAAAAAAAAATAAAGGTATTTGATTTTGGTTCAAGGGAAACAGGGAATATAAAGAGATCTGAATGTAACTAGCAGGTCTCCCACCTCATTAATTGGTCTAAGGATTTTACCAAAATTTCTGGTGGACAGAGGAGTTTGAAATCTATCCATTAGAGGGCAATACACTATCCACAGTAATGTCCTGGAGACAGAGCAGCAGGAGGAGTTTCAGCAGGGGGCAAAGAGAAGGGCAAAAATGATAGTCAAAGAGAAAATCCAAGAATGAGGGCTCGGATGGTGCCTGGAAGATGTGCTGGACGATGTGAGCCAAAAGCAAATGCAGATGAACAGAGGGTAACGTGAGCACCAGACTCCTGACGACATCTGACTGATGAGACCTACAGGCTTGTCCTCAAAGGAGGGGAGCCCAAGAGGGGTCCTCTCAGGACAGTTGTCATCAGCAGCTGGGTGACCCTCATGCAGAAGCCACAGGCAATGACCAGTGGGAACTCAGGGTTCAGCTGATAACTGAGATCAGTCTTTAATATCTAAAAGGCCTTAACATTTTGAGCTTGCAAGGCCAACCAACATTAGCCTCTGAAAGCTGAAAAAAGTGAAAGAAACTTCGTCTCTACCAAAGTGTTCCCAGGGACATGATGTGTTTAAGGAGCTTGTTTGCCTTACAGTTCTTGCCCACAGGGCTACTACTGAATTTCATGTCTGAGGGAATCACTAAGGCTCCCCTTGAGGACATATATTCCCCATCACTTTCCCACAGTGCTGATGGACCTGCTTCTTTGGAGACTTTCCTGGGAGCAGCACCAAGATGAGGAAACCAATCCAACCTGCAATGCCTGGAGATGCCCCCCATCACTTATCCCAGGCTAGACACAGGTCCACAACCTGGTCAAACCTCTTCCAGGAGGCATCAGCGCTGTCACCTCCCTCCCTGGCTGGAGCCTGCAGGCTGCTCTTAGCAGGCAGCTGGGATGTGGCCTCCTTTTCTTTTCAGAAGAAGAGGGTTTGCCCATGTGGATGCCAGCATGGCCGTGCCACTTGGCAGGGAGATGGAGGATGGATGGCAGCCTGCTGTGATCCAGGCACAGCTTGGGAAGCGCTGGCTGGGAGCTAAGGAGCAGCACTGACAGTCTTGCTCACCAGCCACCTTTTTATTGAAAGGAGCTCGGAATGATGGGGCAGAAATTGTTCAGTGAAGAGAGAGTGAAGGAGGCACTTGGATATCACAGAGACGGCTGCTTTCAAGAGAAGAGTAATTTGTCTAATATACAATCTGTCACCCTCCATTCGTGCTGGAAAAGTGAGGAGCTGCTGGAAACTAACCACACATATGGTGACATTGCTCCATCATTAGCTTGGGTTGGAGACAAATCTCCCTGCATGGCTTTGGCATGCTGCACTACAGACACTTATCTCTTGGGCTCCTGTTAAAGACTGGCCAGGATGGACCCCTCTTTGCACCTGCTTTCCCTCACAGGCTGTGTTGTCACCACACAGCCTCCATCAGGAAATAAATGTTTCTCTGAACTCCAAGCAATTTGTCCCTGGAAAAGGTACCTGGTTACACTGGGGAGTTGAGTGCTGTGTATTTGATGAAGCAAAACCCAGTATACATACGTACATATAAATCAGCAATTTTGGCTCCCAGTGTAACTCATCCCTGAATCAAAAAACACCTCTGGAAGTGGCATCTTCTGTGATATTTTAGAGTGTGCAGAAATGGCCTTCTGGGCGGTTGTGGATATTTCCTCTGGTTCTTCCTTCACTGCAGCGTTTTCTTAATGACTGTGTCCAAATGGAGCTCTTCCCAGTTACTGGGATTTCCTCAGGCTTCATTTTGAAGGACCAAGGAGGGTAAGCAGTATTTATTACACTAATAATAATAATAATTAAATAACTACTAATTCAATTACCATGTCTAATAATGATGGTAACTGCCTGCAAATTGTTCTTTCAAGGCTCTCCCTACAGCAACGGGAATTTTATGGTGGCTCTCCCGAAGATGCCTGAGGACTACTGCATAAATATTAATTGGGAAGGGGGGGGTCTGGGTCTTCCTAACATCTTTGAAACACTCAACCACACTGGACAGAGGCTCATGCACAGCAGTTTTGAGGTGGTGTGGCTCTAACACTGGCAGAGTCCTTTCAGATTTACACCACAGCAGCCGGGACCAGAGTTAGGCTCTGATCATTTAGCAGAGCTATAAGACCATGACACATCCACCTGACTTCCCGTGAGCCTCGACACCTCCACGTCAGTATTTATTTCCAGCCCTTCTCACTTTCCTCTGGCATTCAGATGTACGGCCAGGTTCTGCTAAATATTTTATTTATATTGCGTGTGGCTGGAACAAATTTTTGCTGGGTGAGGGATGGCGGTGAGTTTGAGCACACGCCGTCTACAAGGGCCTTCTGTGCACTGGCTCTGCTCCCCTCAGCAGCTGCAGCCAGCCCCAGGTGTGCACAAACACTTTCACACAGTGCCCTGGTCCTGCTCATCTGCTAAAGACAGCAGCAAAGCTTTAAATGGGCTGTGGGATGCAAGCCCCAAAACAGAAATCCCCCCAGAAAGGCGATGTTTCAGGAGGGCTAGCTGGCTCCTGTCTCCTTTTGCAACCAGCAGATTTTGTTCTGACTTGGACTACAGGAAGGTGCGAGAGCACGAAACCACTTTGGATGCAAAATAAATTTCAGGACTAAATGAATGATGTTTTCTTGGAAGAAAGGACTGGTCACAATGAAGTAAAAGAACATAACCTTTCCATGCCACCAGTTTTCCCCAGCCTTGCTCCCGTCCCAAGCCACAGGACAGCAGGCTGCCTTGCTGTTTGCTGAGGAAAACCAGCTCTCAGGTCATGATTCTGAGGCACAAACACACTGCCAGGTCTATGGAGCTGCCTCAGCTGCCTGGATTGTGGATGAAATTTTATTCCAATAACACTGAGGCGGGTTTCTCTTTATGCTAATCCCCTGTGCTTCAGGGTGTCATGGTGCAGGGGAAGTACAAAATCATGCTTTATGAGTGTGATCAGTCTGCAGACTCAGTATCACTTTCCTCCCAATCTTACCTGCCACAGTCAGCCAGAGATCATAAATATACCCCTAATGCCACGATTAGCATACTCTCTTGAAAGAAAATTGTGCTTGTAGCAAGAGTCCCCGAGGGCCAGTATCAACAGAGAGACATTACAGAGAGAAACTGGAGATCAGGGCTGAGCTTTCAAGTCCGTGCTCCCTCACTAAGCAATGGTCTCTGCAGAGATTATTCCTGTTTTTATCAGGAACAGACATTGCACAAGGACTGCACATGGTGACTCTGCTTTGACTTATGGTAAGACCATCTTTTTGGTGGGGCAATAATCAATGCCAGGCTTTCAGCTCTGTGCTTCACTAAATCTGGCTGAATAATTATAAAAACCCCCAAACCAACCACCCTGTTTATAGCTTAATATTCTTGCTCATTTCCATTGGTTTTATAAGCTGCTCCTGGCAAAAGGAACCAACTCTCTTGCCAGCTCTGACAAGACAGATTGACAGGGTCCCTGCAGAAAACAAAAAGGACAGATGAAGGAGAGAAGAAAGCAAAGGTGAGGAACAAGACCAGGTCTTTGACTTGCCATCTCAAAGGAAGGTCCCATTTTGCACACCATTTTTTTTCTAGAAGTAGAGTTAGGCACCTGCTTAGGTGTTTGCAGCTGGGGTACAATGCACTGCAAATCCTCCCCAGCAGCCCTGGAGGAGTGTGGGTTTGTCTAGTGCCTGCTTTAACAAGCCTTTGATCTTTCTGAGACTTCTAATGGGATCCAATTGCAACCAGAATCATAAATAAGTGAAAAATATAAAATAGGTAACAAAAGCCACGTAAATGCCACTTGAAGGTTTCAAATTCCTCCCGTACTCAGCATGGTGCACCGAAATAAATGGAAACAGCAGACCTGCTGAGGAGGAATAGTGACATTTTGTGGTGCCTGATTTGTGATGCAATGGGGATGCTGGGGGGCAGTGGGGACAAATTTTCACTTTATATTCTGCTCAAATGAGACAAAGATTACAGTTAGGAGTCAAGTACTATCAAATTATTTATTGGATTCTGTTGGGGTGGAGAGGGTATTTGCTATTTTTTCCAGAAAAAAGTATTGATTTTAAGGATGGCTTTGATATCAATTAGGCTCAAGATGAGAGACAGGCAGTCACTCTGTATAGAGAATTTAATTAAAAGCTCTGTACTTAGTCAGAAGAGCATTCTAAGGATAAAATTGTTTTCCCCCTTTCGGTCAATTTTCTGTTATGTTTGTATAATGCAATTAAAGAAGGACTCATGCCAAGCAATACTCATGCTTGTTATAAAACTGTCCATACATAATGACTGACTTCTTGGACTTCCAATCCACAATAGATTAACAAGTGTTTGCTGCATTTAGATGTGGTTATCTTTTGTTTTATTGCTACAAGAACACATTCTTACAGGTGCACACCTCTTATATGAGCCTACAAGGACTGCTTAGGCACAAGCAAGGAAATTATGAGAAGAGTGGAATTCAACAAAACTCTTTTCTTTTGAAAAATTAGAAGTAAAAACTGACTTGATCTGAAAGAGTTGAAGTTCACAGATAGTTACTAATGAGGGGCCCATCTCAGAGCTTGTAACTAAGATTTACATTTTATATAAAATAAGACCACATAAATGGGCAGATTTTTTTGGCAAAGAGCTATAAGGGGCACAAATCTAGTATCTCTTTGATGGCCTGGAGCTGAATCACTAACACTGGGTATATGAAGATCTTGCACAGAGCTGGTTTCCAGCCCAAGACTTCCTATCACTTCAGTGGGTTTGGAGTGTCCATTGTCTGGTTTTCCATGCAAAGGAGCTAGGGAGGCATCACAGCAATCAGCTGGGAAAAGGCTGAACCAGAGCTGCCCTTGGAGGATCCTGAAGACTGCAAGTGCTGCAGTCCTGTGAGTTTTCTGCAGACTCTTAGCACTCCAAATATGAACAAGGGGATTGTGTCCTTGACTTACATCCATGGAAGTTTGGGGCTATGGGTATAGAATTACAGAATCCTAGAATTGTTTGGGTTGGAAGGGACCTTAAAGATCACCATTTCCAACTCCTTCCGTGGGCAGGGACACCTTCCAGTATCCCACGTTGCTCCAAGCTCCTTCCAATTTGGCCTTGAACACTTCCAAGGATGAGATATCCACATCTTCTCTGGAAAACCTGTTCCAGCATCACACCACTCTCACAGGGAAGAATT
This sequence comes from Cinclus cinclus, assembly GCF_963662255.1. Lineage (NCBI taxonomy): Eukaryota > Metazoa > Chordata > Aves > Passeriformes > Cinclidae > Cinclus > Cinclus cinclus. The sequence goes on from NC_085046.1 coordinate 5,408,270, forward strand.
TCTTCCTGATATCGAAACTAAACCTACCCTCTTTTAGTTTAAAATTCCCCCTTGTCCCATTACCACATGCACTTGTCCCAAGTCCCTCTCCAGCTCTCTTGAAGCCCCTTCAGGCCTTGGAAAGGGCTCTAAGGTCTCCCCAGTGCCTTCTCTTCTCCAAGATGAAGAATCCCAATTTGTTCAGCCTAACTCTATAGGAGAGGTGAATATCCAGCCCTCTGATTGATTGAATGTCCAGCCCTCCTCTGGATTGATTCCAACAAGTCCACATCTTTCTTGTGCTGAGATTCCCAGAGCTGAACACAACACTGCAGGTGAGGTCTCATGAGACTGGAGCAGAGGAGAATCACCTCTCTTGATCTTCTTTTGAGGATAGAGTTGGATTTCTGGGCTGCAAGCACACATTGCCTTGATTCTGAATTTATACTCTAAATATGTATGTATACATACATATACCTATACATATGTATATATATCTTACATATATATATATATATATATATATACAGGGTCCTGATTCCACATCTATTTATATGATTCTGAATTCATTTTGAATACAGCTAGTTTCCTCTTTGCAAATGATATTATTTTCTTAAAAACTATTTCCATATCCTCTATTTTAACTCCTCATTAGAGATGCAACAAATAACACTTAAGCTTGGACAAGGGGGAAAGGGTGTCCAAAGCCCTTCTGACTTTCTGGGAAAGTCACAGTCAGCTCCCTTTTGTTTGTTGGAGGATACACAGCAACTCCAGGCTGTTTATGTTGCAGGATAGGGCAGGATACCCAGGAAAACTCAGCCCTGCTCTGAGTCTTCTCCCAGTGAAGCTGATGGGAGACCCTTCATCTCAGCAGAGTCAGAGCAACACTGCAGGATAACTGAAAATCCCAGCCGTAATTTTAGAGGGAAAATGCAAAGCCAAACATGCACAGGAAAGAAGCCAAAAGAAGCTGGCATTGTGGAGGATGATTCCTGTCTTGTATACTGCAGTGATGGGTACCAGGGAAAATAAACACATCAGACAGATATGTAAACAGAGAGGAGAATCACAGACAGACACAGGAACACACAGGGCTGATGCCAAACCTGCTGAAGTCAACGAGAACCCAAGGATGGATGTACCAGATGACTCCAGAGCAGGTTCAGCTAACAGAAGGGATAAGGGGAAAGACCCTGCTCGTTAGAGGGTCTGCTCAGACGACTCAAGCAGACACTGATCTCTCAGAACCATGCACAAACACCTCCTTTATCTGCTCGTGTTCTGCCATAGCACATGCAGTCCTCACATGTCCTCCTGGAGAGGCAGAAACCCCACACGAGCCGCCTGCAGCACTGGATCCCTCCCCACATGGCTTGCAGCATCCTCTGCAGATCCTCTGTGCTGGGGAGGGTTTCTCTCAGATGGAGTTTATTATGCATGACAAAGCTGGTGAGTATTTGCTCTGATGCAATTATCGCTTTGCAGCAAGAGGCTGCAAATCACTCGGGAGCCTGTCTTCCCAGTGGTGCCTGCGATTTTGGGGGCAGATGGGCAACAAAACTCCTTGGGGGATGTTCGTATCTCTTGTCTTACCCTCTGTCTCTGTCAGGAATTTTCAGCCTGTGCTGCACCAACCCCATTCCCTAGCTGTTACAGCAGCAACAAGTTTCAGGACCCTTTGCACCCATCAAAGAACGTATGGAGGCTGTGACCCCACAGGAGGCCCCATGTTCCAAGTGATTTCTCACTTGAATGCCATATGGATATGTCAGCACATGCAGCCTTTTTTTTTTTTTTTGTCTTCCCCTCCAGTTTCCATCTGCTAGGAGGGAGCCGGACTGTAGGGCTTTGCAAGTAGTAGATGAAAATGTTAAAAAACTGAAAAAAACCACACAGTGTTGTTCAGGGGACAGAAAAATAATGTTGTTTGTTGGATCTGATTTTTCTGCTGTACACAAAGAAAATGTCTTTCTTTCTCTCCTTGTACCCTGTTCAGCAAATCCTTCAGTCTAGCAGCAGCAGTTGCCTCAGGGACGCTTCCAGACACACACAGTTCCTTTGATTTTAGTGGGGCCCTTCCAAACTTGGCCCTTTTGAGAAATGTGGCTGGTTCACTGGCTTCCACTGATTTCCCCGGAACCAAAAGCTAGCCTGTTGTTCTGGCTACACAGAACAGTAAAAACCTCTCAATTATTAATATTCTGATATTTCTTTTGGGTCCTATAATCATTATTTGCACTTGCTCGAGTTATTTCACAAAAAATGTGGATATCTTGGCATCAGACTTATTATGCTTTCCCATTGTAACATGGATCCTGAAGCAAGCTTAAGCAATGAATTGATGACACACCATTTCTGGCTTTGGGGTCAAAGTTCTGGATCTAAAAGACCATGTGGCATGGAGAATTGGTTTGGTAGGGGCTTATTAGTTGTTCAGAACTATTCGGAGATTCACCCCATAGGAGGAATTGTCCTGTTGTTAGTCTTCCCACAATTATCTCATCCCATTCTTGCAAGTTCATGGAAGGTAAGTTGTTGCCCAGACTTAGGTCTGTAGATGTGTCTGATCTGGCCTTGCAGAGACCTGACACTAGAGATCATGGAAGTGTGATTTTTAAATTTTCAGCACAGCTCCCCTTCACAAGATGCCCTTCCAGCATGTTAAGTTTTGAATATGTTGTAAAAGGAGAGGTGTGGGAGCAGGGGCAGCACCTGGAGGCATTTGCAGCTGAGTGCACTTAACCAACCCTGGAAATGAAGGAAAGATGAGCAGATTTCTAATGACAGGCAATATGCTGGGTGATAAAAGTGTGAGATGATCCACTGCCACCCAGACTGCACTAACGAAAGATTCCCATTATTCTCCAGAAAGAAGAGACTCATTTACCCAATCATCATATGCAGGTAAAACAGCAAAGGAGGTTGCACAAGGCAAAACAGACCAGCAAAGAAGCCCTCCCTCATGGAATAAAGTTCAGCAATACGAATAAAGTATTGTGTACATGCTTTCAACACATTTTAGCTGTGCCCTCTAATCAGAGATACGGCTAAAAGGGAAAACCTCTCACTACCAGCAGTCTTGGGAGGTAGAAATTCCCCACAATGGTCATTGGGTGTTATGGGTTAGGGCTGACTGGTGGGAAGGAGCACCAAAACTTCATCGGCCACTGGGACTTGCCCTACCCTTTGCACTCCTCACTGCTGAGCTCAGCTTTAGCCCTGCTGCAATGAAATGCTCCCTTACACATCCAGTCCCCATCCCACTGATCTTTTTCCTATTTAGTTCCTCCACACACACAACTCACCCTCTCAGTGTGGGACATCCCACACTGGGGGATGGAGCTGCTCACATACAGGTGCTTGCAGTGCCCAGGCTGCACCTCTACATCCATTCCCCCAACACTCAGACCATTTCTGCTCCCGGAGCCTCTAGCAACAAGAACAGAGTTACCCTCCTTGGAATAACTGGGAAACCAACACTGGAAAGAAAGCCCTGTCATGCTGTTTTAAAAAGCACATTTCTGCCAGGCTCACATGCCAGCCTGTGTATTGTGTTCCTTCTTTCTGCTATCCAGTAAGGAATCCTGCAGAGACAATGATGGTCCCTATGTCTCCAAGTAGAGCAGCTCCTGCTGGCAGCAGTGCTGCCTCCAGCATCCAGCAGAGCATCCTTCCTGTGCCCTGTACCCACCACCCACGGAGGTTCAGCACCCCCAGATCTGCTGCCACCCCCCTCAAGGTCACACCAGCTCCTCACCCTGACACCAAGCTCTGTGCTCCTCATATGGCTGCACAATTCCTCTGTCCTCCAAGCCTGCGAGGATCGAGGATCGTGTTGGGAAACAGCAGCAGCTATCCAAGCCCATGCAAGTCAATGGGAGTTCTCCCATTAAATCAGGTCCCCAAGGCATATGCCTCAACGGCCAATAACCTTTTAAATGAATTACTTTCCTGTGCTGGTTTCAGGAGGCCCAGCTAGTACAGTTATTTCAAAAGACACTGCTACAGGCATGATCTTAGCATTTAATTACATAACATTTTAATTAGTGCTCGAGAGCATTTGAATATGTCTCCCACCCTTTCTGATTCTGCCAGGTTTGTTTCTCCTAAAAAATATTTGAGCAAACAGTTCAAACCAGGGTCTAGTTTCTTCCAGCTACTAAGATCTCCTTAAATTTCCCCAATGAGTACAGACTCGCTGCAATACACAGATCCTCATTCATTTTGGGAAGAAACTGGGACGAAGAGAGTGGGGGAGAAGAAAAGACAGAGAGGAAAAAAAGGAGGCTTATGTTTCAAAGATCACTACAGGCCAAATATTCTCAGGCACCCTGGCTTTTACAGAGAAATCCTTAACAGTATAAAAATGGAAACACTTCAAAGATAAAATAAATAATTTAATAATAGTCTGCTTCTCCAAAGGGTTTTGAACAAGTTTTAGATTTGCCAGTGAATGTTTCCCTTAGGCTGTAGGCCAGTGGAAAAAAAGACACAGTGTGCCTCTTCTTTCATAAAATGTACTTTGTGTTATTTTATTTCTTGATAAGACTCAGAAACAATTCTTTCCCCTCTCACCCTTCACAGATTTTTTTTTTTAAGAAAAGCCAAGGATTCTGCAGATGCAAATGATCTGTTACATACAACACACACTAAAATAATTATTGAAATAGATCCAAACCCATCCAGATTGCATATTTTCCTTTCTGGTTGTCTCACTTGCAATCACACACCGAGAAGAACATCAGATTCTTTAGCCAGGTGTGTTTAAAGGGAAGCCATTTGAAGACCCCAAAAGCCTTTTGTGTAATTAAGAGAGTATTTATAAGCAAGACTCTGCAGTATTTACAGGCTTATAAGAAAAATGCACAAGAGTAAACTATGGCATTAGTGGTTGTAACATACTTGGTAGGTCAAAGAGGCTGCTATTCAAGTAAAAAAACCCATTTACTTGGCAATCTCATGAGCAGTAGGACTGAGCTGCATTAGTGTCCTTTTCAGACCCTACACTGCTTGGCCTCTACATTCTACACTGTTTCATCTTAGTTTCAACACCATTTCTTGCAATTATTTACAAGGTTAAAAAGTTGAGAGGCTCCCTTGGTTTTTGGTGGTTGGATGTGTTTTTCTTGTCTCCACTGATAAGTTTAGCCTTTAGGAGCCCTGTATCAAAGTGTGGAGCAAGGCAGGTTGCCCTCAGTAGAGTAGGATCAGGTATGGGAACATTTGAAATATCTGAAAATACAGAAGTGCCTGGAACCTTGTGGTGTGCACCCAGGACCACTGAAGGACTTTGCTAAATGTCACTCCATTATTTTTGGAAGGTCGTGGCAGCTGGGACTGGTTCCTGAGCACTGGAAGAAAGCAAATGTCACAAGGGTCTTCAATACAGTCCAGTCAGCCCTGCCTTGATCCTTGGGATGATGATGGAGCAAATCTTCATGGAAGCCTTTTCCAAACACTGAAAGAATAATAAGTTAGTGGATAAATACTTAATGTGGGGCATGCAGAAATGGAACCAGATTCTTCTCAGTGCTGGCCAGGGACAGGACAAGAAGCAATGGGCATACATGGAAACATGTACAACTCCATCTGAATTAAATAAAAACACTCTTTTGTTTTTACTGAGAGGATGGTCAAGCATTGAAACAGGCTGCCAGAGACTGTGTGGCAGAGATACTAACCCCCAGCTAGAACAGGTCCTGGGCAACCTGCCCCAGTGTCCCTGTGCTGGCTGGGAGTACGCTGTCCCCACCCTTTGCAGAGCACATCCCCACCTCACTGAATGCAAGGATTTCTCTCTCACTAGAAGTGGACCAGCTGCTTCTGTGGTTTTGGGCATTACAGGCTGTGGTGCAGACTCCAGCAATGATAATAATAAAACCAGTCCTTTTCAATGATTTCACCACCTCTTCATTTTATTCTGTGGTTTTCCCCATGTTATTGGAGCACAGATGTCTGTGATTTCTTTTCCTGAGCCATTCCTTTCTCTGTATTAATCTCTTCCTACCCGATAGTTTTCCTTTACTAAGGTGTGCTTAGACATGTCTGAGAAGTATAAATCTTAAGCCACATTAATATACATATACCCAAATTCAAGAGTGATAGTGAGGTCTATTCTTAGTCTAAAAGAGAGGAGACCAGAGGAAGGGAAGTGACGAATGGTGAACAAAAGTTAAAATATCTCCCTTGCACCATAACACTTTCTTCACTTTTCCATGGGCTGCAGCCTTGCATTCACCATTATGCAGATTGCCTTTGAGCAAGGTTTTTGTAAATGGGATGCCGACACAGGGCAGGAGAATCTTCCTGCAGATCTCCAGTCCCTCAGTGCTGGAGGTGCCAGAGCAGGAGACTCACAGGCTTCATAATGGCACATTTGGGAAGGAAGAGGTTGTATTATGGCAAAAGCAAATGAGAGTGCTGGCCTAAGCATTTGGGTAAGGCTTGACCCTCTTGAACTAGCACAAATCAAGGATTATTCTGTTGCCATCCAGTGAGTTATGTGGCTGTAAAACTGCTACAAGTGGAGAAACAAGCTCTTCATCTTCCTGATGCTGTGTCAGTAAAAAACATTTTGACTTATTTTGTCTGTGCCACCCTGATATTTAGCACCATAACTTCTTCCTCTGACTTTTTTAATTACTGGTTCACTTTAAGCTGTTCTATACAGATAGACAGTATTACCTTTAATGTCAAGATCATCCTTTGGCCAACATGTCATTCACCAGCAAGATGACATTTGGGCAAAATGGATAATTTTCACTTCTCCCTTTCCTGTCTCCTGCTTCCTACCAAGTGTGGGATGGATATACACAGGGATAACATACCAGACCCAATCCTTATCCTTGTTGCAGCCTTGGTATTCATCTGGATTTACATGGATGCAGCAGAACAGAACTGAGCTTGCTGTCTGTCTTTTTTTCATGCACACACATCACGATTCAGGATTTTGTTCTGACTTCAAAGCAAATGCAGGGTGTAGATTAATATGCTCTACCTCAAAGGAAGTTGTCACCAGGCACACAAAGTGCTTCTTCTTTTATGATAAATCATAATTTATCAAAGAAAATCAAATCAATTTGTTAGTAAAAGAAACATGTTTTTTATGAATTTAGACTACGATGAAGGTTTCAATGACAAAGCAAGAGAAGGCTGAATTAATCAGACTTGGCATCTAACACTTAGTGGGGGAAGAGCACAAATCTCAGCTGGAACATTTATTCTCCTGGGAACTCAGTCCCCAGATGGCAGCTTTGTCCCCTGGTGTCACTCTCCCTCTCCTCCCATCTCCCTGGTGCTCTTTGCCCTCTGAAGATCAGTAACTGCATGGGGTGGATGCAAAACTCGAGTACATCCTGGTGCAAATAACTGCTTGGGGTTCAGGTCACTGGAGATGGAGTCAGGAGCTGATCTGTGTGGAACAGTCCAAGTCCCTGTGCTTCCAGGGTGGTGTCCCTTGCCACGGGCACAAAAATGAAGGCCAATTTCATAACATACCCAGAAGTTGTCCCTCAAAGCTGGGCAGAGCTTTTCTCTCACTTCCCAGTGTTTCACACTTAGGGTTTCCATTAGTGACCTCTCTATTTAGTTCAGAATCAAGGATCTTTCCACAAACACAAAACAAACAAAAAAACTGGAAGAAGAATAGGACAGATGATGCCATGAAGTGAAAGGAAGAGCAGAGCAGCATCCTGCAGCTTAAATGGAAAGGTGATAGCTAAAATAGTCACGTCTAGTACCCATCCAATCCCAGGGCTGGATCCCAAGGGACATTGTGTGCAGACAGACAATACAAGGATTGTTATGAACAAGGATTACTTCACCACCTCCTGCAGCCACTTCAGAAGAGACTTAAAGGTAAGGCTTGAAAAGTGCCTGGAAAACTGTAGCACGTCTGAGGGCAAAAAGTGTTGTGTTTATAAACCAGCAGAACTGAAAGCACTGGACCTGGAAGAAAGATACCAAGGCCCAGTCCCAGGGAAGTTTCAGATAGAGCTTAACTATTCCTGATGGTTTTTAACCTGTTTTTCTTTTTAACCCTTAAACTCTCCAGCAATGAAGATGCTACACCTTCCCCAGGACAGGTCCAAACAGGGATTGCCAGGAGGCAGCAGGGAGCAGAGCCACCTGTTTTGAAGAAGGGTTTATCTGTGCACAAGAAAGCTGGGCTGGGCTACCTGTCCTCAGGGCCCCAGACCATTTCATTTACCAGCACAGGTATAGCCCTCTTCTAACAAAGCCTTTTTTATTTGCAAGCAACCTCCTCACCTTTTTAGCAACGATTTTTTTTTTTTTTTGGTACAGTTCTAATGGATCTTTCTCTGTCTTGGAGGACCAGAGTTGCACACTGCACAAAAGATGTTGGTCGCACCTTTAGTTCAGCATGCAATTTTTGGAAAGGTTTCATTTTTCTGTTGAGACCACCCGATAAGTAATTGGCAATACTGGGCGGTATTGCTGGAGCCTTGATAAGCTTAAATTTAATAAATGCACACATTCTTGGGTTCTCAATAATTGAAAGAGTCTGGTTACAGCAATATAAGAGAAGAAAGGATGATTTTCCCTGCTGGCATGGTTTTATGTAATTGTATTATTACTTGTTCCTTTTTGAAACTAAGTCAAATGAAATGTGCCCTCTCATGATGCATTTTTAACATGCTGATATAATTCCTTAAGTACAATATTCATGGCACCAAAATGCTCTTCAGTATTAATTACTGTGACAGTGACACAGACTTTTTTTGTCAAATGCCTTTGCAGCTTAGCTGGTCAAGGCTCCTTTTCATCATTCATACTCTGCTCTTTCCACAGTAACTCCTGCTAAGCTTGTGATTCAGTCTGAACTTAGCAGATGGGCCAGGTTACATCATGGAAGAGCAGAAATGCAAAACTCTGAAGCTCCAAAGTCTGCTCTGGAGACAGACACGATGTAAGATCCTTGTCAGGCTGAGCATAAACCACATCCTCTCAAATTTGTTCATATTAATAAGAAGTAACAAGACCAGCTGTAATTTATATGTGCTGGTTGGTCGTGATTTTCTTTGTACAAGCAGCCAACATATGCTTTCAGTCTAACATCACCTAGTTCAAAGAAAACAATAAAAAAGGACAAATGTCAAAGGACCATGAACATCAGCTCAGCAAGTGTGTCCTGTCTGTAGCACGCAGTGGCTGTGCCAAGGTTTTAGTGACAGCCTCTTGCCACATAGGCAGTGATCTGGAGCTGCAGAGGAGTGGTGTGTGGAAGACAAGATGCTGTAATTTCAGCCAGAGTGTGGAGCAGTATCTTTCCCCCTCCATGATGATAATCACTACTGTGCAGATCTTAAACTTGAGGCAGCAATAATAAGGCCAAAATCAGTTTTGTGCCAAGATCAGCTTTGTTTGTTTTTAAATGGGAGTTCAAGTCTCCTCGCTGTTTTCCTTCTGCAAGACCAAGCCTGCTGATTATCTTTCACTTGTCTGGGCTTGGGAACTCTAGCCATTCACTTTCTGGTTCTCCAGTGCAAATTTTTAGTCTGTGATTATTTGTGGCAAGTCTTCCTTCAAAAACATCCACATTTACACATAGTAATAATGTTTGTATTCTTCCACCTCCTCTCTGGGCTTCATTTCAATGCACAAATGTTGCTTAAAGCAGCAAACAACATGCAGATATGTTAAAAAAACTTGGGTGTTTTGTTCTCCCCCTTTTCCTTGTGCTGGTGTTGATTTGCCTTGTGAAAATACTCGCCTCCTGATTTTGTCTTTCAACATGTTTAGCAGTGTCTTCCAAATTTCCCTGTGTGAAGGTGAAAGGCATAATCTCTGTTTTATTAAAGCTCAGATCTCTCAGAGGGGTCTCTTTCCCTTAGCTGAACTAGTTGATGCTTTCAGAGGCAGGCAGCACCCTGGGGCATAGCAACAATACGAGAAATTTCAGCATTGATGTATCTAAGAAGTAAGTAAACAAAGCAGTTCCCAAATAACCTATCAGAACTCCATTTTGTTGGGCCTATCTTTGGCTGGACCACTGCAAAGCACTACTAACTCTGCAATGTAAGTGCCAGGCAGTTCAGGAGTAGTTCCCAAGCATTTCCAGTGATGCCAGAGCCATCAATGTGGACACAGTTTTAGGAAAAAAATCTGGGTGTTGCATGTGCCCACCTTGTCAGGTTCAGAAGTTCCACAGAACTAATCCTGAATGTAGTCATTCATGCCAAAATGCTTTCAAGACAGACATTAAGAATCAGGAGGAAAAATTTAAATCAATGTTATAGCATGCTAATCTACTGCTTTTCAATCTCCACCTACTGTGACATGCATCTACTTTAATTTTTTTTTGTTCTCAAAATGCTTCTAAGTTACAAAAAGATCCTCTCAACTGCACAATCTGATTCTGTTTAATAAATGCTAAAAGAAAAAAGCAAAACAGAGTAAAAATATCAACTTTGCTTGCAGCAATGACCCTTACACACCTCTTACACTCTGTGTTCCTTACACCCCTTTGTGCCATCCACCTTCTCCTCAAGCAGAGAAAGGAAGCACATCTTTGACTCAGAGCATAAAAGTCAAAACCACCAAACAGCTTTTAAGCAGTGCACTCCTTTTTCCAATCTCAAATGCAAGAAGGTCATTTGCAGTCCTCAGGGTTCTGAGATTATTTATGAGGCAACAGCCACTACACTCATTGTACCTCCTGCTCTCAATGGGACTCATCGTTCAGAGCTGTTGAGCAGTTGGGAACAATTACAGAGGATAAACTGAATGAAATATGTGATGCTGTGAATGTGTCAAGATTTCAACCAGTGGAATTTACATACATGAATAAATATCAAATACTGTTTAGCAATGACACTCCTGCATAGCCTCTGCACTGAGCATCCTTCAATGTAAAAATAATTGCTACCTTTATTATCAGTTACCAGCCCTAACAGCAAGCAAGAAGCAGCTTCAAATCTGTGAGACAAAGGGGGAATTAGGAGATGTATCTCCATTAGCTTGTGCAAATAGTAAAAGCTCTCTCTCAGCTTCTTTTTTCAGCAGGGAGAGTAAGTGGACTGTAGTTTTCTCTTTGCCTAAATTTAGACTATGACGAACAGAAACATAAGCATGTTGTGGATTAAGACAAATTCCCCCAAGATGTTGTTGTAGAAGTATTAGGACCAAAAAAAGAGGGATTCTAAAAGTCAACTGAGCAAAGCTGTTATTCACAGAAGAGGAGAGATCTCCAGACACACAGCGATTTCACAATCCTGGCTGGGGCCTCAGTGTTCAGGGAGGCTCACTTCCACCATGACTCAAGCCCCAAATAACTCTTTTGCTCAGCCAAGCACTTCCTTGGCTTGCTGAACCTGGCTAAGCATCCACTGGGTACAAACGCAACATCTGAACGGGAATCACCCAGACACGTACCAGGAAAGGCTTCCAAGCCTTCCTTTCTCCAAAATGCATGTGGTTTGCAAGATGGGAAGCCTTGTGAGGTCTCAAAAGCTCATAGTTTTTCAAAGGGTAGAATTTTGCCTACAGCTCCTCGTCCAAACTGAAGTGGCAATGGGTTTTTTTCATTTCAGGCTTGGTCACAAATTTCCCTGACTCCTTCATCACAGAGAGGGAAGGAGATGCATAACACAATATGAATGTGTTCAATGTCCCAGGCCAGAGTGCTTCCCAGCAGTGTAAGCTTAGCAATAAGGGAAACAAAAGTAACACGTAGAAGAAAAGGATAAAAATTAATCAGATTTTATGATAAAGATCACATGGTCCCAGTTCAGGGCAGTGTTGCTCTCCAGGATAAACTGGAGAACATTCCTGGTATAAAAGCAGCCAGTTAGCAGTGGCCAAGAAAGGACTTAAGCATGAAAATACCCAGTGGGGTGAAAATGGCTTGAAATCAGTTTTTAAAAGAGGTGTGGCCCTAGAAAAGGCAGAGAAATGCATTTGCTGTCTCTGAGTTCTTGGATAGCTCTTGACCATTTTGGATGGAACTTTAACCCAAGTATAAAGTTAAACACTCCTCTTTGAGTGTCCTCTGTCCTAAATGCAGAGCTGTGAGTTTGGTCCAAGGCTCTGCCGTGTGTGTCCTGCACAAAGAACTCCAAGTTCATGCATCCAACTGGGGATTCGGGGTGCTCTGGCAGAAATGGTTCTGCACTTCTCCCATCCCATCCATCCCTGCTCCTTCACCTACTGCGGGCTCTTCAGTGAGAGCTTTGTTTCCTAAGATGAGCTTTAGCTTTTCCAGGAGCCCTTTGCCCAAGAACCTTTCTCATTCCTGAGGACAGGAAGGCAAGATGGGTGGATGGAAACATTTGTTCATTGCTGTTTTTCCTTCCCTTTCACTCCCAGGGTCAGTCATAAGGCTCTGAAAGACACATCATGTTCTCTTAATCATCTCTTGCTAACTCATTATCTTGTTTGGTCCTGCTATTAAATGCAATTAATTGCAGGAGCTGATGAAGCAACACAGTTGGGTTCCCCTCCCCATGGCTGTGTTGGTGTGTACAGACTTCTCAGGAGCACACCAGCCCCTGGGCTACACCAACCCCTGCCAAGGCGTTTCTGCCCTGGCAGCAGCTCTTGTGGAGGCAATAAATGGAAGGATTTACAGGTTTTTCAGCCATAGGTTGGAGTTTAGTGCAAAACTGCCCCTAAAGCTGATGTGACATCTCCTGGCCTGTGAACGGAAAAACACCCATGTTGTTGCTTTGTCCATCAGATGTGTCACCTTCAGGTTTAAATATGGAAGTACTGGTTTATCTTATTTCACCTTCTATTTCAAGAGGACATCCTCATCAAACCTCTAAACAGCAATTTTCCTATAAGCCATACTACCTCTCTGGCAAAAAATGAAAGTAATTTTTGTCCTTTTTCCTCCCAAAATGAGCACGGAGGTTAAGATTTCTGTTTCCACTGGTAGCTATAATGTAGCTACATATATTTAATGTATACATATAATATATTGTTTGCACATATAATGTGCATACATTTAATATAGATACATATGTTTTATAGATGCGTACATTTACTTTTCTGTGCAACATTCAGCTTCATCAGGATGGGCTTGACCTGATTTTTGTGCCAGAGTAGCACGATGGATCAGTGAGAAGTGAAGACGGTCAGGACAGTTTTAATTCCCGCCACTCTGACAAAATCAGGATCATCAGGATCATCAGGAAAAGCACTTATTTGACTCCTGGGCTGGGAATACATGCAGGTTGGAGGTAATTATTCAAGTTTCTAAAGGACTACCTAACAACCTGTGGGTCTGGGGATTTCTTTCCATTTTAATGAATGTTTGGTTGGGTAGAATCCAAAGGCAGTTTACAGAGTGAAACTTCCTTCTTGCCACAAGCTATTGGCATTTTCATGTCCTGTTTATATGTCAGTTGGATACTCAGAAGTATTGTTTAGGTTTTGAGGGAGAGGTGTGCTCTTTTAGAAGCACAGCTTTCACAGAGGAGTGCTCTATGATTTCTGAAAAAATCACCTCTCTAAGGTGTTTTAATGTGCACACACACAAATAACGGCATCGACCCCACTGAAATCACTATATTTGTAAATCTTGGCTAAGTCCACGCTTAGTAAATATTTTAATTCTGTTGTCTTTTCTTCTTTTTTTTTTCTTCCCCCCCCCTCCCCTTCTGTATTCTGACACATGCAACCACCATCTATGCTAGACTATAGGGACAGAAGATTTTATGGGCTGCTTTCACCCCTAACATTTTCCTTCATCCCAGTCTGGTCCAAAACAGGCTTGGAACACGCTTGCATGATGGTGTCTCACCCTGCCTGGAATCTATTCTGTCACTATTCTGGCAACAAGCAGAGTTGTCATTCTGGCACTTTATACCAGCTTGGGTACACTTAAAAATGTATAAACAACAGCAAGATAGAGAAACTTCCTTCAGCATTTATTTACCAAATTGATAAGACTGGAGATGCCCTGTTCATTTCAGTGAGCAATATGCATTTTATGACCTTCTCATGATGATTTTATGCCTATTATGATCAGTTTGCCATTTTTATCAAATAAAGAAAAGCCAATGTAAAGAGCTAACATTCAAATAACATTTAAAACTGAGATAAAGTGACAAAGCTCTGCTGAGCTGACAGTATGACTGGCATTTTGTCCTTTGTTGGGAGTGACAAAAGGATAGAAATGCAAGGGGGAAAAAAGAAAGTAATTTTCAACCTTCCATTTAATTATGGGAGACTCTGTCAATTAGTGTAACAATTTGTCATTCTAAGAGCTGGCCCCTAAAGCTGCAACAACAGCTCCTCTCTGAGCATCACTGTGCTGCTGTTGACAACCTCCACATATTACGTGGTGTCTGCATGGAAGATTTTGGTCCAGAGTCTCCCTGGGTGGAGGAAATGTTTATTTAATCATAGCTCTGTCTTACTCTGCAGTTCTGTAGAGTGGAATAAGTTAACCTCAGTTTGAAACTTCATTTTTATCTGTGGCTTCTTGGACAAGTGGCTATTCCTGCCTTTAATATGGGGATGAGGATGCTTGGCTAAGAAAGAGTGAAATAATAATGACACTAGGGATATTGATAACTCTGGAAAAAGTGATATTGATCCATGCGTTTTTCCCTCCTCCCCTGCATTCATAATTGAACAGTTATGAAATAAAGTGTTCTTTCCCCCTTCTGTACTTGGAACATGGTGATTTATCAACATAGACAGTCTGAGGCCCAGCAGATAAAATGCAAAGCTTGAACTGAAGTAAATAACTGAAGTTCACAGCATGAACTAAATCACATTTTATTACCTTTAATATTTCAATTGCTTCTTAGCATGAGAAGCAGAGACCAGGATGAATTCAGGAGCTCTAAACCTCCCTCTCTTTTGCATGGCTTTAGCCATTTTTCCTCCTTCTCCTGGGGAGTCATCCTTCTCCCTAGGGAAAAACAGGGATCTAAATTCACCCTCCTCAAGGACCAGCTCCGGGATGTGGCAATTTCAGGGCTCCTCACAGAGCAGCTCATTAGGGAATCAAAGCTGGAAATTTAATCTTCTCTGGCTGTTTCTGTAATGGAGGGAGTTAAGACTCCCCAACAAGGCATTCTGATCTCACACACCCCAAATTTTTCCCCAGTGGGTGCATTTTTCTCTCTGACATTTATGGAGAGAACCTAAGTCACTCCAGCCATCCCACCAAGTACACACACTTGGCAAGATCAAAAATCATCTTTTCTCCTGCCAGTCTCACAGTAGTTTATTAACTAAAATCAGCTGCGATTTCCATTTTGAATCTGGCTGACCCTGAGGATTCTCTTAGTGTTTCAATACATTCTTTCCTCTCCAGCAAACCATCTCTAATGTGTTCAATCCTCTTCAATAAATCAGGGTCTTTTGCATGGGTCAATTCAGACTGAAGTCTGCAGCTGCATGCAGGCTGGATGGGCAGCGGAGTGTCTCACCTGGCTCTTCCATAGAACCTCCAGAGAAGGGAAACACATGGGAATTAAAAGCACACTGGATGAAAAAACTGTGGGCTGTAGCTCATTAGCAGAGACCATGACTAAATTACTTGCTACAGGAATTTAAGCACTGAGCAGTTTGCTCACTTTCTACTAATTCTCATTCCTTCACTTTCATGTTCTACTACCAACAAGTCAATTATTCGATCCACAGATCCACAGGAAATGTTTATTAAACTGATTTTCACATTTCAGCACCTGAAAGAATCACCGCATTAAACTTTGATACATAATTGCTGAACATTTTAAGCACTACTACTCCAAAAGTTTCCATTTTTCATGTTTAGGAATTGGTTCAATTCTTATTGCTAGAAAAAACTGTTTTGGGCAAACCAATTACTTAAAATTATTGACTTTTGCAGCAACAGGGAAAAAAGGAAGATGGGGTTATAGCACAATATATTTGGGAAAATCCTTTGTCTTACAATCCAAGAACCACAAACTTTAATTCAAATGCTCTCTCAAAAGGCTTTATAATTTCACACACAGGTTTATTGGCAGTGTCTATTGAATGAATATGAAGATGATTCTTTTGAAAGGGCTTCCTGGAAAATGCCACCTTTGGTTGATATTTTTCTTTTCCAGGAATTCTGAGAGTTTACACAAAAGATGCAGTGAAGCTATACAGACAGAGAAGCTAACATGTTATTTTCAAACCACTCTGCTGTTACTTTCTCACCATTTTATGCTTTTTACTCAGTCATTCCAATCATCTTTTCATTATCAGACAAATCCTTAAGAATTTCCTCTGGCGACTTATCCACTGCAACAAGAGAATGTTTTCCTAGAGCAAGGATGAATCAACATTAGGTAAAAGCTTCAGGATTTTACCAAGGCTTTAAAAGGCTGGAAAGTACTGAGCTAAAGCACATGTGTCTTTTGAGCCTCATTCTCCTTTCACCTGCCCTCCTTAATGCAGTCACCCTTGTTTTACATCCACTGTTCCAAGAATAAAAGTTTGTATGGGTGCCAAGTGTCTGTAAATCCAGCTGAAGTCATTAGGCTGAAGGATTTCACCAATTCTAACACTCAGGTTGTATCCTTCTTCCTTTTGCTTCCCTCATTGCTATAGAGGAGATGTTCACTCTTGTAGCAGCTGCTGCCTTATGCACATCTCCCAGCACACAGACTGGGACCTGGGCACTGCTGCCATCCTGAACCAGGTGTCCCTACAGCCACTGCAATTGTTTGGGGTGTGCTCTCACCCATGAGCCCTTTGTTTTCATGGGCTTGGACAGCTCATCAACAAAAGCCAGGTCAAAATTCTCCAGTGTCATCTGCCAAAAACAGGTTTCCATGTAGGCTGGTCCTGCGCCTGGAGCCTGTGTCTCAGAGAGGAGCAAAGGAGCAGCCCTGGAGCTGCTGGAATTGCAGCAAGGACTGGGGAGATACAGGTTTCTCCATCCTCTCCTGCCCACTGAATTGCCAGCAATGAACTCTTCCCTTGGAGGGTTTATTTCCACTCACACCAGTGACACCTTTTTCCCTTCACAAAACCACCCATTACCCCAATCCTAATGTGTATTTTCTTCCCCAGCTCACCTTTCTCCTAGGAGAAAATTATTGCAGTGATGAACAGATTTTCCAAGCAGAGGTGTAGCTGAAAAGCAGAGTAGAGGCTGAAAAATTGCATTATGCATTAGGCATTATGATATTTTAACAGGGCTCAGTACCACTTTGCTTCCAATCACCCAGAGATCCAGCTATTCTTCTGCACTGGGAGCACCAGTAAATATTTGATCTGTTCAGTCTGCAGTCAGCCAACCAAACAAGGACTGACTGTTCCACCAGCCTACTTATTCTCTTATCCCATGCTGTTTGGAGGGTTTCTTAAGTCAACAGACTCTGTCTCTCCCTCACTCCTTCCATCCTTGTCTCTCAGATAATGCATCTCAGCCCTGATTTCACTGTTAAACTCCATGGCATGACGGAAAATGCCAGCCACAGATGTTGCCGACGCTTCATTACATTACATGCACATAACAAATTCCTCACCAAAAATTTCCAGGGTTGCTTTATAACTTATCCCATAATGTAGGAGAGGAGTTAAAGCTGGGGGATGGGAGCTAAGGAATTCTCAGGCACAAAAACATCCCCATGCACAGACCCCCTGAGCTGTTCCTTAGCATGGAGAGGCATTTATACCCTAAAGTTGTGGTCGGAGTGGTAATAATTTCCCACAATACAAATTCCCCACAGTACAAATTTAACAACTCATTCTCCTTTGAGGGGTCAAAAGAAGCTCAGCAACTGTAAGATTTTATAATTAAAGAGCTGGAATAAGGCTTGAGAGAGGTAGGCTGATTTCTCTTCTTCAAACTTGCATATTCTTGAGAAACACTTCACTTCCCCAGACAATGCTGGCTGATGTGACTTGTGATTTTGAAAGTTCCTCTTGACATACACAGCTTTTCAGAGCTTGCTAAGCACCTGGAAAGTTAAATCCCTGCCTGGAATCTGCAGGCATCCACTAGGGTAAAAATGAAGAAGTTCAAAGCATCTGGCCATTGGAAATGCCACGCCAGCAGTACAGCAGTGTTGCCCAGCAAATAATTAAATGCGCCATTGAATTAGGACCAGCAAAGCATCCAGGCTCCATGTGTACTCATAAATAAAATCACAGCTTCATATCCTGAGCCTACAGTGACCCACATGGCTGCCCTGTTACTGGGGTAATTTTTGGCTCATGATCTCTCTCTCTGTCAGGGGTTTGTGCACCTTGCCATGAGCAGGAAGCAGTTTGGACACGGCCATTCCAAGGCTGGAAGGAGAAAAGAGGGGGAAAGGGTTTAGTAATACAGGTATGAAGTGTGTCACTGCTCCTGGCTTCAGGTGAGGGAGCAGCCCCTTCTTGTTACCGGCTTCAGCTACAGCCACCAACCATGAGTTTGGGCATAGGCTTCTGGAGCTCAGGGAGTCCCACTGGGCTGGATCAGGATGTTCTCTTTGGAATGCTCAAGCATGGCCAAGCAAGAGGTGGTGTGGTCAGAATGGTCAAGAAAGAGGTGTTGAGGTCAGAAAATTAAACCCCAAATTAATAAGGAAGTAAATGAACAAAACCTCTGTTAGATACTTTCCATCAGGAGACAAAAAGTTAAAAAGCTGAGAGATGTTACACGTACAGACAGCTGGTATATCCTTTTGCTGTCAGTTCTCTCCAGCAATCAATATTATGAAATGTTATGATTATTATCAAATATAATTATGTTAATTTTGAAGCTGTTATGAGCCCCATCTACTGCCGTCATTACACTTTGAATAAATGATCTGAGTTCTAAAAAATAACAAAAAAAAAAATTGTTTAAGACAAAACTCCCTGCCTAGCTGTTAACCAGCTAGGAAGATTTAGGTAGGCAGACGGATCCGCTCCTTGTGGTGTTCAGCTTGATAAATCATGGCTTTCCTCCAAATAGAGGCAGAGTTCAGCATTTCACACCATGACAGGTTCTTTCTGTACTTTGTGGATAAGGTTGTTTGGATCAGAACCAAACTTGCAGCTATTCTCGGAAGGTGGTAGAGTTTCTAAAGAGGCATGTCTTTATTGTGGGATGGGGCTGCTTGCTGCAGGCAAGCTGAGCCCCCAGCCCCATAGTGCCAGGCACTGCATAAACACAGGAGAGAGACAAGGCAGCCACAGAAAAAGAGATGTATGGAGAAGATGGAGCAAGGGCGTAGCTGAGGTCTTGCTGCCCAGTCCTGTGCTCTGTACCCAGATGTTTCACCAAAAAGCTTCTCAGGTCTCTAGCAGGAAAACATCACCATCATTGCAAGAGTGGTAAGAACATGCCAGGTTTTCTTAATGGTTACAGTTTTTGAGATTAGGAATATCTGACCATAAGAACTTGCAGAGGGGAATTTTAGGTCATCATCAAGGGCAAAGACTGTTGTCCCAAAGCTGCACTTCTTCACCCCATGGGATTTGCCACTTTGTGATGTTGTTTCTTCTGCTCTCCAACTCACCTGGATTTCATTTCACACTTGAAGCTCAGATGTGTTTTGTCAGGACGGTGGTGGAACCCAGAGCCTGCTAATGCTGATTTATGGCTCTGAGGTGCAGATGCCAGGTGCAGACTTGCCAGGGGGTTCAGGTCTGCTTTCCCCCCAGTCCAGGGCTCCCTGCAGCTGGCTCTCCCCATGGCATGTGAGGCAAGAATGCCTGCACAGCCTCCTGGGGATCTGTGCTGCATCCACCTCTCTCTCATAAGCTGGATGAATCTCACAGTTTCCTGGTATTTGCATGCCAATGCAGAAAAAAACACAGAGGGTAAGGCTGAGATTTGCTGCTGAGAGTTTGGGATTCACAAGAATGCCCGATTCAGAGATGCTCCAAAGGGCAAAGGGAGGGCGAAGGCACAAAGGTTAAACAAGCAAAAATGAAAGCGTTTTCACCCAACCCTGCAAGCAAAAAACACCCAGCTCACTTCAGCTCTGAGACGCAAGCATGAGGCTTTGCTTCCCAGGATTAAAAAATATTCACTCTGCTATTTCAGACTGAGAACTAAATAAAGCCACTCCTGCTCCTCTCATCTCACATGCTAACAAAATTAATGGCAGTGGGTTTTTTTGAGCCAATCACTCATTAGCCTCTTTTCCCTTCTCCCTAAACCTCCACAAACACAAGCTGAAATCCTCCCTGAGAGAGATCTTGGCTGCAGTCAGGTTTTGCTTCTCTCCGGGCCGGTGTGAGATTATAATGCTTCTCAAGGTGTTCCCTTCCTCATAATGAAGCTCCATCTGTTCTACAGATGGTAAAGATCACAAGAACCAGCACTAAATATCCCTCCCCCACCGAAGAGTTTTTACCTTATGGTAATGTTGCTCTTTGTTTTCCCTGCCTTTCCCTGGAGAACGGGGAATCCTCTATTGCCCCAGCCAGGCTCTGTGCTGGTGGCACAAGGCAGACTTCATAGATTTTGTCCAGGGGAAAGGAAACCTTTTCTGCTGAATTTTCAGGAAACTGCACAGTGGCTAAATACTTTTCATCTCATCTCCTCTCAACTGCTGCTCACACTGGCCCCAGCTTTGCCCCCAGCAGACACCTCCCTTTCAAGGGCAAACTGGAATATGTCACAGTAAGGACCTGACAGGTAAGACACAAAGGGAATTCAGGAGGTCAGATCCTCAAGGATGGGAAAGAAATTTATAGGTGTTAACTGCTAGTCTCTGCCCTACACATTTCTTTGTGCCTTTGACTCAGGAAAAGAATTTTCGTGGTTTTTTTTTGATACCTGAACAAGCATTTAAGCCTCTAGAGAGGCCAGCAAGGCAGAGCTCTTGGGTGTGCTGCAAATTTTGTCCTCTGGAGTAACCTTTCTGAGCACCCAGACATTTAAGTAGAGAAAATGGAGTCATCCTTGATGATCATTCCCTCCATACATAATCCAAATAATTAAATTCACTTAGCTAGATAAACAAGTTTTAGTTCTGAAACAGGATAACCACAGTGGATCCTTAGACAATCCTCTAAGGCAGCTGGCAGTGGACTAACTTCATTTAATGTGGTTTAACATTTGCCTAGCAGAAAATACTACTGCTTTTCTCTTCTTGACAGGTAGATAATCCTAAGAGGTTTGAGTACCACATTAACATCCAAACCACAAATGATGGGTAATCTGAAAAGCTGGATTTTCTGACACACATGCACCCTTTACATCTGTTTTCTACATCAGAGCCTGAATTAGTTCTAATGTTGCGTTTGTATTAAATGTGTGGATTAATGGCACTCAGCAAGAGTGCTGAATTAGCTCTTCCTGTCTCCAGTGGATTTGGGCTGCAGCTCTCCATGCAGAGACAGATGTGCTGCTCGTTATATTTTGTGTTTTGCGCTTGGAAAAACTGTGGCTCACTACAAAATCAACAGTTGCCTGTTCAAAAGAAGCGATTCTGTATTTATCTTAGAACTAAGTAAATTTGGAAGTGGCAGGGACAAAGTCCTACAGGGAAACATCTTGAGATTGTTGGCTCAGAGTGTAGCCACCAACAGTGCCATTACTTAGGGAGAACTGACCCCTTTCATGCACAGCAAAAGACAAGAGTCCTGATCAGGGAAGATTTAATGGCACTGGGGAACCCAAACAATGAAGATGTTTTGCTTCGATGTCCTGGCTCTGTCCCAGCTCAGGTAATTATTACCACTTACCTAAATTTCTTCCTCCATTTTCCCTGCCATTTAGAAATTTTCATCCCTTCCCGTCCAAAACAGCAGTTGAACAGCCCAGATGGCTGCTGGAATCTGTCCTTTGAACCATGGCTACAAGTCTCTATGCAGTTTGAAAGGCACCTTGAGACCATAGAAATTGGGCAAAGGAGAGAAGCAATGTGCAGGTGATGGGTTTTATTTCCTTTGTTATTGGTCCTGCAACTGTGGCACAAGATCTTAGAAGCTTAAACCAGGTAAAGCAGTGTTTCCCCAAGTTCAGAACTCTCTGACAATAAAGAAAGAAAAATCACAATGAAGTGAACGAACCAATTTCCCCTGGCAAATACCTTGCTGAAATAATACTGTTAGCAAGACTGTGACCCAGAGAGAACACGTGCTCATGACTGAGCTCATGGTGACAACCTGACTCTTGGCCATGGTGTGGAAGCCACAGTGCAGAGCTGGGCTTCAACATCACTTAGGTAGAACCTGGAGGTACATCAAGCTCTGAACACAAAGACTGGGGCACCACAGGTCTGGAATTGCAGTGGGCTGCAGGTGTTGGTGCCTGAATCAGGGCTGTGGACAAAGTGACTGCAGTGCCATTCCCTGGACTGAAGGCCTGGAGCTGTCTGTAGGCACAGGGACTGTGCTGAAGAGTATCTGCAGATGGGGAAAGGGAAAACCTGTCTTCCAAGCCTTCTGCAAAACTGAGCCTGCAGCTCCGCATTCTACAAGGTTACAAGTCTGAGGTGACAGCCTCTCCTTTTCCTTCTTTTAAATATAGTCGAGAGCACAAGATTCACAGGATCAAGCAGGAGGGGCTTTGGCTTTGTAGCCCAGCAGTTGGGAGGGACAGATCTGCATTGGCTTGACTCATTCCCTAAAAATATCTGCATCTCTCCATTGACTGTGCAGGGAGCCCAGGGTGACCAGCTTGATGTAGATGTGCACGGTGGAGATGTCTGAAATTAGACGAAGTAAATCCCATCCCCAAAGCCAGCCTGGTAGGAGGTAGTGTGGGATGGTGTAATGCAAGAGTCTACATGTGAGCTGGAAGTCTGCACTCCCACTGCCAGCTCTGGGAATCTGCTTAACGTGGTCGATGCAGCCTAGGAAGCGATTTGTCTCACTGTAAAGCAGACTCCTACGTCTGGTCAGTGAATCACTCTCTATACACCCACGTTTCTGCAAGATGGAGCCTATCCCTGAAGTTAGGAGAGATGAATCTCACCCCTATGTCTTGTTCCTCTTTTTTGTGTCTGTTGCTGAGTTTCCAACGTGCTATAGCACGAAATCAGTTGCTTGAGTTAGGTTTTACTTCACTTTTCCTCCATCTCCAACTGAACCACGACAAAAACCTTTTGATATTTATTTTTCAAATTCAATTTCCAAGCCAAAGTCAAGCTCAAAAAAATCTTCCTACCCTTCCTCAGTTTGAGCGAAACCCTTCAGTATATGACATACCTCAGCAGTGCATCAGGACCTTCTTCCTCCTCCAATTTCTATGTTTTACTTTTAAAACTCTCCATTTTTACAGAGAACTCAACCTGGCTGGCCCTTTTGGACTGCAATTGAAATAACACACATCTTTTCAGAATTTCTTCTTTCCCATCTGGATACTACGAAACATTGCAAGGGGAAAGTTTCTCTTAGACAATTGCATATCAGGTGCACAAATTACAGAACTAATATAAACTGTGATTACATTTTATGTATGGGTTTTCGAGGCATATGATAATGAATATTAATATAAACTGTTTCTCCAGTAAATGATTATTTTCTCAATAGTTGGTGTAAATAAACCCACTTAGATATGAAACAGATTTTTTGATGTCTATATCAAACAAACTCAGAGATGTATTTCCACAAGAAAAGGCACACCTGCCAGTATACAACAGTAGAAATATAAATATTTGCAACTTTGTGATAATTAAATCCAGTCCTCCCAGGCCCAGCTTGCAGCATCTGAAGACAGAATTTAAGTTCATTAGTTAACAAAGAAGGAAGAGGCACAAAAGCAGAGAGACTGAAATGAAACTTGAGGAAGCAGCCTGAGAAGACAAAGTCTGCCTTGACAACCTCCAGGTGCTTGTAAGCAGATGTCACAGGTGAGCTGGTCACTCAGAAAATCATTCCCTCACAGTCAGTGGAGACAAACAAGTATCTAAGGCAGGATTCTCCCATCCATTTTAAATACTTAATTATGATGAAATGAATAATTGGCTCCCTGGACTAGACCTCCACTGACTAGAGAGGGAGCTGAAGGTGACCAGCCAAGATTCAGGCAATTAGTCTGATGTACATAAGGTATAAGGGCCCGCCTTATAATCATGCCTTTTAGATTAAATGTTTTGCAAAAGTTTTGCATATTTTAAAATAAGAGAAGAGTCACATCCCCCAAACTTTGCTTAGTTATCTATTTGAGGGACTGTATCCCAGTCAACTTCATCTTCTACTCCCTTTTATTGCACTGCAGTCAGAGTATCTGGAATTGTAGCCTACTCTGAATTGCTTCACTTAGCAAGCAACTCTCGTGTAAGGATGGAGTTGTAGAGCTGGAGAATAGTAGAGTGGTTTGGGCTGGAAGGGGCCTTAAATACCACCTGGTTCCACCCCCTTGCCATAGGCAGGGACACCTTCCACTAGCCCAGGTTGCTCAAAGATCTATCCAACCTGGCATTGACAGGTAATGGGCAACAACACCAACATTAGGAGGATATCAGGAGAAGAATTCATAAAGGGAAGAGAAGGCAAGGCAGGGCAAGGGAAGAAAAGGGAGGAGAAAGGAAATTTGTGTGTAAATGCCAGTGCTTTTCTGCCAAAGTGGAAGTCTTCTTCAGGAAGCAGATGTTATCCCTGAAGAGCTGTGTTTACTGAAACATTAAAAATAAAAAGGAGTTTTGACAGATTATTTCTGGCCTCCTACTGTTTAGTTGCAGTCAAATCTGTCAATAAGAAGTGGACAGGGGACTTGAGGGAATATCTGCAGGCATCTATTCTGAGGAGATTAAAGGGAGCTTCACTGATGAATTTGCTGTCCTACTGACTCATTTTTTCAGAATTTCTAGACACATGGAAGGGTGTTAAAAAGATGAAGGGGTAAAAAAAAAGAACAACATGCTGCTCTTCAAAAATTACAAAACTTAGTCTATTGCATCCTCCAAACCTGGCTTCAATATCTTTTAAAGGGAAAATATTGAAAGAAATGAAAAAACTGTAACAGATTTAATAGCTTTTACACTATCTATACTTGTGGGTCATGGCCTTTCCAAAGCATCTAATCATCCAACTAAGCCACTGTGTGCTCTTCTCATGCCCTTAGTGATGCTTCTTTCCCTTTCCTTCTTTCTCTGGTGCATCTTTGCTGCATTATTTTATATTAGATCACAATCTCTTCAAGGCAGGAGTCTTCTCGTAGCTTTTGTATGAGAGGGAGAGACACCTGTCATGACTGAAGCCCTGAAGTGCTGTCATGAGACACAAGAAGGAGCAGGAGGAAAAGTGAGGTTTAAGAAGAGAAAATAAAAGCCAGAAAAAGCAGGTTCATGAGGGTTTTTGTTTGATTACATTGTTAAAGAATCTGATGTGCTGTGCTTGGATTCTGCATGGTCACTAATTCTCTGTGCCTCATTCCTTACCCAATTCAAAGAAATATAAGAAACAAAAAAGCAAAGTACTCCAGAGCAGCCTGCTGTTTCTCAAATGGTTTCAAGAAGCTCGGGTGAATTTTGCATTAAACCAATTTTTGTCTTCCAGAGCAGAGAAGTGACGCACCACGGTCCTGGCTTAGCACAATGCTTAGACACATGGTTCATCTTAAGAATATGAGAAAGAACCTGAAGTTCATGGGATTAATCAGAGGTTGTGTACGCTGGGCAATACAAAGCATGTCTTGCTTGATATCACTGCGAAGTGTCACAAAGATGAGCCTTTCTGAGGGAAAACATTTCCATTCTCCAACAGATTTCTTTTCTAAGTGAAGAGGAAAAACAATTGCTCTTGACTTGAACCCTGAAGTGCCTTTCACAGTCATTATCTCCCTTTTAAGAAGTGCAAATGAAAGAAAAGACCAGACCCAGAAAAGACATTTTAATACAGAAAAGGCACTTTAATATCAGATGCCTGTCCCAACCCCAACCATGTCAACAAGATTGCTCTGTGCTGGGTAGTACCTGCCCTGGTTCATAGGTCTGAGTACTCCTAATTCACTTCAACAAGACCCAGATACCCAAACATCAGGCAGTTTATTTTCTCTCAGTGACAGCAATGGAGTTAAGACCTTCAAGAGGAGCCTTCCCTACCTGAGATGCTGAAATACATGAGTTCACATGGCCCAGGTAAATAGTTTGAAATTGGCCACTTTTCAGGAATATAAGTTCAATGAGTTAAAAAAAAAATCCTTGTTCTGCAGCCCGATTTGGGTACTTGAGAAAGGCTAAGGTGTTTTGGGGACCTATACTGCTTTCAGTCCTGATTGCAAAATTGATATTTAATGGTGCTTTTTAAAAACATACAATGATTCCCTGAATACAAACCCAAGCCTCAGTGGCATGATTCTATTTTTCCTGCTGAATGGTGCAAAAGGAGGAAAAGGAGAGGAGCAATATAAAAGTGAAATCAAAAGGAAAATTCAGACCTATTTCTCTGCTGTTATGTGGATTATTTAAGGAATATGTTGCTTTTTTTGGTAGGAGAGGAATTCAGTGACAGATTAGCCCTGGTGCCAGTGAGACAGACATGACACAGTTCTAACACTGCTTAATTGCCAATACAAAAGATATTATCTCCACTAAAGCATGAACCCAAAGCACCAATTTTCAGGAAACTAGTAGGCAAAGCTGTGGGAGGATTAAAAAAAAAAAAAATCCCATCTTGTTTGCTAAATCTGTTGGTGGATGTGGTAACGTAGGGACTGAACTCACTGAGAGCCATGCTGGAAATCGTACAGTCACTTTTCCCCAAGCTGAGCTCAAGACTGTGTGGTCTGTCCTGTGAAAAGTAGATGAGAAATCCAAAAATAAAACAGCTGACAGTGAGTTGTGATCAGCAAACCATCCATATGTAAATCGTAGCTGACCCTGAGAAGAGCTGCCTCCGCAATATGATAAGGTCTGAAACCTGATTGAAATTTTTCATAAGGGGCATTATTTTGGAGGTGGTCCTTAAACAAGCAGAGCAGGCTGGTCATCATCCTCTTTTTTCAACAGGCAGAAAAAAAGTTTACTGGTGAGAGAGACTTTGGCCAAATGAATTTCTGTAGAATTCAGATGCTGATTTTTTTAATCTCAGAGCCCTCCTTAATGGCAACGTAGTTCTGGGGCACAATTATATAGTTATTATTGTACTGATAATGCACAGGAATTTCCTTGTGTTATCACCACTACTGTTTCAATCTCACTGATAAAGGCCTTTCACAATGCAGTATTAATAATACCAGAGTAAGCTGGACGCTGTGTGGCATCACTGCCCCTCACTGTGTCTTTTAGCCTCAGTGAGAGAATGGAGCAGAATGACACAACCCACCCCCATAAGTAATGCATTTTGGCCATTAGTATTTTTACTTTTTAACAAAGAAAACTGAAACAGCAGGAAGACTCAGAGTTTGTTCCAACATTTCTCAGCTACAAGAGGGTATTTTTTTTTCAAGAAGTCTGAGGTTTTTATATTAACTGAAAGCCAAAATTATTTCTGTTTTCCTGTGAGCAAGACCAGCAGCTGGAAGGTCTTACTCTCTGCTTCACATGTAAACCATGCTCATGTAGCTTGGAGGAGGAAGAAGAAAGCTGGGTCTTCAAAGATCCTCTGTTTGTGCTGATGCCTCTTCACTCAACAATATTCAGATCAGACCCTTTTTCCTAAGATGTTTTTCTCCTGACCTCTGTTGCTTCAAATCTCAGAGTCAACCACTTCCTTGCTGTTTTCCCAACAGCTGACCATCTGAGAGGCTGCAGATGTTTCAGCAGCAGCATGGTCCCTTGGAAGAAGGATCACAAGAAGCTTCAAGGATGCTCTTGCTTGATCTTAGCTGTGCCAAGACCCTCTCAACAGCTGTGGATTTTACCTATTTCCATTCAAATATCCTATATATATATAGTGGGATGGGCCAGTTTGGATGGGAAAGACTGGCTGAGTCACAAAGTTCAGCCTGTCACCTCTAACAAGCAAATCTTCTTAATGCATGCACCTTCAGAGTCATCTGGGAAGCCATGGAAAGCCCATTCTTCCCATATTTCTGTGTGCCCACCATTTTGTCAGTCTCTTTGCCCAGCAGCCGGACCTCATCTCCCTTGCTGTCATACCTACAACTAAATTCTATTTCACCTCTCGTCGGCTGTGCCCAAACTGCCTGAAGATCCCTCCCAAGGAGCCTCACATTCCACCTCCCTAGCCTGGGGCAGATGCACAAATTTCAGCCCTTTCCACCATCAGCCTCAACTCTTCTTCATGTTGACTCATTGCTCTGAAGGGAAGGGATATCTTTTACCTGCCAGAGTCGTTCTAACTGCTACATCTTTTTTTTCCTGACCTACCTTAACTATTACTCTCAAAAAACCCCAGAGGGGGAGAAGGGGGAAGATGACTGCAAGGAAACTACTCTGGGTGCAGAGGAAGGAGGACATCTCCATGTCCTCGCTCACAGTCCTGCTCTGTAAATGTTCTTTTGTGTGAGTTCTCTCTTCCACCCCAGGATGGTGGGTGTTTCTGCACACTGTCCCTTTGAGTGTTTGTATGTTGTGCTAAGTAAGCCATCTTTCCTAAATTAGCCCTGTAGCTTTTCCCCACCCTGTCTCCAGGTACATCTTCTTCCTTCCCATTTCTTTCTCCCACCTACAAGGAGAGAACATTTCCTGATTTAGTAGTCTCCGTGCTTCTGCCTGTGGGAGTGTGTGTAGGGCTCACAAATGGAAAGGACAACTCCAAGACACAAGTATTCTGCTGTTTTTGGGCCAAGACTGGCAGAGGAGAAGGAAGGAGGGTTGCTTTCAGGTTCAGCTGAGGCCAAGCAGCTCTCAATTAATCTCCTGTTCACAACAAGGGCTGCAGCATCTGTTGGATACACAGAGATTCCCTTGGCTTTCCAGAAAAACAGACTGTCCTGAGTCCCTTCTGTGCTCTGCCTCAGCTCCAAGCAGCCTTGCTTGCCCTCACAAGGCACCGACCAAGAACCAGTGATGTTATAACCCCAACCACACTTGAAATGGTGGTGTCTTCCAAAAAGATTCTCTTCAGCTGTGCCTGGCAGGCAAAGAGAGAGCTGGGGATGCCTTGGGTGCTGCATCCAGCCACCTGAGTTACCACTCCAGATACACCTGCACAGAACTGTGGGGCTCTGTTCTCCACCCCAATATTCACAAATTAACTCACACGTGCAGATCAGGTTCTCACCAATGTCCATGACCACACACTGCACTGAACTGTTACCCAGACCTGCTCAATGTCCTGGCTACTATTTAACTTCATTTTTTTACAAACTCTGCAAAAACGTGTATGAGAAGTCAGACTCTGCATTGGATACAGTTTAGAACTTCCCCTGGTAACCCCAGTACCAAGACTTAGCTGATGTTCTACAGAATCAGTTCCAGGCACCTTCAGAGTAAGAACTGTATCTGCCTTCAGACAGGAATTAGATTCACAGTCTATGAATTTATACAGGCAATGAAAAGGAAAAACTTTAAAATAACCTGCTTACTGCAAAAAGGTTTGAAGGAATTTCCAATGAAAGCATTTCCAGGTGGAACATAGCTTGGAATCAGGTTTTTTTTTAACAACTAGTACTGGGGTAGTAGACATTTAACACCCCCAAGAATTTAAAGGAGCTGTTTTATCTGCTGGAAGAAACCTGTACTATTCCACTAGTGTGATCAAACAGACTGAAATTTATAGGATGAAGGAATAAAGCTATTTGAATTGGATCAAAACCACCTAATAGTTCAAAAGGATTGCACGTACAAGACATACAGGAACAGGACATGCAAAGGTCTGAGTTTTGATGCTTTGTGTCAAGTGATGTGAAACTGGAGTCTTGACATAAAACTTTTTTAAAATCTAACATTTTGTTCACAAGGGTATCTGTAGCTGGTGCCTACATTCCAGAAATGTATTCAAGTAATGTTTGTGTAAGAAGGTTTATAAAACCCACTTGATTACCAAGACTCCATTGTCTCTAGACAAATCTCCAAAATCCTTACGAAATTCAGTTCCTATTATGCATTATATGTAAGAATATTTCAGCTTCTTTCACCCTGGCTTCAGGTAACTACCCAGACTTTAAATCTGAGACTCATTTATTTATTTATTACCTCTAGGTAGACATATTAAGCCCATTGCTATTCTCATTAACAAACAGTGGTTTCCCTGTACATTACTTCAACGGCCAACTATTTTTATAATTAGCTGCAAATTTTAGCTCAAAGTAATGCTCTCCTGTCTTAAGCTGTTTTAACAAATTCATGCCCTTGGTCTTGATCCAAGTGAAAATCCAGTGAAATTGGTGGAAAGGCTTGCATGGACTTCAAGGAGTTTTGGAACAGCTCCTATGAACATGCCAT
Organism: Cinclus cinclus; assembly: GCF_963662255.1. Taxonomy (NCBI): domain Eukaryota; kingdom Metazoa; phylum Chordata; class Aves; order Passeriformes; family Cinclidae; genus Cinclus; species Cinclus cinclus. The sequence continues at coordinate 5,438,410 of NC_085046.1, forward strand.
AATTTTTTTTTTCTTAGAAATCTGGTTATTTGTAATCTCACCCATGGATAAGAAATACTGTTTTAACAGAAGCTAATACTTCCTATTACTAATTTAAGCCAATGCTTTTCATGAAAATGTTCAAGAAGGTTTTCCACATTGAATTTTTGCCTCAGGTTGATTCTTTTCAATCTAATCAAAAGCAGTCCAGGGTTTTCTAAGAACATTCTTGGGGAAAAAGAGTGGGTGAAAGTCCAGCTTACCCTTTTTTTATCCCCAAAACCTCCCATACTTCCCATCACCTTTTTCCTTAGGATAAGAGACTTGATATTTGGGAGGAAGGGTATCATTTTTCATAGCATCTTTTACACCCCATAATTTGCTTTGATATTTTGATGTACTACTGTTTCTTGATATGTCATTTCAATCTCTGTCTAGAGGAGAGTAGATTTTAGGAGAGAAAGTATATTTTTCACTTTGTTCATTCAGCTGACACTTTGTATTTTGGTTTAGGTGGATCACAGACCTGGCAAACACTGTGATCCTCATGCCCTGGAGGGACAGCAGAGGCAAGAAAAGCCATCTTCCTAAAGAGCCTGTGAGTCTTCTGAATCACCTTCCCTTCCCAGAATGGGATGTAGGTTTAAGAAGCACTCCCTTACTATTTTGCCAAGTGTTATTTTTACCAAAACCTGAGGCTGTCATTCCTCTGACTGCACTCATCTGCCAGAAAACAAAATCTCTAGAGGACTAGATTTGAAATCACTAAATAACTTACCTAAAATCATATTTTGATAGCAATTTATTGTTCCCTGGATGTCAGTGGGGTACCTTTTTCCATATAGTTTCATGGAAACTGGGCTAGGTTTGCCTTTCTTGTATGGGATTTTCACATCAGTAAGCCTGGCCTCGAATATATATTGTCCTTTATGATATGGTGGCTGGACAGAGAGAAAATTTTGGAAGGCAAGCACACTCAAACAAAAGGAGACACCTCACCTCCATGTTCACCTGACATGAGCAGGAGGCACAGGGAAAACAAGAATTGGCCAAAAGATGACATTTCATTTCTTCTCCTGAGAAAAACAGAGAAAAACCAGGACCCTGCACAGACACTGTGCCACAGGGCTAAGGAGAGGAAGGTATTTATGGGTCTGTGTGGATCCTGGTATCACTCCAGCTAAAATGAATCCAGGGAATGAACTTGTTGGAAATTCAGTTGTGTGTTCATTACACCACAGCCTCAGGAACAAAGTTCAAATGCGAAGGAACGCTAAGGTCCAGTGGGGTTTTTGCAATTCATATTTTTATTCTGCTGAAAAACG